>NC_133505.1:19847142-20470000 GCF_049354715.1 Callithrix jacchus | reverse complement strand
AAGTTCCTTCTTACAGACAACAGTTCCTGCGCATACTGGGAAGTCACAAAGAGAAGCAACTTAGGAATGACAGAGTTAGGGTCCCTTTTTGGAAATGCATACCTTAGATTCCTACACATACTGGTGCGGCATGGCACTTCCATGAAGCAAAATTAGGTGTTCCTAATAGGAACAACTGTGTTTTTTTTTTCAGCAGACTAGCTCAGCAGATTCATCTTGCTGGGGAGGCGTGGGTGGTAGTGATTGTATTTTGTTGTTTTACTGCTCTGGGGCTTTGCTTGGATCAGCCAAAAAAGACATGGATAGAAATACTGTCAATCTGGTCCCACTCCAGGAACCTAATCATGCCTGAATGGCTCGGAGGAGTGTAGTGATGGCAACATTACAGGAACAGGTATGTTGGATTCCGTTCTCATCCACTTCGGCCACAGTGTCGCCTTTACAATAAAGCAAACTACGATTTTGAAGGCACATCATCTCAATCATCAAAGGGAGGGGGTGTCACTGAAGCCCTTTTCCTTGGCAAGGGGCACAAAGGTAATGTTTAGTATTCACTACATCGAATTCTCCTAGCCAGCTGGTGTGTCCCTGTTAAGACTTTCATTTATGCAGCTTGAGCTGGAACCTTTTTTGTTCTCCCAGTCTATTACTTTGTCGATTCAAGGGATAACAGCCAAAGTGAAACAGCTTGCAATTTGCACCTGTCTGCTCTAAGCATTCCATGTTAGATTGCTTGGAGAGTAAACCCTTCACTGCTAATGAGAATGAGACTGGGTAGGGCTGAACGCAGTTTTGTTGGGGGAGGTTATAGGATATCGTCCTGTTTTTTATTTTTCTTTTTTTGTAACTGAATTGATGAAGACCTCCCTATTTTCATGTTCAGAATCCCAGTAGTAAGAGACAAATACAATTCCCCCGCAAAACACACACACACACACACACACAAAGTTGTGTACTCTTTAAAGAAAAGTTTACGTGTCATGTAACTAAGAATTGAATTAATATTCAGCCTGAGTTGCCTCAGATAAGAAAGCAAATATTTAAATGCTAAATTATTTCCATGTGGGTGTAAACATAAAATACCTACAGAGACCTTTACTTTGCAGCATTGGCAAGGAAAGAAAGGAAATTTTAAAAATTTTTAGATGTATTCCAGAAATAGGACTAGCTTTGGTAATAATGCCAAGTGCCCGAAAATAAACTTGAGATTTCTGCTTATATTGCCTTTGAAAATTTAAGCTACTGAATCCAAAATAAAAATTCAAGGGTGTCACTTTAAAATCTTACCTAGATAGATATAAACATCTTTATCCAATTCATCGTCATGTGAATCACAGAATGAATTCTCCACAATTGCACAAATGTCAGCACCTATGATTCTCCCAAACCTTTTCCCAATTCTCTGCATCTTCCCTAGCTTTGATTCTTTCAAGGAATTCTATCTGTGGATTAGCATCTATTTTGAAAGAATTAAACTCGCTGAGATGAAAGAGTTTTAATCATGGCTTCTGACGTTTTCCCCAAACCTGAGGATATTAAAAAAATTCAAAATAATAATGTTTGAATTATCAGGCAAAATATTCCCAAAGATGATCTAAAATTTAGTAAAATAAAAAATAAAAAAAATTTTAAAAGCCTAATAATCTATTTATCAAAGGATTTGTGCTACCTTTGGATTCCAAATATTCTCCATATTGGCACTTCCTGTTGAAATAATAACGTATATGATGATGGGTTAAGTGAAGTCAAAGTGGTCGCAAATGTGTCCCACTAGTAATTAATATATTTGAATCTTGTTGTTGGCCCACATCTGGCCTGACAGATAACGTTCCAGCTTGTTCAGCGACCACCCTTTCAGCACAGTGTTAGGAGTCCTGCCAGCCTTTGCAGAGTCTGGTCAGGTCAAAGGGTTGAGCCATGTGTAATTCAGAACAGAGGAGGTCCCACGGTCACTCCACAAAAACAATTACACTACTTATTTCACTCTAGCCCTCGCCCAAAATTCACAAGCCTCACAGTTCCAGTGCAGCCAATCTGATTCTGCCCCTAGGCGATGAGCCACATGAAAATATGTGGTGCTGTGTTTATAAATCTAATCAAAAATAGAAACAGCAGACAGGCACCATGAAGTCCTACTATGGATCATGGGAATCCTTGGGAATTCTGAGGCACTTTTGTTTCTCTTCCATAGACTCTCTTTTGCTATGACGTTGCCTGCTACACTCGTTAATCATCCTCTTTACTCGTGAGTGCTACAAAGGAGGCCACATTTCTAGTCACTTCTATCCTTTCCATCCATGGATAATGAAAAATCAAGCTTAAAAGCCTTGCTTTTAAAGGAGAAAAAATTAAAGAGGGGCCTACTATGACATCAATCTTACCTTTCTCTCCATGTTCTCGGCTTCTTGCCCGTGGCAATGCACAGATTTAAATCAAGTTTCCCTAAAAAAGAAAAATAATATTTAAAAACCAAGGTAAATTGACCCAACCATGAGCTATGTTAAGCAATGTGGGACTGGAGAGCTACTATGCGACTTAATGTTTCCAAAAAATCTAAGGATAAAGTCAACAGGATATAAGCGAGCATCTTACTTTTATTGTTGCTCATTTCTTTGTTGATTTTCTTTTTTTTTTTTTGAGACACTCTGTCACCCAGGCTGAAGTAAGTACAGTGACACCATCCTGGCTTACCGCAACCTCCGCCTCCGAGGTTCAAACAATTCTCCTGCCTCAACCTCCGGAGTAGCTGGGATTGCAGGTGCGTGCCACTGCACCTAGCTAATTTTTTGTATTTTTTTAGTAGAGATGGGGTTTCACCATGTTGACTCATTTCTTAAGCCAGACTCATAATAAACAGAGGGTCAGTCAATATTCTCAAAACGTTTTACAAGGGCAATCTCCGGGAAAATTTCAGATTTGATTTAGATGGCTTAAATTTCCTATTTTATGCCCCAAAAGTGACAAATTCCGACTGCACTGAAGTCACAATGACAACTTGCTGCTGCATGCTTTAGGTAGCTGAACTGTTTATCATTTAAAAATTATGATCCAGTTTTGCAACCATCATAAATAGATAATATCTGATAAAGTCAATGGTAAATATATGTACTGAGGGGCCAAATGGACTAAACCCTGAGAACATCATCCAGCAAAGATATAAAATATAAAAATTATAATGAAAGGAAATGTGATTTTAACCCTCGAAACTTCTTAAAGTCACACAACAAATTATTAAGGTGAATCTGCAAACTATTCCATTTGATATTATTTTAATTGACGGAAATACTCCACCAGAATACAGTCTGTACCCAGATAATTAGAATAAATGGACTTTTTAAATGAACAATGATCCCAGCATTTATTCAATTATTGTAAACATTCACCAAAAGAGTCTTTTAGACTGTGCATGGTGACTCACACTTGAATGCGTAGCACTTTGGGAGGCCAAGGCTGGTGGATTGCTTGAGCTCAGGAGTTTGAGACCAGCCTGGGAAACATAGTAAGACACGTATCTCTACAAAAAATACAAAAATTGGCCAGGCATGGTGGCACGCACGTGCCTGGAGTCCCAGCTACTTGGGAGGCCAAGGCAGGAGGCTGGCTTGAGCCTGTGAGGCAGAGGTTGCAGTAAGCTCACATTGTGCCACTGCACTCCAGCCTGGGTGACAGAGCCAGACCCTGTCTCTTAAAAAAAAATAAATAAATAAGAGTCTTTTAAACTTTAAACTTGAAGTTTTCCCTTTTGAAATGGTTATCAGAACTCGGCAATAAAACAAAGCCCATCATGTATGAGTGATACGCATGATACATTTTTATTAGGAGCTATCTATTACTGTTTTAAAAAATTACATCACAAAGTATATATGAACTTTTGAATAGTATCAATGTTGAAAAATGAAAGATTTTAGTCCTTCTAGTGCTAATTTAAAAACTCCTACTCTTTTATGTGAAAGCAACCTAAAAGTTTTTAAGATCATATTGAATTACTTCCTAAAGTAAGTGAAAGACATGTAAAATTATTTAAAAGGAAAAACCAGTATCAAGATTTTAAAAAATTAAACAATTGGCAGAAATCGAAGTTTGACTTGCTTGTTTCCACAGCACAGTGGCTGAAGAGAAATTCAAATGCATATATTTCTAGGAACAAATATGGAACAGAATATTTTTTCCTTGACTTTGGCCTATTTGTGTTTGAAAATGTTTGTAATTTGTAACATTGCTCAAGTTATTGTCATCACAGATTTATTTTGCAGACATATAACCCAAAGTGTGTAAGCCAGAAAGCCCAGGTTACCTCTATTAACATAAATAGAATGCTCAGGAAAGTTTAAATAAGGCAGACCACTTGTCTTCCTTCATAGAAGACTGTATTTTAAATGCCTTTCTGCACAAATATTCAGAATGCAGTCTCAGTAGTATAAGACCCAATATAACTGTAAAACAAGATCAAAATTCCTCATTATCTCAGACAAAATGTAGAGTTGAATCCAGAAAGCAGCTTGATGGAAGTCAGAATTGTATCATTTTACAAAGCTGCTGTCACCAGGGGAGGCATACAGCTGTCTACTGCCCTGTCTCAGGAACAACAGAAGTGGCCCAGGATGCCTCCCCACTTGGGAATCTCTGACAGCTTCCATTAGGCATTATTTCAGTAAAGCTTGTTAGTCACTGAGTTTGTATGAGCTGGAATTTGGGGGTTGCTGTTAGACCCTCACAACTGAGGGACAACCAGCAGAACACAGATGATGCAAAGCAAATGACCCATCCTGAGCCAAGGAAACGCACTGAACATGTGACCTGGCTTTAGAGCATGAATAGATTTAGGCAAGGTGTTAGCTATGATGGATGTATTGATACATGAAAAATGTGTCCCCAGCACAACTCCTCAGGGCTTAGTTCAGAGACCTCAACATTGGGAAAGAATTGTTAAAAGGTGGAAAACAGCCCTTTAGCTGCCAAGGAGCTCTGGCAAGTGGTGTGGATGGAGAAAAGATGTATGAGGCTAGGTTCCAGAGACCAGAGGAGCTGGATCAGTGTGAAGGATGCAGGGACCCAGTAAATATGTGCACAGGCAGCAGAGTGAACTTCGAGGAATAGACGAACAGTCAAATCGGAAAGGGAAATAAAAGAAACATGTGAGCAAAGAGTGGTGAAGAAAATGAGAACAAGAAGTTCATAGGACAATGAGTAGAATCTGTCAGTATGTAATAATTTTAACAAGTTAGTGATTCATGATCAGCTACCACATTCCCTTTAAAAAACAAAAAACTACATGGACACAGGGAGGGGAGCATCACACACTGGGGTCTGTCGGGGGGGGAAACAGGGGAGGGACAGCAGCAGGTGGGTAGTTGGGGAGAGATAGCATGGGGAGAAATGCCAGATATAGGTGATGAGGAGGAAGGCAGCAAATCACACTGCCATGTGTGTACCTATGCAACGATCTTGCATGTTCTTCACATGTACCCCAAAACCTAAAATGCAATAAGAAAATAATAATAAATAAATAAAAAGCTATTGCTTGAGTAACTGGCAAAATATGAAGCTAATCAGAATACTGATTGATTTGCTAAACTGTCTATAAGATCTTCACTGCTGGCCAGGCACGTTGGCTCATGCCTGTAATCCCAGCACTTTGGGAGGCGGAGGAGGGTGGATTGCCTGAGGTCATGAGTTCGAGACCAGTCCGGCCAACATAGTGAAACCTTGTCTCTACTAAAATTACAAAAATTTGCCATGCATGGTTATGGACCTCTGTAATCCCAGGACTCGGGAGGCAGAGGCAGGAGAATCACTCGAACCTGGGAGATGGAGGTTGCAGTGAGCTGAGACTGAGCCCCACTGTACTCTAGCGTGGACAACAGGGCAAAAACAAGACTCTGTCTCCAAAAAAAAGAAAAAACGTTTTCATTGTCAAAAAAAGTCCAAATTAGCTAGCTCAAAAAAAGAACTATAAATTAACCAATAATAATAATAATAACCTTAAGCTTTATTGGAAACCCTAGACTTAATACATAAACAAATGGGCACCAGTGCAAAACTCACACTGTGACTGCAGGTTTGGATCACCGGGTAGCAAGTTTATAGAAGTGCAAGAGCCTACAATAGGGATCATTTACTAAAAGCCAATCTCCAACTTGCAAGCAGATTAACAACTGCAATATCCCCTGTTATAAGTAACCTGTTGGCCATATTCTCTTGAGTCCAGGTTAATAAGACTGCTGATTCATATAGTCATTTTGTTGTTTGTTGATTTGAAGGCTGATTTTGAAATGGCTTTCACTGAAATTGTTGACCTTATATTGCAAATTAAGCCTTGGAATTGCCAAATCTGATGACTGGTTCATTGCTTCCAGAGAAGGGAATTAACATGGCTGCAGCTGTTGTTTCATTGCATTTCTCCTCTCAAGCAGACCAGCAAGGGCAAAGATGGTGTTTCCCAGAAGTCACAAGCCAGATTCTGTCTGCAGACGCATTTTGTCTAACCTCCACAGTGATTTTTAAAACGTTGAGGCAATATTTAAAAATAAGAAAGTTGCAGCTTAAAAAAGAAATCCGATTTCTGATTTGTCTTGGAAAATTAAAAGCTTGGCATCATAGGGGCAGCATTCATGGTTGACAGCAATTGGCTAAAGGTGAGTGGTGGCAGCATGTTTTTCAGGCAATATTCTCCAGGTCCACAGTTCCCATCCTGCCTACTGCAGACCAAAAACCAAAATGTACTCTCCCTTGAGGAGAGTAGTCATTGCTACATCCTTGGAAGGAAGAGGAGAGCCTGGGAAGCACTGGGTGCTTGATAAATATTCATTATGTCATGTTGAATGAAGTGACCTCAAGGGAGATAGGTAATATTCATGGGTGGCTCTAAGACAACAAGGAGTGTCCAGGAGCCCTCATAATGTATGCCCCAATTTCAAAAACTGCTAATCCTTAGCTTGCACTGATGTTTTTCTTATAAAGAAAGAGTTTCTCCTGTCACTAACAAAGGCAGGGCCACAAGCGTCAAGGAAAACTAGAGCCCACATAGACCCAGCATACTCTACTCATTTCCATTTCTTGCCTGGCCTCTACAGGCTTCTGAATTTGAAACTTCTCAGAGAGAGACATGAGAGGAGGCCTGGTACCCACAATGACAAACTGCTCCACCTCGACCATCATTCTCCCCCTCAACCTGCCCAGTAGTTTTCTGCACTACAGTCTAAATCTACACTGAGGAATAAGTAAAAAGAGGAATATAAACCCTGCCTTAGAGAGTCAATAGTTAAACTTAACACACCATCACTTTACCTTGGAGTAAGAGCAACAGTATGGAATGGACTGATGTGTGTGGTTAAGAAAGAGTTGGTTCGAATCTCCTGCACACAGGAGTTGCTTAACCTCTGAAAGTCTCCAGTTGTTCTACAGGACAGTTAAGATATTTTTAAGATTGTGTATATCAGACTTCCAGGTCCAGTTAGAGTTGTACAAAGCTGGAAAGGGCATCATTCCCAAATGTAAAGCAATAAATATCCTAACTAATCTGCTAATTTACAAATGCTATTAAACTCATCAGAGAGCCAAGGTCATAGGGAAACAGATTAATCCCAAACCTAGAGACAGTAAAGTGCCTCCAAGGAGTCACAGGACGCAAGCACCTGCTTACTGGAGCAGGTAGGGGACCCCTTACAAGTCAGTAAGAAGAATTCATCCAAAAATTGTCAAAAAAATGTCTAAAGTCTGAACGTGGCTTAGTTAACAGTATATAACTTGCAGGATCTTCAAACACAAGGAAAATTCACATCTACTCACAGGCTCTACTCCATAGACCTTCTGGGTGCTCAGAAGAAACACTGAGGCAAGGTGAGAGCACAGAGTGGTGGATCCAAATGGGGGGCAACTTTGCCTCCAAGGGGACATTTGGCAGTGTCTGGAGATATTTTTAGTTGTCAAAACTTGGGGGATCCAGTGGTTAGAGGCCAGTAATGTGGCTAAACAGCCTATAATACATAGACAAACACCACTACTACAAAGAATTGTCCAATCCATAATGTCAATAGAGCTGCTGCTGAGAAACGCTGGTCCAGAGAAAGCTTCCTTAGTGATGCAGTCTTTGCGGAGAGGAACAGGAGCCACTACAGAAAAGCACAAAGCCTTACCTGAATATTCCACCTCTACCTCTTCTAAGGAACAGTAGCCTCATCTGTGGGAAAGGCAATAAATCCTGTTGTACCAAGCACAGGTTAAGACTTTTTGCAGCTGGGAGAAGAAAATACAAACATACCCTGTAACCCTGTGGTAGGAGCAAGAAAATATCCTGGCCTGAATTATCAGAGGTCTCCTATTTAAGGCACAGCGACAGGATCATTGAGATGCCCTCATCCCTGAGAGCAAGAGGCACAGGTCCTGCTTAATCCTGAGGAGAATATCCACACAGCCTACCATCAGGCTACGAAGCACTGAGTACCAAGTACTGTCAATGTCCTGGTGGAAAAGGAGCAAGAACATAAAGAGATGCTGTCTAAAGGAAAATTGCCAAGAAAGGACTCAAACCTGACGCTTAAGCCAACACTGAAACTTCTCCTATTAACAGCTACCACTCTAAGTGTGAGTTAAAACTAGAGGAGTTCTCAGCCTATAACACACTGATGATAGCCTTAGCAACCCATACACTCAGCTCAAGTCCTGTCCCAGCTAGACAGACTGACCCCCACACATTGAAGGGCCAACAGAATAAAAGGCATGTCATCTCTGGGCATAAAGAATGTTTATCTCAGTTTCTACTGTCCTACCCAAAATGACCAGCTTTCCAATGAAGTCAGGTGACAAATAAAAAAGCAAAGGGGGATGGGGCAAGGAAGCACTCTGTCAGACAAAGCAATCAAGAGAAGGAGAAGCAGAAGCAGATGTCACCAAGGTGTTGAAACTGTCAGAGAATTTAGAACAACATGATTCATGTGTTAAAGACCCTAATATAAAAGGTGGACAACACATCTGGCTAGATGTGGAATTCCAGTGAGAGATGGAAATTGTAAGAAAGGATAAAATGAAAAAGTTAGAAATAATGTGGTATACAGAATGTTATCAACAACCTCATTAGCAGTCTCAGCATGACAGAGGATAGAATCAGTTGAACTCAAGCTATCACCAATAAAAATTACTCAAATTTCACCATGAAGACTTTTTTTAATGAGGAAAAAAAAAGCAGAGAATCCAAGAGTGATGGGACCATTTCAAATTATCAGATATACCTGTAATTTGGAATGCAAAAGGATAAGAGAGTACAGGGTAGAAAAACCGTTGAAGTGATGGTGGCTAAGAATTCCCTCAAGTTAGTGATGGACACCAAAGCTCACATTCAAAGGAACTCAGAGAAGACCAAGTAGCATAAAACATACGTGGATCCATCATCGATAAACCAGTGAAAACGAACAGCAAAAAAAAATCTTGAAGGCTGACAGAGGAAAGAGGCATATTACACACAGCAGAACACCATTAAGAATTACAGCAGACTTATCAAAAACTATGTGAACCAGAAGGCAGGAGGGGAACATCTTTACAGAAAGAAAAACAATCATAAATACAAAATTTTATACTCCAAAAGGTATCTTTCAGAAATGTTTGTGTGGGGCCAGGTACAGTGGCTCACGCCTGTAATCCTGATACTTTGAGAGGCAGAGGTAGGTAGATCACCTAAGGTCAGGAGTTTGAGACCATCCTGGCCAACATGGCAAAACCCCGGTTTCTACTAGAAATACACAAAAATTAGCCAGGCATGGTGGTGTGCACCTGTACCCCTAGCTACTGGGGAGGCTGAAGCAGAAGAATTGCATTGCTTGAACCCAGGAGGCAGGGTTGCAGTGAGCCAAGACCATGCCACTGCACTCCTGGGCAACAGAGCAAGACTCTATCTCAAAAAAAAAAAAAAAAAGAAAGAAAGAAAGAAAAGAAATGATGATGTGGGATATAAACATGGTAGAATGAAGATTGTCAAATCCTGGCCTTTAAAACGGAATTCTAAAATTGCAAGAAGAAAAGGGTCTAAAATAATCTCAGTGCTCTGGAAATGGACCAGAGGCGAAAAACAAATAGAGAAAAACATTCATTAGTGGAAAACTGTTCAAATTAAGAATTGGGGGAGTCTATGGTATTCTTGGCTGAGGTTGCCCCAGTATCTGCAGCCTCCCATTACCCTGACCTTATTCCAGCTAGACCAGTGTTGTGAAGCTGCCAGGAAAAGTCTGGCCAAAGAAAACACAATTTCACTGTTGGTGGGAGATGACTTCATTTGATGCTAGGGCAGAAAATCCACAGCCCATTGTATTTATTTTAAGTGGAAGTAGCAAACTAGTGGGAAGCAAATGATGAAAGGCCATGACTCTACCACCTTGAATTGCAGTCCCACTTGGGCAAAGGAGTGAAAAACTTGACTAATCATGAATTTGGCAGGAAGAACCTAGAAATGAGTGGGGCCAAAGAAGGGCCAGCTGATTGCTCCTAAGGTCTTTGGCTAATTGGGAGGCTGTGCACACATGCAGGCAAGACTCAAGAAGGTCCAGCCATCTACACATCCTGCATTGACTTGGATGTTATGCAGGTCTACAGGAAAGAGGGCCTGGCAGAAAGTAAACTCTGTTGAATGAGCTCCCAAACCCTCCCACAGATCCATCAGCAGAAGATGAAAGTCTTACTGGTTAAGGTGTTTGAGGACTATCACTGGTTGGACTATCAAACTATGCAGACACAGAGGAGCCACTAGAAACCAGCATAAGCTTAACCTTTACATTTTTCTTTTTTTTTTTTTTTTGAGACTGAGTTTCGCTGTTGTTACCCAGGCTGGAGTGCAATGGCGCGATCTCGGCTCACGGCAACCTCCGCCTCCTGGATTCAGGCAATTCTCCTGCCTCAGCCTCCTGAGTAGCTGGGATTATAGGCACGCGCCACCACGCCCAGCTAATTTTTTGTATTTTTAGTAGAGACGGGGTTTCACCATGTTGACCACGATGGTCTCGATCTCTTGACCTCGTGATCCACCCGCCTTGGCCTCCCGAAGTGCTGGGATTACAGGCTTGAGCCACCGCGCCCGGCCCTACATTTTTCTTAAAATAAGCAGAGACATGAGCAGCCACACATCATGGGGAAGACAGATTCAACAGATTCAGTCCAGGCAAGTTACTATAACCAAAACAAATGAAAACAAGTAAAACAACAACAATACGCAAAACAGTCACAATAACAGCAACTTAAGGAAAAAATGGAGAATTATATTTGCTACAATATCTTATCTAGGATGTCTGGCTCTTGACAAATTTTTAGCAAGAGATGAAAAAAGGAAAGTGTGACCTATATTCAGGAAACTATGCTGTCAATAAAAATTAACGCTGAGTGGATAAGGAGATTGTGTTTAGCAAACAAACACTTCAAAGCATTTATTATAACTATGTTCAAAGAATTAAAAGAACGCATGTTTAAAGAATTAAAGAAAAATATCTGACAGAATTGAAATAAAATGTAATGATAAAGAAAAATATAACTTTCAAAATAGGAATTCTCAAAAAAAAAATCATTAACATTCATACACAAAAATCAACCCCAGATGGGTCATAATCCTAATTAAACTATAACTATTAAAATTCTAGGTGAAAGTTTCTATGACTTTGGCGAGCTTGCTCACAATTAAATATGAGAACAAAGGTACAGTCCCTAAAAGAAAAAAATTGAAAAAATAACTTTCAAAATTAAAAACTTTTGCTCTTTAAAAAGCACTTGCATTAGCTTTCTACAGATGCATAACATATATTATTACAAGTTCAGCAGCTCAAACACCCAATTTATTGCATTGCTTCACAACACTATAGTTCAAAAGTCTGGCAGAGCATGGCTGGTTTGTGCTCAAACTGAAATCAAGATGTCAGCTGGCTACACTGTCATCTGAAGCATGGGGTCATTCATGTTATTCATGTTGACAGGATTCAGTTCCTTTCACCTGTAGGGCTGACAGCCTCCCTTCTTTGCTGACTGTCAGCTAGGAGCCGCTTCCACCTTTTAGACGTAGCCACATTTTACATCATGTGACCCATTCCATCTTCAAGCCAGCAATGGTGTGTATATCGAAACCTTCTTATGCTTTGAATCTCTCTAGCTTCTCTTTTTATCGCCATCCAGAGAACACTTTCTGGTTTGAAAGGGCTTGTGTGACAAAATTTCTCCTACTTACATAATCTCTGTATCTTAAGATACATTGATTGCTATTTCATTACTGCAAAATCTCTTTACATCAGTACCTAGATTAGTTATTAGATATCCAGAGGACAGGAAATTTGGTGAGACATGTTTAAAATTATGCTTACATAAGTGTAGTGTAGGAAGGAATAACAAAGAAGGAAAAGGCTTACCAAAATACCATGAAGAAGGGAAAAAACAAGCCACAGACTGTGAGAAACTATTTTTGAATTTATATATGTAATAGAAAACATATATTCAGAATATATAAATACCACTTACAATTCAATAATAAGATCCCAAGCAACACAGTTATAGGATGGGCAAAAGATCTGAATAGTCATTTGCTAAGAAGATATATGAATAGCTAATGAGCACATGAAAAGATGCTGAACATCATTAGTCAATGCCACTCCCAGGCATTTCCCCAAATGAAATACAAACATATTTTAATCACAAAATTTCATGCATGAATATTTTTGGTGACTTTAAGTTCTAAAAAATAGAAACAGATGGGTCGATTGCAAAAAGTTTTTTCCCATTCTTTTGGTTGCCGGTTCTCTCTAATGATAGTTTCTTTTGCTGTGCAGAAACTCTTAAGTTTAATTAGATCCCATTTGTCTATTTTGGCTTTTGTTGCCACTGCTTTTGATGTTTGCAAACTACCCATCTGACAATGGGCTCATCTCCAGAATCTACAAATAACTTAAACAAATTTACAAGAAAAAAACAAACAACCCCATCAAAAAGTGGGCAAAGGATATGAACAGACACTTTTCAAAAGAAGACATTTAAGTGGCCAACAAACTTATGAAAAAATGCTCATCACTGGTTATTAGAGAAATGCAAATCAAAATCAGATTGAGATACCTTCTCACACTAGTTAGAATGGCCATCATTAAAAAATCTGGAGACAACAGATGCTGAAGAGGATGTGGAGAAATAGGAACACTTTTACACTGTTAGTGGGACTGTAAATTAGTTCAACCACTGTGGAAGAGTGTGGTAATTCCTCAAGGATCCGGAAATAGAAATACCATTTGACCCAGCAATCCCACTACTGGTGTCTACCCAAAGCATTATAAATCACTCTAGTATAAAGACACATGCACAGGTATGTTCATTTTGTAACTGTTTACAATAGCAAAGACTTGGAATCAATCCAAATGCCCATCAATGATAGACTGGATAAAGAAAATGTGGCACTTATACTCCATGGAATACTATTCAGCCATAATAAAGGATGAGTTCATGTCCTTTGCAGGGACATGGATAAATCTGGAAACCATCATTCTCAGCAAACTGACACAAGAACAGAAAACCAAACACTGCATGTTCTCACTCATAAGTGGGTGTTGAACAACAAGAACACATGACCACAGGGAGGGGAACATCACACACCAGGGCCTGTTGTGGGGTGGGGGAATTAGGGGAGGGATAGTAGGGTGTGGGGGGATTAGGGAGGGATAACGTTAGAAGAAATACCTAATGTAGACGACAGAGGGATGGATGCAGCAAACCACCATGGCATGTGTATACCTATGTAACAATCCTGCACAATCTGCACATGTACCCCAGAACTTAAAGTATAATAAAGAAAATAAAATAAAACAAGTATATGGGAAAAACATAGAAACAATGCTGATTAATATCTCCCAGATGGTGAATGGATAAATGATGGTAAAGCATACAATAGAATGCTATTCAGTAATAAAAGACATAAATCTTAAAGGTAAACGAATACAGACTCAAAGCCTACATAGTGTTTAATTATGCTATGCTATGCATAGTGTTCCATATATGCCTTGCTGGAAAGGCAAAACATAGAGATAAAAAATATATCAGTGGTTACAAAAGCTAGGGCAAAGAGAGAAGTTGGCAACAAAGGAATTAAAGGGAATCAGGCATGAATGAGGAGGAAAGTAATAGAATTGTTTCATATTTTGATCATAGTTGTAGTTACCTGAATGTATGCATTTATCAAAAATTCACAAAACTGTACACTAGAAAGGATGAATCTGGCTCACGCCTGTAATCCCAGCACTTTGGGAGGCTAAGGCGGGTGGATCAGGAGGTCAGGAGTTTGAGGCTAGCCTGACCAACACGGTGAAACCCTGTCTCTACTAAAAATACAAAAAATTAGCCAGGCATTGTGGTACATGCCTGTAATCCCAACTACTCGGGAGGCTGAGGCAGGACAATCACTTGAACCCAAGAGTCAGAGGTTGTGGTGAGCCAAGATGGCACCACTGAACTCCAGCCTGGGTGACAGAGTGAGACTCTATCTAAAAAAAAAAAAAAAGAAAGAAAGAAACGGTGAATTTGATTGTATGCTAGTTATATCTTCATCTTAAGAAAGAGAAACCTAATGTACACAGATTGCTCAGGAAAGGGTAGAATAATTTTTTTCCTAATTTTCATCAAAGAAATGAATGTTTGACAAGAAATAAAATTCAACAAAATGATTAATACAAATTTACCCCTGCCCCATTTTTTACCCACCCCAATTCATAACTCATAGAGGTGAAGAGTTTTCATCTATAATGATTTTTGTTTGATGTGGTGGTTAACTCTATAACTATAATTAATATAATTAATGCAATGATATGTATCTTATCATTGATATCATGCATATATTATATTGAAATAATGAGTAATAAAATATTTAAATTGTAATTTATGTTTTTATGTTATTATATTTCTTATGTTGTTTTCTTAATCTTAGATTAGGGGTTGAATGGTGTTACCCCAAAATTGACAACATTCTGAACTCCTGTACATGTGAATGTGACCTTATTTGTATATAGGGTTTTTGCAGATGAGTTCAGATGAAACCATTAAGGTTACCCATAGTGAAATGCAGCTGTTTTCTTATAAAAAGTGGAAATTTGGTCACAGAGACAGAAATGCACATAAGAATAAAACCACGTGAATATGAAGAAAGAGATCAGATGATGTCTCCACAAGCCATGGAACACCCAAGACTGCCAGCAGTCACCAGAAGCTATGGGGAAGCATGGAACAGATTGCTCCTCACAACCATTGGAAAGAACTGACCCTGCTGACACCTTGATTTTAGACTTCCATCCTCCAGAACAGTGAGAGAATAAATCTCTGTTGTTTAAGCTGCCCAGTTTGTGATACTTGGTTATGACAGTCCTACAAAGTATATGACTTTGGTATATTACCATTAGTGATTAAAATATATTTTATGCATACTATTCTTTTTTCTCTTCTCTCCCCATCACTTAAAATTATGTAGGTTACTAATATCAATATTGCATATCTTCTAATGGTCACATTAAATAATATCAAAACTTAATTTGTTATTTCATAGCCTCTCGAGAGCATCACCTCACTTCTTTCAAAGAATGAGCATTTTAAGGCCCACACCCTTTCTACCCATTTCTTCTCTCTCCAAATCTCTCTCAACTATACTATTACTTTGAATTTTCAGATATACATTCTGTCATAACCATAATAATATTTTGTGCTTTTGTTACTTTAAATTTTATTTTTATATTTCGAAGTCAAATGTCACATTTTATAAATTATATAGGATATAATTGAGCACTTCTGAAACAGTCAAACTAATAGAAAATGCACTAGTAATTCTGGATGACTTTATAGAGACTTACAGATGAAATATGGCATGTAGCTACTGATGGAGTTAGAAATCTATAAAATAGAGCTATAATGCAGATTTCTTGATGGCATTAAATAAGATTGACCCTAGAAAAATCATTAAATAGGAAATAAAAAATCATTATATAGGCATAGTTTGTCTTCAAAAACCCTCACTTTCTCTAAATTTGTTTCCTAGTTTCCCAAAAATACTACAATTTATTTTCTAAGTTAAGAGCAAATCAACAAATCAATTCATGCTACTACATAAATGATTCTTAATGGTCCTTCCAAGGCAATATTTATAATTTTTTTAACTTTTTTTTAAGTTCAGAAGTACATGTGCAGGTTTGTTACATGAGGGTTGTGTCATGAGGGTTTGTGTACAGATTATTTCATCACTCAGGTATTAAGCCTAGTATCCATTAGTTATTTTTCCTGATCTTCTTCCTCCTCCAACACTCCACCTTCCAATAGGCCTCAGTGTGTGTTGTTCCCCTCAATGTGTCCATGTGTTCTCATCATTTAGCTCCCACAATAGACATTATTATTATCATTATTCTTATTAGCTCCCACAATAGCCATTCTGGTTGGTATGAGACACTATCTTATTGTGACTTGATTGGCATTTCTCTAATAATCAGTGATGGTGAGCTTATTTTTCATATGGTTGTTGGTCACATGTATATCTTTTTTTTTAAGTGCCAAGGGAGGTCCCAAGATGGCCAAATAAGAGGCAGCTCTGGACACAGCTCCCAGAGAGAGAGACACAGAAGCTGAGTGGTCTCCACAATTCCAAATGAAGTACCAGATTTATTTTGTGGGTCTGGTTGGACAGTGGGTATAAACCAAATAGGGCAAGTTGAGGCCAGGTGGGGCACTGCCCCACCCAGGTGGTGCATGCAACTGACCAGAGGACCAGGGGATCTCCCCCTCTGGAACTTCAATAACATACCGGCAAACCAATTGCAACAGCACATCAAAAAGTTTATTCATCATGATCAAGTAGGCTTCATCCCGAGGATGCAAGGCCGGTTCAACATACGCAAGTCTATTAACATAATCCATCACAGGAACAGAGCCAAAGACAAAAACCACATGATTATCTCAATAGATGCAGAGAAGGCCTTTGACAAAATTCAACAATGCTTTACGCTAAAAACTCTCAATAAACTAGGTATTGATGGAACCTATCACAAAATAATAAAAGTTATTTATGACAAAGCCACAGCCAATGTCATAATGAATGGGCAAAAACTGGAAGCATTCCCTTTGAAATCTGCCACAAGACAAGGATGCCCTACCTCACCATTCCTATTCAGTATAGTATTGGAAGTTCTAGCCAGAGCAATCAGGCAAGAAAAAGAAATAAAGTGTATTCAATTAGGAAAAGAGGTAGTCGAATTGTTTCTACTTGCAGACAACATGATTGTATATTTATAAGACCCCATCGTCTCAGCCCAAAATCTCCTGAAACTAATAAGCAACTTCAGCAAAGTCTCAGGATACAAAATCAATGTGCAAAAATCACAAGCATTCCTATATACCAATAACAGACAAACAGCCAAATCAAAAGTGAACTCCCATTTACAATTGCTACAAAGAGAATAAAATATCTAGGAATACAACTAACAAAGGTTGTAAAGGACGTCTTCAAGGAGAACTACAAACCACTACTCAAGGAAATAATAGAGGACACAAACAGATGGAAAAACATTCCATGCTCATGGTTGGGAAGAATCAATATCATGAAAATGGCCATACTCCCCAAAGTAATTTATAGATTCAATGCCATCCCCATCAAGCTACCAATGACTTTCTTCACAGAACTCTAAAAACCACTTCAAACTTCATATGGAACCAAAAGAGAGCTCACATAGCCAAAACAATCCTAAACAAAAAGAACAAAGCTGGAGGCATCATGCTGCCTGACTTCAAACTATACTACAAGGCCACAGTAATCAAAACAGCACAGTACTGGTACCAAAACACAAACATAAACCAATAGAACAGAACAGAGGCCTCAGAAGCAACATCACACATCTACAATCACCTGATCTTTGACAAACCTGACAAAAACAATCAATGGGGGAAGGATTTCCTGTTCAATAAATGGTGTTGGGAAAACTGGCTAGCCATGTGCAGAAATCAGAAACTGGACCCCTTTCTGACATGGTACACTACATTAACTCCAGATGGATTAAAAATCTAAACATAAGACCTAACACCATAAAAACCCGAGAAGAAAACTTAGGCAAAACCATTCAGGACATATGCACAGGCAAGGACTTCATGGCTAGAACACCAAAAGCAATGGAAACCAAAGCCAAAATAGATAAATGGGTTCTAATTTAACTCCAGAGCTTCTGTACAGCAACAGAAATGATCACTAGAGTGAACAAGCGACGAACAGAATGGGAAAAAATTTTGCAATCCACCCATCTGACAAAGGGCTGATATCTAGAATCTACAAAGAACTAAAACATATTTACAAGAAAAAAACAAACAAACCCATTCAGACATGGGCAAAGGATATGAACAGACACTTTTCAAAAGAAGACATATATTAAGCCAACAAACATATGAAAACATGCTCATCAACACTGGCCATTAGAGAAATGCAAATCAAAACCACATTGAGATGCCATCTCACACCAGTTAGAATGGCGATCATTAAAAAATCTGGAGACAACAGATGCTGAAGAGGATGTGGAGAAATAGGAACACTTTTACACTGTTGGTGGGACTGTAAATCAGTGCAACCATTGTGGAAGACAGTGTGGTGATTCCTTGGGACCTAGAAATAGAAATACCATTCAACCCAGCAATCCCATTACTGGGTATATACCCAAAGAATTAAAAATTGTTCTATTATAAAGACACATGCACAGATATATTCATTGTGGCACTATTTACAATAGCAAAGACTTTGAACCAACCCAAATGTTCATCAATGATAGACTGGATAAAGAAAATGTGGCATATATACACCATGGAATACTACACAGCCATAAAAAAATGATGAGTTCTTATCCTTCATAGGGACTTGGATGAATCTGGAAACCATCATTCTCAGCAAACTGACACAAGAGCAGAGGACTAAACACCACATGTTCTCACTCATAGGCAGATGTTGAACAATGAGAATATGTGGAACACAGGGAGGGAAGCATCACACACTGCGGTCAGTTGCAGGGGCTAGAGGAGGGACAGTGTATGGGGAGAAATACCAGATATAGGTGATGGAATGATGAAGGTGGTAAACCACCTTGCCATGTATGTTCCTATGCAACAATCCTGCATGATCTGCACATGTATCCCAGAACCTAAAGTACAATAAAAGTAACTTAATTAATTAAAAATAAGTGTCTGTTCATGTCTTTTTTCCACTTTGGATGGTATTGTTTTTCCTGTAAATTTAAGATTCTTATAGATGCTGGATATTAGACCCTTATCAGACACAGACTTTGCAAAATTTTTCTCCCATTCTATAGGTTGTCTGTTCACGCTGTTGATAGTTTCTTTTGCTGTGCAGAAATCTTTATTTTCATTAGATCCCATTTGTCAGTTTTTGCTTTTGTTGCAATTGTTTTTGGTGTCTTCATCATTAAATTTTTGCCCATGCCTATGTCTTGAATAATCTTGTCTAGGTGTTCTTCCAGCATTTGCATAGTTTTGGGTTTTACATTTACGTCTTTAATCCAGCTTGAATTCATTTTTGTATATAGCGTAAAGAAGAGGTCCAGTTTCAATCTTCTGCCTATGGCTAACCTGTTATCTCAGCAACATTTGTTAAACATGAAATCCTTTCCCCATTGCTTGTTTTTGTCAGGTTTATCAAAGATCAGATAGTTGTAGGTGGGCAGTGGTATTTTTGGGCTCTCTATTCTGTTCCTTTGGTCTACGTGTCTGTTTTTGTCCCAGTATCATGCTGTTTTTGCTACTGTAGTTGGAAGTTGGGTAGCATGATGCCTCCAGTTTTGTTCTTTTTGCTTTGGATTGCCTTGGCTCTTCAGGATCCCTTTTTGTTCCATATGAATTTTAAAATAGTTTTTGCTAGTTCTGTGAAGAATGTCAATGGTATTTAATAGGTGTAGCATTGAATCCGTAAATTGCTTTGGGCAATATGGCCATTTTAATGAAATTGACTCTCCCTACTCATGAGCATGGAATGTTTTTCCATTTGTTTGTGTCATCTCTGATTTGTATCAGCAGGGTTTTGTAGTTCTCCTTGTAGAGATCTTTCACCCCCCTGGTTAACCGTATTCCTCAGTATTTTATTTTTTTTGAGGCAATTGTGAATGGGAGTTCATTCCTGATTTGCCTCTCAGCTTGACTGTTGTTGCCGTACAGGTATGCTAGTGACTTTCGCACATCAGTTTTGTATCCCGAGACTGCTGAAGTTATCTAACAGCTTAAGGAGCTTTGGGGCAGAGATGATGAGGTTTTCTAGATATAAGATATGTTGTCAGCAAACAGGGATAGTTTGACTTCCTTTCTTCCTATTTGGATGCCTTTTATTTCTTTCTCTTGCCTAATTCCTCTGGCCAGAACTTCTAATATTACATTGAATAGGAAAATGTTAATTATATATTCAGGGAATACATGTGCAGGTTTATTACAAGGGTATATTTCACGATGCTGAGGTTTTGGTTTCTACTGTTCCCATCACCCAGGAAGTGAGCATAGTACCAACAGGATGTTTTTCAGCCCTTGCCCTCCTCCCTTCCTCGGTCCTTTTGGAGTCCCTGCTGTCTATGGTGCTTGCCTTTATGTCTGTGTGTACCCAAGGTTTAGCTCACTTATAAGTGAAAATATGCAATATTTGGTTTCTGTTTCTGCATCAATTTACTCAGGTTAATGGCCTCCAGCTGCATCCATATTGCTGCAAGGGACATGATTTCATTCTTTTTATGGCTGTATAGTACTTCATGGTGTAAATGTACCACAGTTTCTTTATCCAGTCCACCACTGATGGGCACTTAGCTTGATTCTATGCCTTTACTATTGTGAATAGTGCTCTGATAAACATATGAGTGCAGGTGTCACATTTTTGTACTTTGTCTACAATTTATTCTGAAAACAAAAACCCGATAACAGCTTTCTCACTATGACTATATTAACACTGCTTACTGTAAGATCATGCAGTTGCTGAGTTCAGTGTCACGGCTCCTGTGCTATTTAAAGGAGAATAAACCCAGTGTCAAGGTTAAATGGCCCCTTTCATCTATAATTTGTTTGCCTCCTCTCCCTGTCAATCTTTCTTCACCCTTTCTGTGAAAATTAAGTTCATCAAGTGTTTCATTCCCTGGGTTAAATCTCTGCATCATTTAACAACATTTCCCATGCTTTCCAAAACTTGACATTTTTTCCTACATTCTGGGACATTTTCTTAACTTTGTCTTCCAACTTCTTTTTTTATTATTATTTTTAAGAGAGAATATCTCTCTGCCACCCAGGCTGGAATGTGGTGGTGCAATCTTAACTCACTTAGCTCACTGCAACCACCAGCACCTAGGCGTCTAACACCTGGGCTCAAGCAATTCTCATGCTTCAGCCTCCCAGATAGCTTGGGTTACAGGAGTGCACCATGCCCTGTTAATTTTTGTATTTTTAGTAGATACAGGGTTTCACCATGTTGGCCAGTATCGTTTCGAACTCCTGGCCTTAAATGATCTGCCTGCCTTGGCATCCCAAAGTGCTGGATTACAGAGGTGAGCCAACCAGGCCCAGCCCATCTTCTTTATTGATTCTTTTTGTATATGTATTTGTGATTATACTTTTAATTTCCAAGAGTTCTTTTTTGTTATCCGATGCTTCCTTTATTGGTGCCGTATTGTTGTTTTATGGATGTAAGACTTTCATTTATCTGAGAGTTTTTGCTTTGCTTTATTCTGTTTTAACTTCTCCAATTTCTCAATTATCTCCTTCTCCCAGGATAAGGTTCTCGGTTTGTTTATCATTGTCCTTTTCATGTTGCTGTTTTCCCTCACATCATTGATGGTCCTTGCTTATGGGCTGATGGTTGATGGCCCTTGGTTGTTGGTTCATAGTTAAGTATGAGAGAACTGAAAGGCTTGTGTACATGAGTAGTCTTCTTTTTAGGGTGGGAAGGCATCATTTTATAATAGGAAGATGAAGAAGAGGACATTAAACTGTCCTCTCCCATTTGAGAATGAAGATTTCTTATTTGCATACCCTCAAAAAGAACTTTGAAATTTTAGATGACTTATTGACATAAAAAATTTTCTATCATAAGTTTGCTAAAAATATGATTTCTAGCATGCTATAATATTAAAATTTTAAAATAACCTTGTTACATAACTCTTCTCACTCACATAAATATGTCCAGTGGAATATAAACACAATAGTATTTTATACCTTCTATTATTGATTTACAAAATACATGAACTAGTTATTTTTATTGTTGTCAGCTTCATAATATTCCTTTTTTGACTTAGGTTTCCAATTCACTTCCCTTACAGAATTTTATTACTTTATTTTAAGGTGTTATATATTTGTGCTTGAATAAATACATATTTTATTGAACACCCTTTATTACATCTGCAACAAAAATATTTACATAAGCCGGGTGCGGTGGCTCATGTCTGTAATCCAGCACTTTGGGAGGCTGAGGCGGGTGGATCACAAGGTCAGAAGATTTAGACTATCCTGGCCAACATGGTGAAACCCCATCTCTACTAAAAATACAAAAATTAGCTGGGTGTGGTGATACGCATCTGTAGTCCCAGCTACTCAGGAAGGAGCCTGAGGCAGGAGAATCGCTTGAACCCAGGAGACGGAGGTTGCAGTGAGCTGAGATCATGCCACTGCACTCCAGCCTGGCAACACAGAGGGACTCCCTCTCAAAAAAATTATATAAATTAAAATTATAACTTTTTCTATATTCCATATGCCTATAATGCACTATTAACATTTTCCTTCTCAATTGAATTATAATTAGTTCATAATTGAGAGAAATATAAGTGCAGTATACCACAAATACTAATAAGTAATTGTCAAACACATAGTGTTTTTATTTTTAAAATTGCCTCCAAATTAAAGAAATTGGAAAGGGTCACTGTGTTCAGTTCTGCAGGTTGTACACTGCACAACTCAGGGGGGTGCCATTCAAACCGAAGTGTGTGAGTTGAGTGTCCCCCTCAAAGTAGTGCACCTGTGCACATATGTGCAGCAGCCCTGGGTGGCACTTTTTTATAATATCAGTACATTTGTCTATAGAGAAATATTACTGACCCACATTTCTGCATCAACTCTACTGCTATTTTTCTATGTGAATGGAAGGAGTTTCATCATGATTTCATCATCACAGTATCATCAAAAGTTATTTGTAATTGTAATTATTGTAATATGACTTGGCCTCTCAGAGCTGTTATTGCTCTTGTTGCTGTTTAGCACCAGGGCGATTCACTAGAATAACATGAGAGATGGCGGAGAGCTACACCTGCATTTTGAGAAGTGATTGGAAGAGGAGAGATGGGGAAGGACGACCAGTGTTTTCTAAAACAGATTGGCTTTAGATAAAGAGGGCACATGGGAGATGAAAATCTTGAAATGAGTTGCTTTATAATGACCTGTGTTTGAAGATCCCTGTACCACTTTGTACGTAGAAGCGCATGTGTGTATGTGTTATGGTCGGGGACGGGGAAGAACTCTGGTTTTGTTCTCAACTTTGAATGAAGCCTTGCATTTGCAGCTGCACTGGGTTTGACCGGCCAACTCTCTAGGTTTCTTCTGAGAGCCCTGGCTCTCTCTTTCCCAGACAACTTCTCCAGGCTATCACTTTTTAAAATTCTGCCTTATCAGCCAACAACGGCTCATCTCTTTTTCCTTTTCCAGAAATTTACTGTCCTCTCTTACCCACAGTACCTTCCCTCCTGTTCTCCATGCTTTACTAGTCTTTTAATGAAAGCTCAAGAGTGATGCAGAAAATAGATATTTGAACCAAAAACTCATAGAAAGATCTAAATAAACAGTAATCATATTTGCCAGCTAATCTAAATGGAGCATTAAACTATGCTCTACTTAGAGCAGCAAAGGTCCTCTCCAGGCCATTCAGGCCAGTCCAGACTCTCCTTCCACCACTCAGCCTCATCATTGCACTGCTAAACTGAGCTTTGGCTAACAGGGCCTACAAGCATTATATTAATGAGCCAGACTGTGATTGACGTGTAGGCTTAAGGTCAGTGAATAAAAGCCTGTACCTGCCCCACCCAAGCAAGAATTTAACTTGTAAGTTCCCTAACACCAGATAGAAGAAAAATCCTGAACTGCATTTATGAGGTCATACCAAGAGGGGAAAACAGATCACTTTTAGCAAACACATGGCTTTCAAAAACACACCTGTTTCTTTGCTATTGATAGTGTAATTAATCGATCTCTAGAATCTGATTGAAAACATTGGGCTCTAAATCATGCCATATGAGCAGTTCCGGAAGCATCACTGCTAGTAATTCAAAGCATATTTCAATTGCCTCTGGCACGCATTTCAGGATTAGTGTCACATCTGAATTCACGAGAAACAGCAGGGGCTATTTGTTTATATGGTCACATTTCTACCTTTCATTTTACTTCATATTCGACCTGACACTGACTATACATATCAATACACACATCAGTGTGGGTTTATATTTCTTTGTCAGGTATCTGGAACAAAACATTGGTTGATTTGCAAGTGATGGGAAATTAATGTCATCAAATGACACTTTTGCTACCAAAAGAAACAAACATTATTCACTGTGCCCACTACCTGCACTTGTCATCTAAGTAGAAATGTTCTTCATCACCAAGTTCATTGCTAGGAGAGTCTATATTTATATTATGCCCAAGGCCCACATTTACTTGTCTTTCGATCATTTAATACATATTCATTGAGCACCTACTATATATATGAAAGACACAGTTTTAAGTGCAGTGGGTGACAATGGTCCCTGTCCCTAAGGAAATTACAATTCATTAAAATTGAAATTCTGATCCAATGTGCAGCCTTCTTTTTCCTTACCTTCTCTGTCACTCCTGGAAATTCTTTGATGGCTTTCTTAACAGCACTTACAACTTTTCCCAACAGCAGAAGGCTTTGGAAACTGTAGTGATGTCTAAAACTGCTACACCAACCACTGCTAGCACATAAAGCAGCCATAATAAAACTCTTCTGCAGGATTTGGTAATTTTCATTTAAGCTCTGAATATAGATTGTGTTTCCCTTTTGCAGGAACTGCTTGGCAATTTGAACCAAAACACTTATATTTGTCTGGAATATTGAATGAGTTTTTTTTCCTTTTAGAAAAGAGAAGGTCACAAGTGTGAAAGAGTAGAAAAAGATAACATTTTGGATAAAGCTCCCTGGCAGATATTTGAAATGTGTGTATGTGTTTGGGCATTTGTGTATTTCTACATGGTTTGGTTTGCAGAAAAAATGTGGATAAACAAATTCAAAACTCATGTTTGACTCAAATGATTTTCTAATTTATCATGCACATTGAAACAAATTCATGTTGTCAAAACAAGTGTTGTAGTGAACTGACTGTACTTTTGATGATAAATATTAAAACTTTGATATTAGAATCATTATATGTCATGGGTAGAAAATTGGAAATCTACCATCATCTCTCAAACATGGGACTGAACACATTTAGGAAATGACTTCTATGAGATGGGAAACAATCCAGGAGAGTTATAATTTTAATATAACTAGTCACACCTTAGACACAAATGAAAGACCTGGGCATGGGGTTTCTCATCGAGGAAGGTTCTGACTCAAATATCCACCATGTCTATTAAAATGCTATCAGAAAACAGCCATAGGAAGTATTAAAGATGTGGAAATACTTCCTAAAAGCATAGGAAGCATCTGTAGGGGCGATTCAGGCTCTCAGCAGAAAAGACAAAGGAACATTTTAATAAGCCTAGGATTTTTCCAAAGTCCTCTCTTGATCTTACACCCCACATTCTGTACATCAAAAAATCCTATTGGTTCTACCTTCAAAATCCATCTACAATCTTGTAACCTCTTGCCACCCCCATTATTAAGTATCCTGGTCCAACCCACTACCATCATCTCCCTGGAATAAGAAACTCCTAACTAGTCTTCTTGCTGCTTTCTGACCCCTTGCCCAGGCTGGTCTCAAACTATAGTCCTACTTGTCTTTAAAGCGATGCCATTGTTCCACATTTTGTTCAGGATAAGACAACTCATCTCCTATGACACTGTCTATCTCGTTACACTCCAGTCACACTGGCATCACTGATGTTCCTGGGACATGCCAGGCATGACCCACCTCCTACCTTGAAGATTTTGCTCAGATGTCACTACCTCAAGGAAACCTACCCTGACCAATATTTTTAAAAATGGAAAGGACTCTTCAACACACACACACTCACCCTATTAATTTTCTTTATATCGCTCTTCCCCCAACTCCCCACAATATTTATCTCTTTGCACCAGGCCAAATAATTTACTTTTTTATCATGATCATTGCATTTTCATCTCTTTCATCCTCTCATTAGTGTGTGAGTGCTCTGCAGACAGGGGTCTTTGCTGTCTCACTAATATATTTAAGTATTAAGTATATTAAGTATTAAAAACAGTACCTGGCTTTTAACATGTGCTTCTTAAATACTGAATGAATAAATCACTTTCAAGTTCATGAAAGTTAACATGAGGAAGAATTTGATTTCTTCCACTAGAGAAGTCAACTTCTTTCACTGTTCTCCACTAGAAAGAAAACCGAAAGAGAGAGAGAGAGGAGAGAGAGAGAGAGAGAGAGAGAGAGAGAGAGAGAGAGAATAAAAGGACAATAATAAAATAAGAAAAAGCTTTTTTGACAATAAGAGAAAGCAAAACTATCAAAATTCATTGTCAACAACAATCGAAATAAGAAATACCTTTTGATTATTCACGTGCTTTTTGAGAGATAATATGGTTTCATTGGTTAAGTATCAGTTGAAACAAAAAACAGAAAACATGGGGTAAAATTCAGACCTCTAATACTCAATGAGTATTTAGACATTGGCCACATGTCTGCAGAGAGATCTCAGGTACTCACCTTCTGTTCTCCCCTAAAATGATATCACTGACTCAATGTGTTTGAAGAGTTTCAAACAAAATTTATTTTCGTTGATTCTGTCAGAGTGGGACCTAACAATCTATAGGGCATTGCATTTTCAGCTATAGAACCCTTGATGATAGCCTGTCTCAATAAATTAAATGGAGAGTTCAAATGCATTGATTATTCATTTTTTGAGCAAGAGGGAGGTCACATTTCCTATCACACAGAAACAGAATAACTTCTATTACCGCAGTATAGTTAGGAAAGTGGGGGGTTTGTTTGGTTGGTTTTTGTTTTTTTGTTGTTTTGAGATGGATTCTCACTCTGTCACCCAGGCTGGAGTGCAGTGGTGCAATTATGGCTCACTGCAGCCTCAACCTAGAATTACTGTATTTTCTCTCTCCTTCCCTAAAAGAGTTCATTATGCATATTTTCACTACTATGATCTAGACTCACCAATCAGATTGTTAGATCTGGAAACTTAGGAGAGTATTTCTATTTATTTTGACATGCAGAAATTCTGTTGAATCTGATCTGAAGAATTTCTCAAATGCATCCTATTTTGTTTAACTGATCATTTGCTTCTCAAAATATTATTTCCTGCAATTATGCCATTGGTCAGAGAGAGGACTGTCTGTCTAGTTACTGGGATAGGACTAGAATCAGTTCTTTTTTTCTCTAAGTAACGTGGTTTTTGCACAGCCTAGTAACCCATGGGTAAAACAGACAAGACTTAAGATCACCACTGGCCAGACCTCCCAATTGTGCCTACAGACTCCCAGTGAAATACACTCTACCTTCAACAGTCAGGGGAAGGATTGGTGGGTCTCAGCAAGTACAAAGGTGTCAGGATGATCCTCTCTGAGACAGCTAGACTTGGTCCCAACCCACAGTGAAGGTAGCCAGGTATTCAGCAACTGGACTGATCAGGCGCAAAGAAAAAAACAAAAACACAAACAAAAAAAAAATGACTTTTCCAAATAAGCAGCCAAAAGTCAATCCCTTTATTTTATTTCAAATATAGCACTGCTTAACTCAAAGTGCTCTGCTAAATCGTGTCAGCTGGCTTTGTAACTAAGACCTGCAGGCTTTAATTACCTTAAGGAGAAAGTCTGGTGTCCAAAGAAAGTCTCAGGACAAACTGGGTTTTGCTTGGGGGTGGGAGAAGGCCCAGGAATGAGGCTGTCTTGGGGATCCCCTGCCAAATCAAATATCTCTTCATCCTTCATGGTGATGAGACTGGTGATCCACATAATTAATATAAGCTCACACAGAAGTAAACATGAAACGATTAAACAGGAAGCCTTTAACCAGGCAGC
The DNA here is from genome assembly GCF_049354715.1 of Callithrix jacchus. Classification (NCBI taxonomy): domain Eukaryota; kingdom Metazoa; phylum Chordata; class Mammalia; order Primates; family Cebidae; genus Callithrix; species Callithrix jacchus. The sequence goes on along the minus strand of NC_133505.1, from coordinate 20,441,790 downwards.
AGGCAGCAGGGAGGTAGGGCTGCGGAATTAATGGATAACAGTCTTAGAAACACAAGCAAGTAGCACATGGTATTTTTAAACGAACCTTTGTTCCTGGTCTAAAATCAAATGGGTTTTAAAACTTTTCTCTCCACCACAGCCTGGACAAGGTGGCTTGGAGCAAGTGTTATGCCCAGAATATTTACACTCTGGCAGTTACAGCATAGTATATGTGATATTCATATTTCATATATTCCATATATGGAATATATTTCATATACTCATATATTCCATATATGAAATAGCAAATTCAAAAAGAACTGGTAAGAAAAATAGTTGTTAAATAATTTGTACTCCTTAAAGACTAAATTTGGAGGAATAGCAGATAGCTTGAGAGCCCACTATGATTGCTCTTTAAACAGTAGATTTGTTGTGGTGAGCAGAGGGAGTAAGGGTGGGGTCTTTATTTACGAGTTGAATAGGAACCAGGCACCATGTGAACTGCTGGTAATAAATCATCTCATTTAACAGTAAATATATCTTATTTGAACTCTGATATCATGCATTTTTTTTCTTGCAGAACACACAGGGTTAATATATGGGCCCTATTCAGCAAGTGAAGTTCAAGATATGCACGTCCCATTTCCAACAGATAAATGGCACAAAGAGAGGAGAAAACACACTAACGGCAGAATCTCTTGATTAAAGCCTCCTTGTACGGAGATTTTAAGATGAAGCTTGCTTGCTTTTTTAATGTTTCAATTAGGGAATTAAGCTAAAAGGAAAAATAAAAAAAAATCTGCCCTGCAGTTTTCTACATCAGGAAAATAAGTTGTGATAGGATGTCACTTTTGATCCTTTCTCAAATGATCTGAGTTATAGTTGAATGTTACCAGGGACCACAGTTTGGGTTTCATTAGCAGTAAGTCTAGAACATCTAAGTTCAGGACCTCCCTATAGAGTTTGACTGTGGGCAGTGGGTGAACACCTAGGGACTACTATCACCAGCATAAGAGTCAGCTCAGAAGTCTTTTCCTGCCCCAGAAAGGAAGAATCACACCTTTGGCAGAGGCTTGAAGGCAGGATGACTAATACAGTATTTATAGGAACCCCAAAAGAAACACCCCAAACCCTTTGGCTGTTGCCTGTTCATTGTCTGCTGAAACGCCTATTGCATCATATTTTTTTTTAAGTCAAGCAAGACCCAGCATGTAGAGAGGAGGCAGCTGGTAATTTTGCTACTGTTATAAAACACAGCCTTTGATGAAGGCATTGAATCATATCCCCACTTGTACAGGTAAGGAAACAAGAACTAGAGGAGGTTGACTTTCTTCCTTGTCTATTACCACATTGAGTAAGTAGCAGAATCAGTTGGACTAGGCAGTTTATTGTCAGGTATATGTTCTCTGCTCTTCCCTACCTTGTCATGAGGGTAGTATCAGTCATATAGTGTAAACTGCCCTCCACCAGGAATACAGAAACATATCACAGCCAATGGAAAACCAAAAAGATGAAGAAAAACGGACTAGCAATTCCCAGCTAACATTGTAAACATGGCAACAGCGTAAACACTGCATCTAGAGGAATACAGAACTTGTACTTTATTTTTTTTCCTGAAATTGTAATCCTTTCCAGCGAATCTGGATTTTTTTAAATTAAATATTAGGAAGGATGTATCCTGGAGCCAGGTGAACCAAATTGATGTTTTCCTTTAAGATTCTAATGCACTTGCTGCAAATACTGGTGATGAACCCCTAAGTGGGGCCTGAATAGAGCCTGAACCCCTTGGATTTAATGCTGATGGGAGGCCCGATGTCCCTTACTCGGCTTCTTAGAGTAACACTGATAAAAGAAACAGCCTAAGGGGAAATCCTACCAACATAACTCCAATTTTTTTATTTTTCGCTTTCATGAAGACTTTCAACTCAGGATGTTGGATCTATTTTCCATAGACAAGCGCTTGTGTTTTCACATTCTCATTATTTGTGAAAAGTGCAAAAAGGAACAGAAAATTACCACAATAAAATTAGAAAAGCAAAGTGTAAATTTTGAAAACTGGATGGAATATTTCTGGATGGCTTGCATTTTGAAAGCTCATTATTTCAGCTCCAAAATTAAGTAAATTTTTGGGGGACTAAATATAATTTTATAACCATAAAAACAATTTTAGAACCATTTCAAAGGCTTGACAAGTTTGACCAAACTTCTTAAAACAATTCTGTCACCCAAAGGGCAGTGCAAAAGAATAGAGGAACAAAGTGTGAATCAAATGTTTCCTTAAATAAGTGCAACTGGCAAAACCTTTAATCCACCTCACAGCACTAGGCACACCCTCCAAACACAGATGATAAATAGGAAAAACATGGTGAGGCTTTGCTCATGCAACACATCTGTTCACTTAGTTGGGTCATGTTTTAGATTTGGGCATAACAAGATTTGATTGTCTTTATGTACAGTGACAGCAATGTAATGAATGTTGTTTGAACTCTGAATTGTATAAATACATAGACATGTTGATTTGAGAAGAGAAAACAAAGCATGTGAAAATTGGCAAAATACCCATTTCAAGAATTACAGATACTCTCCTTTAACAAAAAAGAAAGAAAGAAAAGACTAGCAGGCAAATGGTAGACCACCCACGAAGTGCAACTAAAATCTGAACATGAACAAAATAAAACGTTCTCCAGTCAGTACAATTCCTAAAAGTATTAACTTTAAAAAGCTCTTCATTTCATCCAATGACCTTAAAATATTTCATTGAAATACAGACTCCTTTTGTGTACAGTGGAAGTCCTCTCACATATATGAAATGAATTGAGATAATGAGAAAAGGCCAATAATAATGATAGTTGCTACTATTTATGGGGCACTTTCTATGGGTGAAACAGAAATATTATACATATTATCTTATGCAATCCTATCATCCAACCTACAAAATAAATATTAAATGAAACATACTCATTTATCAAATAAAGAAAGGCTAAGACACTAAATACATTGAATAAAATCACATAGCAAGATTCAAACTCAGGCCCATCCTAGTCTAAGACATGTGGCCTTTTACTACAATATGCTGACATTTAATAACTCTTTTTTCCTACAGTAGGTATAATTAGATTGCAGAGAATAAAATTCATTACTAACAACAAAAGAGAAACACTCTTAATAAGGACTCAATTCCTAGAAGAAAAAAATTTGATGACAAAATCTTCCCAGGAAACAACTAAGCAATTAAAGTGGGCAAATGTGCACTCAATTTGAAAGAAACACAAAAAGGAAAATGTCCAATAATAATACAAAATAAATCTGTCTCAAGCAATGAAGAAGTCATGAATAGAGTAATCTGAGTGTTTTCTCTCTGTAGAAGTGAAATGTCTACGTGGCACCAAAAAGAGCCTAATTAAATATGGGGAATGTTCTTTGCCCCCATTTTTCTCTGATGATCCTGGCTACCAATAATTATTCTTTTACGCTTTGCTTTTCTACTTCACTTAATTCCCGAATGACTTGTGGGCCACTTCGCTTTGTATTGTTAATTTCTTTTTATATGTTTAGGTATCTACAATGAGATTTAAGCTCCTCAAAGAAGGCAAGAATATGTTGTACTTTTTTGTATGTCCATATGCCCTGCACGTAATGTGCTCAACCAACTGTTGGTTTAATTCAGACTGAGACTTCTGCCACTAAGATTACCTAGACACCAAATTTGACTAAATGGCAGCATAATGGCTATAGTTACCTTGGCAGCCTCTGACAGCTTTTGCAATGCAATCTGAGTATTTTCCATGAAAAGCATCCAATTCTTTGCAACAGACATCATCCTTTTGCCCTTTTTGTAGGCAGACCACTGTATTTGCAAGCAACCGGCACAGGGTGAAGCTTGTGATATATTTGAGGTATGTTTCCCAAAAGTTCTATTTTGCTTTAATTTCTGCCATGTAAGAATTCATCAAGGAACCTCTAAGCAGTACAACAGATTACATGATCTACTGCAAAATAGGAAAGACCATGACTGGAAAGAAGGGAATGGAGCAGAGCTTGAAAAACACTGCCACGAAGAGTAAATCGGATCCACTATAATAAAGGACACAAACAGAGGACAGATAAGGCAGAGTGGACCAAGCCTTTAAGATGTGTAAGTGCAAGTTAAGATTTAAGATGTTCTATAAATGTTTATTGAGTGACTGAAGGAATGAATGCATAATATCAGAGTTCCTGCACTTCACTGCATTTGAGAGTAGACGCATAATGACAGGATAGTAAAAGGGGATTGAAGGTCAGAGTTAAGAGGCCCTTAAGGGACACATTTAAGCCGAAACAACCAAGAGTTCTTTGGGAGTGGTGCAGAAAAACTGAACGTTGTGCTGTATTGCTTTTGAAAACTCCCAAGAAGTTTTGGCCAATGCTGGCAACCATGCAATGCATTAAAGAGTGATGGCCACATTGTGCCTCTCAGAATCATCCAGGTGGCTGGATTAAAAGGGGGTGTACCACTTAGCAAACTCTTTCACCAGCTGTCTCTATGTGTGAATTCTGAAGCTGCCAAACCAGACACGAATGGCGCGTTGGCCTCTACAGTCGCACAAGCGCAGTAAGCCACTATCACAGATGTGCTATGTTCACACAATATTCACGGTGGCTAGAGGGCAGCTAACTTCCTCAGAGGATGCTGGGTACACCAGCTGCTGATGACAGCAATAGAATCAGATAGGTTCTGCCCTGTAGTTTTTAAATGCTGCCTGCTTTAAAAAGCAGAGCCTCCAAATAATGCAGCAGCTAACAAGTTTGCAAAGGAAATGCACTTGCAATATGCAAACCAGAGCAGCTGGGTATCCAACTGTGTAAAGAAACACAGAGGGCTCTTCTTTTCCCTCAAACTGATATTACTCACCCGGGTTTTATAGAGTCGAAAGCAAATGCTTAAGTATAATTACTCAACAATTCAGACCAATTTCCACATCACAGCCACATAAATAGGATATTTCATTCCACCTAGGTGGTGACAATGTGACTCTTTTGCCTGGGTATTTCTGATGAGTCTTATAAACCAGTGGCTCAAGAGGCAACATTATGAAATTAATTTGAAAAACAAGGTACTTGATACATACACAATATATGTAACTCTCTGTATAAGTAAATAAAACAAATCACCATCTAGATCAAGAAAGAACATCACCAGTACAACTCAAATCTCTCCTCTATGGCTTCATGTTGGTAACCCCCAGGACCAGCTGCATAATTTGAGGGGCCCAGTGCAAAAATGCAAGGTCCCTTGTTCAAAATTATTAAATATTTCTAGACAGTGACAACACAACATGAAACCACACCCAGGGTTCTTCTAAACTCAGGGCTCTGTGTCACAGGTCACATTCCCATGAAACTGGTCTGGTAGTTTCCCCACTCAGCACTCAAACAGAGGGAGAATTACTCTGGATTTTCTAGATATGAATGCAATAATTTTGTAGGCTTTGCTCAGTATATAGCAATTAAATATGTGTTTGAAATTTATAAACATGCTATATATCTGAAATCATGGTTTTTGAGATTCATCCATGTTGCTCTATAAAGTTGTCATTAATATATTTTTATTGCTTATGTTATACCAATTAATGTATTATATGTTTAAACATTTTCCTGCTGAAGAACATTCACGTTGTATCCAGTTTTCATGTTTGTTTCTGTAAGAAACAATGCCGTCAGGAAAATGTTTACAAATGTCTCCTGGGAGTCCATGTTTAGAGTTCCATATGTTTTAGGTATGGTTCTCCTAAACAGCAAAGAACTCCACTGGATTTTCATCAAGTCTGACAATCTGTCTTGTTACTAGTGAAAATGGTCCATTTACATTTATGTGGTTATTGGTATATTTTGATTCAGTTCTATCACCTTACTCTATGCTTTATATTTGTCCTCCTCCATGTTTCTTTTTTTCTCCTATCTTACCTTGATTTTCATTTCAATTTTTCTCTACTGCTTTAGTTGAATTCTTCCTTATTCTGTCCTTAGAATTTTAGCATATCTAACTATCAATGTGTCAGGTTAATCATCATATCTTAATTCTCTAGTCCAATAATGCTGAAACTACAGAATGTTTTAACTTATGTCACCCTCCTTCAAATTTATGTTAATGTCATTCAGTATTTTAATCTGTCTTATTATTTTGCCCTATAAAATAGATATTGTTAATATTATTTCATACTGTCAGTAATTATTTAGTTTCATCTACATGTTTATCCATTTCTTGGCTCACATTTCTTCTTATACATCAGACATTCCTTCTAGAGTCATTTTTATTTCATCCAAAGTATAGATTTTAGAAGTTCCTTTAGTTAGAACCTTATGATAGTAAAATCGCTGTTTTATTTAAAGACCTATTTGGTTTTGGTTCCCAAAATACAGTTTTACTTGCTAAACCACTTAAGATTAACAGATACTCCATCTCAACACAGCATTCATGCTATGGCATGCTGTTGCTATTAATCTAATTTTTGTTTCTTTCTAGATTTAAATTGTCTTTTTGTCTTTGGTATACCCCCAGTGCCACCACAATGTACATAGGTGTAGATTTCTTTTTATTTTTTTGTTTGGAATAAATTTTGCTCACATCTCTGATGATTCAAATCTATCATCAGTTCTGAAAACATCTCAGCCACTATACATCCAAATATTGCCTTCTTATTCTCTCTGTTGTCTCAAATTTAAAATGCTAGATCTTCTCATTATAACTCCTGTGTCTCTTACACTCAATTTTCTATTGTCAGTCCCCTTGTTCTGTAAGCTATATTCTGGTTTATTTCTTCACATGTATCTTCCTATTTACTCGTTCTCTCTTTAGCCATGTCTACTTACTATTAAACTATTCATGATTTTATTGCAATAAATACAGTTTTCATTTTAAGGGTGTTATTGTCTTTTTAGAAGTCAAATTAGTCCAAAACTAAAAACTAAGAGTGCTATATATCTATTTTTCCAATTTTGGTAGTTGGCTATTGACTCTTGTCTAAAAGGAAGCTGTCTAGGCATGACTTGCTGAGGAATGGGGCCAAGCGGCTAGTCTTTTTATTCTCATTTCAACCAATTAGCCAGGACAGTGTTAATTATCTCATGTTGATGACAGGTCTATTGTCCCAGTCTATATCAATAAATGGCATGGAAAAGGAAAGCCCTTTGCATGTTGTTAGTGTGGTCCATGGTACTTTTGTTTCTGCTTTCACTTTGGGGCAGGTAACAACAGTATAGGACTGCTTAAAATTCATCCAGTGCTTAATTGAAAAGGGAGCAGATCTTCAGTGAAGTCTAGGCAAATACAAATGGGTGCTTGAAGATGTCAATGCAGATTAGAGAGCAAAATAGAAATGATAGAGCAAAGAAGTGAGAAGGAGCAAAAAGAAAAAAAACTAAGGTAGAAATACGGATGGACCGCTCACTCAGTTCTAGTGGCCTGATGTCAGTGAATGTATGATGGAGCTGTTAAAAGCACCAACCACCAGCATAGACTTTTTTTTTCCCTGAGATGAAATCTCGTTTTGTCATTTAGGCTGGGGTGCAGTGGTGTGAACTTGGTTCACTGTAACCTCCTCCTCCTCCCAGGTTCAAGCAATTCTCCTGCCTCAGCTTCCCAAGTAGCTCGGACTACAGGCACCCAGCTAATTTTTGTATTTTTAGTAGAGATGGGGTTTCACCATGTTGGCCAGGGTGGTCTTGAACTCCTGACCTCAAGCAATCTGCCAACTTTCTTCAAAAACTTTCTATCTTAGACTGTGTGTCTATGTGCATGTGACTGTGTGCGTGTGTGTGTGTGTGTGTGTGTGTGTATGTGTATCCTATAATTTATTTTATACATATAGCATACATATTTTAAACATAAACTATATGATATTCTTGAGTATCATACTTGATATTTAATAATACTATAGGCTGTGAATATGGTAGAGACACAGCTTGCCAATTACATTTTTAGCAGTCATACCAAAGAATGAATATTTCATAAGAAACCTAAAGGGATTGCTTTTTGATTCTTTCATTGGAGAAAGAAGACTATCATCTGAAGAGGCAGCTTAAGGGGACTGTTTAGATGTTGTAAAGAGCCATCAAGTTTATTATTTGTGACATAAATGGAAACTTTTTAAGTAGATTATGTTCTGACATAAAGAATTCCAGTTAAGATACCAGATTGCAAGGCAAAGACACAAACAGCTGCTGCAGCTTTGAAACTGTACTTACTGCTCACTTGTTCACAAAAATGTTTAGATCAACTTCACTACTTTCAAACTTTCTGCAGACAAGAGGCATGGATGTATTACAGGCCTGGGGAATGGTTTTAGAAACAATCAAAGTCTAACACGAAGCCAAGAAATTTTCAGGGGGTACAAGCCTCCACTTCATGAATGAAGTGTTCACTACAAACACTGTGATATTATTGAAGAAAACATGGGCAACCAACCTATGAAACAAAATGAAAAACTTAAACCATAATAAAATCACTGCTATCATACTGAAGCAGTCCCCAGAGAATCAATAAACAGTTTGGTTTCCAGAGAATATGAACCTACTTGCCAAAGAGAATCTGAGGCACCAATTCTTCCTCAATGGTATTCTTTCTATACCAGTTTCTGCCTGTCTAGAGTCCTTCTGTCCTTCAAGCCTAGATCAGCATCTAGTTCACCAGAAAACACTACTTCATTAGCTCCTTCCATTCCTCTAACACATAGGATGTATTGATCTTCATTTATGTTTTTACCTTTGAATTCTGTAGCATGTAATTTACATCACTATTCATGCTTGTTATAAGATGATGCCACTTAGAAAACTTCATAGCAATCACAAGGCTTGCTGACTACCACATCATATTTGTGGTTTAACAATTCAATGATGCCAGTGAGAAAAATATTATTACTGTTGCCTCATTATATGCTTGGCACATAGAAGACAGTTGGTAAATATGAGTTGACTACGTGTCAATTTTTGACAAAGAAACGAAACCTCAAAGTTACTTTCAAGTTTACACAGTTAAGAAACAGCAAAACCACTTCTTAGCATACACCTTGATCTGGTTTCCAGTCAAAGGTGCTTTCCATTACCAGGACTGCCTCTCATATTCTGCCTTGTTTTTACATGCTCACATATTCTCACACACAAAGAAGTATAACACTCAGATATATGCTCACACTCTCACAGTTACTCTTAGACACATTCACACACAGGCATATATACACACACACAGCACATATGCACCCACACATTCACACTTTCTCACATACTAATATACACACACACACAAGCACACATTCACTCATTCACACGTTCTCCCACTTTCACACTGACAAGCACATACAGTCTCACACATTCTCATACTCTTATGTACACAAGCACACACAGAGCTTACCTACTAGATTGGAATATCTTATCTACCACATTGAAATTGTGTTCCAGTGTGAACAACTAGTAAAAAGTGATTTTTAGTGCACCCACAGTGAAGCTTGCAAATAAATTTTTTATTGAATTTAAACAAAAGAAATATCTATTCAATAATAAATAAACATGCTTCACTATACTGAGAAGTAATTTAAATAAACTACAATAAAGAAAACTTTTTCTCTTCTTTCTTAAAGCTCTCTTGTGCTCTACTCAGAAGGGGACTGATTGACTGAAATTTAAAAAAATAATAATCCAGGAACAACTGGAAATGAAAATGTACAGGAAATTCGAGGATTTTTTTCTACACATTGTCTCCTGTGCCCATCTGGGAGAAGTCTAACCTCCTTCTCAGCCTAGTGCTCATACCTGAAGTCTGAACAGTTGGGAACCACCAAGAAAGTGTCTTTACTCTCAAGAGGAGAAGACAAGTTGAGGAGGCAACAGGGAGCTAACAGGACCAGAATGAGCTTCACAACCTCACAAATCTCAAGTCTCCAGCCTTCGCACCCACAGCAAACCGCTGTCCCTGGGAGTATTCCTTGGGCCACTTTGTGAGGTGTTGCCTCTGCCTTCAGTGATCATTGAGAGAGCAGGTGTCTGTATCTCCAGATATTAACAGCTTGAATGTTGTTTGGTGGCACATATTATATCTACATAAAAACACACCCATTGTAGCAGATCATGTTGGTTGTTTACTTTCTTCAGTTTCTATTACGCTGTGCAATGAATATTGAATATTTTAGAAGTATGATTTGAGGGTCAGCAGTTAAATCACTTAGCTTGAGTTATCACAGTTTGTGAATTAGCTGGGGTGGGGGAGTGGAGATGGGTCATGAGTGGAACCGGGGGAAAAGACGATGCCAAAGGAGCATTACCACCCTTGTCCAGAATCAGGGTTTTGATTAGTTGCCCTGGGTGAAAACTGACTGCTACCATGTGGTTACATTTTCCAGGGCAAAATAAATCAATTAAAAATGTCTACAGAGGAGCCAAGTATTACAGTCTTTTCATCTGTTTCTAAGAATTATTTCATCACTAGTACTAGAGATTTTAGGAATATATAAACAAAAAGAATCCCAATACAATGTGCATTATAAGCATGATGGATACACAAAAAGCCCAAACTTTACCACTAAGCAATCTCTCCATGCAACAAAATTGCATTTGCACCCCTTAAACGTATACAAACATCTTTTTTTCTCCCAAGTTTTTATTCTAATGTTTAATAAATATATAACTCCTTTGTTAACATAAGAAGCACTTTATGAATGATGGGAATGTATTGACACCAATTAACATCCTTCTGGGCTGGCGCGGTGTCTCACGTCTGTTATCCCAGAACTCTGGGAGGCTGAGGTGGGTGGATCACGAGGTCAGGAGATCAGGATCATCCTGGCCAACATGGTGAAACCCCATCTCTACTAAAAATACACCCATCTCAAAAAAAAAAAAAAAAAAAAGCCTTCTGAATTACAGGAAGAACATAAAAGTTGCTAAGATTGCAGGTTGGTGGTAAACATGTTTCATATATGAAAGTTAAGTACTGATAATAAATATTATTGTTCCTAAAGTACTATGGCTAATGTTTTATCTCAATTGGTTTTTACAACAGCCCACGAAATTCTTCCCATGTTAAAACTCATTCCCATTTTAAATCTCAATTTTTTTGTAAAATTTTTTTAATTTCTAAATATTCCCATTTGAAGCTCAGGAAATTGAGGAGGCTTTCCTGAGGACATACAAGCTAGTATGAAACAGAAAACCGTCTAGATGCAAACCAGATCTTCTCATTTTAATTCGAGTGCCTCTGGGGTCTGTTGGAGGCATGAGTGTGTTTTGACCCAAGTCCGCTAGTCTTTACACAATGACATAGCCGACAAATTAAAAATATGAGCCCCAGAGGGTCACTGGTGAAAATAATGACCAAGATGGTTCTTCATGCACAAGAGCCATTTACTTACAAAGAAATCACAAACCTATCTTATTTTAATCTCTTAAATGTCAGAGAAAGTGAAGGTATAGGAATAATTTCTGGGCTAGATTTGAATCTAAGTATTTGTATACTTAAAGCAGAGTCTCTCAACAGCAACACTATTGAAATTTGGGGGAAGCTATTTCTCATATGTGGGGGTGATGGAGACTGTCCTATGCATCTTGGGCTACTTTTCAACATCCCTGGCCTCTACTTCCTAGATGCCAGTAGTGACAACTAAAAAGCAATGGGGAAAGGATTCCCTATTTAACAAATGGTGTTGGGAAAACTGGCTAGCCATGTGCAGAAAGCAGAAACTGGACCCCTTCCTGACACCTTAACTAAAATTAACTCCAGATGGATTAAAGACTTAAACATAAGACCTGGCACGATAAAAACCCTAGAAGGAAATTTAGGCAAAACTATCCAGGACATAGGAGTAGGCAAGGACTTCATGAACAAAACACCAAAAGCATTGGCAACAAAAGCCAAAATAGACAAATGGGACCTAATCAAACTCCACAGCTTCTGCATGGCAAAAGAAACAGTCACTAGAGTGAATCGGCAACCAACAGAATGGGAAAAAATTTTTGCAGTTTACCCATCTGACAAAGGGCTGATATCCAGAATTTACAAAGAACTCAAACAGATTTACAAGAAAAAAACAAACAAGCCCATTCAAAAGTGGGCAAAGGATATGAACCGACACTTTACGAAAGAAGACATATATGAGGCCAACAATCATATGAAAAAATGCTCATCGTCACTGGTCATCAGAGAGATGCAAATCAAAACCACATTGAGATACCATCTCACGCCAGTTAGAATGGCGATCATTAAAAAATCTGGAGACAACAGATGCTGGAGAGGATGTGGTGAAAAAGGAACACTTTTACACTGTTGGTGGGAGTGTAAATTAGTCCAACCATTGTGGAAGACAGTGTGGCGATTCCTCAAGGCCTTAGAAATAGAAATTCCATTTAACCCAGCAATCCCATTACTGGGTATATACCCAAAGGACTATAAATCATTCTACTATAAGGACACATGCACACGAATGTTCATTGCAGCACTGTTTACAATAGCAAAGACCTGGAATCAACCCAAATGCCCATCGATGATAGACTGGATTGGGAAAATGTGGCACATATACACCATGGAATATTATGCAGCAATCAGAAATGATGAGTTCGTGTCATTTGTAGGGACATGGATGAATCTGGAGAACATCATTCTCAGCAAACTGACACAAGAACAGAAAATGAAACACCGCATATTCTCACTCATAGGCGGGTGATGAAAAATGAGAACACATGGACACAGAAAGGGGAATACTAAACACTGGGGTCTATTGGGGGGAAAAGGGGAGGGCCAGTGGGAGGGAGAGGTGGGGAGGGATAGCCTGGGGAGAAACGCCAAATGTGGGTGAAGGGGTGAAAGCAAACAGAACACACTGCCATGTGTGTACCTATGCAACTGTATTGCATGCTCTGCACATGTACCCCAAAACCTAAAATGCAATAAAAAAATAAGGAAAAAAAAAAGTGTCATTTTTGACAGACATTGTCTCCCTAAGAAGCAAAATTCACCCTTCCCCTTGTTAAGAACCATAGACTTAGAAGTATGATTTATTTTTTTCTGTACCTGAATGGAGTTCTGTTTAGTCTGAATTACAAAATGTAACTGAGAAATGTTCCACCCTTCCTTCAGATGAAGAAGAAATCCCCAAACAGACTATTTTCCCCACCAAGTGTGAGAGAATTGCCTGACCACATATTACCAAGAGCAACTATCCTGTAGTTGGACAGTGACTTCTCTGACCTTCAATTTTCTGCCACAGATGGGACATTCACCATAGATTGTATCCTGATAGCACAAAAGCATGCTGTGAGCAGTAACATACTTGGAAGATGTTAAGGATTAGGGGGAATCTTGTAATTCAAACAATTTTAGGTAAAATATGACAAATGTATGAAATGTGGTGTTAGAACCCAAGGGGCTCTGTGCCAGTGTGCAATGAGTAAGAAAGGAAACCAAAACCAAAAGAAAAAAAAAAGTGGTGAACCCATATGATCAACTGAATCCAACAAAATTCCAAGGTAATTCAACGGAGATATAAGAGTTTTCTCAACAGTGGTGCTAGATCAACTGGATGTCCCCATGGAAAAAAAATTACATTAAACATTAACTTTTACCATACAACTTTTATGAAAGTTAACTTGAAATGACCAAAGATCTAAATGTGTAACCTAAAACTACAAAAGTTCTTGGAAGGACTTATAGGTGAAAATCTTCACAACTTTGGGGTAAGTAAAGATAGAAAAAAAAAAAAAAAAAAAAAAAATATATATATATATATATATATATATATATATATATGAGATATTGGACTTCATCAAAATGTAAAACTTTTTCTCTTTGAAAAGTACCACTAAGTAAAAGGTAAGACTTATTCTGGGGATAAATATTGGCAATACATCTAGCACACAAGAATTTGTATCCAGAATACATAAAGAACTCTCACAACTAAAGAAGACGAACAGCCCAATTTTTTAAATGAGCAAAAAATCTGAATGAACTTTTCACAAAAGGAAAGATATACAAATGGTCAGTAAGCACATGAAAAGATGCTTCACATCACTGGTCATCAAGAAAATGCAAACCAAAGCCACAGAAGGATAACACTGCACATGCATTAGATTTGCTAACATGTAAAAGGTTGACCATACCAAGGATGAAGGCTGGCAAGGATGAAGAGGAATGAACACTCATACAGTGCCAATGGGATATAAAATGGGATAAACACTTTGGAAAACAGTTCAATCATTACTGAAAAATGTTAAAATATACCTACCATACAATCCAGCCACTCCAGCACAAATGTCCCCATATTTGAATATGAAAATATTCATAGCAGCTTTCTTTATAACTAAATACTTTCAAAAACTCAAAATTAAGATATATACATACAGCGTAATACTACTCAGCAATAAAAGAAAGGAACTATTAATATGTATAATAATATGGATGAATCTCAAAATTATTACATTAAGTAGAAGAGACCAGTCAAAAAAGAAAATACTATATGATTCCATTTGTATAAATTCTATAACACCAAAACCAATTTGCAGTGATGGGAAACAGGTTAGTGTTTCCTGGGGTTGGTGTGGAAGGAGACATGAATTTCAAAGAAGTGTGAGAAAATTCATACAATGACAGAGACGTTTGCTAACTTGATTGTGATGATGACTTTAAGGGTGTGTGCCTATGTCAAAACTGTTGAAATTGTACACCTTAAATATACGTAGTATATTGTACTTCAATTATAGCTCAATAAAATAAAAAGAAACAAGTTGTAGGAAAAGAATAAGTTTTATCTACCTAATAGAAATTGTGACGAAGGACATCATTCACCCCAACCTCTATTATTCCAAAGTAACTACTAAAGACAATTTTGGTAGTTATGTGTTGCATAAACACGCAACCCATGACATAATTGTACTTGGGAACCAGTCTAACTAGTGTATCTTGACTTTCAGGCCAGAATTTAAAATAACACACACACACACACACACACACACACACACACACACACGGAAAGAAAGAGAAGAGAGAAAGAGAGAGAAATGCACTCACTGCACAATTCTATTCAAAGCAAAATCACCTGTTACAATTACTTCTTCCTGCCATTCGCTGCATTCTTTCTTTATTTGAGGCTGTCATAGTTCTGTCATATTTTTTTTCAAAAAAGAGCTAATCTTATTTAAATAAAATGATACACCCTTACAGAGTGAAGTATTTGACTTGAGTTTATATTAATGCTTCAACTAATACCAAGTGTTACAAAAGCTTAAAAATCTTTGAGGTGCATTAATAAGGTCAATTCTGTGTGTTTTATATTTTAGGCATGGGAACCCCAAACTGAAGCAAAGTTATATAAAGTTGCAGTTGTGAAGGTGCCAGACCTGAAAGATGTATACTCTGAGTGAGGTCTCACTCATGTCCCTCGTCTAAGCTAAGTCAAACAATAAATGAGTTTAATATTATTTGAGTCACAACAAAGAGACTAAGTTAACAACAAAAAAAAATCTAGATTTAGATTTTCTCATATTGGCCACTTTGGGCACCTGTTTTCTGGAAAAAAACAAAAAAGCCTGAAAACCAACAAACTAGGACTTGAATATTTGTTAGGTGTATTGTATTTCTGCACTCATAAAGAACTGTAATTCTGTGGCTTATAGTCACATTTTGTGCTTCTCTGTGTTTCTCCCTCACAATGGTGAATTGCATATTATATCACAGGTTAAGCATTATATAGATTTAGGGTGAGCTGACTGATGCTGACACAGTATCAGGCTCTTACATCAGAACTTGAGCTTCACTACCTGTGGCCAGTGTAGGCATAAGTGAAAACAGTATTTGCAAAGACATTTTGCTCTTTTCTTTTTACTCCAAAATCAGCAAACACATTGATACAAATGATGTTATAATCCAAAAGATGGGTTAGCACTTAGAGAGCAAAATAAGGCAAAAGAAAAAAAAACAGATCAGAATGAAGGAAAAAGATAGATAGTATGCAAGCAAACAAGACACAAGATA
Organism: Callithrix jacchus; assembly: GCF_049354715.1. Taxonomy (NCBI): domain Eukaryota; kingdom Metazoa; phylum Chordata; class Mammalia; order Primates; family Cebidae; genus Callithrix; species Callithrix jacchus. Next base: position 20,425,823 of record NC_133505.1, on the reverse strand, counting down.
AACCTAACAAAAATCTAAATTTAAAAAGCAAGCAGACCAAGAGCAAGTAGACTCCAAAAAGTAGAGACATGAATATAAACACACTGAATTTGAAGCGTGGCTTTATAACTTTCTATCCCTGTGGTCTTGGCCAAGCCATTTAAGTCTACTCTCCTTCAGTTTGTCCTGTTTAATCAGAATAGTAACAACATGATCAAAGAAAGGTTGTTATATGAATTGAGTACTATCACACTGATTGAGCCCTTAACACAGAGCAAGGAGCATCATATACCCAATAAACTGTAAATAGTTTTATAAAAGTATTTAGGATCTCTAATGGAGAAAAATCTAATGTCATAGAGCAACAAATCAGTTATGCTAAGAATATATTAATACTACACATCTACAGCAAAAGTATCTATAAAATGTGGCAATAATCATGTAAGAGAAACCGAGAAAATAGTCCTAATAATCTACAATGATATAGTTCATTCAAATGATTAATAGTAGAGATAGTACAGGAAAGAGAAGAAACTCAAAATGAAATTAGTGTTATTCAAATTGTTTTCTTGACTTAAAAGACATTTTCAATATAGATTCACAGAGGGCCCCAGAGAACCACCCAAAAACAATCCCAAAAGAAAGATATCATCTTTTGCCACATTTTTAAATCTAAAAGGTAAAAGTCATATTTTACCAGCTGCAAATAAGAAGGTATGGTTAATTTCAGGTGTCAACCTGATGAGATATCCAGATAACTTGCAAAGCATTATTTCTGGGTATATCTGTGGGAGTGTTTTCAGAGGAGGTTGGCATTTGAATGAGCAGGTTGAGTAAGGAAGCTCTGCCCTCACCAGTGTGGGTGGGTATTATCCAGCCTGTTGAGGGCCCTGGGAGAACATAAGGGCAGGGGAAAGGCAAATTCACTCTGCCCTCGGGAGCCGGATGTCAATCCTCCGCCTTGAACATTAGAATTCCAGGTTTGTGGACCTTCCACCTTTGGGATTTTTTGTTTGTTTGTTTGTTTGAGATGGGAGTCTCTCTGTTGCTCAGGCTGGAATGTAGTGGTGTGATCTCAGCTCACTCCACCTCCTATGTTCAAGCGATTCTCCTGTCTCAGCCTCCCGAGTAGCCAGGACTACAGGTGTGTGCCACCATACCCAGCTAATTTTTGTATTTTTAGTAGAGACAGGGTTTCACCATGTTGGCCAGGATGGTCTCAATCTCTTGACCTTGTGATCTGCCCACCTAGGCCTCCCAGAGTGCTGGGATTACAGATGTGAGCCACTGTGCCAGGCCCCACTTATGGGATTTACACCAGTGAACACTCCTATTCTCAGGCCTTTGGACTCCTGACCCACAGAAACAATGAAATAACAAATTTATGTTCTACAGTAATTTGCTATACAGCAAGAGAAATCTAAAACACTATCTTTAGCACTAAAAAAATGCTTATTTTCTCTGATTTTATTTGTATGAATCTGCTTAGGATAACATTTCATCTTATGAGTTCTTGGAATAAGTGATTGTTACTTTTCTTCTTTAGACTAGTTAGAGTGATTAACATCTTCAAGACACATGAAACCAGCCTCGTACAGGAAAACTCCTGCTGCAGAACTAAGACAACTTGCATTCATCGAGGGACTCATTCTGAGCTCGGCAGTCACAGAAAGCTTTTGCTTCTCCCTAATTCTTTACAGAGTCATCTTGAATTATGAAAATGTGAAAGTAGTATGGAAACAAAAGAGAAACATGCATGGTTACAGTAGGCTGACTGAATTTTTATCACCTTGAAAAATCAGAACAATGAACTTGGTAGCTTCCTCTAAACTCCTTTTATGATCTCTAGGTTGTCCACCCACAGAGTCCACAAGCCTGACCAGAAAGCTGCTTGATTCAACTACTTAGTTCTCCAGACTTTGACACTATATTGTGAATTAATGCTTCATAAGGATTTCTCTGACATACTCTCCTCTTCTGATTTTACAAATGCTACTTGAGCTGTTTGGGTAATTGGATAATTGTTCCTAATTCTTAAAAAAAAATTATATTTACCAAGTGTATTAGTCCATTTTCACACTGCTATGAAGCAATACCAGAGACTGGGTAATTTACAAAGAAAAAGAGGTTTAATGGGCTCACAGTTCCACATGGCTGAGGCCTCACAATCATTACTGAAAGCTAAGACAGAACAAAGGCACATCTTACATGGAGGCAGACAAGAGAGCATGTTCAGGGGAACTGCTCTTTATAAAACCATCAGATCTTGTGAGACTTGTTCACTATCATGAGAACAGCACAAGAAAAGCCATTTCCATGATTCAATTACCTCCCCACTGGTACCTCTCACAACATGTGCGGATTATGAGAACTACAATTCACAATGAGATTTGCATGGGGACACAACCAAACCATATCGCCAAGGATCCCAAATATTTATGAGCTCAAAAAGATATCGCATTTCTGGTCATCAGAGGGCCACAGCTAAACCATATCAAAATGTAGACACTCATCATATTTCTCAGGCAACAGGCAGTTCTATATAAATCAGGGTTCCTCAATCTTGGTACCACTGACATTTTGGGCTAGATCATTCTTTGCGATGGGAGTTGCCCTCTGCATTGTAGGATGTAGGATGTTTAGCAGCATCCTTGGCCTCTAGATGATTGGAGCACCCCTCTTTTCCAGCTGTCACAACGAAAAAATAGTCTAGACATCACCCAGTGTCTCCTGGGGAGCCTAAGAGACCCAGTTGAGAAACATTGGCATAAACTCACCAATTAGGTGGTCAAATCCTTACATGCATTTGAAAAGTCACTGTGGGATACCGGGTGATGACCATTTCTATGTCTATAGCAAGCATGCACCTGCTTTTTTAGGGTTTTGCTTCCCAAAACACTAGCCACGAGCCACATGTGGCTATTAAACTCCTGACGTATGGCTAGTCTGAATGGAGATAGGTTGGAAGTATAAAACAAACACCAATTTCAAGGACTTTGCATTTTAAAACATTAAAAGATATTATAGATTTTATATTGATTGTATGTTGAAATAAAATATTTTGGATATACCAGCTTAAATAAAATGTATTATTAAAATGAATTATAATTGCTTCTTTCTACTGTTTGAATATGACTGCTAGAGAATTTGAAATTACATAAAGTTTGCATTATACTTGTATTGGATGGTTTTGTTCCAGAAAGCCAAAGCTCTTTGCATGTGAAGTAATTTTGTTCCTCATTAAGCCAACAGTATTTAAAGAATGCCCAGTGTGTGTGAACCTAAAAATATAGTGGTTGCTTTTGACCCCACCTATATGAGATAAATTCATTTGTGCCAAGTGTTGTCATTTTATTTTACAGATGTAAAAGGAGAAACTCAAAAGATAAATCCCTAGAGCCATTCTCCCAATTGCAATGGTGAAACTAATTAAATACAACCTACTGCTCCCCATCCCCAAGTACTTTTCAGTCACCAGACATATATGTTTCTGGAATCACAGCATATTTCTTATACTATAATTATTATAGAGATAAAAATCAAATCCTAAGAAAACAATTTTCAAACACCTTAGAACAATAAAGCCAATATTAGTTAAGAGAAAATAAAAATATTTTTATTTGATGAGACCCTCAAACAGCATTGCTTTGTATAATAATGTATCACATATTGAAAAAAGAAAAACATTTTTCTTCTCATTTTCCATCACTTTTAGATTCCTTTTGTAAAGATTTATACAATTCATTGTGGTCAATGCAGACCCCTGACTTTTTATGTATACCTGATTTCCATAATGTACTAGGAGTGTCTCATGGGATACTAAACTTAAGATAAAGTGAGTTAATTTGATTTCTTAACTCAGATTTGACTAGGTACTAAACTTAAAATCAACTGAGTTAATCTTCTAGCTTAAGTAAGAGAATTAGAATCATGGTCGCCTGAATATTTTCAAGTATCATTGTAATCATTGTCACTTGACTAAGTAGAGCTCCAAAATTTGTGTCTACTCTTTCTGTTAGAAGGAGAACCAAAAACACAGTAAGGGAAAGATTCTACTCTTTTTTTTAATTGAGAACAAGAGTGAGAGTTGGCAACTATAGCTAAAATTACTGAGTTATGTTAGAGCAGCTCATGATGCAACACTTTCCTAGCCAAGGTCGTATCATCTTCTACAAGACCCATTACTCTTCTAGAGGAAGGCACCATTATATTCCTTCACACTACCCAGGATAGCTGAGAAATGCTGCATGCCTCCAGTTGAAGAAGACACCCAGAGAAGAGACAGCTGCAACTGAGCCCAGTTGACAGCAACCCTGCATGGAAAGGCTAATGTCAGAGGAAGGAAAGAGTTGGGAGAAGCCTCCTAGTGCACCTGAGTGCAGTATACCGGAGAGCAGCATTGCAAACATCCCCTCAGAACATGCGATTTAAATCAGAAACAAGATTACTGGCATGGGCATGTATTTACTTATTCCTACTCACTTATTTAGTCATTTGTCCTCTCATTTTTCAAAAAGTATGTGTCAAGCACTATACTAAATGTCCTATGTTTCCTGGTGAAAGAAAGTGACAAGTAGGCAGCAGTAGGCAATAATCAACACTAGACAATTACTAATACTACACTAAAAAACGATTCTCAACTTGAATTTGAATACCCACAATGGGAACACTGAGCTGTCTATCAGGTTATTAGAAGCAAGGTTTTCAGAAAGTTTCTTCATGCTAGAAGTATTCTATCCAGCTCTTTGTGCTGCAAGTGTGCATGGCCTAGATCTTTCACCATTCAACTATCACATTCAATAATTACTTAATTCAATTTATTTTCCTGAAGACAGTTTAAGTGGTCAATGTGTTTTCCTCTTTGATAGTAATGCAAAATTCATTGGTATGAGGATATCTGTAGTTATAATAAAAATTGCTTTTTGTTTTTATTATATCAATTGGATATATGACATTAATTCATAAATTTGTTTTTTTAACATCCTACATTTATGGAAACACATGAAAACTTGAAAGTTTGCACACAATTGAAACTGAATGAGTTATATCAATCCATATATATATGGATTGTGGTTGTTTCTCACATCATACATTCATGGGAATATATGAGAACTTTACAACCTGTGCCCAGTTGTAATTTGTAGGTGGCAGATTAGCTTGTATTACGTGTTTTTAATCAGGAAAGCATCTGACCAAAATATGCCAGAGAGTCTATTCCTAACCATCAGGTAGCTCAGCTTTGCGAAACCTAACAAGAGATTTCCTTCCACATTTCCCTCAATGCTGACCTCTCCTTATTTCTAATATCCACCAAATCATTTTAAATTCCATAAATGTTCAAAGAAGCATGTACCCCAAATTAGAAACACTATTCCAGTTTCATTTCTCTAGCAGGTATTTATGGTGGCCAAATTTTACTGTTGTGGGGCTTGGAATTGAGAGTTAGTAATAAGCAATGAAACACCACCAAGCACAAGTAAGTCCAAGGTAAGATTTGATCTGCAGGCGTGGTGATTCTTAGAAGTGGGTTCTAGTGAGAAATGTAACTCATGCCAATAAAATTAACTCCAGAATTCAGTGCTCAAGGCTCTGCTACGCAAAAATTCCATTTATTGCAAATTGTGCTATTTCCAATTTCTTTTAGTAATAAAATGCATGAATAGCCGAAAAAAGGCTATAAATAGTCAACAATGCCAAGAGGTTTTTATCCGAAGCTCTGGTAAAGTGAAGGGACCAGAGCTCTCTGATCTCTTTCTCTCTTCCCTAGGGCAATACTCCATAATAACTCACTAATCATTAATAATTCTTTTGCCCATTTAGTTTCAATGAATACATAAATCAACTATTTACTCTAGGACGAGACATGGGAAATTGTTTGGAGCCAAAATTCTTTTGGGCATCAACAGTATGTAAATTATATCCCCTTCTGTTTGAACTCTGAATAAGTAAAACAAAGGAGGGAGAAAAAGAGAATAAGATTCAAGGATAGGTAATTTGTTCTGTGCCTGGTTTATCTGATGTCACACTTTCCTAGGTTGGTTCAATAGTATACCGATAAAACAAAAGAACATGATACCTACTGACTTTTTACAAGACTAAATGATGTGGTATGCTACGAGGGTGAGCAGTTTTTGTGTTTGTGTTTCATCATTTCATTTTATTCTCTACTTAAGCTGCTCAGTAGTTGAAACATAAATTATTTAGTTTAGGTAAACAAAGACAATAGATGCCATTATTTTATTTACTGTCCTCAACACTATATTAAACCAACTTAAAAGTATGACATTAAATAAACAAAGAAATATAACAGATTACTTAAGGTTCAGAATCTTATTATCAGCATCACTTTATTTAAAAAATGTTAGAAAGAAGATAAAATGCAACTAAAATAAAACAAGCAGACATAATCTAACATAAAATCTATAATATCTAACATAAAATACTTAAAAGAGTAAAACCACTTGTCCCTTCAAAACAAACAAATCCAATGATTAAATGATGAATTTTTTTTTCTATACAAAATTCAAAAATGATACCTTTCAATGAAATGTTGGTGTTACAATCCTCACTTAGGTAACTTGTAAAATGCCATCTTCAACAGACCTAACATAGTATAATCCCTTCTGAAAACCCTAAGGCAGTTATGTTATATAAACAATTCAGAAAACTGTCAAAGTTTTATTTCTTCTATCCCTAGACATGTTCAGAACTTAATTTTCTTAAAACTTCCTCACTATCACCAAAGTTTAATGTATGAAGAGTTTTAGAAAACCCTACCTGTCCCTCTGTTCCAGGCAACACCTTCCTTTTGAAACTGTATCTCTATTTCTACTGTGGTTTCTATAGCGACAATTGTGTGTTAGTTTCATTGTTAAGAAGATTTTTGGCAAATTCAATACGAGTGGATATTGTTTCACCTTGCCAGTTTGCTTTGACTTAAGAATAGCGTGGCAGTTAAAAAATAGATTTCCGGCTGGGCACGGTGGCTCACGCCTGTAATCCCAGCACTTTTGGGAGGCCGAGGCGGGCGGATCATGAGGTCAAGAGATCGAGACCATCCTGGTCAACATGGTGAAACCCAGTCTCTACTAAAAATACAAAAAATTAGCTGGGCATGGTGGCACATGCCTGTAATCCCAGCTACTCAGGAGGCTGAGGCAGGAGAATTGCCTGAACCCAGGAGGCGAAGGATGCGGTGAGCTGAGATCGCGCCATTGCACTCCAGCCTGGGTAACAAGAGCGAAACTCCGTCTCAAAAAAAAAAATAGATTTGCTCTGAAAATAAGATTTGCAATTATGGCTTCCTAGGAATGAAGATAGTTATAATATAGAAGAAAATATATTTAGAATAAATTTGTTGAGTTAAAAGTTTACATGTCTGTCTTGGAGGAATAATACCCTCCAAAAAGAGGAAAATATATATATATATATATATATATATATTAAACATATCTCATATATAATATGTAAATATACACAAGTACATATATATTTGCAGTATAATATATAAGTAATTATATTTGCAGTACAAAGTAGAACTTTTGAATCACAAGCTGGACGATGTCTTCAAGATCCTATAATCTACTCTTGATAAATATACAGTTATACAAAGGGAATATTTAAGGAAACAAAGAAAATTTTTTGCTTTCTGGTGATATGTTTTAGAGAAACATCAATGATACCTACATGAGAAATAAGCAGAGACAGGCATCAAGGAGGAGGATTTTTTTTCTCAGTTCCAACACATTGGAGATAAAAATTAATAGGCAAAGTGTATCAAAAAAAAAACAGATGCTCTGCTGAAAAGGCCTTAGGGCTGAATTGCATCAGCTGGCTTTCTCTGGTGAGGCAAGACTTCAGCGACCCAGAGAATAATTGCTACATACCCCAGTCGAAGCATTTTACTGTACCTGGCTCTATGCTCAAGCAATCCATTGATGGGAAGGGGTTTTGTGGGGGTTGGATGACAGACAAAGGATGCATGTCATTTTAGATTTCGTTCTTTTTAATTCGTAGAGTGCTGTATGTCTACTTCCTAAATCATCAGAAGCCTACACAATTCCTTGCTTTGCTTTTTTAACCTAGCAAAGCAGTAACAAGGGTTAATTGTCCCATCTTAAGACTCCAGGAATGAGTGTGATACAGCTCTTAAATGCATAATAGGTGTATATGTCAATAAAAAATAGAGCAGTCAGAGCATTGCAGTTGAAAAGAAAATGGAGATGATTAAAACAATCTCCACATACACACAATTTATTATGACATTAACAAGGTAAAAGAATGCAAGGATTTTGTGAAGTGTTTTACCCTAAGCAATGATATCTTCTTTGCTTAGGGTAATGATATCAATACTGTCTACCACAGTCTTGCCTAGTACAGTGGTTCTCAAAGTATGGTCCCCGGGCCAGCAATATTACCATCACCTGGAACCTTGTTTGACATGGGAATTCTCAGACCCTACCATAGACTTACTGTATTAGAAACTCTGAAGCCTGCAATCTGTGTTGTAAAAAGCCCGGTAGATGATTCTCTTGCCTGCTAAAATTTGAGAAGCTCTGGCCTAGTACAGTTCTTGAATTTGAGTGTATCATAAACACTGCATGCCCATTAATGGTTTTGATTCACCAGGACTTGCTCGCCAGAAAATTTGACTCAATAGGCATTTTTAATCACACCCCTGATCATTTTGATCCAGCTGAACATCTGCTCACAATTTGCAAATACTGGCTTAACAGTGAAGAATGTGCTCCTGTTTGGCCAGGTGTAGTGACTCACGCCTGCAATCCCAGCGCTTTGTGAGGCTGAGGTGGGCGGATTGCTTTAGACCAGGAGTTCAAGACTTGCTTGGGCAATATAGCGAAACCCCATTTCTATAAAAGAAAATAAAATTCTAATTTAAAATTTTTAAAAGTTAAAAAAAATGTAAACAATGTGCTGCTGGAGTGTGCCAGTATGGCAGACCATGATTAAAGGCACGGGATGGTCGTTCCTTATCTCCAGACTGGTCAGCTTCTCTGAGCCTGTTTATCTGTAAATAATAATAATACCTATCTTGAAGGCCCGTAGTGAGGATCAGGTGGCCTGGAACCTGATTCAGGTTGATTCTATGTCTTTTATATTGTGAATAGTGCTGAAATGAACACTCATGTGCATGCATCTTTATGGTAGAATGATTTATATTCTTCTGGGTATATACCCAGTAATGGGATTGCTGGGTCAAATGGCAGTTCTGCTTTTAGCTCTTTGAGGAATTGCTATTCTGCTTTCCACAATGGTTGAACTATTTCACACTCCCACCAACAGTGTATAAGTGTTTCCTTTTCTCTGCAACCTCCCCAACATCTGTTTTATTTTGACTTTTCAATAATAGCCATTCTGACTGGTGTGAGATAGTATCTTGTTGTGGTTTTGATTTGCATTTCTCTAATGATCAGTGATATCAAGTTCTTCTTCATATGCTTCTTGGTCACATGTATGTCTTCTTTTGAAAAGTGTCTGTTCATGTCCTTTGCCCACTTTTTAGTGCGGTTGTTTTTCCCTAGTAAATTAGTTTTAAGTTCCTTATAGATGTTGGATATTGAGCCTTTGTCAGATCCATAATTTGCAAACATTTTCTCTCATTCTGTGGGTTGTCTCCTTACTCGGTTGATAGTTTCTTTTGCTGTGCTGAAGCATTTAAGTTTAATTAGATCCTATTTGTCAATCTTTGTTTTTGTGGCAGTTGCTTTTAATGTCTTTGTCATGAAATCTTTGCCCATTCCTATGTCCAGGATGGTATTGCCTAGGTTGTCTTCTAGGGATTTTATAGTTTTGGGTTTTACATCAAAGTTTTTATTCCATCTTGAGTTGATTTTAGTATATGGTATAAGGAAGGGGTCCCATTTCAATCTTCTGCATATGGCCAGTCAGTTATCCCAGCACCATTTATTGAATAGGGAGTCTTTTCCCAATTGCTTGTTATTAACTTTGTTGAAGATCAGATGGCCATAGGTGTGCAGCCTTATTTCTGGGCTCTCCATTCACCAATGGCTCTCTGGTCCATTGGTCTATTTCAAAATTCATATGGAACCAAAAAAGAGCCCGAATAGTCAAGACAATTCTAAGCAAAAAAAAACAAAGCTGGACATCACATTACTGAACTTAAAACTATACTACAGGGCCACAATAACCAAATTATTATTATTTAGTTAAAAAATCATTGATGTCAGTTTTCTATATGCTAATTATGATAACTTTGAAGCCAAATTTAAACTTGAACTTTTGAGAAGCATTAGCGAGGGGACTCAAGATGGCGCTGTGAGAGCAACCCAGGATTGGAGCCCGCGTTGAATTCGCAAACGGTGAGTCAGTGCTGCATTTCCAGACTGATATTTGTTGCCCACAGAACGGGGAAACTCCCAAGTATAAAAAGACACGGGACGCCAGGCAGTAGGTCTGCCTGGCGAAGCCGGCAGCCGGGGCGGCGGCGGCCGGCCCTACCCAGCAATCCCCACAGGGCGCGCTTGTCCGGGTGCCTTGTTGAACCGGCAACCTGAGACTTGAGAGGGCTGGACTTGAGACTGAACGAGACTTGCACAGTAGCCCAGCCCAGGGGATTGCAGGGACAGATCGTTTGGGATACCCAGTGGGACAAACAAAACCGCGATTTCAAACTATCCCGGGCAGACGGTCCCAGACGCTCTGTGGGGGAGGGGCGTCCACCACTACGGAGGCAACCTGCCCCAACTGATATACACGCCCACTGCTGAGGCAGCCAGCCGTTGCCGAGGCAACCCGCCCCAACTGAGATACACGCCCACTGCTGACGCAGCCAGCCGTTGCCGAGGCAACCCGTCCCTACTGAGATACACGCCCACTGCTGACGCAGCCTGCCGTTGCTGAGGCAACACGCTACAACGAAGAGACTCCGCCGCAGGGCGTGGCAGAGACCACAGCAGAGCCGGCAGGAACAGCGCGAATCACACAACAGCAGGGCGGAGCCTTGGCAGCCAAACAGTGGCTAGTCTGCCTTCGAGCTGGGCAGGACACCTGATCGGACATCCAAAAATAAAGCCCAAACCCCTCAACACAGAGCATTTGAGAAAAAAAAAAGGGTTGTTTAATGAGCTGTGTTGCAGCAGAATCAAACATAGCAGCCTAACAGCCCTGAATGAACAACAGAGTGCACAGCTCAGCAATTAAACCCCTATAAAGTACAAACTGTCTCCTCAAGCAGCTCCCTGACCCCTCTATATCCAAAAGACTGTCATTAGGCAGGCATCATCCTGGGACAAAGAGAGCAGAAAAAGAAACTGGTAGCATCCCTCGCTGTGCCACGGCTACTAGAGGTGCACCCCAGACAAGCAGGGTCTGGAGCGGACCTCAACAGTCGTACAGCGAAGGGGCTAGACTGGTAGAAGGAAAACCAAGCAACAGAAATACTTCATCATCAACATTCTGGGTGTCCACTCAGAGACCCAAACGAAAACTCAGCAACTACGCAGACGACCAGCAGACAAATCCACAAAGATGGGAAGAAACCAGCGCAAAAAGGAGGAAAACACCCGAAACCAGAACACATCGCCTCCTAGAAAGGACCAAAACTCCTCACCAGCAAGGGAACAAAGCTGGACGGAGAATGACTGTGACGAAATGACGGAATTAGACTTCAGAAGATGGATAATGAGAAACTTTTGTGAGCTAAAAGATCATGTATTAAATCAATGCAAAGAAACTAAGAACCTTGAAAAAAGATTTGAAAAAAGATTCGAGGAAATGATAACAAGAATGGATACCTTAGAGAGGAATATGAATGAATTAAAGGAGCTGAAAAACACAATACGAGAACTTCGCGAAGCAAACGCAAGTTTCAATAGCCGAATTGACCAAGCAGAAGAAAGAATATCTGAAGTCGAAGACCAACTCAATGAAATAAAACGAGAAACCAAGATCAGAGAAAAAAGCGCAAAAAGGAATGAACAAAGTCTCCAAGAAATGTGGGACTATGTGAAAAGACCTAACCTACGTTTGATAGGTGTACCAGAAGGGGACGAAGAGAATGAATCCCAGCTGGAAAATACTCTTCAGGACATCATCCAGGAAAATTTCCCCCACCTAGCAAGACAAGCCAACACTCAATTGCAGGAAATACAGAGAACACCACAAAGATATTCCGCAAGAAGAGCAACCCCAAGGCACATAATCGTCAGATTCAACAGGGTTGAAATAAAGGAGAGAATACTAAGGGCAGCCAGAGAGAAAGGTCAGGTCACCCACAAAGGGAAGCCCATCAGACTCACAGCAGATCTCTTGGCAGAAACACTACAAGCCAGAAGAGAGTGGGGGCCAATATTCAACATTCTTAAAGAAAAGAACTTTCAACCCAGAATTTCATATCCAGCCAAACTGAGCTTCAGAAGTGAAGGAAGAATAAAATCCTTTGCGAACAAGCAAGTACTCAGAGATTTTGTCACCACCAGGCCTGCTTTACAAGAGCTCCTAAAAGAGGCACTACACATAGAAAGGATCAATCAGTACCAGCCATTCCAAAATCACACTGAATGCTAAAGAGCTTCAACATAATGAAGAATCTACAACAACTAACAGGCAAAACAGCCACTTAGAATCAAAATGGCAGTATCAAATTCACACATAACAATATTAACCCTAAATGTAAATGGACTAAATGCACCAATCAAAAGACACAGACTGGCAAATTGGATAAAAATCCAAAACCCATCAGTGTGCTGTATCCAGGAAACCCATCTCACATGCAAGGATACACAAAGGCTCAAAATAAAGGGATGGAGGAAGATTTACCAAGCTAATGGAAAGCAAAAAAAAGCAGGAGTTGCAATTCTCATCTCTGATAAAATAGACTTTAAAGCAACAAAGATCAAAAGAGACAAAGAAGGCCATTACATAATGGTAAAAGGATCGATACAACAAGAAGAGCTAACGATCCTAAACATATATGGACCCAACACAGGAGCACCCAGATACATAAGGCAAGTTCTTAATGACTTACAGAAGGACTTAGACTCCCACACAATAATAGTGGGAGACTTTAACACTCCACTGTCAATACTAGACAGATCAACCAGACAGAAAATCAACAAGGATACCCAGGGCTTGAACTCAGACCTGGAGCAAGCAAACCTGGTGGACATTTACAGAACTCTCCACCCCAAATCCACAGAATACACATTCTTCTCAGCACCACATCACACCTACTCTAAAATTGACCACATCATTGGAAGTAAAGCACTGCTCAACAAATGCAAAACAACTGAAATCATAACAAACAGCCTCTCAGACCATAGTGCAATCAAGTTAGAACTCAGAATTCAGAAACCGACCCAGAACCGCACAGCTTCATGGAAACTGAACAACTGGCTCTTGAATGTTGACTGGGTAAACAACGAAATGAAGCCAGAAATAAAGAAGTTCTTCGAAATCAATGAGAACGAAGACACAACGTGCCAGAACCTCTGGGACACATTTAAAGCAGTCTCTAGAGGAAAGTATATAGCAATAAGTGCCCATATGAGGAGAATGGAGAGATCCAAAATTGACACCCTATCGTCAAAATTGAAAGAGCTAGAGGAGCAAGATCAAAAAAACTCAAAACCCAGCAGAAGACAAGAAATTACTAAGATCAGAGCTGAGCTGAAGGAGATTGAGACACGAAAAACCCTTCAAAAAATCAATAAATCCAAGAGCTGGTTTTTTGAAAAGATCAACAAAATAGACAGACCACTAGCCAGATTGATTAAAAAGAAAAGAGAGAACAACCAAATAGATGCAATAAAAAATGATAAAGGGGAAATCACCACAGATTCCACAGAAATTCAAACCATCATCAGAGAATATTACAAACAACTCTATGCACATAAACTAGTAAACCTGGAAGAAATGGATAAATTCCTGGACTCCTGTGTCCTCCCAAGCCTAAACCAGGAGGAAGCTGAAACTATGAATAGACCAATAACAAGGTCTGAAGTTGAGGCAGCAATTAAGAGCCTACCTCACAAAAAAAGCCCAGGTCCAGATGGGTTCACAGCCGAATTCTACCAGACACACAAGGAGGAGCTGGTACCATTCCTTCTAAAACTATTTCAAACAATCCAAAAAGAGGGAATCCTTCCCAAATCATTTTATGAGACCAACATCATCCTGATACCAAAACCCGGCAGAGACCCAACGAGAAAAGAAAACTTCAGGCCAATATCCATGATGAACATAGATGCAAAAATCTTCAATAAAATATTGGCAAGCCGATTGCAACAGCAAATCAAAAAACTTATTCATCATGATCAAGTAGGATTCATCCCAGGGATGCAAGGCTGGTTCAACATACGCAAGTCTATCAACGTAATTCACCACATTAACAGAACCAAAAACAAAATCCACATGATTATCTCAATTGACGCAGAGAAGGCATTTGACAAAATTCAACAGCCCTTTATGCTAAAAACCCTCAATAAACTCGGTATCGATGGAACGTATCTCAAAGTAATAAAAGCTATTTATGACAAACCAACAGCCAATATCATACTGAATGGGCAAAAACTGGAAGCATTCCCTTTGAAATCTGGTACTAGACAAGGATGCCCTCTCTCACCACTCCTATTCAATATAGTACTGGAAGTTCTAGCCAGAGCAATCAGGCAAGAAAAAGAAATAAAGGGTATTCAAATAGGAAAGGTGGAAGCCAAATTGTCTCTATTTGCAGACGACATGATAGTATACCTAGAAGACCCCATCGCCTCAGCCCAAAAACTCCTGAAACTGATAAACAACTTCAGCAAAGTCTCAGGATATAAAATCAATGTGCAAAAATCACAAGCATTCGTCTACACCAATAACAGACTTAAAGAAAGCCAAATCAAGAGCGAACTGCCATTCGCAATTGCTACAAAAAGAATAAAATACCTTGGAATACAACTCACAAGCAACGTAAGGGACCTCTTCAAGGAGAACTACAAACCACTGCTCAACAAAATCAGAGAGGACACAAACAGATGGAGAAACATTCCATGTTCATGGTTAGGAAGAATTAATATCGTGAAAATGGCTATACTGCCCAAAGTAATTTACAGAATCAACGCTATCCCCATCAAGCTACCATTGACTTTCTTCACAGAACTGGAAAAAACCACCATGAACTTCATATGGAACCAAAAGAGAGCCCGCATAGCCAAGTCAATTCTAAGCAAAAAGAACACAGCGGGGGGCATCACACTACCGGATTTCAAACTATACTACAAGGCTACAGTAATCAAAACAGCATGGTACTGGTACCAAAACAGAGATATAGACCAATGGAACAAAACAGAGGCACCGGAGGCAACACAACATACATACAACTATACAATCTTTGATAAACCTGACAAAAACAAGCAATGGGGCAAGGATTCCATGTTTAACAAATGGTGTTGGGAAAACTGGCTAGCCATGTGCAGAAAGCAGAAACTGGACCCCTTCCTGACACCTTACACTAAAATTAACTCCAGATGGATTAAAGACTTAAACATAAGACCTGGCACCATAAAAACCCTAGAAGGAAATCTAGGCAAAACTATCCAGGACATAGGAGTAGGCAAGGACTTCATGAACAAAACACCAAGAGCATTGGCAACAAAAGCCAAAATAGACAAATGGGACCTAATGAAACTCCACAGCTTCTGCACGTCAAAAGAAACAGTCACTAGAGTGGATCGGCAACCAACAGAATGGGAAAAAATTTTCGCAGTCTACCCATCTGACAAAGGGCTGATATCCAGAATTTACAAACAACTCAAGCAGATTTACAGGAAAAAAACAAACAAGCCCATTCAAAAGTGGGCAAAGGATATGAACAGATACTTTACGAAAGAAGACATATATGAGGCCAACAATCATATGAAAAAATGCTCATCGTCACTGGTCATCAGAGAGATGCAAATCAAAACCACATTGAGATACCATCTCACGCCAGTTAGAATGGCGATCATTAAAAAATCTGGAGACAACAGATGCTGGAGAGGATGTGGAGAAAAAGGAACACTTTTACACTGTTGGTGGGAGTGTAAATTAGTTCAACCATTGTGGAAGACAGTGTGGCGATTCCTCAAGGCCTTAGAAATAGAAATTCCATTTAACCCAGCAATCCCATTATTGGGTATATATCCAAAAGACTATAAATCGTTCTACTATAAGGACACATGTACACGAATGTTCATTGCAGCACTGTTTACAATAGCAAGGACCTGGAATCAACCCAAATGCCCATTGATAATAGACTGGATTGGAAAAATGTGGCACATATACACCATGGAATATTATGCAGCAATCAGAAATGATGAGTTCGTGTCGTTTGTAGGGACATGGGTGAATCTGGAAAACATCATCCTCAGCAAACTGACACAAGAACAGAAAATGAAACACCGCATATTCTCACTCATAGGTGGGTGATGAAAAATGAGAACACATGGACACAAAAAGGGGAGTACTTAACACTGGGGTCTATTGGGGGGAAAAGGGGAGGGCCAGTGGGAGGGGGAGGTGGGGAGGGATAGCCTGGGGAGAAATGCCAAATGTGGGTGAAGGGGAGAAGAAAAGCAAAGCACACTGCCATGTGTGTACCTACGCAACTGTCTCGCATGCTCTGCTCATGTACCCCAAAACCTATAATCCAATAAAAAATTAAAAATTAAAAAAAATAAAAAAATAAAAAAAAAAAACCTGAACTTTTGTTTCAGCAATTAAACATAATCGTATTTCAGTGATTAAATATAAGGTTGGCAATGTTCTAATTAGGAATAAAAGTAGATACCAAAAATTACTTTATTAATATTGGACACAAAGTTTTAAAAAGAGATCCATTTCTTGTTTGCCTTGAGAATGAAGATTTGAGAAATGCTTTAGGTCAAGGACACTATAAGTCTTTTCTGTTGTCTACTGTTGAGTACTCACGAGTGATTTGAGTCCCATTTGCAGGTGTGAATAAGTGTAAAAGAAATTCATTTCTAAATATATTTTTAAAACCATCCTGATGACCCAGTTTTTACTTAAAATGCTATTTAATATATAAAGTCTGAGAAAAACAAAGGTAAAACTTCAGAAATGAAATAAATCTGAAACCAACAATACTCTAAGAGTAAGCCAACATAGTATAAAACTATTTATGAGGAAGGTATACTTAAAAACTTGGCCATTATGCTTTTGCTGAAAACACTGTATATAATATCAGATAACTTAAGAAAAGCTAATCACATTCTAGTTTAGAAGCCCAAAAATGTTTGAAGGCCTGATTTGCTTTCAGATATGTCATATGACAAAATCAGCATGCTTAATTCTTGAAACAATTAATCCATAAAAAATATATTATTCCCAAACTTGTATCTTAATTAAAATGTCTAACAAACGTTAAGAGGCATGGTTCTTTGAAGTTCCTTCTAACACCAATCAGAAATCTTACATTATATGAGTTCGGATATATTTTAAACAATAATATCACAGCACTCATTTTCCCAAAGTCTCAAAGTTCAGTCACATTTTATTTCTTTTGGCAATAGCCTTAGAAGAGTAAGATATAAACAAAGCTTTTCTCTCATCTCTTCTTGGGAAAATTGCAGTCATATCATTGTTTAACATCAGGTCTCGAAATAGGTAAATCATGGCCTTTATTGCAAGAAACAGGTTGTTAAGGTGTGGGCCATCAACACTAGACAGTCCACAAGCATCCTTCCGTAAATTTAAAATGCAAGTTAAAAAACAGTTTTTACATTGAGTACACATGGACATGAAGAAGGGAAAACAGACACTCAGGCTTAATTGAAGGTGGAGGATGGGAGCGGGAGGATGGAAGAACTACTATCAGGTGCTATGCTTATCCCCTGGGTAACTCAATAATCTGTACACCAAACCCCTGTGACATGCAATTTACATATATGACAAACTTGGACATGTACCTCCAAACCTAAAATAAAAGTTTTAAAGAAACAGTTTTACACATTAGGGGACATACTGAGGTTTTACATTCACGAGTAGAGTTAAAGGTTTAAAAATAAATATTTATTCAAATCATTTTTAACTTTTATTAAAGTGTTACGGTAGGCCAGGTGTGGTGGCTCACGCCTGTAATCCCAACACTTTGGGAGGCCAAGGCAAGCTAAGTCAGGAGTTCGAGACCAGCCTGACCAACATGGAGAAACCCTGTCACTACCAAAAATACAAACTTAGCCGGGCATGGCTCCACATGTCTATTATCCCAGTTACTTTGGAGACTGAGGCAGGAGAACCACTGGAACCTAGGGGCACAGGTTGCAGTGAGCCAAGATTGCACCATTGCACTCCAGCCTGGGCAACAAAAGTGAAACTCTGTCTCAAAAAAAAAAAGAGAGAGTGTTAGGGTAGAGATGGGATTGCATAAAATAAGGGTATAGATTGAATTTGGGCTAATCCTGGGCAAAATTCCAAAGTAAACTAAATGTTCATATTCCTTCTTAGGTTAAATCACATAAAATTGACATTTTTATAGGTCTAAAGAGTTGAATAACAGCAATATCCTTAATTCGTCCTGATGCTATCTCCATCCCAACCCCTAGGTTGCCTTTCTGTTGTCTACATCCTCAAAACCTCAGTTGTATCACGTCACACTGGTCTGGTTTCAAATCCCCCATACTCCAAAATATGTCTTCACCTGCCCCAAGTGAATTCTTAAGTAGAAGAAGTTCAGATGAAATAAAGTTAAGGAATTTAGTTCATGAGGGAGATATTCAGAAAGAGATGGTCCTTGCAAGATGACTTAAATCAAACTACATAAGCAGCCAAACTCATCATCCTATGTATTTATTAAAAAAAGTGATTGCTGGAGAGGATATGGAGAAAATGGAACACTTTTACACTGTTGGTGGAAGTGTAAATTAGTTCAACCATTATGGAAGACAGTATGGTGATTCCTCAAGGATCTAGAAATAGAAATTCCATTTGACCTAGCCATCCCATTACTGGGTATACCCAAAGGATTATAAATCATTCTATTATAAAGACACATGCACACGTATGTTTGTTGTGGTGCTGTTTACAATAGCAAAGACCTGGAACCAACCCAAACACTCATCAACAGTAGACTGGACAAAGAAAATGTGGCACATATACACCATGGAATACTAGGCAGCCATAAAAAACCATGAGTTTGTGTCCTTTGTAGAGACATGGATGAGTCTAGAAACCATCATTCTCAGCAAACTGATACAAGAACAGAAAACCAAACACCACGTTTTCACTCATAGATGGGTGATGAACAATGAGAACACTTGGGCACAGAGAAGAGAACAACATTCACAGGCTAGGTGTAGGGGAGGGGAGGAAAGGAAAGGGGAGTGGGGCAGGGAGGGGAGAGACAGTGGGGTGGGGGGAAGGGAGGATGGGAAGGGATAACACTGTGAGAAATGCCTGAAGTAGGCGGTGGGATTGGGGGGATGGAGACAGCAAACCACCATGCATGTATGTACCTACGCAACAATCCTGCAGGATGCAGGTTGTGCATATGTACCCCAGAGCCCAAAGTACAATTAAAAAAAGAAAAGTATTTCCCTGCAACTGGCAGCAAGCCCGCACATTACAATAATGTCATTCAAGCATATACCTATAGAGATTACTCCTCTTCAAATTGAAGTATAGAATGATTTGGGCAATTAAAATATTTATTCAACGCAGAGTTCTCTGAGTGATCTCTTTTCCTTTCAGACCTATTTTTCTGACTTAGCATACTTCAAATTAATGAGTATGTAATGCATATAATATTTTGACATTATTAGAAGTTTATGTTTCCTTATCAGTAACACAATGACCACATCTGCTGTTATTTTATGTGGGTGGCAAGATAGTAAGGTAACTATAAGTATGAACTCAGCTAGTTTCCTGGGGTTTGAGTCCTGGCTCCTCTGCTTAGCAGCTGTGTGATCTTGGGTAAGATGCTTAACCACCTGGGCCTCAGTTTCCTCTTCTAAAGAGAGAGGATAATAATACTGACCTAATAGGGATGCTATAAGTATTATGCAAATTTAACTAAATGAGCTGGTATTCATAAGTGCTAGAACAGTGACTGGTGTACCTTTTAATGGTTTTTAAATAAGCTACAGAATATAAGACAGAGGACAGAAGAAAGTTATCTATGACTTAGGCAAGTGGTCCAGCTAGGTCAAAACATTAAGGAAAAAGCTTGCTTTTTCTAGCACAAAGAAGAGAAAACATAGAAACCTTGTGCCATAACAAAGCCAAAGCCTCAGAGAGGAAAAATATTTCTTACAAGTTGAGAAAAAATGAGAAAAACTGAAATATGTTGACCCCACTTTCCACTGGGAGCTCTAAGGAAGGAGAATCAATCTGCCCAGCATTTCGTCAGCCACTTAGAGAAGCCACAGTCAGGCATAGCAAAGTCACATCTAGCATGAGCTAAATTAGCATGCCCCTGAAACTCCTGCTTGTGCCGTTTGGGAGTGGGGAGGTCATCAGTGGGTCTGGTTGGGAGCTTTTCATGTGGTATTGTTGTAGTTTTATGTAAAATGGTCCTAAGAACAAGGATTATCAATCAGCAATGAATTAAGGGGTGGCAGGGGTGGCACAGTAAGACAGTACAGTCCCTGGAGAGCTGGCCTGGGCCTCATCAGCCTAGGGCACCAGCAGGCCTCACCAGGTCAAGGCATTAGAGACCACAAGTTACAATAGATTTCAGCAGTGGACCCAAAGAACACTCAAAAACAGAACCAGACAAATTATAAATGCTGTGGATATCAGCTCTCACGTCCTCAGAGACCAACTCCGCAAGATCTCACTATGTTTCCAAACACCTCAACTCCATACTGAAGAGGAGCAGGAGGAAAGGAAGAGGAGCTGACGAATGAGTTTTTCAAAAGTGAATGGACTACCCAAGAGGCTAGTTAAAGATATGGTAAGTTTACCAAATTGAATTCCATATCATTTTCTCTACTTTCTCCTAGGGTGGGACTCATGAGGAATATAGTATATTAACTAGTAAAAATATTGAAATATATCTTCTTTATATTTTTGAATATATTAAAAGTAAATTGGGCTGGGCCTGGTAGCTCATTCCTCTAATCCCAACACTTGGGAGGCCCAAGCAGGTGGATGACTTGAGGTCAGGAATTCAAGACCAGCCTGGCCAACATGGCGAAATCCTGTCTCTACTAAAAATACAAAAAAAAAAAAAAATTAGCCAGGCATGGTGGTGGGCACCTATAATCCCAGCTACTCGGGAGGCTGAGGCAGGAGAATTGCTTGAACCCAGGAGGCAGAGGTTGCCATGAGCCAAGATCACGCCATTGCACTCCAACCTGGGCAACAGAACAAGACTCTGTCTCAAAAAAAAAAAAAAAAAATCACCTGCAAAAAACACAATGGGAGAATAGCACATTGAATTTTCAAAGAATAATTTTGACTTTTGAAAAACTATTTTGTTTCATAAAATTACCTATAAAGGAAAAGATGACGTATAAACAGAATGTTCAGATCGCCAGCTTTGGAGTCTAGCTGCTTTGATTGGAATTACAGTTCCATCCCTTTCAATAACTTTTCTAGGGGAAGTTATTTAACTTCTTGATGTCTCAGTTTCCACACCTATAAAAATAGAGTATCAGTCCTTTCTACCTCACATAGTTGCTTGGAGATAACACATGCACAACCTAATAGTTTCTGTTTCAGGATCCATTTTAAATAGTATTGAACAGACAAAAGTCTGAAACAGCTTCTGGCACACAGTATGTGCTCAGCTATGATTAGCAGTAAATATACCAGCCAGTAGAATTGTATCAGTCAAAAGCAAGTTGATGGGGAGAGAGACATTGGTCAAAGGATATAAAATTTTAGATAGGACGAATAAGTTGAAGTTGTCTATTGTATAACATGGTGACTATAGTTATTAACAATGTATTGTATACTTGAAAATTGCTAAGAGATTAGGTTTTAAGTGTTCTCGTCACAAATAAATGGTAAGTATATGAAGTAATGCATACATTAAGTAGCTTGATTTAACCATCCCACAATGTATACAGGTTTCAGAACCTCATGTTGTACATCATAAATGTATATCAATTTTGTCAATTAAAATAAAACTTTTTTAAAAGAAAATAAAAGCAAGCTGATATTTCAACCAGCTAATCTTATCTAAAAAGATTCCTCCAAGCTGTGATAGAAATATAGATATACTTCTAGCCATATTTTCAGTAGCATGCGTGTGATTAAACTGCTATTTTAAAATCATCTTTTTATTATCTATGTATAACCTACCCATGTACAGCCTATGTATCTAGTTTATATTACTTTGAACACTAAATTTACATAATAATTTTGTAGAAGCTGGAAAATGGGCAAGGTCTTCCAACCAATTATCAAAATTAAACTACTTTATGGAAACAAATGACTTGGGATAATTTATTTCGAACTTAACAATGTAGAAAAATGGAATTTTTGTTAATTATTTACCTTTGATCTCTGTAACAATTAACCAAATGGCATAAACATAATCTTCTTAAGACATGAGAACAAACAGTTACATGGAACAAATGGAAACTAAAGCTCAAAAGGCTAGTAGTTTATAAAATTCTTATAGCCACCTGTCACAGTGACAGGTGGCTATAAGAATTTTATAAACTACTAGCCTTTTGAGCTTTAGTTTCCATTTGCTAAGTAGTTAGTTTGTTAGTTGAGTCTTTTGGTAAACATTGCTTGCCTACTCAAGTTTGACAATGCGCTAAGTACATTAGTTTGATGATGGGAGAGGTGGGGAAAGATAGAGAGAGCTAAAGAAGCAGAAAATATGTTCTCTACTCTCAAAGATCTCACAGTCTAGCTCTAGAAATCTCCTATGCACCCACAAGATAAAGCAAATGATCATAAAACAACATATGCAACATAATATTGTAAAATATTTGTATGTGAGTACTGGGAGGATATGGAAGATAGAATTAAAGGGATAGAAATTATTATCTAGAATCAACATACATATAAAATGTATTCATTTATTAAAACATTGAACTAATCTTAGTAAAAAGTATATATATATATGTATAGTTGCTCCTCCATATCCTTGGTTCCACATCATAGATTCAACCAACCGCAGACTAAAAATATTCCAGGGGAGAAAGAATTCCACAAAGTTCCAAAAAGCAAAACTTGTATTTGCCACATGCCAAGTACTATGTTGAAGCCACATCAATAAAGCGATGTGTATGTATTGTACTAGGTATTATGAGTAATCTAAAGATGATTTAAATACAGGAGAATATGCACAGGTTATATGCAAATGCTACACCATTTTATATAAAGGACTTGAGCATCCTCAGAGTTTGGTACCCACTGGGTATCCTGGAATCAATCCTCCATAGGTATACATACTATGACCATAAATTGAGACTCTCTCTTGTAAGTATTTTTTTATCTGAAGTAAACTCCAGGTGTGTGGCTTCATTCAGAAAGACCAAATGAACTTAGTGCTTTGTAATTTATTTCAGTAAAGTAAAAATATAAATCTAATTTCCACTTTCCTTCTTTTCTTTAACCATAGTTTTTCTCCTTAACCTACAATGTACACAATGATGTTATTTGAATCCTATGTAGATATATAAAATAGACTACATAGGCTGCATGAGCAATGAACAAGGATAAAAATTGATTACCAGACATAAATATTTCTAAATTGTTGTATAAAAAGAGGATCCAGAGAAACATAACAAAATTACACTATTAATCACTTAGCAAATAATTAACATAGTCTACTGTTTTGATGCTTAATTTCATAGGTCATCACTGTTTAGACTCTACCAGATCACATGTCCAGTGAGTGCACTATCTTGAAGGTTAACTCATTCCATTATTTGCTAGTTATCATTGCAAGAAAATTTGTCCTTATACTGAGTTCACGTCCCCCCCACTAATTTCCACTCAGTTATTGTCTTCAGCAAAACAACATAAATTGGTTCTTCCTAAGACAGTAACAAACACAATGAACACGAAATAATGAGAATAATTCACATTATAGAATACATACCATATCCCAGGCACAGTGCCAAGTATTTTACACATATCAGCACACCTTGAAGATATTGTGGGTTCGGTTCCAGATCCCTGCAACAAAGTAAATCACATGAATATTTTAGTTTCCCAGTGTATATAAAAACTCAGTTTATACTCTATTGTAGTCTATTAAGTATGCAATAGCATCATGTCCAAAATATGTTCATGACTCAACTTTAAAATACTGCTTTAAAAATGCAAACAATCCTCTGAGCCTTCAATAAGTCACAATCTTTTTGCTGATAGAGGGTCTTGTCTTGATGTTGATGACTGCTGATTGATCAGGGTGGTGGTTGCTGAAGTTGAAATGGCTGTGGCAATCTTGTTGTCTCATTGATTGACCCTCTCTTTCACAAAAGATTTCTCTGTATCATGTGGTACTATCTGATAGTATTTTACCCTCAGTAGAACTTCTTTCTAAATGAGAGTTAATCCTTTCAAACTCTGCTGCTGCTTTATCAACTAGGTTTATGTAACATTCTAAATCCTCTGTTGCCATTTAAACAATGTTTATAGCATCTTCACCAGGAGTAGATTCTATCTCAAGAAACCACTTTGCTCATCTATAAGAAGCAACTCCTCATCCGTTCAAGATTTATCATGTGATTGCAGCAATTGAGTTACATCTTCAGGATCTATTTCTATTTCTAGTTCTCTTGCTATTTCTATCTCAGCTGCAGTTAATTCCTCCACTGAAGTCTTGAAACCCTCAAAGTCACCCATGAGAACTGGAATCAACTCCTTCCCAAACTCCCGTTAATGTCGATATTTTTATATCCTTCCATGAATCACAAATGTTAATTAATGGCATCATCTAAAATGGCGAATCCTTTTCAGAAGATTTTCAATTCTCTTGGCCCAGATACATCAGAGGAATCACTATCTATGGCAACTATAGCCTTACAAAACATATTTCTTAAATAATAAGACTTGAAAGTTAAAATGATGCCTTGATCCATGGGCTACAGGACAGATGTTCCTAGTAGGCATGAAAAAAAGCATTGATCTGCTTATATGTATCCATCAGAGATCTTGGGCAGCCAGGTACATTGTCAATGAGAAGTAATATTTTGAAAGGAATATTTTTTTCTGAGCAGTAGGTCTCAACAGTGGGACTAAAATGTTCAGTAATCCATGTTATGAAGACATGTGCTGTCATTCAGGCTTTTTTTTCTTCATTTATAGAGCACAGGCAGAGCAGATTTGGCATAAGTCTTAAGATCCCTGGGATTTTGGGAATGATAAATGAGCACTGGCTTCAGCTTAAAGTCACCAGTTGTAATCCCAGCACTTTGGGAGGCCGAGGCGGGTGGATCACGAGGTCAAAAGATCGAGATCATCCTGGTCAACATGGTGAAACCCCGTCTCTACTAAAAATACAAAAAATTAGCTGGGCATGGTGGTGCGTGCCTGTAATCCCAGCTACTCAGGTGGCTGAGGCAGGAGAATTGCCTGAACTGAGGAGGCGGAGGTTGCGGTGAGCTGAGATCATGCCATTGCACTCCAGCCTGGGTAACAAGAGTGAAAGTCCGTCTCAAAAAAAAAAAAAAAGTCACCAGCTGTATTAGCCTCTAACAGGAGAGTGAGCCTGTCCTTTGACACCTTGAAGCCAGGCATTGACTTCTCTTCTCTAGCTATGAAAGTCCTACATGGTATCTTCTTCTCATATAAGGCTGTTTCATCTAAATGGACAATTTGTTTCATGTAGTCATTTTCTTCAATGATCTTAGCTAGATCTTCTTGATAACTTTCTGCAGCTTCTACATCAGCACTTGCTACTTCACCTTGCACTTTTCCATTATGGAGACAGCTTCTTTCCTTAAACCTGCTGGACCAGCCTCTGCTAGCTTCTAATTTTCTTATTTAGCTTCCTCACCTCTCTGAGCCTGTATACAGAATTGAAGACTAAGGGCCTTGCTCTGGATTAGGCTTTGGCTTAAGGCTTTGCAGCGGGCTTCATCTTCTGTCCACACCACCATAACTTTCTCCACATCAGCAGTAAGGCTGTTTTGCTTATAATTTGTGTGTTCACTGGAGTAGCACTTTTAATTTTCTTCAAGAACTTTTCCTTTGCATTTCTAAGTTGGGTAACTGATGCAAGAGGCCTAACTTTCAGCCTCTCTTGACTTTCAACATGCCTTCCTCACTAAGCTTAATCATTTCTAACTTTTGATTAAGTGAGTGTTGTGTGACTCTTCCTTTTACTTGAGCACTTAGAGGCCCATGAAGGGTTATTAATTGGCCTACATTTCAATATTGTTGTGTCTCAAGGAATAACGAGACCCAAGGAAATGGAGAGACACAGAGGAACAGAAGAATAGTCAGTGAATGGAGCAGTCAGAACTCACCAAACCTTTCTTGTTTAAACCTGTTATAATATATGGGTGCAGTTAGTGGTACCCCAAAACAATTACAATAGCAACTTCAAAGATCACAGATCATCATAACAAATATAACAATAATGAAAAAGTTTGAAATAATGTGAAAATTACAAAAATGTGACATATACATATAAAGTGAGCACATGCTATCAGAAAAAACGGTGCCTGACAAGATTTCCACAAAAATTTAATGTGTAAAAAACACATCTGCAAAGTGTAATAAAACAAAGCACAATAAAATAAGGTATGCCTATATCACATTTCTTAAACCTCACAATGACTACAAAGGGTAACTATAATTATTATTCCCATTTTTCCATTGAGACAACTCAGGAAGACAGCTTAAATGAATTTTCCAAGTATACGTAGCCAGTATTTAGCCACGAGGCTCTAACCTCGGACAGTTTGACTTCAGAGTCTGTGCTTCTGTTCCTTATACTGTATTGCCTCACCTTGTTAGGTAACCAGAACCATAATCTTTCATAATATTACATGGGAACTGTTACAACACGCATTGTTCTCCCCTGTGGAGGATCATTCTGAAGATCAGTCTAAATCTGAATGCAATCCTATCTGCCAAAATAAATCAAACTTTCAAACCAATCTTTTTAGCAGCTCGTAGGCAGATCATAAGAAATGCTGGAGCAGAGGTGCAACGTAATACAAAGAAAACAAGACTGGTGTCTGAAGGCAGTAAATGACAGCAGTTGATTTGAGGACTACACATATAGTTGATAAGGTCACCTTATTTGAAAACTGATCTTTGAGCAGCTGTAGAGCATAAGAACTTCCTGTACAAACTGACAGAGTCTATAAATAGAAAACAGTCATTTTAGCACAGACCAATGAGATGTAGTGAATGTTTGTTTGACCAAACTTTGTAAAATGTCAGCAGTACTTAGAAGCTGAAAAAATTGAAATCTGAAGTGATACAATCCTTTAAGGCATATAGGTAAAGTTTTCAGACACTTTCTAGTAAAAAGCAAATGGAATCAGTCATTTTCCACAACATAGTTTTTATTAGTGGTTGCCTATATACTTATGTTAAAGATAAATGTAGTTCTACCCTTAGAACTAGGCAAGCAGTATCCCAGCCCTAAGCCCACCTCTTTAGAGGGTGTAGTTTCTGGATGGGCAATTTCTAGCTTCACTTCTCCTTTAGCCTCAGTTCCAAAATAAAGATGCAATGGAGGACTATAGCCAACCTGCTGTGGACATTTTATATGAGCAAAAAGCAAACTTGTCTGATTGTAAATCACTGAGACACAGGGATTGTTTGTTACCAAACACTTCTTAGCTGACTGGTACAAATCAGTATTTTCCAAATAATGCCATATTCTTTGGAAATATACTTTTAAAGTATATACACTGTACTATTCAGCAAATAATGTAATTGTTTATGCAGCCATTTTCCTATTATTAAATTGAAAAATAATGTGATAGGACCATCATTACAGGTATAATCAAATTATGTGAACACAGATAAGCACATAATTCCACATCATTCTAGATAATTCTGTTTTGAAAAAATTTTAAAGACAGCTTTAAAGGGGTAGTGTCTTGTCAGATTGTTCTTAAAGATGACAAGAATCTCTGGTGGTAGACAAGGAAGGCAAAAGCATTGTACACAAAAATGTACATGAACATTTCAGTAATGTCAAGGAACCAGTGCTTGCTTCCAGAGCAGGGTCTAAGGAGAATGAATCCAGAAAGGAACCACGAAAGAAGATGACAAAGGATCTTGAACCCTATTCTAAGGAATCTAGATTATCCTAGAGGAAAGGGAAGACATCAACTCTTTTGAAAAAAGGTAGGCTAAATCTGAGCTTTTGAAATGCATTTTATGGAGGAAGGAACACTTTTTGGAGTCAGGGTACAAGTTTCTACTGAGGCAAATTTACTTATGTGTAAAAGTATATTTCAGTGGTAATTTGTGTATTAAATTATATAAGTTAATAGATACCCAGGATTGATATTCAGATGTGAACTGGCTATAAGTGCAGAGTATGTTTTGAAGGAGGGAGCTGGTAAAAGCACAGTGTCCTGGCAATGTAATAGTCCAGGCAAAAGGTAGTGGGGTTGACAACCTAGGAAAACAGCAGTGCGGAAGCAAGTAACCAAGAGATTCAGAAACATTCCAGAGAGCTAAGAGACAGGACTTGGTAACCAACAGGATGCAGGTAGTGAGAATACTGGGAAAATAGAATTGCAATCATGGAGTCCTGCTAGAATGGTGAATGGACAAGTAAAACCAAGAATAGAAACAGAAGGCAATTCTATAGAAGAAAAAACAAATATGTCTTGGAAGCTTGAGAAAAATTAAGATCATGAATCCATAGGTCCTATTAGGCGGAAAGTAAAGCTGCAATGGGGTGAATTTGATCAATGTCAGTAACATGGATAATTTGAGCACCAGGAACACTTGTCTGTCCACAATATGTAGGACGGTAGAGTGAACAATTCTTTTATCTGAAAAAAATTCAGGTTTTTACTTCTAGATTTTCAGGAAAGGTAAAAATGAGAATCAAACACATCAAACACATTGTGTGAGAGATCCATATTCCCCATTTTGATCCTCTCTTCACCTACCCCTTGGGGAAAGTGCTTAACATAGTTGCACCTGTGTGGCAATAACATACATACAATATATAAATGCGTATGTGCCATATATATATACATGGTATATCTATAGTGTAAGATATATGTGTGTATATATGTGTGCACATGTTTCATTTCTGAATGGCAATAAAACAAAACAACCTCTACTGTATATATGGAAATATGTACATATATATACAGACACACACACATTCACACACAGCACATAAATAGGCTTTCCTTGTTTTCCTTGGGGATTGGTTTTAAAACATCCCTCCCACCCCTGGCAGATATCAAAATCTAGGGATGTTCAAGTCCCTTAGATAAATAGTGTAGTATTTACATATAACCTATACACATCTGTACACTTTAAATCATCTGAAGATCACTTAAATCATCTGTAGATACAATGTAAATGCTATATAAATTTTTGTTATACTGTGTTATTTTCACATTTGTATTATTTTTGTTGCATTGCTGTTTTTTATTATTTTTTCCAAGTATTTTCTACCTGCAGTTGGTTGAATCTGCAGATGCAGAACCCATGGATATAGAGGGCCAACTGTATACATGTACATACATACACACAATAAATTAATTAATATAGGTACTATATATCTATATGGTATATGTGTATAGCCTAAGGTATTTATGTGTATATTCATTTATGTTTAAAATGGCAGACTCAAGGCCAAGGAATAAGGGGTTTTCCTACTTCTACCTCTCTGTGCCTGCAACAGGGGATGAGGAGGCCAGATTTATGAGACTGTTCTGAGCATCTTGAAGCTGCTATTCCAGAGCAGCTGTGTCTTTTCCACAAGGGAAGCTTTCCCCTTGTATCCTAATTGGGCATGAAATCTGACTCACCAGCACAAGTTACAGTGGAGCCAGCCAACAGAGCAGCTGCCTGTGAAACCCCCTTGAATAACGCACATCCAGTGACTGAAACTGATGTGGGATGAAACACGGGGCCCTGTTAACCTGGCACATGCTACATGGAGTTCAAGCCACCTCAACTCTCACCACTCACTGCAATGAATTGTCCTAGTGTGTT
This sequence comes from Callithrix jacchus, assembly GCF_049354715.1. Classification (NCBI taxonomy): domain Eukaryota; kingdom Metazoa; phylum Chordata; class Mammalia; order Primates; family Cebidae; genus Callithrix; species Callithrix jacchus. The sequence goes on along the minus strand of NC_133505.1, from coordinate 20,395,754 downwards.
TGTCCTCACGGCTTCTCAAAGGCCAGAAGTGGCACAAGAGCCCAGATATTTTTATCCTGGTGGTAGATGTAATGACACAATATTGGCACAGTAACTCATTCTTTTTATACACTAACTCATTCCATAGAAATTAGAGAGTATGTTCCCAGCGAAGAGTCTGATCTCGAGAGTTTGATCCATTGCAGATTTGGAAATCAGCATCCTACAAAATAATATCCATTATTGGTAAGCCTCCGTCAGGCTCTAGGCAAACATTATGGATTGATGGCAGAAGGTAATAGATCTCAAAATCACAAGCTTTGGAGTTAGTTGAGGAGACAAGAAAGTCTAACAATTATTGCTGGATAATGTTGGGCAAGTTGCCCAACCTCTCTGAGCTTCAGCTTCCTCATCTGAGGTTGCATATTATTTTTAACACAGAGGATTGCTGCGGGGTTTAATTGACATCGTGGATACAAAGTCCGTGGTATGTAGAAAGAGCTAAATAATGCAGCTGTTAAGTATTCGATTACAACTTTTCCTTAAAACCATCACATAACCAAGATTCGTTTTAGGAATATATCAAGACAATAAGAGAGTCTCCTTCATAAAACAGTCCTCCTTGCTGTCCTAAAATTTCACAATCAGTAATCCCTTCTTAGGTTTGCAAGTATTTCAGTTCTTAAGAATTCATTGACACAAACAAAACCTCTCTTCTGTGCACCCTAGATAAAGAAACGGGCTAATTTGCATTCAGAAATCTAAAAAAGAAATTCTGTTCCCAACGATGCCCTTTGCTTGAAAGGAAATCTTGGGCTCTGAGGAAATGGGGTTCAACATAGCTTAGACTGTTAATGAAAATTATTGATTTATATTCCCTCCTGATCACTAATTAGAGTTAACGCAACTTAATGACCCAGCTTCTCTGGAAACTACTTATCAAGATAGAGACACCCTAAGGAACTGCATATGCTCGTTCCGGACACCACGGTAAGAGAGGGTACTATAGAAGAAACTAACGATTCATGCCCTGGAAACCAGAATGACGGGGCCAGAGGGAATTCGGGTTAGTTTGATATAGAAAAGCCAATTTTATTGCAGTCTCAGTAATTGTTATACTGAAAATGATTTCAACCTTATGAGGTACACAGATACACACATATGTCTGTATAAAGCTCAGTAAGGACTTAGCACTATAAGGAATTTCAAAGAACGTCTAGTCCAGTCTTTCTTTAAGAGGAAAAGAAGCAGAGGCTCAGGACCGCTAAGCAATTGTTCAGGTTTACATAGCTGCTTAATAGCAAAATGAAGAGTTCTAGCTCAAGTTTCCTGATGTTCTCTGCGTCATGATCCTATGCTGACTTTTCTTTAAAGATTCCCTATGTTGAAATGCCTCTGGTTCCCAATTAGGGATATGGATTGTGAACAACCAGGAATTCAGGGTAGACACGACAGGAAACTCAGCTCTGTCTGATTTGCCCAGGTTATACCCTAATAATTTCTCTGATAATCATTTATTTTCTTTGTGCCTTTCTCCTACCCAGCTACGTGAAGAGTCAGGGTAATAAGCTTCTTGTTAACTCACGCTGTTCGCTGCTGTGATGCCCTAATGGCCCATAAGAGTTAACGCTCCTAATCCCTCTCCTTGCTGTGTTTTCCTGGAACTGTGTACTGTGAGATAACATTTTCTGCAAACACATGTTTGTGTCCTCCTAACCAGCCCCTCCTCAGAGGGGATCCTCCTACATTAGAGCTCCTAGGGAACATTCCATGGGAGTCCCGAAGGCCAAAGCTGGGGTTCCCTAGCTGTGGAGGGGGAGGCAGCCTTTCATTAGCACAGCCTTCTCTTCTCGCCACCTGCAGGGTGACTGGCTGTTCCTGACCAGCATCTCAGCACATCCTCAATGTATATTGAGCTCTCATCTTCACCATTATCACTGTGTTCCCCTCCTGATCAACCCTATTACCACCTCTCTGTCACGAGCTAAAGAGAAAACTAAGTTATAATTGCGCTAGTCTTCATAACAGCATGACAGTCCTGCCTGGTCTGAAACTACTTACAGAAAATAGAGCCAAAGAGGAGTAAGTGTACGCAGGTAAGAAAGGAGGGGCAACATTGGTATGCATTTTACACAGGGGCCATTGATGTGGATACCGTGTTGGAGGACAAAGTAGTTACTGGCCTAAGAGTTTACACAAAAAATGCATGTGCAAACACGTGCATGCATTTCTTGTGTATAATCAAGCATTATCTCACGTAGATGCATATTGAGTTATTACTTCCAATATCTGAAACAACTCTCATGATTAGAATATCCTTTAAAAAAGAAAACCAGCAAAGCAAAACTTTTTTCATGTATACCACTAAGAAAAGCAAGGAAGCTTAGGATCATCTAGATGCATAATACTTTTCAAATGCCTGCCCTTGGGAAATTCTCCTAGTCCTTTGGAGCAGGTTCCCCATGAAATTCTGTTCCCTTTTCTTGTCATTCCCTAACAAGCTTCATAAGTGGAATGACAGTCCTCCCAAATTAAGTACTGTATACTTCAGGCTAATTTTATGTTTTTTATCACAATAGCAGAGCAGTCTTAGCAGCCTATTATTTTGTCAGCTTTCTCATTTAGCAAAGCAGCTTCAATTTATTAACAGTGAGGAGTGTGCATGAATCAATATGTTTCATTGGGCAATGTGTCATTTGTTAATCGGATATTGATGAGATTATTGACGCACAGCTAATTAATCTCAAGCCCAGTGCTAGCCTTCATATGTTTCCTTAATGATGTCCTTCATCTTAGTCTCCCGGCCATAGCACCCAGGCTCAGAACTGTAGACAGTGAGTGAGGTAAGCTGTCAGAGGTTCTTTTCACACATTTACAATCCCTTGGCAGTGAAATTATTTTCTTGGTTGTAAATAGGTATCACAGAGATATTTAATAAAATTTGGCAGCAGATTGATATTGATTGGTGTGGACTTGCTTCAAATCCAGCAGCCACAGAGTTTTGCCTCAGAAGGAGACTGTTTAAAAAGAGAACATTTAATTGGAATTAAACAATTGCATGAGTCAGTTGCCCTCTAGAATTTAAAAATGGTTCTTCTGCGGACATCGTTCACACATCCTTGGTTGAATATTTCAGATAATTTTTGTTCTATTTTGTTTTTTACTTGAACTCTTTATTGCCACTTTTCTTAGCCATGGACAACATATTCATGGGAATAGAAAATTCAGGACCCAAATCTCTGGTAGGTTTTAAAAATTAATAGAGTCATAATTAAGTACCATCGTTATAATTCCGCCACCTGTACTTCTACGTCCATGAAGCCAACAGCAACAAAAATCTTACATTAAATAGAAGTTCATTTTCCCACCTGTTTCAATGTTCCTGGACTTCTGAATCAAAGTAGAAAGCATAGGTTCCAGTCCTGTTCATTAGCTGTCACCCTTCTATATGTGACGATCATTCTGAACCCTAATTGACTCATCTGTAAAATGGGAACAGTGGTAGCTGACTTGATTAACACCCAGGATTGCTGTGAGGATAGTACTTGTGTGGGAATACTTAGGATGTCTAGTATGTTATCTGATTACTAGATCTTACTTGTTTTGGTATAAATATTATTGATAAGAATTCCAAAGTTTATTTCAAACCTGCTTGAGGAAAGTACTAGCTTGTCAGAATTTTTAGCTTACTACTATAATTAGCTTGCTACTGTATTTATGTCCATTTATTAATTCCTCACATAAGGTTACATGGCATATTGTAGCAGAAAGAGACTGAAGCAAGCTCCTTTAGCGCTTCAACAAATCTGGTTTAAAATGTAATTTTCTAGAAGTGTGGATTTTAATAAGGAGCCCCGTTGAAATGTTTCAATATGTTAGCATCCTTGTAAAAAGGGTATTTAAAAAATCAGCGTTTTGAATCCAGTTTACTGGAAGGCAATACATAAATTTGCTAGCTACTGTTTCCTCACCAGGGACATTAGACCATTTCCCCTGTTTTCTTCCTAACTTTAGACTACTGCTGAGTCTAAGAGGAACAATTTCAATACATATATGATTGTTTGACCAAAAAAGTTTCTTCCTCTTCATGGTGTCTGTATACATGGGAGTATTAAGAAAATTTTAAAAATTTAAGAGAAGAAGATGAAGAAAAAGGAGAAAGACATGACCCAATGAAAGTTGTCTAAATATGCCCCTTCCTATAGCACAACATTAGGAAGATGTGCAAGGTCTTTAAGGGTTTCATTCAGGGCAGGAAGTTCTTCACCAAACATTGCCCTTTTATTCTGCAATTAGAAACTCTGGGTGGCTAGCAAGATGGCTGAATAGGAACAGCTCCGGTCTGCAGTTCCCAGTGACATCAACACAGAAGATGGGTGATTTCTGCATTTCCAACTGAGGTACCCAGCTCATTTCATTGGGACTGATTAGACAGTGGGTGCATGCCCATGGAGGGCGAGCTGAAGCAGAGTGGGTTGTCACCTCACCCTGGAAGTACAATGTGTTGAGAAACTCCCTGCCTCAGTCAACGGAAGCTGCAAGAAACTGTGCCATGAGGGACTGTGCCATGAGGAACGGTGCATCCCAACCCAGATACTACACTTTTCCCATGGTCTTCACAACCCGCAAACCAGGAGATTCCCACAGATGCCAATGCCACCAGGGCTCTGGGTTTCAAGCACAGAACTGAGTAGCCATTTGGGCAGATACCGAGCTATCTGCACCTGGAATGCCATTGAGACAGAAATGTTCACTCCCCTAGAAAGAGGGGCTGAAGCCAGGGAGCCAAGTGCAACAAAAGCCAGAACTGACAAATGGGATCTGATTAAACTAACGAGCTTCTACACAGCAAAAGAAATTGTCATCAGCGTGAACAGGCAACCTACACAATGAGAGAACATTTTTACAATCTATCCATCTGGGACAAAGGGCTAATATCCAGAGTCTACAAAGAAAAACAAATTTACAAGAAAAAAATACAAACAACCTCATCAAAAAGTGGGTGAAGGATATGAACAGACACTTCTCAAAAGAAGGCATTTATGCGGCTAACAAACATATTAAAAAAAAAGCTCATCATCACTGGTCATTAGAGAAATGCTAATGAAAACCATAATGAGATACCACCTCATGCAAGTTAGAAGGGCAATCATTAAAAAGTCAGAAAACAAGGCCAGGCGCCGTGGCTCAAGCCTGTAATCCAAGCACTTTGGGAGGCCGAGGCGGGTGGATCCCAAGGTCAAGAGATCGAGACCATCCTGGTCAACATGGTGAAACCCCATCTCTACTAAAAATACAAAAAATTAGCTGGGCATGGTGGCATGTGCCTGTAATCCCAGCTACTCGGGAGGCTGAGGCAGGAGAACTGCCTGAACCCAGGAGGCGGAGGTTGCAGTGAGCCGAGATCATGCCATTGCACTCCAGCCTGGGTAACAAGAGCAAAACTCCGTCTCAAAAAAAAAATCAGAAAACAACAGATGCTGGAGAGGATGAGGAGAAATAGAAATGCTTTTACGCTGTTGTTAGAAGTGTAAATTACTTCAACCATAGTGAAGGACAGTGTGGCAATTCCTTAAGGATCTAGAACCAGAAATGCCATTTGACCCATAATCCCACTACTGGATATATACCCAAAGGATTATAAATCATTTTACTATAAAGAGACATGCACACATATGTTTACTGTGGCACTGTTCACAATAGAAAAGACTTGGAACCAACCCAAACGCCCATCAATGACAGACTAGATAAAGAAAATGCAGCACATATACACCAAGGACTACTATGCAGCAATAAAAAAGGATGTTTATGTCCTTTGCAGGGACATGAAGATGGAAACCATCAATCTCAGCAAACTAACAAAAGAACCGAAAACTAAACACCACATGTTCTCAATCATAAGTGAGAGTTGAACAGTAGGAACACATGGACACAGGGAGGGGAGCATCACACACCAGGGCCTGTCAGGGGTTGGGGGGGGTGTGGGGAGGGATAACATTAGGAGAAATACCTAATGTAGATAATGGGTTGATGGGGGCAGCAGACCACCATGGCACATGTATACCTATGTAACAAACCCGCACATTCTGCACATGTGCTTCAGAACTTAAAGTATAATAAAAAAAGAAACCAGAAACACTGCAGAGGAAACTAAGTGACTATCAGGACATCACTCAAATGTTCTTCTCTCCAGCACAGAGCCCTGCACATAGTAGGTGTTCAATTAAGGTTTTTAAAATTGATGTGCCTATCTGGACATCTGAGGAAATACTGTTGCTCAGGAAATGAAATACTGTTATTAAAAATAATCTCAGGGTGACTTCAGGTGTTTATTTCATGTCATTTATTACATTGGGATGAGAAGAGAGATATCATCAGTAGTGTCATGAATATAGCTTTAATATCATTGTACTAACTTGAACTTACCTAGCATAAGGCCAATCAGACACCCTGTTAAATGCTAATGTTTTCTAAACATCGTGGGCATGCCATCATGGTCTGCTCTTCCCACTACACACTCCCAGTAGCGGCATTATTCACACCCTAGCTTCAAATTCCACCTATATGTTGATAACAGTCAACCTCACTTCCAGACAATTAGCTGGGCATGGTGGTGGGTGGCTATAATCCCAGCCACTTGAGAGGCTGAGGCAGGAGAATTGCTTAAACCCAGGAGGCAGAGGTTACAGTAAGCAGAGATTACACCACTGCACTCCAGCCTGGCAAAAAGAATGAAACTCCATCTCAAAAAAAAATTTCCAGATGCCCTGTAAGTAGCACAAAATCCTTCTCACTAATCCTTTTTTTTGTTTGTTTTTGTTTTTTTGAGATGGAGTCTTGCTCTGTCGACCAGGCTGGAGTGCAGTGGCACTATCTCAGCTCACTGCAAACTCTGCCTCCCAAATTCAGTCAATTCTCCTGCCTCAGCCTCCCAAGTAGCTGGGATTACAGGCCTGTACCAACACACCAGGCTAATTTTGTATTTTTAGTAGAGAGGGGTTTTCACCAAGTGGGTCAGGCTGGTCTCGAACTCCTGACTTCTCGCTCGTCTTTAATCAATCACCAATTCGTGCCACTTTGGCATCCAAACTCCCTATCAAACGCTTTCCCTTTTTCCTCTCCTTGGTCAATGACCTTCATCATTTCCTTATCCCCTTCATGCTGCTTGGCCTGGAATGCTCACCATCAGGACCAAGCCTCCTTGTTCTCTGGTCTCAGTTTAATGTCACTTCCTCTGGTAAATGCTCCAAAATCCCACCCACAAGTTGGGGTCCTGTACAAAGTTACTCATAGCATTCCATGCGAAATCTATCATGCAACTTTTATAAAAACCTGTTTATTTGTCTAGCACTTTCTAGCTGCAAATTCCTTGAGAAGAGGGACTGTGCATTTCCTGTTCACTACTCTATGTCCAAGCCTAGCAGAGTTCCTTGAATATACAGGCACTCATAAATGCTCATCAAATTAACTTCAGTCTACCGGGATGCGCTCATTATATTCTCACCAAATATATCTTCTTCCTTTAATTTCCTTCTATTTTGGTAAATATACTCAGTTGCCCAATCATAAACAATGCTTTTTAGAAATTTCTATTTTTCTCTCAATTAGTAGTTGGCTAGACCTTTGTAGCAGGCAGGAAAATTGATTAAGTTCTCATAGAATATATTAGCCAGGGATGGTGGCAGGGACCTGTAGTCCCAGCTACTTGGGAGGCTGAGGTGGGAGGACCACTTAAGCTCAGCAGGTGGAGGTTGCAGTGAGCTGAGACAGCACCACTGCACTCCAGCCTGGGTGACAGGGAGAGACACTGTCTCAAAAAGAAAGAGAAAAATTAAATTACACAAACTTACAATTAGATTAATTAGATTAAAAAGGTATTAAATGCTTAAAATTCATCACCTCCTAATTATTTTATGCCACTTCACTATTACTTACACTCTTGAGATCATCCTCCCCCCTTGTGTCTGGTGGAAATAGTACATAATGGCATGCTACTGTGTGTTCAGTGGTGGCAGTGTGTCTGTAGCTTGAAGTAGAACATGGTGACAATATTTACACCATAAAAATCAACAAATGCTACAGACCTGCGATTTTTCTTTACTTTTTTTTTTTTTTTTTCTTTTTTGGAGAAACCATTGTAAAGCATTTAAACCAGCACTTCCCCAACCTCACTGATTGTGAAACCTGGCCTGGCCTTATGGCCCCTGGTTACAGGCAGCCCACCACCTTTGCCATCCCCTCCAATTCATTCTCCACACTTCTGCAAAAAATACTTTTCCTACAACATATGATCAAGTCACTCCTCTACTTAAAAACTTATACTCCTGCCAGGTGCGGTGCCTCACACCTGTAATCCTAGCACTTTGGGAGGCCGAGGTGGGTGGATCACCTGAGGTCAGGACTTCAAGACCAGCCTGGCCATCATGGAGAAACCCCACCTTTAAAATAAATAAATAAATAAAAACTTACACTCCTGCTCAGCATCTGCCTAGCCAAGACATCACTCCTTACTGTGGTTTTTAAGGCTGCCCTTCAACAACCCAGCCCTGCCTCTCAAGTCTCCTTTCCATCATGCCCTTGCACACCCAAGGCTCCAGCTATGCTGTACCTCTTGCAGCCATGCCTCTTTAACCTCTTCTCATGCTGCTCCTGCTGCCTAGGCTGCATTCATCTACCATGTGTATTCAGCAAACTTCTGGACATCATTTGAGTCTCACCTCAAATACCTAGTCCTTGCTAAAGTGTTGCCTGACTTCTTGGCACTGAAGAGTTTGTTGCCTGACTTCTTGACACTGAAGAGTTCCTCTCCTGTACCCCCACCATGATCGTCCTCACACAGCAATCATACAGTTTATAATGTTCCCATATTGTGGATTTTCCTGTGTCTCCTCCACTTCACTGAGTCCCTCAAGGACAGGGATAATGTGCCTATCATCAGGCATGTCATATGGTGTTTATGAAGTACTGGCTGAAAGAATAAATGAATGAATGCATGGGAGTCAATGAGGCTACAACCACTTATGAATAAAATAGTTTCTTCAATCATGATGGTCACAGAGATGACAGTAATGCCACAGGGATTAGTGAGTCCTTGTGGTAGATATCATCCAAGAATACCCCAAAGGTCTACAGAGGTACAGGTTTTTCCATCTCTCTACATCCTGTTTATATAGAGATCAAACCAGGCTTATATGAGCCATAAGAATCTCAAATAGAAAACAGAGTCACAGTATAGGATCTATGTTCTTAGGCACGTATACAATAAGAGAGTATAATCATACTTGCTTTGTTCACTGACAACAGAAAATTTATGGCCAATTCTGTTGTAGCTTCAGATTGATTACTACAATGACCATTTCTTCTTTCATGACAATTGTGTCTCTTAATCTAATCAACAGCAGGATGACTGCTAACATCATTCAGATCCTCAGTGAATAACCCAATTCAGTGAATAACCCTATTGTACCTACAATAGTGCACCTGTTTGTTGTACACAAGTTGCCTCATACTAAGTTTCGTTTCTTTCCTCTGCTGACCTTATTCAGTAGATATGATGCTATGATTAGCAGATTCTCTCTGCCAATATAGAACTTTGACCTCACTTTCACTCCAGAAACCTTCCTCTTATCAAGAGGTATAGCCTATCTGTTAACTCTCTCCATGAAAAAACAAAAACAAAAAAAAAGCGAATAGCAGAAATTCCTAGATTTCCTTCTGCAGTGTCACTGGTCAGTTGACAGATAATATAAAACATTAACAAGAAATGTATTCAGGAGATGCTCCTTAGGTATGCATTGTGGTTCATTCCGACCCCAGCAAGGACATCAAAGATGGCCCAGTCTAAATCAGGCTAGCGTAACTCCACTGCAGAGAATTTGAGACTGAACTCAAAGGAAAAGCAATCACAGATCTATTATCTCCAAGACTTTCCCAAGTTCCAATGTGATAATATGTAGAAACAAGCTACAAATTCACCTGCAGGCTATGGATCATAGATCCTACAAACAGGCTCTACCATCTATTCTCAGCTAACTCTATGTAGGGTGGCTGATAATTACATGGTTATTATTATAATCTAGAAATGGCAGATGGTCAAGATGAGTCTAATTCAGATCACAAATGACCTATCTACCATAATAGAGAGGAAACTCTAGTTATACATTAGAATTCACAATTTCACACAAGTAGGAGATAAAATTTAAATAATATAGCCAAGGATTAAACCAGATATAGATACACACATATAAAAGTAAACTCATACACTATTAACAGCTGGTTATCTGCTTCATTCTAGTGTTCTAATGTGACCAAAATACTGGAAAAGAATTATAATTTTTTTCTTCTAACACCAACATAGTATAACAAAACAAGGAAAAACAAGAAAACATATTGTAGGTATTAGCAATCTAGCTGGCAGCTGTAATATATGAACTAGGCCAATTTAGAAGGACCTAGGAAATTTTTGCAGCTCAAATATCTCCTAAAAGATTCCTAAGAAGTATTCTTCAATAAGAGAGGAAGAAGAATGTTTGTTAAACCAAGCCTAGACATCAATATAAATAACGACAAATGAAGAATGTTAGGATTTACTTAGAATGACACTGTCTAACAGAAACAAAATGTGGGCCATAAATGTCATATTAAATTTTCCAGTAGCCACATTTTTAAAAAGATTTTTTAAGTTAAAAATAATTTTAATAACAAATTTTATTTAACCCAATATTTCAAAATCATTTAAGGTGGTAATCAACATAAAAAAATTAACAAGCTATTTAATATTTTTATTTTGTACAAAATCAGATATGTATTTTACACTTACGTCATATATTAGTTTTAACTGAAAATATTGAATTGTATTTTGCTCCAGCTTTATTAGAGATAACTGACAAATAAAAATTATATATATTCAAAGTGTACAGTGTGATGACTTGTACATACACACTGAAAAACAATTACTACAATCAAATTAACACATCCATTAACACTCTTGTTACCAGTGTGTGTGTGTGTGTGTGTGTGTGTGTGTGTGTGTGTGTGTTTGGTACGTGTGTATGGTAAGATCACCTAAGACATACTCTCTTAGCAAATTTCATGCGAACAATACAAAATTATGAGCTAGTCACCATGCCGTACATTAGATCTTCAGAACTTACTCATCTTATAACTAAAAATGTATACCCGTTGACCATTTTCTTCACCTCCCAATAAACTGTATTTAGATCTCATAAAATTTAAAGTTGAAAAAGTAAATTCACATAACCATGCTTTTCCAATAATCTTTAAAGCTTTCAGTAACTAAATCAAATACCAAAAAATCATCTTTCTACAGCTTTTGTAACTAAATTAACAAAACTGATTCTCTCTTTTGGAAAAACTTATTTGTCTTGCATCAGAAGCATATCAATTTCAGAATCATGTCTGTCCAAGTTGAGCAACTTCACTAACTCTTGTGTCAACTCAGTATTACTAACATTGAATTCAAAAATGTATTGCACAAACTGAAATGCAGTTTTAAATTCGATACCAACAAAGCGTTCTACAATTTTCTTATAGTTTGTTTAGCCAATTTACACAATGCTGTTGATTACAATTGAAATATTCTGTATATTGATTTGTGTTAGAAAAAAATGTATAAAATCATTATTATGGACCATGAAATCATTATTATTGATTTCAACATAAATTCTTGTACCTGCCTACTGAGATCACAAATAAGCTTTTCCTCTTTTAGAAGCTTTTGATATGGCTCACTTATATGCTATTTTGTTTGGTGAGAAAATATATTTTTGCTTTTTTAACAATGTTTGTGGGTATATAGTAGGTATAAGTATTTTAAGGGTACATGTACTTTTGCTTTTGCTTTTTGATACTGAATGCATTGATCCTTCTTTCTGTTGGAGTTAACAACATAGTAAGTCTTTGTAAAATTCTTTCATAATCCCACCAATGAGCACCAGAAAAGAACATAAGATCATTAAATTCATTGTCTTCTATCTCTTTCCAAAGTTCCACGAACTAGAGATAATTCGTGACATTTGCACATCTATATGGAAAGATTTTAATAACCACATCCATGGCAGTCTTCACAGAATCAATTTCAGAAATGTTTGCACAAATATACAGCAGAGCAAAGAAATAAGGGAAATAGTCTTGCTTTAATATGCCAGCAAGATATGATTTTTTATCAAATATAGCTAGAACACTGTCCCTCATAATAAAAACTAATATTTTAATATCTAAATTAAATTCTTTGATAGCTGTAAGACTAAAAATATCAATTTTAAAAACTATGAATTAACATTTATTTATAAATTTGGACGTCCTTTGAGACAAAATGTAGCAAAGTATCGAAAGGGCAATGTCTCTTATATCACACAACTCATCTAAAGCTAAAAAATGGTACTTGAAACTTTTTAAATTTTGAAAAAATGTGTGTAGTTTATACTAATAGTATAAACATAGTATAAGCTATACTTTAGTATAGTTAGGTCTTATATTCTACAGACAATTATTGGTAGCTTAACTGAAGATCTTTTACTTTGTATGAAGTATTGCTTAGCTTTACCCTCATAATTTTCTAACAAAATTTCCATAACTAAAATAATAATATATTTTACTCTCACTCCAGCTAGAAGTGGGGTTTGTGAGTGGTTGAGAGGAAAACTCTTATCAAATTCACTATGAACTTTCTGAATATGTCTTTTTATGTTGCCAACTTTCCCATCTTAAAAATTTTATACACCAAAGAAACCAGCTTCTCCAATTGGCTCTGCTGCAGCAACTTTGCAATTGCCATTCTTGGTGAAATTGGTGACACACCTTCTTCTAATGTAGAAGACTAGATCAGTGATGTGTTTCTCTGAAATGGCCCACATGCCCAAAAGGCTCAGAATACAACAGTAATATCTTACACAATTCAGCCATTCGAAAGAAACGTATTCCTACCAAACAATGAAGTTGTGTTTAGCAGAAAATACTTTGCCCTACTTTCTATTTCAATCATAAGTGGGAGTTTAACAATGCAAACACATGGACACAGGGAGGAGAACATCACACACCCAGGCTTGTCAGGGAGTAGGGGACTGGGGAAGGGACAGCATTAGCAAATACCTATGTAACAAACCTGCACGTTCTGCACATGTATTCCAGAACTTGAAGTATAATAAAAATAAATAAATTGCAATGAAATACGACGTGAAATTAAATTCCTCAGTAGCACTAGCTACATTTCAAGTTCTCGATTCTCACAGGTGGCTGATGGCTAGCTACAAATTAGATACCTAAAACCTTCTATGATTCAAGGTAGGAAGTAGGGAGGGACAAAAGGAAGAGAGGAAGGTAAGAGCCAGTTCTTGGTTTAAACACTAACAGTAGTTAAATTTAAAGAAATTTCTTTACTCAAATACTCATTTAATACAGACCTGTATAAGGCTCAGAATATATGCTAATGTATGCCATTTCAACAACCACAATTTAAAATAATTGTCAACTATCTTCAAGTTACTTATATAATAGTAAGAGTAATTTATAATGTCAACATATTAAACACTGTCCATTTTTCCACAATAAAATTGAAAGTGCACATTTGAAACCCATAAGAAAGGCACTAGATCTTACACCAATGGGCCTACCAACCCTTTAGAGGTCTCACAGGAAGCTCAAAGGTGTTATTTCCAAAGTTAACTCATCATCTCTAAAAAATCACCCTGCTCCTCTTCAGGTGTTCCTTTATCCGGTATCTAGCACAGTAGCTGATGCACATTAGAGCCTTCAACAAATTTCTGCTGAAGGACTAAATAAGTGAACTTGCTTGCATTCGTAAGCTGAAGTTCTTAAGTACTTACACAAGTTGATAAACTCAAATTTTATACAACGTTTTAAGTCTATAGAAAAAGTTACCTGTCATTCTAAATTTATAACAGAGGGAAAGGGAAAAGCTTATAAAAATAAATTCCACAGTAAAGCCAAGAAATCTGATATCAACAACTGCATACCGCTGTGTAACCGCAAGCCAATCAGATAGAGTTCTCCAAAACCATTATCTTGGACTATATGCTGTCACAAAGATTACATCATTGCTTGCTTTTTCGCATTTATCATATTTTACAGCTTTATAAGAATAAGTGAGAAGAGACCCATGACCTCTATTTTTGAGATAATTTGCAGTACTTGCTGAAATTTGGTTTAAAATTTAAAAACAAAGACTGGATATCATTATTTCATGGAACTGATCATTTCATTCATACCAAGAACCTCCTCAACATGATGGGTATAAGAAGCCAGGGGAAAAAAAGGGAGAACAACGTGTTTCTCTTGAGAGTAATGAAATACCACCCTGTTCTTTTGTCCCATTTTTAGTTACAGTCTGCAACCAAGGAAATGAGTGTGATTCAATCTCAATGAATTGAACCACTAGTTATATTTCTTTGACACATTAAATCTTCAACGTGCCTTCAACCATACTAAGGCATTAGAAAACTTTTATGAGGAGATTAGGACATAGTTAACTTCATCCATCTAATGAAGAAACAAAGATGCAAGATGTCAGACGTCATCTAAATCCTGGAAGTAGATGAACACAGGTTCAAAGAATTAGATCTCTTCCCTGAAAGCCTACACTCTGCTGGGCCCCATTTATAGCATAGCCTAATATTGACAAATTCTGGAGGGACAAGAGAAATTCTCACCCAACGTAAAGAAAGCTGAGGACCAAATGTGATCCTAGGGAAAAAATGAGTTTGAGTTGTTTAGAAATAGTGACATGAGAAGGTGAAAAACAGATTTCAGAAAGAGAAAATCCAAAATAATTCTGTTGCTGGCTGCACTTTGGGATTTTTAAGTATCTAACAATATAGGAAGGGGAAGGAAAACGTGACGTGACCCAAATTAGATGGTTCCACTTAATGAATTTGGACAAGTCATATTTCCTCAAAGCATTCCATTAACCATGCTTTGTCCCATCGCTTATGTAAAAATATCATGTTATATAAATGCCTACATTTAGACATGTAGATAATTAAAATAGAGGTTTAATGTCCATTTGGTTTTACAAAGTTATGACATTTCCTATACAAAGTCAGGGACTTATTTCCTCCTTAATTCACTTGATGACTTGCCTTGATGGGTAATATGAGTTGTGTGTTTTAAGATATTATTTGTTTAGCCTAGGGGTAGTGTAAATCCTAAAATTTAACTCTAATGATATGAATAATAACACACTATATTTATATATGGCCAACTTACTGCCATTTATATTTTGTTTTCTCTATACTTTTGACTAGGGTATTGGGGGGAAAGCCCCAAGAAGAGACCTCCAACGAACAATTTTATGTGCACAATGACTGCTACTGGCATCCTACAAGTTTTTTCTCTGCATACCACTGGATACATTCTGTATACCCAACATTTGAAAGTAGTTTCCTATTTTACATTTTCTTAATTCTAATTAAACAAATCTTAATCTTGACTTTAATGGCTGCAATTATGATACTTCATTATGTTAAATGTTAGTTGCAACATAAGAATAAATTGTATAAACAGTTTAGCTGCAATTGCATGGTGTCTAACTGTACATTACTCATTAACAAGATGTGGGTAGCAGCAATTATAACATTTCCTCCTAATGTCCCCATTTATTGAGTCTCAGCAGCAAGCCCCCTTTCACATTGCACACTGATTGACGATAGCAGCTTTTGTGCTCATGGAGAACAGGCACTATAACCCACTGTGCGCCTCCAACTCAGATCGATGAAAGTACACATTAGCTCTTAGCCTCACAGGCCGGAGTTCTTGAAGGTCAAAATAGCCATCAGCATCACTGTAGGGTATAAAAATCATTTCACAAACTGTGAACAAAAACAACACAACTTGCTTTGCAGTTTGATTATTGTTTATAGATACAGCAAGCCAAGAATTAAAGCATAGCCTTGGGGCAGCATAATTATTTACAGCTGAAGACTCATATCATTATTAGCGTTCTCCTAATTGCTTGAAGTTATATCAATGTTAGTTGATTTAACACATTTCTTATAACATACATGGAAATTGTTTCCTCTGCATATGGAGTGTCAGTTTAACTGGGAGATGGTTTCTTGATTTATCCAAGTTGTTTTTTTCTTCCAATTGTTCTTTTTTTCTTTGAAGGAATATTTTCCCTTAGCCATAAGCAGGGAGAAGGATTGAAGATGAGTTTTAATTTATCTACTGTATCTTAATGCTAGCAAGACTAGGACCGTTTGGGTTTATTTTTCATTAAAAATTGAATCCATAAAGCTACAACAACATCTTCCGTTAGAAAATGTATCAAACTTTCCTCTAGATGGTTCATACAAATCTTTTCTTCTTAGGTGCCTAACCTGAAATTTTAACATTAAGAGCACAACCACATAGCAACCGCATAAAGCTTATTAAAAAACTTTAATAATATTGAAGTCATGAAAATCTTCATACATTATAGAATCTCAAATCTTCATACATTCTATAATCTCAAATCTTGATCAGTATATGTAGCTATAATATATAAAACTTAACAGTAACACTCAAGAAGAAACTTAAAGAGAAACATACTGTTGTGGGTAGAGTTTGGAATTTGTAAGGGTCAAAGTGAACTATTTTTTACAGTGTTCTCTACCTGGATGTCCTTATTCTTTTTCTGTAATATATTTTCTACCTATAGGTGGCGACACTTGTACTGTTTCCTTTCGAAGTGTTCTTTGTGCCTGGGAACAAATGGACTGTTGCTAGAAGACAGAGTTGAACTTAGAGACCATGATGTCAAAGCTTTTCAAGACTAGAAAAGATCTTAGGACCAAGAAGTCAATTCCTGCAACATGCGATATCTGAGAAATAAGGCCCCAAGAGACTAAGCTAAATGCCCACGATCACACTACCAGGTAGCAATAGAGCTGGAAAAATAAAGAAACTAGATTCAGAAATAATAAGCTGAGACAAACTGTAAACATAAAAAACAAACTCTTAAGAACAACATTTGCAAAATACCACATGGAGCCCTATTTCCACAAAGTGGACTTGGAATCGTTCCGATAAATTATATGTATTTAAACCTAAATCCTAGCATTCATTTTTTTCTCTTTTTCACAATAAATGGCCCTCCAAAATATTATGATAAAAGAGCTAAGGTCTCTTATTTGAGAAAATGTAATGTTTATTAAAATGTTTCCCAAAGGGAAATATCAATTTAATGGCTAATGTATGTTTTTACAAAATTGATCACCACTTGCAGATATGAAACTGGAGAATAACTGAGAAGATTGCTAATGGGGCCTATTGTTTAGAAGTACGCCAAAGCAAATACCAAAGACTTTGATTCTGAGTTACAAAGGTCACCCAGAAATCTTATGAAATTTAAGCTGTGATTGTTAACCTGCTAAAAGTTACCACATTACTTAACACTTGTGATCTTATCTAAGAGACATCTGGTATAAATATTTCCAAAGATTGCTAAGAACAATTTTGTTTTATCAAAGGAAATATTACTTAACAATTCTCTTTACTTTATGGGCCTTTAGCAAAACTCTTGCTGCTGCCTAGAAGAAACAGAAAACCTGAAAATGGTATTTTAGATTAAATTAATTTAGATTTTCTTTGAACAAATTACAGTCTCCACAGAGACCCTGGTGGATTGCTTCTGGAATCTGAAGCAGCCTCAGTCCCAGGCATCCCATGAACACCATCCTGTAAAACTGGAAAGAACCAATGAGGTGGCGGGTGATGTTTAGTGTTGGAGCCATCGTCTTTCCTAAGAATTTAACAATTACTTCCATTTTCCAGACAGAAATTCTTAAACAGAGAAGAGTAAATCAGGCATGGAAAGGTCATTTTACGTGGACTTTTGTAAAGTATGCCTTGATATATATTTTCTATTTTCTTCTTGGTTTATTTTTTCTATATTTAGATAGATATAAAACAATCAAAGTTAGATGGAGAAGTAAAAGCCGTAAGGCAAATTGAAGTTTATAATTTAGTATCTCACTAAGACATCACGTTATTTTTCTTCTCAAAGGTGTATTCATATTTTTCCCAGACTGGAAAATTGATTTTCTCTCTTCGGTTTTTCAGAGCCACCGAGCTTCATTTTACTTTTTGGAAATGTTTTCAGTGCTACCTTTCACTTGTATAAACTATGCATCTCCACTTTTACCTTTAGGTTTGGGGTAAAATAATTGCTTTTTGCTTGCCATTGGCTGGGGTCTTTGCTATATACCACTTGATTCATATCAGATACTAAACATGTTTATATTTTTTCCAATGTGATAGACTAGATAGGTCCAGTATAATGTTACCTCATTTTATCACCTGGAAGGTATTCTTCCCCAAAAATAGTGATTAAAAAAATCTCTTAACCGCAATAATGGTTTGACTGTGGTTAACTACCAAGGGGTTGAAACACTACTGTACTTTAGGTCCCATCTTTCATAAAAAACGTCTCATTTCAGGAAACATGGGTGTACTCGAGGTAGAAATACAAATTTCCTTGTGGTCTATCGCATGGAATCCAATTCTTAAGACACCTGAGATAAATATTTACTTTTTATACTGTGTTGAAATAACTATCATCAAATAGTGGTTGCAAAAAATTGCGGTGCATGCCTCATGTTAAATAAAATACAGGCCAGGTTTTGCATTTTAATCCATCTCTCCTGCCTCAGTGCTCCCTTTGAAAGAGACCTGAGACCCAGTTGCAGAAGTGGGTGGGGGAGGCTGAGGCCAGCAGGGTGAGAATGAAGGGATCTTGTAGGTTACAACATCTGCTGGGCAGATAACATCTGCAGATAATGACAGGGCAGGGGTGAGGGGTAGAAAGGCCAAGCTATGCAGAAGCAGCAGAGCACGGGGGAGGGAGAGGAGCTGTTGCAAGAGTTCCTCGCACCCACTATTTCCCACTGAATCATTCATTGGCAGCCTCACCATTTAACTCATGCGGATCGCAGAGCGGTGTGGTACCCCCGTCCACTGGATATTGTTTAACTTCTCTTTTCCCTTGAAGAAAATCAAGGACAGTGATTTCAATGACACTGGATGTTTGCGCTGCTTGATAAGTGATGACTAACACGTCTATTACTTTTAACAATTTTTGCTTTCCTCTCCTATCTGGAGTTGTGTGGCACTGAAGTGAGAGAAAGCTAATACAGTAAATGGAAACCGCTGTCAGTAGGAACCAGATTAGTCAATCCTTATAGCAAAAGTGAATTTCAGATAACAGCTCAAGCATGACCACTCTGATCACAGCCTCGTGTTTATGTATACAGAGGAACAATGAAGTAGCCTGGCAATTACTGCAAATACATTCCTCAAGCTTTCAGGCGATGCCAAGCTTAAAATTGTGGTCAGCTCAAGTGGGAGAAGCAGGATCAACTCGGAATTCATTGCAGCAATTGTAATTAAATCACATATTTTGTCTTTCTCTATCTCTCTTCATGCTAAATGTGTAGCTATTTAAACCACTGTGGACACACTAGACTATAAGACTGCAATTCTCTCATGTAGAATGTTCTCATTTCTGTCCATGGAACAGAACCATGAAGAGGGAATAAAGTGACAAACTCTCTTATCCATATAGGGACATTGCATAAAACCATGCTAATCTTTCCAGAGGTTTTATTTGTTACTTAAACTGTTTGCAAACCTACAATTTACAGAAATAGAAAAGCAGAATTCATGCACAAATAAGAAAAAAAGTTCATTAGTAATAACGGCAAATTAAGATAGCAACAGGGAGGGGCGCTGTGGCTCACACCTATAATCCCAGCACTTGGGGAGGCCGAGGCAGGTGGATCATCAGGTTAAGTTCTTAGACCAGCCTGACCAAGACACTGAAACCCCGTCTCTACTAAAAGTACAAAAATTAGCCAGGCGTGGTGGCGCACACCTGTAATCCCAGCTACTTGGGAGGCTGAGGCAGGAAAACCTGAACCTGCGAGGTGGAGGTTGTGGTGAGCCGAAATCTCATCACTGCACTCCAGCCTGGGTGACAGAGTGAGACTCCATCTCAAAAAAAAAAAAAAAAAAGAAGAAGAAGAAAGAAAGAAAAGAAAAAGAAAAACATAGCAACAGATACCTTTTTCGCCTAATAACTAAAGCTTCGAGATTGTGCCCAGGACCCATACTGTTGTGGAAAATCAGAGTTCGTTTATTAATAACCACAAAAAGCATTAGGAAGCTTTGGCTTCAAGCTGCCTGGCTTCACATCTTATCTGCTGTGTAAGCTTGGGCAAATGACTTAACCTCACTGCACTTCAGTCTCCTGAACAGAAAATGAGGACAAAGATTCCATTTACTCGGCAGTGCGATTGTGAGGACTAAATTTTAAAATGCAGGTATTTATCCATGTGCCTACCATTTGACATAGACCAGCTATCACATCTATTAACAGTGTATTACATCTTATAGGCATTACAGCACTGGATTCTCAAGCATAACTCAAACTGTGTTATGGTTGTAACTACATCAGGTTGTGTCTATGACTATCAGCAAAGACTAGAAGAAAAATCATGTAATTAAAAATCATCAACTTTAAATGATGAGAATTATTTTTTTCAAAAATTCCTTTACATTAATTATTGCTTATAAAAAGGAGGTAAAAGTACATATGCAATTATTTCTGCTAAACAACATTTACTGTATAAACTTTATTTCCTGCTAGATTAATTAAGAAAAAGGGGAAATAAATAGCTTTAGAGATAATAGCCTAAGAAATCAAGTCTTATCTAAAGCACCCTAAGCACTCTTCCCCTCAAAGAAAGGAAAATACCATATATATTTTGCCAGTTACAGGCTTGATCTGGTTAACAAAATCAATTTTTAAGGAGCAGATATCTTTTGGCAGATCTTTCCTATTAGTCATTCACAAGTTATTATGAATTATTTAATCTGACAGACCCATATCAGATAAAATCAAAGGCACTCAGCTGATAACATTTTTGATCAAGAAATAAAAGAAGCGTTTGTAAGAAATTCTTCAAATTTGAAGGGTGATAGCCTTGTTTAAAAAAATAATAATAAATAAATAAAACAGTGAGGAATTTTGAACAGCCAGAAGCCTTTATACATGCTAAGGTACTGTGTGAGTGTATCATCATATACATGAACCTCTTACCAACAGAAACATAAAAATCAATAAATGCTTCCACTCTCTGATATCATGCACTCTTCACGGATTTCCCTAGAAATCTTTTCTTTAAAAGTTCTGAGGTGCTCCTCTATCAGGCAGGATTGAGAGAGGTTAGAAAGACAGTGCGGCCGGGCATGATGGCTCACGCTTGTAATTTCAGCACTTTGTGGGGCCGAGATGGGTGGATCACAAGGTCAGGAGATCAAGACCATCCTACCCAACATGGTGAAACCTTACAAAAATTAACTGGGTATGGTGGCACAAGCCTGTAATCCCAGCTACTCAGGAGGCTGAGGCAGGAAAATCGCTTGAACCAGGGAGTCGGAGGTTGCAGTGAGCCAAGAACGCACCACTGCACTCCAGCCTGGTGACAGAGCAAGACTCTGTCTCAAAAAAAAAAAAAAAAAAAAAAAAAAAAATCAGTGCACAGTTCCTGAGCCCAGGATGAGCCATATCCGGGTATCCCAGAATCTGTGCATGGACCATGAGAGAGGCTAACATGACAACTTTTAAAATTCTTTTCCTATCTAGTATTGAATAACTAACATTAGCATCAGTCCAGGTTAGTTACATTTTTTAAATATATAAACATGGAGAGTTTATTGGGGTCAAGCTTAAGGGCTGCAATCTGGAAACATGGATTTAAGTTGTCCTGAATCTATGCTCCCAAAGCCAATTACTTTTTTTCCAACTAAACATGGTTCTCTATAGATTCTTGAATTATCAATGGCTAATATTTCTAAACCAGTTTCTGCATGTAAGGAAAAGTGAAAGAGTTTGAAAAATCATTGAGATTTCGGATTATGGAAAATACCCATAAGTAATGTTTCCAAAGTACTAAACTCTTGAGAAATATGGAGAGACTCTTGTTAAGAACACCACAAGAGTGGAAATTAGAAATAGGGAGGTGGCACTACCAAACCCATCCCAAAGGAGGCTGCCTGTGTGAAGACCGCTTCTCCTGACCACCATGTTTTCTACATAGGCATTTGCTGTCGGTACATTTGCTTCTCAAAAGTTTTTGCTTGTTTCCCCTCTGATATACATAGAGATTTAGCTGTCTGTGGTAATAAATATCATCTCTGTCATCCATGGCCATCAACAGTCATAGGAATTTCTGTTTTCATCTCATATGGTTGTGATGAGCTTTCATATTTAGCTCCAAGCACGCTTCTATTTTAAGCTAGATTCATGCTGGAAGACAATCATAACCCCTAACTATTACTTTAACAATATCTGAGACATAGTGATGAGCCATCTAGCTTACTAGTTATCAAACACTGCAGCAGCTAAGGCAGAGCTTTTCATCTTCATTCAATATCCCACCACTCTGCTCAGCTTCACCAAACATGCATCACGTCATAATCTCATGTTTCCAGCCTTAAAACCAGTGTTTTTAGATTTGCCACTGTCTCTCATTTTGACAGCCATGTGTTGGCCATATGTTAACTATAGCTTTTAAAAAATTGTTTCAATCTTTCCATATTCGCCTCTTCTTTATTGTTTCTTTGCTTCTTAGATAATTGGCATTGACTCTCCAAGGATCTGCTAAAATACTACCTCCTACTCCCTCTGAGTATCTGTCCTCCAGGTCTGCTTGCCACCCTGCATGTAGGTCTGTGCAGACAAAGCCTATTGCTACCTCTGTTATCCCCCAGAGTGAAGAGGAAGAAATTTGTTTCATTGGTTCTCATGTCTCTAGCATAGTTGATGAATGTGTTTCTCAATAAATGTATGCTATTTTTTCATTCAGGTGCTGAATTACTGAATAAAAGAAAATCTGCCCCCCCACCACCACTTTATTTCTTGGAGTACCTCAATATACTAACTAGTTCTCAAGTGTCCTGAAAAATTACTGTGGATGTAGCTTTGATAGTAATGGAGTTAGAGTCCTTTAGGAATAGGGAGAATCTGCTAAGGAACTGTGCCTGACTGGGTTTAGCAGTTACACTAAAATTGCATTTGGCATAGAGAGGAGTTTCATATGAGTGGCAAAGAACACACACCATGCTGTTTCACTTACACAATGCCCCTACAACCCTTCAGCTCCTCGTTGCATTTCTTACTACATTTAACATGTTATCGTGCTTTCCCTCTCCTCATCTTCTCCTGAGTTGAACCTCACACCTGGTATGCTCCACATGGCCCACTTAGTCAAGTTCTCTTGTTTCCATCATTCAAACAACTTCTGAAATCCTATTTCCTCTATTAAGCTTCTGACTAATCAGAAAAAAGCTAGCAATTTCCTCTTAAAGGGCTGTTCCCACAACTCTCTCTCCATATGACTCCGTCCTGAGAGCCCTGATTCCTGTGGAAACCGATTCATTGCTCTGAAGATGTTTGCTTTATCTAGAGGGTTGTATTTATCCAAAAAGTTAAGTTCAGAGAATAGAGGGAACTTTAAAAAGTACCTTGCGGGGGATCCAAGATGTCCAAGTAGGAGCCACTCTGGTTTGCAGCTCCCAGCGAGAGTGCGGAAGGGGAGTGGTCGCCACATTTCCGGACGGGTTTTTATTGCCCACAGACCAGGAGATTCCCGGGCAAAGGAGCACCACTGGTCTCCAGCACAGCCGTTTCCAGCACGCAGGTCTCCACATAAAACACTTACACAGGCAGGGCGCCCTTTCGGCTGGTGACTGGAGTGCCTGAGAGAGAATCACCCATTCAACAGGTAAAAAGCGGAATACAGTGAGCCAGGCCAGGAGATTCCCGGGCAGAAAAGCGCCTCCAGCGCAGCTGCTTCAGCCGGCACGGCAGCTCTCTGCACAAAATTTCACACAAATCCGGGCGCCTTTTCCACTGGCGACTGGAACGCCTGGTAGACAGTCACCCATTCAAGTGAAAAAAAAGGGGTCTGAGGCAGGGAGCCAGGTGATCAGGCACAGCCAGTCCCACCTCCAGAAAAACCAGCAATCTGAAAGCTCTAGATTGAGAGTTTCACAGCAAGCACAGCGGAACCCGGGACAGTCCAGCTCTGTGGGGGAGGAGCATTCACCATTACTGAGGTAGTCAGCGGCTACCGAGGCAGTCCGTCATTACCGAGGCAGTCCGCCGCTACCGTGGCAGTCCGCCATTACCGAGGCAGTCCTCCGCTACCGAGGCAGTCCGCGGCTACCGAGGCAGTCCGCCGCTACCGAGGCAGTCCGCGGCTACCGAGGCAGTCCGCCGCTACCGTGGCAGTCCGCCATTACCGAGGCAGTCCTCCGCTACCGAGGCAGTCCTCCGCTACCGAGGCAGTCCGCCGCTACCGTGGCAGTCCGCCATTACCGAGGCAGTCCTCCGCTACCGAGGCAGTCCGCCGCTACCGAGGCAGTCCGCCATTACCGAGGCAGTCCTCCGCTACCGAGGCAGTCCGCCGCTACCGTGGCAGTCCGCCATTACCGAGGCAGTCCTCCGCTACCGAGGCAGTCCGCGGCTACCGAGGCAGTCCGCCGCTACCGAGGCAGTCCGCGGCTACCGAGGCAGTCCGCCGCTACCGTGGCAGTCCGCCATTACCGAGGCAGTCCTCCGCTACCGAGGCAGTCCGCGGCTACCGAGGCAGTCCGCCGCTACCGAGGCAGTCCGCGGCTACCGAGGCAGTCCGCCGCTACCGTGGCAGTCCGCCATTACCGAGGCAGTCCTCCGCTACCGAGGCAGTCCGCCGCTACCGAGGCAGTCCGCCGTTACCGAGGCAGTCCGCCGCTACCGAGGCAGTCCGCCATTACCGAGGCAGTCCTCCGCTACCGAGGCAGTCCGCGGCTACCGAGGCAGTCCGCCGCTACCGAGACAGTCCGCGGCTACCGAGGCAGTCCGCCGCTACCGAGGCAGTCCGCCATTGCCAAGGCAGTCTGCCATCACAGAGAGAGTCCACCATGACAGAGTCGGGCCACCATTGCCAAGGCAGTTCTAACCATACCCCTGTAAACAGGAGTGCAGGGAAGTTCACAGGGCAGCTGGGCAGAGCCCACAGCAGCTCACCAATGCCTCTGCTGGCAGACTGTGACTAGGCTGCCTCCTCACTGGGCAGGGCAGCCCTGAGAAAAGGCGTCATTATGTCAGAAACTTATAAATAAAGCCCAACCTTCCTGGGACAGAGCGCCTGGGGGAAAAAAAGGCGTTTATGAGTTCTACTGAAGCAGACTTAAAAGTACCTGTCTAGCGGCTCTGAATGGAAGAATGGAGCTCACAGCTCAGCATTTGAGCTCCTATAAAGGACAGACTGTCTCCTCAAGCAGCATCCCAACCCCTGTATATCCAAAGAGTCACCTCACAAAGGAGAACTCAGACTGATATCTGGCAGGTATCCTTCTGGGACAAAGACAGCAGAAGAAGAAACTGGCAGCAACTCTTACTGTTCTGCAGCTGCTGCAGGTGAGCCCCAGGCAAGCAGGGTCTGGAGTGGACATCCAGCAGTCCTAAAGCAGAGGAGCCTGACTGTTAGAAGGAAAACTAAGAAACAGAAAGAAATAACTTCATCATCAACAAACAGGACATCCACTCAGAGACCCCATCTGAAAGTCATCAACCACAAAGACCACAGAGAGATAAATCCACAAAGATGGGAAGAAGCCAGCTCAAAAAGGATGAAACACCCAAAACCAGAATACCTCTCCTCCTCCAAGGGATCACAGCTCCTCACCAGTAAGGGAAGAAGGCTGGATGGAAAATAAGTCTGATGAATTGACAGGAACAGGCTTCAGAATGTGGATAATAAGAAACATCTCTGAGCTAAAAGAACATGTTCTAACCCAATGCAAAGAAACTAAGTACCTTGAGAAAAGGTTTGATGAAATGCTAACAAGAATAAACAGCTTAGAGAGGAACATAAATGAATTGATGGAGCTGAAAAAACACAGCATGAGAACTTCGAGAAACATACACAAGTTTCAATAACCAAATTGACCATGCAGGAGAAAGGATATCAGAGGTCGAAGATAAACTCAATGAAATAAAACAAGAAGGCAAGATTATAAACTCAATGAAATAAAACAAGAAGGCAAGATTAGAGAGAAAAGAGTAAAAGGAGAAGAACCAAGTCTCCAAGAAATATGGGATTATGTGAAAAGACCTAATCTACGTTTGATAGGCATACCTGAATGTGACAGACAGAATGAATCCAAGCTGGAAAACACTCTTCGGGATATTATCCAGAAAAACTTCCCCAACCTAGCAAGGTAGGCCAATATTCACATAGGTCTTATAATGTCTCCTTTCTATTTTTTGATTTCTGAAGTTAAAATCACCCAGCATCAATACAGCTATCAAGAATCAAAAGATGTAGGGCATTTTGTCTGTTCAAAACACAATTGGATCCATAAAAAGACACAGTTTATTTCCATGTCTTTTCAGCACCTTTCCTGAGGACACACCTTTTTTTAACAAGATGCCATTACTCTACATCTACAGATGCAAACCACTGACATTCATTGATACGCTGTATGAATGCTGCTTTGATCCTCTGCAAAGTGTTAGAGAAACCAGAAAGCAAAAGGAAAAATGAATGGAGGGAAGCCCTGAGGAGCAGTGTTTTATAAATCAGAATTTCCATGCAATTTATAGATGAGTTCACTGGTTGCCATGTTAGAATATAAATGCAGAGCAAAGAATCACCATAATTTGTAATTTTTATACCTGAAATGTGCTATATAAATCATTCATCTGAATGTTAAATGTTGGTAACTCCTACCCATTTGTACATAATAAGGAATATACTCCCCCCGTGTAAGCTACTCCTTAATCATGTATTACATGCTATTTTTGCAGTTGTATTTTAGGCCACAGGAAAGTACAATGAAATATATTAGTACATCAAACACAAGTTCTATAACTTCCAAAAGAACCTAAGTGTCAATCAAGGAGCAGTTGCTGGCATTTGCCATCATCTGATTCTAAAAGTAAAATGTCTATCCTTCATAGACATGGATTATGTTAGATTAGTGGGGTTTTCGTTTGTTTTATACCAGCCATGGTAACTTTTTATATTGCTATTTCTGAAATTTGTGAAGTAGATATCAGTATGAGTTGAAATCTTAGTGAATTCAATTCATACTGATATCTACTTCATTTAACCTATGTTAGGTTACCCAACATTTTTGCTTCACTTTTATTTTTTTGGTGAAAAGCATGTAATGAAGCAAATTCAAATTTGTATGTCCAGTGATAACAATGGTTGCTAACATTTATAGAGAAAAAAAAAGACTTTAACCTTGTCCATTAAGTTCAGCCTATGAATTTTGGGAGACACATAGAGATCATAGCAGAAGACTACTCTTTTCTCAGAAAATAAGGATAGTATGTCCAGGCAAAATCTAATTCCCTCAAAGAGCATGGTAACTTCTGGGAACCAATTAGGCCAGAGCTAGTGTTTGCCCATTTAAAATCTGATGCAAGTTTTAGAAGCATTTAAATGCTTCTAGGATGTTGTAGAAACCATTATAATGAGCAAAGTTTTGAATTCAAGAGAAGGTGCTCTCATCTTTTTGAGTGTTAAGGCTGCTTTAAGGATCTGATGGAAGTCACTATATGTCTTCTTCAGAAAAATTCAAATATTCACATATAGGTAAGTTTATGCATATAATTTCTGGTATTCAGAGATTCCCGAAGCTCATGGGCCCCCATAAAGAATTCCTGTCTCAGATGGATATGGTTGGGACAGTAAACCCATGTTCTAATTCTGTCCTTACCAACCAGTGGAATGATCTTGAAACAGCCTTTCAGCATCTCAAAATTAAATATTCTTATTTCCACCTTAAAATATGAGGATCGGAGCAGATGGTTTCTAAAATTCCTTCCACTTCCAATTCCACAGTTCTAACTTCTGAATTACATAACAAGTTCTGTTAACCATCCAATTTCAGTAATTTATTATTCTTCTCGCTAGGTTTCTTAATTAATATTGATCTTGCTTTAGCTAGTGCTGCCAATTCTGAAGAAAATGGCAAATTACCTTAATCTTTATAAACACCTTCTAGATTTTGGATTTATAATTTACTGCCCAATTTTATCCAAGTTTGTGTAAATGAAATTTACATATTTATATACTCTATCAATTAATTCATTGTTAATGCACAAATCATGACCTGAGCTTCCTACAAATTGAGTAAACAGATAATAGTTGAATTCTTCCTCATAATTCTTGTCACTCCAGAGATACTGGTCATCTTCAACCCCAAACTAACTTACTTCATAGGCTAAAGGGGGAAAGAAGAGAAACTACCTACTATTTATTAGTCCAGGACTTGACTATCAATATATCATCGATTGTCCTTGTGGATCACCTAAGTTTTCTAAGGTCAAAGTGTAGATACTCTGATTTTTTTTAAGATACTACTTATATTTTTATAGTCCTGTGCATCTGCAAAGTCCTGTTTTGTACATGATCTCAGTTGTCATAATCACCTTTTTGTTTCTTATTTGACTTTTGAATAACTTTAGATTTACGGAAAAGTTGCCAAGTTAGCACAGAGAGTTCTCTTATCCTGGCAATTTACCTGGCTTCCCTAATGTTAATATCTTACATAAATAACTAAAGTACATTTGCCAAGACTAAGAAATTAGCATCAGTACAACGCTGTTCACTAAACTACACAGTTTACTCAGATTTCAATTTTGCTACTAATATTCTTTTCCTGATCTAGAGTCCAATTCAGAACCCCACATTACATTTACTTGTCATGTCTCTTTAGTCTCATGCAGACTGTGACAGTTTCTAATCTTTCCTTGTTCTTCATGATTTGGCAATTTTGAAAAGTCTGGCTCAGGTGTTTTATAGAATGTCCCTCAATTGTGTTTGTCCAGTGTTTACTCACGGTTAGATTGGGTTATGTGTTTTGAGGGAAGAAAATCACAGAGGCGAAGTGTCCATTTCATTACGGAATCTCAGAGGACATGTACCATCAGCATCACTTATCACTTGGGATGTTGACCTTGATCACTTAGGTAAGGTAATATTTGCCAATTTTTCACATTGTAAATTACAGTTTTTCTCCCTCCTTACTTCATTCAGTGGAAGCAAGTCACCAAGAGAAGTCTTATTCAAAGGGAAAAGAATAAAGGTTTAACTTCTAAAGGTGTGTAGTGGTAGAGGGCAAGTGCATCTATATATATACTATTCAACCAGCTTTCCAAGCACATATTCCTGTTTCCATTTGTGTAGGTGAAGACAGAGGCTCAGACTGACCAAATTACCCAGCTAGGATAGTTGAGCTAGTTTGCAGATGAGCTCTTCTAATTCCAAATCCATTCATTTTTCCATGGTACCACAGCATCCCTATTTAAGTACAGTTAGTAAAGTTGTTGTTCCTTTGTTTTACGGGGAGCCCAGTAATATACACTTCCATTTTTTAGGTTTTTTTTTCTTTTGTCTTTTTGGTTTTTTGTAACTAAAACACCTGACACCATTTTAAGGTAGCCAAAAGGCACAGTGTGGTTGCTGAAATTTCCTGTGAGCTATATCATGTGATGTGGGAGACTCCGGCTCCCTCAGGATCTATATTGTCATTCTAAACAATGTTCGGCCTCTTCTCTCCTCAAATAGGTGTTTTTCTATTACAAGACTGTCTTATCAAAATACATCTTTTTATAACAGCAGTAAAAAGAAAAATAGACCATTGTAGACCTTGCCTTAGATAAAAGAAAAAATTGTTTGCCCTCAAATTCAAGTTTATAAACTACCACAATGCTTATCCATCAAAATGGGTTCACAGGCCTTCATGGAGCAACCTGAATTGTCTGAACAATCCAGGAACACTGATGAATGGAGGTTGTTACCTCCCCATGTCACCAAGATCTTCCACGTCACTCTAGTTGTAGATACCAGGCTGCGTAGAGCTATCCGCTAGTAATAATTTCCAGTCACAAAAAAGGGAGGCCAAATTGTCACAGGTGATACAAAGGGAAAAGATTCTGTATAGCATTACTAATTCTCAAGAGCTAACCCAGGTCACTGGACTTTCCTCGTGTGAAGTTCAGGAATTCACAGACATTTTAAAATTAGCATTTCTCCCAGCCTAATTACTTGTCTTAACAGTCAGTCAAGTAATGTCTCATAAGCACTCCCTGGCTTGTGGTGACTCACTAAGCCTATGGGAGACTTAATCCAGAATGACAGGGTCCCCGCCCACCGGGCACTTAGCATCTAATACAAAGACAACAGACTCACACATAAGGGGAGAAATTCCATCCAGACACAAAAGGGAGGGTTTATTCTGTGTTGGCTATGTTTGGGGGTGCTTGGATTTTGCTGTCTACTTTAGGGGTGTGTGTGTGTGTGTGTGTGTGTGTGTGTGCGCGCGCGCGCGCATGTGTGTGTGAGAAAGAGAGAAGAATGAGATGCAAGATGACAAGTACTAAAAGAGTTAAGGAACTGGGAGACAAATAGTGTTTGCTGATTATCAATTTAAGGTCTCACTATTAAGTTGAATGGATTCTCCCCTAGGTGCTACTTTGCATATGGAGGTTTTACAAAGTGGAAGCTCCAAAAATCAGACTTAGCATGCACTGACCCCATGTGTATCTCCTCACACCCTTCTTCCCTGTATATTTTCTGCCCTCCAGCACCATGGCCCTTGTCCTGCAAGTATGTTTAATGTGCCCTGATATGGACTCTCCCTAAAGAGAGCCCATAGTCTGGATTTGGTGTTGCTTTTGGTAAAGCTGCCATGCTTGTTGGTTCATCTCTCCTCTCTCTTTGGCTAAATGGGAACTACTACTAGCAGAGTCGGAAGACTCACTTGTCCCTGTGGGATATTTTATCTCTCAGTCTCCATTTTCTAATCCATAAAAATATGGATAATATTCATGAGTTTGTTGTGACAATTTTAAAAATTACCTCCCCTCTCAAAAGATTTTGTATACTGTGAAACACTAATCACATATAAGGAATCATTAAGGGTTTTTATATATAACCTTTATTTAGTTTCCAGTCAAATGGTAATCACCATTTTAGACTCTTTTCAGAAATTGTCTCAACTAGTTTCCAGTCAAATGGTAATCACCATTTTAGACTCTTTTCAGAAATTGTCTCAACTTGCGGCCATACATTTAATATTCTCATGAATTGAACTACTGATTTACTTCCAGAGATCTTTAAAATTGAAATGCTGAAATAAAAGTAAATTACACCTTATCAAATGTGGCCAGGCACAGTGGCTCACACCTGTAATCCCAGCACTTTGGGAGGCCAAGGCAGGTAGATCATGAGGTCAGGAGTTTGAGACCAGCCTGACCAAAATGGTGAAACCCCATCTCTAGTAAAAATTCAAAAAACAGTCAGGTAAGATGGTGCATACCTGTAATCCCAGCTACTCAAGAGGCTGAGGCAGGAGAATCACTTGAACCTGGGAGGTGGAGGTTTGATGAGCCAAGGTCACACCACTGCATTCCAGTCTGGGCAACAGAGCGAGACTCTATCTCAAAATAATTAATTAATTAATTAATTAAAATAAAAGTCCCAGGCAGAGTCAACCTGTTAAATTAGAAAATGTATGAGCTTCTTTTAAATCATGTTTAATTATAGTTAAATATACCCGATACGAGCTTTACAATTTAACCATTTTCAAGCATACAGTTCTGTGCAAGTTCACAATGTCAAACACCCAGCGCCCCCATCCTTCTCTAGAATTATCTTAGCTTCCCAAACTGAGCCTCTGTACCCATTAAACACTAACTCTCCATTCTTCTCTCTCCCCACCCCTGAGTAACCACCTTTTTACTTTCTGTCTCTATTAATTTGGCTGCTGTGTATCTTTCATACGAGTGAAATCACAATATTTGTCCATTGTGACTGGCCTAGTTCATTTAGCATAATGTCCGAGTTTCATTATCCTATTCAAGTGTCCATTTTGTAGCATAAAACACATGAGGTTTTGTGCCAGGTAATCCAAAGCTTGGATTCCATCTCTACCACTTACCAGATACGTGAAAAACTAAGTGGTTTAGTCAAAAATATTATGGTTATGAAAATTATTTGCCCAAAACAGTGAACTGAATTTGTAAGCATACACAAACATGCACATGTGCGCGCGCGCACACACACACACACACACACACACACACACACGCCAGGGTAGCATACTTAATAAAACATATTGTTTGACTCCGCAAATTGAACACAAGCCGTCCTTTTTTGGCTATGTTTGAAGAACCACCTCTATTTTTTATTTCCACTGTTGTGTGATTCTTAACAAGAGGCTATCACAGTTTTTCAAGGGTTTACTTCACTATTTTGGGAACATTTTCAAAACTCTGCTGTACTTTCATGTAATAAAAGCATGTTTCATATAATCAGAAACAAGACATCTAGTTGGAAAAAAATTGATACTGACTTTTATAATAAAAGCATTACTGAGCTTTTACAGACTGTAAAAGAGGAATTGGAACTTGTCATGCTGAAACTATATAGTCTACATGCAGAAGCTCTGGAACACCTGAAAATGGATAACCTATATATTTCCCGCTCATTTGATCTTCAAGTATAAGAAATCTTCATGCAGCAGGGATGCATACTAGGTTTTGTAACTTTCATTAACTTTTAATTATTTTCTTTTTTCAGAAAATGTTTGCCCTTCCCATACGCAAACTCTCATTTTTGTTTACTTTATTGCTAATTCATTTCAAACAAATATGCCTTCTTTTTGCTTGTTTGTATTTTCTACTTTTAAAATTTTGTCTGTAGTAAATATTGCTTTTGTAATGAAAAGAAAAAACTAATGATAATTAAAGAATTTTAAAAGATAAATTTTCTACCAGCCCTACTTATGTGGAAATGCTCTCATAGAGTTTCTAACTTGAAACTTAAAGAAAAATGAATACTTCCACGCATAACGTTCACATTTCTCTAACTCATCTGCGTTATAAAATGGAAGACAGATAGAACATGATTAATAGACACTTTAGTTGTTTCAAGTTTTTTTCTGTTACTAGCAGTACAAAGCAAACATAGTTGCCTAAATATGATTTTAAATGTTCAAAGGAAACATATAAAGGAAAAAAATTAAACACTCTTAACCTTGCTTATGTCACCTGTGCTATATTTTTAATTAGGTCATCGTACTTAAATATTTATTAAATTAAATCTGGATGCAAAAAAAGGAGTAAGTTTAATGACAATTGATTTATCAACACCCACTGAGATGAACATGTTTTCAATAAAAGTAAGTCACTAGGAAAGACAGTTATCAAGTCAGGTAGGGGTGAAGAATTTGTAAAAACAGAGGGAGAAAATAAAAATTAGGAAAAAATAAATAAAATCTATATAATTTCTACATTGTCTTACTCCACTTTAAAGAAAGAGAAGCTGGAAATAATAAATGAAGCGTCAAGGTTCTGATTTATGCAAAAAGAGAGAGAAAGAGCTTGGTGCGGGGAGTGGTATGAGAGAGAAAACTTCAATCATGGTCAACAAAAAAATAGCATTTTTATCTCAGCTGACTCATAGAAGTTTAGATGCTGCATTTTATCTCTAGGAGGAGAAAAGCATATATTTGTGTGCACAGTAATGTTGTTAAATAAAGAGGAACACCAACCAAAATTTTTCTTTCTCCTTCTCCCCCTCTTTGGCTTCTTCTGCATCATAAATGATTCAAAGAAGGCTGAAAGAATTAGGGAATGTGACACATGAATAAACCTTGCCTGTCAGGTGTGACTGCTGAAATAAAGGTTTGGGAATCATTGCCTAAGAAGACAACTTATAATCAACTCTGTATATTTAACAGCTTATGGAGATGAAAAAAATATCAATGCAGACTGCCGATTTTTATATTTTAACCAAATAATTGCAAACGAGAATTTTCTCAAGTTCTTAAAGTAGGAGGGGATCAAGGGAAAGAAAAATATTCGAACAGGTGAGAAATTTTTACATAAAGTGGTTTCACTCTTTTGAGGTTTTTCTTAAAATAAAACAGGACCTACTACAATTTTCCACACAAAGAGGGAGTACTGACTCCAGAGTGCACAGGCCGGTGATGTGCTGACTAACAGGGATTCTCTTGCGAGCGCAAGTTAATTCCATTAGCAAAAGTGTTCAAGTTATCACAGAGAGCAGTTTGTACACTCCATAGATCTGGTTCAGCAAATATTAAATAATAGCCCCATTCAAAAGAAAAGGACAAATATTGGGTGTGTGTGACAAAGGTTCCATTCTGTGTTCATTTTAGTCGATAAAGGTATGGGGTATTTATGGTGATTTCTTTAAGTCAGATTTGAATGCTAAGCCGGATATTTATTTGACAGAGTAAAGTCCTTAAAAAGCCCTCATGTGAAGCTTTGTATTGATTTGTCGTTATATTTGAAGTCATTGCCTTTGTATCAGACTTAACAACATGTTAACATTCTGTGAAGAGAAGACCTGTTTCTACAAGTTCTTCATGGTGCTCAGAGAAGCAGGCAGAAACATTTGCTCAATCTTTGTCTCTCTCTCTTTCTCTCTCTCTTAGACACACACACACACACACACACACACACACACTTTCTCTCTCTCAATCCTCTGCAAAAATGTTAAATCCTTAAAACTTTTGAAGGCTATATAGGAAATGTCAACCAAGATTGCCCTTCGGATTATTATTTTTTTTTTTTGAGACGGAGTTTCGCTCTTGTTACCCAGGCTGGAGTGCGGCTCGCTGCAACCTCCGCCTCCTGGGTTCAGGCAATTCTCCTGCCTCAGCCTCCCGAGTAGCTGGGATTACAGGCACGCACCACCATACCCAGCTAATTTTTTGTATTTTTAGTAGAGACGGGGTTTCACCATGTTAACCAGGATGGTCTCGATCTCTTGACCTCGTGATCCACCCGCCCCAGCCTCCCAAAGTGCTGGGATTACAGGCTTGAGCCACCGCGCCCAGCCCCTTCGGATTAATTTTTTTTTTTGTTTGGTCCGAAATTTCACCATGGGCTTTGAAAAATTGCAGTAATTATCATACATACACATGCATACATACACACACATATTTATTTATGTAACTAAATTCTATAAGCATCACATAGTGTGTGCTCTGAATAAACAGTATTTAGTAAATCAGAAAGCCAGAAGAGAATATATCCTGAATAGTGCCTTTTACTTTTATAGCAAGGGGTTCTAAATTACATGTGTGATAAAAAATTATTCATTAATATTCAAG
Organism: Callithrix jacchus; assembly: GCF_049354715.1. Lineage (NCBI taxonomy): Eukaryota > Metazoa > Chordata > Mammalia > Primates > Cebidae > Callithrix > Callithrix jacchus. Next base: position 20,360,552 of record NC_133505.1, on the reverse strand, counting down.
AACCCCATATTAAGAACTTAGCATTTTCAATAGGATAAGAAAATACATGTCTCTCTGGCACACTGATTTTAAAAGCACCTGTGCACTGATACCAGAGGCAAGGCCCCATGCCAGATAAGGCAAAGTTTGTACAAAGTTTGTAAGGATGTGTAGGATGCAATCCTCAATTTTCAGATGGTGTCTCCTTGGGTAATTTCCCACAGATCATGCTCACCCTCCCAGTTTTGAAGCCATTTTGCTACCAAAGGCCCCAACATGAGGAAAGGGGGTGAATAAGGAAGATGCGCCATGGTAATGCTGAGCCCTGCAGCATGGCCAGTTAGCACTCTTTTCCCAGTTGTACACCAGCCCTCACCCATGTCTGCCCATGGCTCAGGTTTCGAGGAAATCAGTGAATTCATTACCTAGTGCAGCTGGGAAAAGAAATGTCTCACAATAATACCATAGTATATGTTCTAGTGTTAACTTTGTAAATCTTAAAGACTACAATAAGGATATTTATAGTGCCTAGTTTTATCTCAGAATTGAAAAATATATGGCTCATATTGTCAAATATCCCCTTTGAAGTATGAAGCAAACATCACTGGTGATAGCTTCTTGAAGCATAATTTGAGCTAAAGAGTGTCTAAACAGCTTGCTCAACATCCACAGGCAAACCAGTGAAAGGATTAGAAACAGAAGTCATATCTTCCAACATCCATTCATTCCAGTATTTATTTTTCCAATTTTTGAAATTGTGTCCTTCATAAGCCTGCCATCAGGAGACATTCAGACAGTTACCACATTTGAATTATACCAGGTAAACCACTCTTGATATAACAGGAAGAGCTCATACTAATTTGTTTAAAGCATTATTCCTTAAAAAGTTGGTGTTGTTTATTATAGAAGACAGCATCATTTTTAATTGCTCCCTGAGGGTGTTCGGTACACACTGAATGGCCTAACTCAGCAATCTTGCTTGGCAATGTTTGATATGCTAAGTAATTTTAACCAGAAATTTTCAAGTCCTGGATGTGAGGGGGTGGTGACATAGTAACTGACAGAAGAGTGGCTATTAATAATTAGTATTTCACAAGATATTTCTTCATTTCAAGAAATTTTGATATCTCTAGTTATTCAAATGGTCCTCCATAGTGAATTTGAGTTCCTTTACTGAGTAGAAAAAATATTGATAATCAAGATTTGGCTACTACTGGCAAAATGTAAACTCTAGGAAATAATGTACCTTATTTTGAGAAGTGGATTATTGGTGTACTAAATAGAAATAGTAATATTTCAACTTCCATACCAAAAAATAACAAACACAGGAAGACTTTACTGGCTGCATCCAATCACAACAAGAAAAGGAATGAGGATTGAAATAAATGTTTGCTTAGGTTCTTTTTAATTTTTGTGGGTACATAGATGTATATATGCTAGCTTTATTATGATAGATGATTGATAGATAGATAGATAGATAGATAGATAGATAGATAGATAGATATTCTTTTTTCCAAGATGGAGTCTTGCTCTCTCACCCAGGCTGGAGTGCAGTGGTGCCATCTTGGCTCACTGCAACATCTACCTCTCAGGTTCAAACCATTCTCCTGCCTCACTCCCCAAGTAGCTGGGATTACAGGCACACACCACCATACCCAGCTAATTTTTGTCTTTTTAGTAGAGACAGGTTTTCACCGTGTTGGCCAGGCTGGTCTCGAATTCCTGACCTCGTGATCTGCCCACCTCAACCTCCCAAAGTGCTGGGATTACAGGTGTGAGCCAGAGAATAGGGTTAAAAAGAGAAGATGATAATTTGTTTATCTTCAGAGGAAAGGATTATTTCAAACCATAGCCTCTTGAGATTCTAAAATTACTCTTCTTTAAAATGGTATTTCCTACCCTTGCCTACTTGACAATCCTTTTGCCTATGGAATTATGTTGCTTCCTTCAGGTGCTGGCATTTACAAAAAAGTAGACATCCCGTTAACATGACATTTAATGTCCTTTGAGTCTCACAATTCTATGATCCATACCACTTCTAAGAAAAACAAATGCATCCATGAAGGAAAACACTCTTGATATAATGGGAAATAAAATAGTACCATATAAAACATAACTGATTGTGGAAGTGCAGACACAGAGGTGGGCAAACATTTGGCAAGCCCCACCCCCTTTAGCTGAAGCAACTTCCATGATATTAAAGGGCCAGCACATTTTTCTCCCTTTATTTTCCTCTTTTTTTCCTTATAGGAGAAAGATATTTAACAACTAGTATACTCAAAAGCAATCACATTAAAAAAATAATTTAGAAAGATACCATACACATCTAGGGAAAGGTAGGCTAAGAGAATAACTAAGAAAAACTTAAGTTTATACATCCCTGGCACAGAGACAGCCAACAACAATCAAAGAAAGAAAACAAAATAATACAGAGCACCCTGGGGAAAACAGGGGTCTGATTTCCACTTACCACATCATAAAATTCAAACATCTAGTTTTCAACAGAAAACAAAAATCATACAAAGAAACAGGAAATATAGCCTGTGCAGAGAAAAATAAATAAATAAGCACAAACTGTCACTGAGAGAAACTAGATGAAGACTAGATGAAAACTAGATGAAGACCAGCTGCCTTAAAGATATGCAAAGAACTAAAGAACAGCATGGAGAAAGTATAGAAAATAATGCACAAACAAAATGAAAATATCAATAAGGAGCTAGAAAATTTAATAAGAAACTAGAAAGAAACCCTATATATAAAAAGTACAATTACATTAAATGAAAAATTTATTAGGGGATTCAAGAGCAAATTTAAGGAGACAAAAGAAAAAAAATCAGTAAACTTGAAGATAAAATAGTTGAAATGATAAAGTCTGAGAAACAGAAAGAAAAAAGATTAAAGAAAAGTAAACAGAGCCAATTAACCTGTGGGACACCATCAAGCAGACCAACTCATGCACTGGGGGAGTCCTAGAAAAAGAAGAGAAAGAGAAAAGGGCAAAGAAATAATTTGAAGAAATAGCAACTGAAAACTTTCCAAAGTGGATTAAGGACATGAATATAAACATCCGGGAAGCTCAAATAACTCTATGATGTATAAATTTAAATAAATCTATACCAGGACACATTATAATCAAACTGTCAAAGGACAAAGAGGACATCTTGAAAAACAGCAATAAGACAGAAGCAACCTGTCACACGCCAGGGATCCTCAATAAAATTATCAGCAGATTTCTCATCAGAAACCTAGGGAGTCAGAATGTAGTGAGCTGAAAGAAAAGAAAATGTCAACCGGGAATCCTATATGTAGAAATGATCCTTCAAAAATAAGAGAGAAATTAGTATTCCCAAATAAATGAAAGCAGAAGAGTTCATTGTCATTGGTTCTGCCCTGCAAGCAATGTTAGAGGAATTCCTTCAGGTTGACATGAAAAGATGCTAGACAGTAACTCAAAACCATAAGAAGTAAAGATCAGAGTAAAGATAAGTACATGAGTAATTATAAAAGCTAGTATTATTGTAACGTTATAACTCTGCTTTTTGTTTTCTACATGATGCAGGAGATTAATGTATGGCAAATCATCAGTCTACATTTTGGTGCAACCCAAATGTCCACCAAAAGATGCATGAATAAACAAGATATTATATAAACATACAATGGTACATTATTCAACCTTAAAAAGGAAGGAAATTCTGACATATGCTACAACAGAAGTAAACCTTGAGAATTGTGTTCTACAGATATAAATTTCTACTGGAGGTGGTGCTGATGGTGGTGATGATGTCATTACTCTCATTATTGTTATTAATACTGTCATTAATCTAAGTTGGCATGAGACTGAAGAGTGGTGAAATGGAAAAGGCTGAGGAGCAAGACAGATGTATATGTGAACCCTGACTTCTGCACTTATAAACTATGTGGCTAGAAAATTCTACTTTTATTATTTGAGCTTCAATGTTCTCATATATGAAACAGGAAATATAATACATTCCTTACAGAATTACAGTAAAGATTAGAAATAATTTGGGTGAAGTGTCTGGCAAAGTGCCCAAAATTGGCACACAGTACATGCTCAGAAAAGAATCATTATCATTTTAGTAGCAATAGTATAAATTGTTGCAAATAAGGAATAAAGATAACCCACAGAACACAATATTTGGTACCTAGTAAGTACACAGGAACTATCCGTTCATTATTGTCATCACAACCCCAAGATACCTTCTTGTTTCCTTCCATTTCTCTTTTCTCTGTTTTTACTTCCAATCTAGGTGCAACGCAATCAGTTATCCTAGACAAGATCTTTTAAAGACAAGTTTTCCTGCTATCCTTTTTCCCGATAAATTTATTTCCATTTTAGCAAAATGTACTTGGTCTAGAATAACTAATTAGACATAAATATGAGTTAGTACACCAATAAGTTCAAAATATTGATTCTCAATGCATTGTTGCTTACTTCTCTTCAAATATTTAGGAATCCACACAAAAGAAAATTTAAGTTCTTTTTTCTTCAATCAGAAATATGGGTTTTCTGTAGTTCATCTTAAATAATCAATATTTGTCAACACTTCTGTTCCCTCCAGAGGGTAGTAATTAGAATTGAGTAATAAATTAACATTAATGTACATAAATGTAAATGTCATATGTATCTTGTAAAATAAACATCTGGTGAAAATCGAGTAAATCTATACATTATAAAATGGAAAGCATTTTTCAGTGTTTCTTAAAAGCCTAAATAACTTTTATTTCCTTCCTAAAATTGGGGGCTTTCTGAGTAACATCATTCTTAGTTTATAATCTTTATATTTTTCCATGGCTCTGCATTTTCCCATCCTTACTTTGCTCCATATGTCTGAAATACAGTCATTAAAAACAGCAAGCTTACGTTAATTACCAGAGACAAGTGTTAATGGATTTTAATTTTGCTTTATTAGAATTTATGCAAATTTCACTGTGTTGAGATTCCAAATAAAATCCTTACAGTCACAACTTTCTCTCTCTCTCTCTCTCTCTCTCTCTCTCTCTCTCTCTCTGTCTGATTCCAAATAAAATCCTTACAGTCACAACTTGTGTGTGTCTCTCTCTCTCTCTTTCTCTCTCTCTCTCTCTCTCTCTCTCTCTCTCTCTCTGTCTTTCTTTTCTGTTGACTTTACTTTGTAGAAAAGAATGGGAAAAGTTTGCATTAGTACTCAGTGATGGGAACTGTTGATAGCAATATTCTTTAATGAGAAATAGGTGTCATAAAATTTTCTTTAAAACTGAGTGAGTTTGATAATTTGTTAATTAGTACTGATGTCTTTTCTCTATAGGTTCAAATATTGTTACACTTTCTGATCCAGCTGCTTTTAACGGTCTTAATGGCTGTTTTTGTCTTGACCAAAGTATGTGCATTGTTATACACTTAATAACATTCTTTTCCTTCCGCCTAGTACAGCCTATGATACAAGTTTATTGGAAAGTTGTTCTGGTAACTCAATAAATACTCTGCTAAATGGAGAAGAATATGAGAATTTTAGATGTATGCTCAGCTCTAAATTATTATTTCTGTATTATCCAGGAGACATAAACACAATGTTGAGCTTTCTAATATTCAAAATTATTCAAACAGACTTTCTATTTTCATAGCTTTTCTTGAGATATTAAGGTGGCTTTATTCTAAAATTAAGATAAAATTTTATACTTTTCTGTAGTTCTACATTTTCAGTATTTTAACAGGCTGAACCTGTTATTTTCACAGTTGGAAAATAGTAAGTTCTTTAAAAATAGGTTCTTCTTTGTTGGGAATATCCATTTCAGGTTTGTGTACCCAATTCTATATCTTTTTAAATCTTATTTTTTAATTGATGAATAATAATAGTACATATTCATGGGAAGGTAGTGATCCTTCAATATATGCACAACGCATAGTGATCCGATGAGGGTAATTAGCATATCCGTCAGCTCAACCATTTATCATTTCTTTGGGTTGGGAGCTTTTTCCAGAGCACTTTGACAGAAATTCTAAGTTATAAATTCTCATAACATAAAAATGAAGCACTATTATCCCAATTTTCCACATTAGGAAACCAAAGTGCTAGTGACTATCATTCAAGCTAGTACAACTTATAACTGGCAAAGGCTACACTGGAACAGTTTTGCCTAACTCTAAGCAGAATGTTCTCTTCTACCCTAAATATCTCAATAAATGGAATTCAGTCCTGAGGTTACCAAAACCTGCTTGCCTGAAGTAACTTCTCAAGTATCTGCATTTGGTGATTTTAAAAATATGTCCATTGGCCAGGTGCCATGGCTCACGCCTATAATCCCAGCACTTTGGGAGGCTGAGGAGGGCGGAGCACCAGGTCAGGAGATTGAGACTATCCTGGCCAACATGGTGAATCCCTGTCTCTACTAAAATACAAAATATTAGCTGGGCATAATGGCACAAGCCTGTGTAGTCCCAGCTATTAAGGAGGCTGAGGCAGGGGAATCGCTTGAACCTGGGAGGCGGAGGTTGTAGTGACCCAAGATCATGTCATTGCACTCCATTCTGGTGACAGAGCAAGACTCTGTCTCAAAAAAATATAAAAATAAAAATATGTCCATCCATTCTCTGATCCATCTTTCCTCAGGAAGCTAAATGTAATTCCCCTGTCCTTGAGAGCAAGCAGGCTGAGATTTAGTAACTGGCTTCTAGTAAACATAACACAAATGAAATGAAGGTGTGTCATTTTCAAGATTAGGTTTTGAAAAGACTGTGGCTTCTGTCTTTGGGACTGTCTTGGATACTCACTCGGGAAACCATCTGCTTTGTTTTGAGGACACTCAGCCAGCCTTGTGGAGAGGTACTTTTGGCATGGAACTGAAGCCTCCAGCCAAGAGCCAAGGGCACTGTCTCCTCTCAAGGTTCAGTCAAAGCTTCAAATGGTGCATCCTCAACCAGTGAACTGACTACAACTTCAAGAGAGGCCAGGAGCCAGAAGCACCCAACTAAGCCACTCCCACACTCCTGATCCTCTGAAACTGTAAGATAATAGAGGCTTGTTGTTTCAGGCCACTATGTTTTGGGGTAATTTGTCATGCAGTCATTGATAACTAACATAATGTGCTTGTCCAAACGTGTCATTCTTAGAGACAAGTCAATAAATCAGGGAGAAGAGGGCCCAGGGGTCCATTAGATATTCTGGCCTTGGATATACAAAAAAGGCAAAAAAAAATTGAATATTCAAACAGCAAATGGAGAAGTGGATCATATGACTTCTTGGGGCTCCACAGAGCTAGCAATGCTCATGGTTAACAGCTGGGCCTTGGGATCAGAACCTCCTGGGTTGAAAAATCATCTCTAATGTTTACTGTGTGACAAATACAAATTATTTTGCCTCCCTGTGTCTGTTTCTTTGTGCAGAAAATGGAAATATTTTACAACTTCACAAAGTTCTTGTAAAGATTAAATGCATGAAAAGCAGCTCTTAATACCTAGTAAAGCCTCAATAAATAAGAGTTATTGCAATTAGTACTAGTAGCAGTAGAGTTGTAGGAAAGTAGAGAAGGAGTGGAACTTTGTGAGAGCAATGCTTTGAGCCCCATCAGGCCCTGGCTCCCACCATATATTGAAGTCACCAGACTCAGGAGTCACTAGGTCATATGGGACCCAAAGACTCTATGGCCCTGGGCCATATGGCACCTAGGGATTTCCAGATGCCGATAATCTGGAAGCCAGTGAAGTCACCCAGTTAAGTCACCCATCTGAAGTCGTTCATCCCACAAAGCATGTGTTTAGAGTTCAGTGGTTGTTCAAATGGTATGCAAACCAGGATTATGTGGGGTTGGGGCAGGGGTACAAAAGATTCAGAAGGTGATAAGAAAATAGGGTAAAAAGAAACTCAGGCCAATGACCAAGTGCAAGATGTAGGTGAAGCACAATTGCCCTGCTGCTACCGTTCAGAATGTTAGCCTGTTTCTTAGGACAAAGAGCAAAGTCCCTGTTATACAGAAGAGCCTGTAATTCAGCTTTCAAGGATGAGTGTTGTAAGACAGAGACATGATGTGTTATTTAACCCTGCCCACAGTATCTGTCCAGACTTCTACCACTTATGCCCGATTAAGAACTCTCTTCCTTTTAAAGAGGAGATGCAAGGCCCTCTCTAAAATGACAGTGCATAATCTAAAAAGCAGGATTTGGAAATGGCAACAGTACCCACCATTATAATTAATGCCAGACGTCTTCAAAGACCTTCTTTCACCTACAAATGAAACTAATTATTAGTCTTTTTCTCTGGGAGTCCTTCACTGTGTGATGCAGGAGCAGCAACAGCTGGGTCATCCCTTGCAGTTTATTCTCAAAGGCCTTTCAATAAATCTGTTTTGAATTCTATAGCCCACCCTCCCCCACTACCTAAAAGAAAGATTCAGGAAATAGAACCTAGTAAAATGATTTATAGCAGCCTACAGTCTGGTGGGGAACATGCCGGCATTGAGGCAACGAGTCCAGCCCCTCCTTTTCGGTGCCCAGGTGTAAACAGTGTTAACAGAACCAGGTACAAACCACGGTGCTTCATCAAAACTCTAAGGCAAAGAACTAGAAAATGAAAGACCAGAGCTAACCCTTTAAAAACATATGTATAGACCATTTAAGGAAATAAAAGGATTTGAAAGAATTTTAGGACTGGAATGGATCTTTGAGACTCTCTTAGTTCAAGAGAGTCATTGTTCAATTTCTCTCCCAGGCCACGTGCCACCTGCCAACCTCGAGTCAAAACAGTAAAAACTGAGGCTGCAAGACCTTGAGCGGTTGTCTCCATGCCAGGCAGACCAGAGGCCAGTTCCTTTGATTGCTAATCTTATTCTTTTCCTACTCCATTAAATTTTAAAAATTGTATTTGTTTGTGCGCTTGGATGGGTAGTGTCCAAAATTAGAATAGCTCTTTCTTAGACATGGCTCTGCAGGTACTGCTCCTCACCTGGCTTTTCACCTCCGAGCTTGAAGATAAGGACTGTCAATGCCATTCAGGCCATCACCGTGCCTAAATTGTTCTTTTAATGTGCACATTTATAAAGACAAAAAAAAATGCATTGAGAAAAACTAAATCCACATCTGGAATATATGCTAGTTACTAGAAAGCTAATCTACAGTTACAAAGACTCTTCATTGAAAGGCAGTGTGTTTGAGATTCTTTCATCCTGCAAAAGGTGTAGATTAAGCCCTGAGAAAAGAATGTCAGGAAAGTATCTCTAATTTGTTCTGATTCCTCCTCCTCCCTCATCAATTTCTTATTTGTTCTCTGATTGACTTCTATTTCCCAAAATATCTTTATGGATATCTGAAATCATCCTTGTATAAGAACGAATATACTATCGTCAGATAATTCTCATGCGTTGCAATTGTTGGAAATTTCATTTTTAAACTACACAGACTTAGGTATCTAATTGAAATTCTGCTAGCTCTAATCTTAATTCCTAGCTGCATAATTAATGCAATTGCTTGCAAATGTGCTCTGCAAGTGCCCTGCAATATAATGTCTTCTGTGTTGCTTGCACTAAGAGAGATTTTATAAACCTTCCTTGCTTTCAACAAGAAAAAAAAATTGTCTGAGTTGAGTGGTGCCCAGGAAAAAACTAAAATCACTCTTTCTCCTTCAGAAACCTTTTTTGTTTATTTGTGCCCGTTGGTTTATTATTAAAACTCTACCTGCAGCCTGCAACTGGGCAGTATTGGCTTTTAAAAATGTGTTTTCCTGTTGGTATCTTTGCCTGACTATTCAGTCCTTACCCTATTCTTTGTATTTATTCATGAAGGAATATCTGTTACTTGCTCCAAACTCCATGCTCCTAAATTCCAGAAACCCAAAAGCAAAAATAGAATTGAAGAAGATGAAGTGAAACAAAGAGAAAGAAATAAAAAGAGAAAAATAAGAATGAGAACATACCCAAGGACAGGGTTCTTTCCGAACTTCTCTCTTCTCGCTGCTGCAGCCAAGGCCATAATCTGCTGATAGTAGGGAATGGGACACAGACCAAATGGGATGCTGGGTGAGACAAAGATCCCGTGGGAAGAGAGAATGACAAATCTTTCATTGCAAAGATGTCAGCACTCATTTGAAGAGATGAGGGATTTCATAGGAATAAGGCTTGCCACCCAAATTCTGGTAACTTCCCTCCTATATTTGTAACATCTTCTAAAAGAGTAATTTCTAAATGTAAGGATATTGTAAGAATCACCTGGGGAGCTGGTTAAATATACAGATTCCAAACTCTTCTCCCTAGAGATGCTGATCAACACCAACAAGTCTCTGGTGAGGCTCAGGAGCCTGGATTTCTAACAAACCCCAATGTGATGATTCTGATTTAGGTAATCCCAGAACTACAGTTTAAAAAGTATGTTTTGCAATAAAACTGCCCATTTCTGGAAATAAATTTAAAAATAAAAAGATAAAAGGAAAAAGTTACTTGTTAAAAGGATTTTTCTTTTCTCCCCCAAATCCGAAGTTCTTAAAAATATATGTAAAAAACCAAAATGTGTTAAAATTCAGATAAACGTGAACTTGAAAATCTATTTTAATAGAATCTGTGCAGATCATTTAACTTATAGAAAGAATGTAAAAGATCGGGAAGTCCATTCTTCTAAAATATAACTTTATTATGCTGTTTACAATTTTATTTTTTTAAAGAGTATACTTATTTTCCTCCAAAAAAGTCGTACTATCAAATACTTCTTTTTACCCTTTTCATGAAACAATTCACAGCCAAATACATTTAGCACATTAGGTCTTTGATCTCCAATTTCAACTAACCAGTAGGGTAATAGTTACATTTGAGGTCACAGTGAGGTCTTGACCTCTCTTATGGCTTTTTTCTTCAAGGAAATGTCCACTCTCATCATTGACTTTTAAATAACTCACTAGGTGCCCAAGTTTTAATACCTCACATTGGCGCAAATAAATCTGTGCTTTAGCAACATTCACTAAAATATTATTTTACTGCTTAATTTCCTAATAGAGTCTAGATAGGAAAACTCACCGAGATTTTTTTTTAATGATTTCTGTAAAAGAGGTTCAATTCTTGAGCAGCAAAGGCAACACATGTATTTTCATACCATAAGACTTTCTATGTACGTTTTATATGTGTACAAATATAAATAGTCATTTGACGTTGTAGTATCTTTATTTCTCAAAAAGTTGCACTATTCCTTTCGTAAAATAGTATATGATCAATTTATTGTAAAAACTAACCTTACATTCAAAGCCTACAATAGTATATTTAAAGATAAAATTATATATCGTAAGTTAGAAAAATCTCATTCAAAAATGTTTTATACAGTCAAATGCTCTTGTTTTTTGTTTTCTTTAGAAAGTTTGGGTGAGATTTGGCATGTAGAAATTTTGCTGCCTGATTTCCCCATCACTCATTACAGCTGGCGGAGAGTTCATAAAAGAATAGAGATATCTGTCAAAGCACATTAGCAGTTGCAAGGAAAGAGACAAAAGAAGAATGCCACCATTATTATTTATAGTTGTTCATTGGGGTGAGTTGAGTTTTACTTTTCCCTACCTGAAAGGTGGAGAAAATATGTCCTCACTACATATTGCATTTATAACCCCATACCGGGTTGCAATTCATTTCAACATCCAGGATAGTTTTAATATGTTCATCTCCAATAAAAGTGAGCACCGTGGATGCCAAATTAAAAATCCTTTGGGGTTGTTCATTGCCTACAGCATTCTAAAAGTAAATATATCTCAATTTTAAAAATGGAATTTTAAAAAGTAGTTATGTGAATCAGAAGACCTATATTAGAGTATGGTTGAATGATACTAAGCCAGGTAATCTGGAGAAGATAAAATGGTGAGCACAGATACAAGCTCCTCATCATCACAGAGCCTATCTACTGTAGAAAGCAGATCTTAATCAAATTTTCACCAAAAAAAAAAATACGGCGTAAAGGTTAACTATACATGGTAAACTAAGATTTGTGTATGAGAATTTGGTAAAGAATAAACTAATTTAGAGGGTCAGAGAAGGCAACTAAAAAAAGTGATCTGTAAGTTGGGCTTTGAAAGGTGAATAGGAGTTAACCAGATAAACAGTTAACCAAGGAAGAGTCTGGGAGGAGAAGCAGAGGGAAGTCCATGGATGGAGACAACATATCTGTGGAAACCTAGTCCAACAGGAGCATAGCTATCCAAGAGAAAGCTCATGTGGCTGACACAAAATGATTCTGGGGCCTATAAGTAGGACACACAGGACCTTGCATATTGTATTCAAGATTCTGGTCATTTTCTTAGAATTGGGGCATTATTGAAAGGTTTTGTGTGTGTGATTGTGTGTACACTCTGACAACACAGACTCTGGAGGAAGGATCATTCATGACTGTATTTGTACTTCAACTCAGTCACTCTAGCTGCGATAGGGAGAAGACATTAAAAATTGAAGTGGGGATCAAACTACCTGTGGGGACTGGATGGAAAGCTAATACCTTGATCCACGGAAGCGGTGATGAAAAATTGGCCCAAGATAATTACCAGGGAGCAAGTTGGGAATGAAACTGTGTCCACTGTCCCTATGGGCCATCCATCCATTCAACTCTGAGCCAAAGATCCAGTTTGAAGGGGAGAAACTAGGTCCTGTTGATTTTGAGCTGTCTTTGAGATAACCAAGTAGAGTAGACATCTGGCTAATATAGCTTAGAGCCCCAGGGTACACCAAGGCTAAAATTATTTGAGTTGTGGGGATGTTCTCAAGGAAATATAGGATTTTCCTATATGGAGACAAAGGGACATTCCAGAAAGAACACTTGTAATACCACTAAAGCAAGAACGTGTAGAGTTTGTTCTTTCATTAACTGCTAATGCAAAGTATTTTCTTTTATAACACAATTTAATCAAGACTTTTTAAAAATTAGGCCCTAAAAGGCATTAACCTATTATTCTCTTTCCTTCATCTAATGGAATGTTAATTTTAGAGTAGGCTCACATAAAAGATGAAGTAACCACAAAAAAAAGGGTGAGTTCCTACATCCCATGAAATTTACAACTTGCCTTTTTTTATCATCACATTTTATCCAAAAATGTGTAGAATTTAAAATGCCTTGTAAGCTCCTCAACTATTTCTATAATTTGTTAAAATATTTGATAGATTTTCTGCCAAATATTTTGATTTTTTTTTTTTTTTTTTTTGAGGCGGAGTTTCCCTCTTGTTACCCAGGCTGGAGTGCAATGGTGCGATCTCGGCTCACCGCAATCTCCGCCTCCTGGGTTCAGGCAATTCTCCTGCCTCAGCCTCCTGAGTAGCTGGGATTACAGGCACGCGCCACCATGCCCAGCTAACTTTTTGTATTTTTAGTAGAGACGGGGTTTCACCATGTTGACCAGGATGGTCTCTCTCTTGACCTGGTGATCCACCCGCCTCGGCCTCCCAAAGTGCTGGGATTACAGGCTTGAGCCACCGCGCCCGGCCTTGATTTTTTTTTCTTCAAACCCATTGTCACCAAACTCCAGTTTAGGCATCCATAATTCACTACTAATAACAAAAAACAGGGCCGGGCGCCGTGGCTCAAACCTGTAATCCCAGCACTTTGGGAGGCCGAGGCGGGTGGATCATGAGGTCATGAGATCGAGACCATCGTGGTCAACATGGTGAAACCCCATCTCTACTAATAATACAAAAAATTAGCTGGGCATGGTGGCGCGTGCCTGTAATCCCAGCTACTCAGGAGGCTGAGGCGGGTGGATCACGAGGTCAAGAGATCGAGACCATCCTGGTCAACATGGTGAAACCCCGTCTCTACTAAAAATACAGAAAATTAGCTGGGCATTGTGGCGCGTGCCTGTAATCCCAGCTACTCAGGAGGCTGAGGCAGGAGAATTGCCTGAACCCAGGAGGCGGAGGTTGCGGTGAGCCGAGATCGTGCCATTGCTCCAGCCTGGGTAACAAGAGCAAAACTCCATCTCAAAAAAAATAAATAAATAACATAACAAAAAACAAAATGTGCAAGTGAGTTAATTCTTTATTAAATTAGCTTATATGCAAATTATTCTTTTAATTAAGGTCAATCTCATTGATTGCATTCAAATTCACTTCCTGGAGAGGAAGAGAAATATGTAGAATTGCAGTAAACTTGCAGGGGGAAATAACAAAGCTTATCTGTATCACAAACCAAAGGGTGTCAGATATGTTAATGTCATCTTTCACCTGTGCTGTGGTAGAAAAAAATTGAGAACCACTGCTCCAAACATCAAAATTTTGAAACCTCAAATAAAATGTATGAACAATAATACACTCATTCTTCTTTTTATGAAAGTCAGAAGAAAAATATTTTAGATGCTTTATTTTATAAGTCATTCCAAATAGTAAACTAATTTATTTTCCAGATACAAAAAAATAAACTTAAAGCAGCATTTACTCTCTCTCTCTCTCTCTCTATATATATATATATATATATATACACATATGTATATATATGTATGTATATATATATATTTTTTTTTCATTGAGAACAAACTAACAAGTACAGGTAGAATTACTTTCTGTAAACTTGCAAAACAAAACAATTGAAACATTTAATTTAATTTGTTGTGACATGAAAGAGAATGCCATCAATACAGATCATTTAACTGAACACACAGTGAAATTATACCCAAGAAACTGGCTAATGGTTTCAGTTTTTATGTGGAAAAACCTAGAACACAGACTATGTCCTTAATACATTTATTATCGTGAGATTATAAAAAAATAAGTACTGCATGTATTGTAAGACAGATTTTTATTCAGCTTAAAAAGTTTCCCATAGGACTTTCACAGGATTTCCTTTTTGACGTAAAGTTTATATTGTTAGGATAAACTCTGGAAAGGATAGCATATATTTGTTTGTTTGGTGTTTTGGTAGGTGGGGTTATTTTTGTTTGTTTTTTTGAGGTAGGGTCTCACTCTGTCACCCAGACCAGAGTGCAGTGGCACAATCTCAGCTTGCTCCACCTCCTGGGCTCAAGGAATCCTCCCACCTCAGCCTCCAGAGTTGCTGAAGTTGTTGATATCACAGGCACACATGACCATGCCTGGCTAATTGGCTAATTTTTTTTTTTTTTTTTTGTAGAGAGGGGATTTCACCATGCTGCCCAGGGTGGTCTCAAACTCCTGAACTCAAGTGATCCACCCACCTCAACCACCCAAAGTGCCGGGATTACAGGTGTGAACCACTGCGCCTGGCCAAGATAGCATATATTTAGATGCAAAGACAGTAGATTCTAACATTTTCTTACACAATGCCAGGCTGTAGTGCAGTGGCACGATCTCGGCTCACTGCAACCTCTGCCACCTGAGCAATTCTCCTGCCTCAGCCTCCTGAGTAGCTGTGATTACAGATGCCTGCCACCGTGCCTGGCTAATTTTTGTATTTTTAGTAGAGACAGGGTTTCACCATCTTGGCCAGGCTGGTCTTGAACTTCTGACCTCGTGATCCACCCACCTCAGCCTCCCAAAGTGCTGGGATTACAGGCGTGAGCCACCACACCTAGCAGAATAATATTTCTTTATTTCAATGAGTATATTATTCTAAAGTGATTAGGTTTTAAAGTTACTATTTGAGAAATATTCTTCTGTTTAGAAACACAAAAGTTTGCCATTCCTTTAGAATAGTTGCCATACAATTATCAATTTAATCAATGTTTGAGCACCCTCCAGGTTTAGGTTCTACTCTATATTCAGAAGATCCAGAGATTTTAAAATAAATCATTCCTGCTATCAAGGGCCAAAATCTATTGGGAGAAAACATTTAAAAAAAAAAAGAGTACTTACTCTATAGAAGCAGAGTAATTGGAGTGGGAAACCAATAGGGTGACTTTATTGTGATGTAAATTCTGAGTATAAATTTGAAAAACAAACATGAATTTAGCAGATATATAATTTAAGGATAGGCACTCTAGAGAGAAGGCAGAAGTAAATGCAAAGATGGTGAAGCCGGAAAGACCTCCATGTGTTCATGGAGCGGTAGGTATTTATGGATGATTGGAATTCAGGATAAATCTGAATAGCATAGTATCAGAAAAGTAAATGTGCAAGTCAAATACAAGGACATATGCCACTCAGTAGACCACAGAAGGCCATTAAAAAGTTTGAACAGATCTGAGTTCAAGTCCTGGATATCCTTGTTAATTTTCTGTCTCATTGACTTGTCTAATATTGACAGTGGAGTGTTAAAGTCTCCCCCTATTATTGTGTGGGAGTCTAAGTCTCTTGGTAGGTCATTAAGAACTTGCTTTATGCATCTGGGTGCTCCTATATTGGGTGCATATATACTTAGGATAGTCAGCTCTTCTTGTTGCATTGATCCTTTTACCATTAAGTAATGCCCTTCTTTGTCTCTTTTGATCTTTGTTGGTTTAAAGGTTGTTTTATCAGAGACTAGGATTGCAAACCTGTTTTTCTGTTTGTTTGTTTTTTGTTTTCTTGTTGATTTGTTTTGTTTTGTTTTGTTTCTTACCATTTGCTTGGTAAATCTTCCTCCATTCCTTTATTTCAAGTCTGTGTGTGTCTTTGCATGTGAGATGGGTCTCCTGAATATAGCACAACAATGGGTCTTGACTTTTATCCAAGTTGCCAGTCTGTGTCTTTTGATTGGGGCATTTAGCCCATTTACATTTAAGGTTAATGGATATGAAGGACCTCTTCAAGGAGAACTACAAACCACTGCTCAAGGAAATAAGAGAGGACACAAACATGGAAAAATGTTTTATGCTCATGGTTAGGAAGAATCAATATCATGAAAATGATCATACTGCCCAAAGTAATTTATAGATTCAATGCTATCCCCATCAAACTACCATTGACCTTCTTCACAGAACTATAAAATACCACCTTAAACTTCATATGGAACCAAAAAAGAGCCCAAATAGCCAAGACAATCCTAAGCAAAAAAAAAAAAATAAAGCTAGAGGCATCATGCTACCTGTCTTCAAACTATACTACAAGGCTACAGTAATCAAAACGGCATGGTACTGTTACCAAAACAGAGATATAGACCAATGGAACAGAACAGAGGCCTTGGAAGTAACACCACACATCTAAAACCATTTGATCTTTGACAAACCAGACAAAAACAAGCAATGGGGAAAGGATTCCCTGTTACTAAATGGTGTTGGAAAAACTGGCTAGCCAAGTACAGAAAGCTGAAACTGGACCCCTTCCTTATACTTTATACAAAAATTAATTTCAGATGGACTAAAGATTTAAACATAAGACCTAACACCATAAAAACCCTAGAAGAAAACCTAGGCAATATCATCACATAGGCATAGGCAAGGACTTCATGACTAAAACACCAAAAGCAAAGGCAACAAAAGCCAAAATAGACAAATGGGATCTAATTAAACTTAAAAGCTTCTACACAGCAAAAGAAACTATCATTAGAATGAACCAGCAACTAACAGAATAGGAACAAACGTTTGTAAGCTACCCGTCTGACAAAAGGCTAATATCCAGAATCTACGAAGAACTAAAACAAATATACAAGAAAAACAAAACTCATCAAAATGCATGAAAGATATGAACAGACACTTTTCAAAAGAAGATATTTATGCAGCCAACAAACATATGAAACAATGCTCAACATCACAGGTCATTAGAGAAATGCAAATCAAAACCACATTGAGATACCATCTCATGCCAGTTAGAATGGCAATCATTAAAAAATCTGGAGACAACAGATGCTAGAGAAGATGTAGAGAAATAGGAATGCTTTTACACTGTTGGTGGGAGTGTAAATTAGTTCAACCATTGTGGAAGACAGTGTGGCAATTCTTCAAGGATCTAGAAATAGAAATACCATTTGACCCAGCAATCCCATTACTAAGTATATACCCAAAGGATTATAAATCATTCTATCATAAAGACACATGCACACGTATGTTCACTGTGGCACTGTTTACAACAGCAAAGACTTGGAACCAACCAAATGCCCATCAATGATAGACTGGATAAAGAAAATGTAGCATATATACACCATGGAATACTATGCAGCCATAAAAAAGGATGAGTTCATGTCCTTTGCAGGGACATGGATGAATCTGGAAGCCATCATTCTCAGCAAACTGACACAAGAACAGAAAACCAAACACCACATGTTCTCATTCATAAGTGGGTGTTGAACAATGAGAACATACCAGATAGACTCTTGCTGTTATCAGGTATATATAAAGCTTTCTATGGCCAGGTAGGTAAGCCCCTTTATATCTCTTGAAGACTTCTAAACATCTATATAAAAATGGCTTTTATGTCTTCAATAGACTTTGATCAAATTAACTTGTCAATGTATTGTTTTGCTAACATGCAAAGTGATTAAATAAGTTCTAAAAAGAGTTACCTAATTTCTATAGCAAGACCTAATTAAGAAATAAATTAGTATTTTTAAAATAAGCAGAATATTGGTATATTTTTAACACTTAATGATTCATTTTATGGTCTAAGAAATCGCTGCTCTTAATACATTGCTACATCAGTCTGCTTTAGACATTTGACATGTACAGTTGAAAGGTATGATTTTGACACTTTTCTTGCTAGAGATATGGAAATGTAATCATCATTCAGTTCTAACCTTTGAAATTAATGTGATTAAAAATTAAAGATTTTAATTCAAATGTTTTAAAATTATTGTAAATGGCTAAATTGATTTCTACTTTTCAAAAAAATTATAGGGGGAAAAATTCTCCCCAGGCTAAGACCTGATCAGCAGAGTCTTAGCCTGGAGCAAATTTTTACAGCTCAGTTATAAACCCCTGAAATAGGAGTTCATAATGGAAACGGCTGCTCAACCTTAACTACTGCGGGTGCCACTATAATAAAAACGGCAGGAGCTCACATTAACATTGGCTTCCCTTACACTCTTTCCTGTTAGCCATCCATTAACCAAACTACACTACCTAATGGAGGTAAAGGCCACAGCTTTACTCCCAACAAAAAATAACAAGATTGGCAACTTACAGGTGGTAAATAACGTATTCCCCCAAACATGAGAGTGTACAAATATCCCCTGGAGGCCACTCTCCAATCTAGAGAATGACATCCACTCCAGTGATTTCGAATTAGGGATAACGTCCCAGCCTGCAACACACTAGACAATGACACTGATTTCCTGTTTATTTTTTTTTAATGTATTACATTTTTCAGTGTTTGGAAAGAGAATTATTATTTTTAAAACTCCTTTATAATGAGACTATCTTTATGTAATACATTCATATATACTGACAGGTAGATGATTTTC
This sequence comes from Callithrix jacchus, assembly GCF_049354715.1. Taxonomy (NCBI): domain Eukaryota; kingdom Metazoa; phylum Chordata; class Mammalia; order Primates; family Cebidae; genus Callithrix; species Callithrix jacchus. Next base: position 20,341,348 of record NC_133505.1, on the reverse strand, counting down.
CAAAATTAGAAACAATATGTGAATTGAAGTACCTGAATATTGCATTCAAAGACACCACCACAGAGTGACCCAGATTAAACTGTGGTGGAGTTCTACTTGAGTGCCATCTTTAAAATCTCCAAGAAAGAGGAAGGAACCAGCATTTTTGTGCTTATACACCAGATGCTTTGTGTCTATTATTTAGTTCTTATAACAAAACCCCACTATTTTCTCCCATTTACCTCTAAGATAGTTGAGGCTCAGATTGGATAAATAAGTTTTTGCTTTTGTAGAGCTCATAAATGGAGGAGTAAGATGAGCCTCAAGTTCTGTCCGATGGTAAACTAAGAAGAGAGAACGCACCACTTTCATTCATTCATTTTCTTTAAGCCTAGTCAAGTAATATTATTAATTGTTTTTCAATTAAAAGATAAATTGCCTCAGAGAGCTTTAAAGTTTGCAGATCTTATGCTGAGACTTCGTAAGGTGTACTAGATTAATTTATTATGATTACGTAGAATTGGCAGTCAAGTGTTTTCTGCTGACCAACAGAACTGATTCTTCCAGGATTTCACATGGCTTCTAAAGCGCCTGGAAAACTCACCATCCAGTGAACCATGCGGCCTTCCTGGGCAATGCCCTATAGGCACCTTTCTTAGAATGATATTCTTTTGAATCTTTAGTCACAAGCAACTTGCCCCACCCCTTGGTTTTGAGTTCCATTCCATAGGTGACAGTGTAACAATAGCAATGTTCCAGCACACAATTCTCAGTCTGTTTTCACATGAAGGTGAGCTTTGTTCAACTTCATTGGAAGCCTATTCACAACCTATTTTTTCACTTGAAATTCTTCAAATCAAAGAGGTCACTGAATAAAATGTAAACACTTAAATATCCGTGCTGTTAACATAACCACTCTCTGTACTGTCTCCAAAAATAAACTGAGAACTTGGTTGTGAAAGGGGTGGGAGGAACGAAGAGAGAAGTCCCACAGTCTTCCTGAAGCTGGTCTTGACAAACTGGAAGTAGGGTATTGATTTCTACTCAACATAACTCTGTCTGAGCATGCAACATCCTGGCTCTTCCCCTATTGCAAAAAATACAGTGGTGCCATTGTGCGTAATGCAAATGTCTTAGATATTTACATGATTTCTGAACTGGGTCATTGTTTATCTTGTCACTTGTGTATGCTATGATGTTTTCTTTTTCTATATTGACTTCTGAAAGCAAGGTAGCAACTACATTTCTTTGACTTATTGTGGGACACAGCCCAGCATTATATCCAGGTGGATATTTTAAATCAATAGTTTTTCATGTGGTTTTAGAAAAACACAGTATTGACATATAAAGATTCTCTCTACTACACATATAGATACACCTTTTCTTTCTAAAGTTAAAAAAAAAAGGTTATCTGAGAGCTGTGGGAAGCTTTTAAAAGTAATTGACACTTTTTCTGGAATAGGGTACATTGTATATATAAGATATTTTATATTTAATATATGATTTCAGGTAGTTAAAATATCACTTTATATACCTATGTACCTCTTAGGAACCTAAAATCCCAATTTAAGACACTTACTTTCTAGGGACTATACTAAGTATAATTTGTTTTCAAAGATTATTCTGGGCTGGGCATGGTGGCTCTCGCCTATATACTTTGTAAAGTCGAGGACAGTGGATGGCTTAAGCCCAGGAGTTCAAGACCAGCCTGGGCAACATGGGAAAACCCTGTCTCTACAAAAAATTCAAAAATTGGCAAGGTATGCAGGTGCACACCTATGGTCTCAGCTACTTGGGAGGTTGAGGTAGGAGGACTGAGCCCGAACGCGGGAGGCAGAGGTTGCAGAGAGCCGAGATCGCGCTACTGCACTCCAGCCTGGGCAACAGAGCAATATCTTGTCTCAAAAATAAAAAGTATTCTGGAATACATATAAATTGAGATTCAGCATCAAAAATGTATATCTCCTTCTTAGATTTCCCACTGCACGACTGGAAAAATAAATTGCTTATGTTTTCTGGCCACTTCTCTACCTTTAACCACAATAGGACGAGGGTCAGTATAGGGTCACGCCAGCACATTTTAACCTCAGATAATTTACAAGGGGAGAAAATGGTGGAAAGGCATCTGACTTATTAAATATACACATGAGTGTGCACACACATGCATATATACAGATATAGATAGAAATATATAAGACAGAAGATACTTGCCTTGGAAAGCTTTAAAGTCTGATGGGACTATTCTAAGACTTTGTATTTTCACAGATTTTGAATGACCTGGGAGAAGGTGTTTTGGCATCCTGGCCTCTTATGCTAACCAGAAGGACTGAGGTTTCGAGGATTTTACTTGACCTTGGAAAATATAAACCCAGTCCTACTCCTCATCAAACTGTGTTCCATAGCAACAGAGGGATGGTTCTCAAAGGGTGGTCCTCAGACCATAGGCAGCAGCACCAAGGAATTGTTAGCGATGCAAGGTCTCAGCCCGAACGAAAACCTACAGACAGAAACTTTGGGAGTCCGCCCGCCCTTCAACAAGCCCCTAGGGATTTCTGGTTGCAAATCACTGCATTAAAGAGCTTTTCTGCCCACTGAGAGCAGTATTTTAACCCTAATCTGAGTCCAGTGGCACAGCTCAGCCCACCACAGAGTTCTCAACTCCCCAAGTGTGACAGAGTGTACCCCTTAACTAACCCCTCCCCTCCACATCAAAATTTGCTCAGAATTCTCTGTTCTAAAGTATACCAGAGACTAAGTATAAAGGGATCCAACCGATTAATATCTGGGCATTTGAGGGACATGTGAATTTCTTACAGGCCAAAGCCCTTCTCAAACAGTATCTTTCTATGCTCAGATGAATAAAGACAATCCAGTTTAAGAAAATAAGCAAATGTGCATATTTTTCTTTAAAAAAATAGGTATTTGCTTGTTTAATTTTTGACTTAGGCTCCTCAGTTTATCAGTCCAAGTGAATTTTCTTAGCAATTTCCTCAGAGAATTGCTGATGATAATTATCACTGAAAAAAAATCCAAACACTTTAAATTACAGTTACAAATCATATAAGTTTTTTTTACTTTTAATTTTCACCATATTGTACAAATACATCTAATTATTCTCACTCTACATTGTACGCTATAAAGTGCCTTGGGGGGCTGATTGGTTTATCAATTCAATTGGAAAGTTGGTTGTTTTGATTAACGTCAACTATTATCTATTATAATGAGTATCATAATGCCATCTAATTAAGACAACGAAAGTGCTTAAAAATTTCCAAACCTATTGCCTATATGAATAAAAAACAAAAGTCACACAACAAAAAGCTGTCTGGTTTCATTCAATGTAGAAACAGCTTGACAAACCTCTTTGTCTAGTGGCATCGTTGAATTCTAGACCTCTATAAAAACTGATTTACATGATGATAATCCTGAGGCATCAAGGAAAGGTTAGATCAGGTCTGTGCTCAGTTTAAGAAGGCAGGGAGGTGTAAGGACCTGGTCATGTTGAGCAGCTCTCCTTGAATTCAGCTTATTAAGAAAATAAAGGGCCATGTTCATTTTCCCTTAAAAGGGCCCTAAAACTGTAATCCCAGCTCTTTGGAAGGCTGAGGTGTGAGGATTGCTTGAGGCCAGGAGTTCGAGACAAGACCAAGCAACATAGTGAGACCCCCATCTCTATTAAAAATAAGTTGGTATCCAAGAAGATGACTCTCTCTACATATATACATATATATATGGCCTTTAGATATATATATGCTCACATACATATATATATATACACTCACATACCTACACACACACACACACACACACACGTAAAGTTTTAGGACCTTTTAATATATATTTTTATATATAAATATATTTATATAAATTTATATTACTATATTAAAAATTAGATTTAAATATATTTATATAAGTATATATTAATATATTAAATATGTTTATATAAATTTATATAGATTTAAATATATATATTTAAAGGCCTGAAGATTTACATATATGTGCGTGTATATATGTGTGTGCATATATATATGTGTGTATATATATGTGTGTGTGCGTATATATACGTGTGTTGTATATATACATATACATATTTAAAGGCCCTAAAATATATATGTATATTTACATATATATTTAAAGGCCCTAAAATTAATACTGTAAAGGAGAAGCCAGTGCTTCCTGAATGTCTTTTCTGCCCCAGAGTTGCAGAGGGATACAGAAGACATCCCTTAGCAGCCGTGGGCAACTTGGGGAGTAATGCTATGAGACAGAGCAGGATGGCAGGGCTAGCTGCCCACCCTTGATCTTCAGAGGGTTCCATCAGAATCTCCAGAATCCTGAGTGCACTGAAAGGGCCTCCAGATGCCTGGGCTATGCCCTTTGGTGATTATTTAATAGTTGTGTGTCTCAGTTGACCTTTCAATATGGGGATAGGTTTGGAATTGTTAAAAGAGAAACCTAGATGGTCCATTTAGAGACCTATTAAACAAGTAAAAAGAATCATCTTAGTGTGCCTGGGCTGCTATAAAAACAAATCTGACTGGGTGGCTTAAACAATGAAAATGTATTTCTCATTGTTCCAGAGGCGGGAAAGTCCAAGACCAAGGTGCTGGCTAATTCAGTTTGCGGTGAGGGCCTTCTTCCTGGCGTGTAGACAGCCACCATCTCACTGTGTCTGCAAATGGAAGAGAGACCACTCTGATGTCTCTTCCTCTCCTTATAGGGACTCCAGCTTTATCAGATTAGGGCCCAACTCTTATAACCTCATTTAACTTTAATCACCTTCTTATACCAAATACAGTTACTTTGGGGGTTGTAACTTCAATATAAGAATATAGGGCAGTAGGCCAGGTGTGGTGGCTCACACCTGTAATCCCAGTGCTTTGGGAGGCCAACGCAGGCCGATCAGCTGAAGTTAGGAGTTCAAGACCAGTCTGACCAACATGGCGAAACCCTGTCTCTACTAAAAATACAAAATTAGCCACCATGGTGGCACACACCTGTAATCCCAGCTACTCAGGAGGCTGAGGCAGGAGAATCACTTGGACCTGGGAGTGGAGGTTGTAGTTAGCCACAACCATACCACTGCATTCCAGGCTGGATGACAGAGCAAGACTCCATCTCAAAAAAAAAAAATTGGGGCAAAAAAGTGGGTGTGGAGTGGTACACAATTCAGTCCACAGCAAGAATTACACAAAAACATATCTTATCTTTTTAACTCTGTAGGATCAATTCAGAGATAGCACCCAGCTCACATTGATTTTGCATTTTTTTTACTATAGCAAAATCATGTTCTTTCAAATTTCCTACCTGAGGGAGAAAAAACTTAGAATACTCATTTAAGGCTTATGATAATTTATTATTTACAGAATTTGAAGTGCTCTGGATATGGACAAGGCAAATTTAGATAGAGAGTATTACCAAGTATATTTCTGTCATTGAGACATGTCTTGGGCTGTGCCTGAGTGTCCTGAATTAGCCTTGTGATTCTCAGTGTGTTTAGGCTTCACTAACTTTCCTCTTTGCCTGTGGATGTTTTCATATTACGATGTGTCCAAGCTGAGGGAGATATTTGGGTCAAGAATATTAGATTCTCTTCTTCTATTTGCAAAGAATTGTTGTTATCTATGAAACAAGTGTTTTCAAAAACTTGGGTCATTAGCCCTGGGAACCTTCCTGCATCTTTTGATGAATTTGTTTCTGTGAATTACACTGACCTCATATACAAACTTGATTTCATCTAGAGATATGGTAATGTCACCGGACGTGATCACAAATAAGCTTTAAAAGTTTGAGGTATGCTATTTCATTTAAGGATAAGTACTGCCATTGGGAAGTGATTTTGATGATAAAACTCATGTTGGATTAAAAGCCTTTCTGGCCAAGTTCCTAGACTGAGACTGTATTTTTTTTGTTTGTTCATTCATGTTGGTTTGAGGTGTAGTTCAGTGCTGAAACCAAAATCATCAGGGAGTAACAACTGCTGTGTGTGTGTGTGTGCGCACGCGTGTGTGTGTGTTACTATATGTATATGTGCACGTGTGTGTGTGTGTGTATTTTCTATATTAGTAGTGTAACCCAGTATTTATTTCCCATTCCCATGATCTACTGTGAAAGCAACAGTTGGTTTTAGTTCCATGAAGGAACAAACTGGTTCCTGTGGGTACAGACACTGGTTTTCTACTGGCAAATCTGAAGGTGCCACCAAGCTGATTGGGCAAAATGAACTCCAAACCTGAACTCTGAACCAGTCTATTAGTCACAGTGAGGGGCAGTTACCAACGAGCATGGCTCACCGGTGTATAATAAAGACAGGACGTGGTCTTTTGACGAGTGGCCCTTCTCTCCATCTTGGAGCATATTTCCTCTTGTGACTGGTAGGTGTCAGCTATCAGGCAGCCTAATTTACCTGAAAAATGTTGTTAGGCATAGGATGAATTCAGGTTCGTGGTTTAGCATAGTTTAAACAGAAGTAGTGCAGGCACTTACAGGGAAAATTTATTTTCTCCTTGAGCGTGTATTTTACCCCTTTGCAGGGCCACGAAACATTCCTAATCCACATCACTGCTGCATTTTAGGCAAAACAAGCACATACACTCCATTATTTTGTTCTGTTTGTGAACCTCCTTAAACAGTTATGATTCTTGTTCCCCACTTTTCCTGTGCTTTTTTGGGCTGAATCATTTTGGGCCCACAAACGACAATAAGCTAGAAATATTTTGAACAAGAAATGTATTTGCCTCGTGCAAATGCTACATGATTGAGAAAGTGTGTGAGTATGTGTGTTAAGATAAATATGATAAGAAGAAAAGTTTTCTACATGAATAAAGTGGCACTTTTTCTTGCTGGCTTGATGTTTCATTTTAAAACTCACTATATAAGGCAGGAAAATGTCTAAATTTATATTCCATAAAATCTGAGTTCAGCTACCACTTCTACTTTAATGTGATGTCTCCAGGACATGAACCCATTATGATAATAATCTGATTGGTAAAGAGAGGTCATTAGATATTTTTCTCCAAAGCGATAGCTGCCAGAAAGAAATAGCGATTAGAGGTTTAAAAGAGATTTCTTTAATGTTTCCTGATTTGCCATTTTATCTGTAGTAAAAAATTTATTCTTCCATGCTCAATAAATTCTGAAGAGTGCTTTGAGTTCAGATGATAGGAGACTTCTTTACATGCACAATAACTGTTGAATACTGGTTATGAATGGGTTTCCTAACTAGGCTTTTGATGTATGCATATTGTTTCAATAAATGAAAATACAAATGCATTGAGGAAAAGATAGATCAGATTTTTATTTCAGAGGGAAACTCAGTGATTCCTGCCTGTTCACAAGAAAATATATTTGATGTGTCCTTTGCTAGAATATTTTGGAAGTTAGAGGTTTTTTAAAATTTTCTTTCTGAAGTTTTACTAATGCTACTTTTATGGGGAAAAATTATAACAACCACATAGTTATAGAAATTAGGCTAGGTGTGGTGGCTCAGGCCTGTAATCCTAGCACTTTGGGAGGCCAAGGCAGGAGGATCACCTGAGGTCAGGAGTTCAAGACCAGCCTGCCCAACATGGTGAAACCCAACTCTACTAAAAAAAAAAAAAATCACAAATATTAACTGGGTATGGTGGTGGGTGCCTGTAATTCCAGCTACTGGGGAGGCTGACAGGAGAATCACTCGAACCGGGTAGGCAGAGGTTGCAGTGAGCCAAGATCTTGCCACTGCACTCCAGCCTAGGCAACAAGAACAAAACTCCATCTCAACAACAACAACAAATTAAACACACTACAAGAAGGATTGCTTCTTTTGGGGAATTACAGTACCACAACTGAGAAATGACTGAGCAATCAAGACACAGCTAAATCCCCTTGTGATAGCTATAGCACAGGAGTAGCAGCTCTAGTCTGGGAGCCACTATATCAAGGCAGCCACTGAGAGGAGCTTGTGTCAGCTCTCTGCCTGAGCCCCAAGACTCTCTTGGGCATCCTTTGAAATCTGGGTGCAGGCAGCCACACTCCCATGGCCCATGTACTCTTCAGCCAGTGAAGATGGCACTGCGCAAATACCACCAAGGATTACTGCCTGTGCTCTCTGGAGGAGCAGTGACCACTGTATTCAGGCTTGCTCGAACCAAACCTAGGGTGGCCAAGGCTGGAAGGTAGGGAGTAGAGCCATCAGGTGGTGCTGGGCAGAGGGCCCCGATGTCCCACAGGCACCATGGTCCTCTCCTTTGAAACAGTCCTGCCCTTGAGGCCCTCGCACTCTGGGCTTGTGATGGGAGTGGCAGCCCCATAAATCTTTAAAATGCCTTCAGAGTCACTCTTTTATTGTCTTGATGAATAGCATGTGACTAGCACATCTCCTTCCCCACACCTTCGGTATGCTCTCCCAAACATGCTTTCTCATTTGTTACTCTATCGGCAGGCTGAGAATGTTCTGCATCTTTTGTTCTGCTTCCCTTTTGATGATAAATTCTTTGAATCTTTTGTCGCCTCACATTTCCTATTAGCAGTCCAGAGAAGCCATGCAGCACACTCAACTGTGCTTAGAGAATTCTTCTCCCGAATGTTCAATTTCACCAACCACAAGCACTACCATCCACAAAACACTAGGATACCAACACAGGTCAGCCAAACTCTTTGCCACTTTGCAACAAGGATCCCATTTCCACCATCATCCGATAATACGGTCCTCATTTCCATCTGAGACCTCCTCAGGATGGCCTTTACTGTCTGAATTTCTACCAACATTCCGATCATGACCACTTAGGTAATTTCTAAGAAGACTGAAGCTTTCTCTACAGCACTCTTTTTCTGAGCCCTCCACGGAATCAGCCTGTAGGATCCATTCCTGGCAATGCAGGCTTTTTCTAGCCTTCAAAACTCTTCCAGGCTCTATCCATAATTCAGTTCTAAAGCCACTTCCATACTGGGCGCCGTGGCTCGCACCTGTAATCCTAGCACTTTGGGAGGCTGAGGCGGGCAGATTGCCCAAGCTCAGGAGTTCGAGACCAGCCTGGGTAACACGGTGAAAACCTGTCTTTACTAAAATACTGAAAATTAGCTGGGTGTAGCGGCGTGCCCCTGTAGTCCCAGCTACTCAGAAGGCTGAGGCAGGAGACTTGCTTGAACCTGGGAGGCAGAGGTTGCAGTGAACCTAGATCATGCCACTGCACTCCAGCCTGGGCAACAGAGTGAGACTCCATCTCCAAAAATAAATAAATAAAGCCACTTGCAGGTTTTTAAGTATTCATTATAGCCACATTCCACTTTTTGGTAGCAATTTCTGTCTTAGTCCATTTGGCCTGCTATAGCAAAATAGACTGACTAACTTACAAATAATAGAAATTTATTGCTGACAGTTCTGGAGCTTGGAAAATCCAAGATCAAAGTGGGATTAAGTTTCAAAATATTAATTGGGGGAGTACACAAACATTCAGACAATAGCACCTCCTTTGTAAAACAGGAAGACTTCTTTTCATAAAGTTGCTACAAGAATAAAATGAGAAGACACCAGCATTTAGCATGGTGTCTGACACAGCTCCATGTGGGCAAGAACCACACTCTTTCATTCTCCTTTGCATGCTCAGCATTTGATATTGTGTCTGCCACATAGTTGGTCCTCAGTAAATATTTGTTTATTGATGAAATAATAGACACAAAATGCCAGTTCTTTTTTCCTTACATGTTTTGTAACTGCTAAAATGTGATATATGCAGAGTTTTAAATATAATTTGTTCAATATTAATACAATAATGCCTCCGTATAGATTTCCAGCAAATTTTCTTTTTGTATCTTCTTGATTCTAGTATATGAAGCTGTGACTCACTCCCGTTAGGCCTGATTAGTAAAACAGGAAACTTCAGTAAATGAGAAAGGGATGCAGTGTCAAAAGCAGAATGGAATTCTGATTTTTTGCCATGAAGTCTTGGAGAAAATAAAGGAAGATAAGGGAAAGAAGATCCTGGCCTTGTACATCTCTTTTTATCCTTGGTCAGTAGAAAGACAGAATTGTGTGGAAGCATAAATGACTCATGTTTTGGAATAAGATTTTTATGGACAGCCAAGCTACTGGATATCCCCAAGACCTCACTGGACCCTCAAAGTGCTTAGAGGCAAATGCATAAATCAGGAAAGCACTGAACACTTGACAGAGGACAGACAAATGCACACCATATTGATTTCATCAAAGCTAAATATTCACTAAGCAGCGACTCATTAAAAATTCAGTGAAGGGAGTTGCTGAACAGTTTCTAGGAAGTAAAAGATGGCAAACGAAACAAACAGCTCCACACCCAATGTTACAAAATATCATTGCCTTGGGATTTATTTAGTCTTGGTGTTTGTTTTCCATTTATGAAAATAGGATTTTAAAATTTACTTTTGACTTCAGCTCCTCAACCATATATTTTTCTCAAGGTCTAGGACTTCAGATTATGGAAGGACTACTGTGTGTGTGTGTGTGTCTGTGTGTGTGTGCGCGTGCGCGCGTGTACATGATGTTGGTTTAAAACATGTCAGAGCGCTGGGCGCAGTGACTCACACCTGTAATCTCAGCACTTTGGGAGGCTGAGGCAGGCAGATCATGAGGTCAGGAGTTCAAGACCAGCTAGGCATGGTGGCACACACCTGTAGTCCCAGCCACTTGGGAGGCTGAGGCAGGAGAATCACTTGAACCCTGGAGGTAGAGGTTGCAGTGAGCCAAGATCGCACCACTGCACTCCAGCTTGGGCGACAGAGCGAAACTTTGTTTCAAAAATAAAAAATGTATGAATGTGTACACAGTGGGTACATATGTGTGCTTGAGATATAGCTCTACACTGTCTATATATGTATACACACACATACTCAAACATAGGTATGTACACACAGACAACATATACCCTGCCCTCTTCTAGATGTGGAAACCACTGGTGTAGAGTCTGTATCATATGGTTCTCATATAGTGCAACATTTATAGCATTGGTTAAGAGCCGAGCACAACATGAGCACTTAACAGATACTAAAAATGTTTTTTAACTTTAAGAGAGGAGAAGTTTAAAAATCCAGTCCCTTTGAAAGGGTTTTAAGTAGCATAAAAATTCAAAGGCATAGAGGCACCATTTGGTTAATTAGAGCATCTTCTAATAAACCTTTGATATTGCTGACTGCAACACTAAGTGGCAAAGTGGCCACTTGTCCAGGACAACCCCAAACCCGAAAATTCTTGTGATGGAGAAGCTACTTGGAAACATTTCTCTAAATTAATTCTGAAGTGTCTGATGCATTCTCATTTTTATTATTCTCCCTAAAGAATATAAAGTGGAAAGAGTAATCAATAGAATTTATTTGAAAGACTGAGAAAATAATTCCTTAAATAGTTTACAAGTGGCAAAAGATGTATGATATTGGTGGTGCTAAAAGGAAGGGAGGGAGAGAGGGAGGGAGGGAAGAAGGGAAGGAGGGAGGGAGGGAGGGAGGGAGGGAGGAAGAAAGGGGAAAGGAACAAAGAAACAAAAAGGAAAGAAAAGAAACACTGTAGCTGTGAATTGACTCCAGACCAGAGTATATTCTTTCTTCACTGAGGTATTCTTAATACATTCCTGAAACTTCCAGAAGCATTTTCAACAGTTGAACGGCCCAAAGGAACTTCCATAATCTCCTCATCCAAAGGCCAAATGCCTTTAAGGGAATTTAAAGATATACCCTTAGGGTAGCATCCAGGGATACAGAACAAGAATGTTTGCTTATTCGTGCATATATCCCCAGGACTGTAGAACATTCCCCTTCTTAAGAATATAACCTTTCAAGATGTGGGAACGAGAAAAAGCAGAAGAAAGAAAAAATATTAATGTCTCAGCAGCTCGACTGTGCATCTAAGAAAGACTTGACAGGCAACTCAGCACATCACGTCAATCTCATCTTAAAACCAAAATTCTGATGTCATGTGGAGATGGCACACTGGCGTTCACTGAGCTCAGGCTTAAGGGATTCTCATCATGCATGTTCAGACACTAGCCCTTTTTAGAATCTTGATCTGTCTTGTTGGCTGAGCACTCAACAGGGTAGCTCATACAACTTACAGTATTTACATAAAGTGCTTAAACAGAGATGTAAACACTGGGTGCCTTGCCAGGCATGGTGATACCCCGTAGCAAGGACCTTCTAAATGGACTCATGGGGAGAAATGTGGAGGTTCAAAGATAAAGACAGTTGTTTTAACCCTTCACCAAGGCAAGCTGGCACAGGGATTGCCAGAGAAAGAGAGGTGGCAGTGTTTAACCACTCCAGTTCTGGAAAAGTCCATCCATCCCTCCTCCACCCCATATCACCACCACCACCTCCTCCTCTTGCTCAACATAGTGCTTCAAAGGAGCTGGGTGAATGGGCGAGTCTTGGGCGACGGGACTGAACACAACCTCCTGCTCGCTGGGCCACCTGGATTGCCTAATAGCTGTCAACTCATCCTCTCTGTGGTGGGGCTTCAGTGTTGCCCTGAAGACAGCGCAGTGCAGCGGCTGGCAAGCCAGGGCCTTTGAACCTGGCCATCTCCACTATCGGGGCTTTTTTCCCTTCTTTTTCTGTCTTTCTCCAAACTTTGAAGATAATGAGTCTTAAACATTTGCAAGTAATTAGAAGGTGTGGCTGCCAAGGAAAAGTAAGTATTTTCCTTTTAAATGGGACGAGTAGGTACTGTGCTTTTCACACATCTCTAATTATATCACATGTGCTTATTTGGTCTCTGATAAACTGATCTGGCCCTGGTAGGGAAACCACACCTAGGAAGTAATGAGCCCCTCCTGCAAAAATAATAGCCATTAAGAGGGGAGAAGCAGAGTGTCACCATGAGTCAATCATTTCTCATTTACTGACAACTTCATCCTTCAACTTGCTTTTCAGCTCAATGTCTGAACAATGGAAGGAAGGGGACTTTGTATTTTCCTATAGGAAAAGAGCAGATGTTTTCAGAAAATACTATATGAAGTCTCCTTTTATTATGCACGTAAAAAATCTTACTGAAAAACAAAGTCACCCTCTATCGCTAGGTTCATTTGTGGTACTTTTCATAGTGTGTGTGTGTGTGTGTGTGTGTGTGTGTGTGTGAGAGAGAGAGAGAGAGAGAGAGAGAAATGAAAGGACACACACAATTTGGAATGTAAGCAATACTTTATTCTGCATTGCTAAAGAAGAAAACATCAGAAAGGCTAAAGGAAGCAAATACATAAGTAAATGGATCACTGGGATAAAACCCTTCATCGACATGAATTGTCCAACAGTGGTAGGAGTGTAAATTAGTTCAACCATTGTGGAAGACAGTGTTGCGATTCCTCAAGGACCTAGAAATGGAAATTCCATTTGCCACAGCAATCCCATAACTGGGTATATACCCAAGGGATTATCAATCGTTCTTTTATAAAGACACATGCACACATATGTTCATTGCGGCACTGTTCACAATAGCAAAGACTTGGAACCAACCCAAATGTCCATCAATGATAGACTGGATAAAGAAAATGTGGCACATATACACCATGGAATACTATGCAGCCATACAAAACGATGAGTTTGTGTCCTTTGTAGGGACATAGATGAACCTGGAAACCATCATTCTCACCAAACTGACACAAGAACAGAAAATCAAACACCACATATTCTCACTCACAAGCAGATGTTGAACAATGAGAACACGTGGACACAGGGAGGGGAGCATCACACACTGCAGTCAGTTGGGGGTGCTAGGGGAGGGACAGCAGGAAGTGGGGAGGGTGGGGAGGGACAATGCGGAGAGAAATACCAGATATAGGTGATGGGGGGATGAAGGCAGCAAACCACCTTGCTATGTATGTTCCTATGCAACAAGCCTGCATGACCTCCACATGTACCCCAGAACCTAAAGTACAATTAAAAAAAAAAAGAAATGTCCAACAGCTACCCTCAAGGGTAAAAATAACACTGACGGCTTGGCCTATTCAATCATTCTCCCACTTGACCCATCAATCTCTCAGCGTAGAGAAGATACACATAATTACCTCACCCTATAGGATTTGGCCAAGGTCTATGTAGTAGAACTTTCTTTCCTCCCCTATTTCTATGTCAGATGCAAAAAGGGCATTTCAGATCATTTAGTCCAATGCCTTCATTTTACAAGGAATAAACTGAGGCACAGAGAGAGGCTGTTGGAATGGCCCAAGATCAAAAAAATCAGTTAACAACAGATTCAGGTCTTCTGGTCCCACACAGAATGGTGGCTGTCCTTGCCCTTACCTAGACCTTGCCTGTTGTCCAGTCCTTTACAGGAGGCTCCCAGCCAGCTGAGGGCCTTCACAGCCGTGCTGCCCATAGACCAGCACCGGAAAGGTGAAGTTGTTAAACAGAGGCACTCACAGTCTTTCATAGTGAGTCCTCTTTTGAATTTATAAAAGAAAAAACGTTTTGGTAAGTTGTCAGAGGAGCAAAATGCTCTTCTTCCTCTACTCACATGTATTGCTATGTGGTGGCTCACCTATTCTTGGGATTGTGTTTTCTTACATCTTCTAATTGTCTCATTGTCTTTACCCTTTTAAAAGGGTGTGTGTGTGTGTGTGTGTGTGTGTGTGTGTGTGTTGTCTGTAAACATATATGCATGCATGTGTCTATCTAAATATATTTTTTTCCTGTTCAAACTACTCAGCTAAGAAAGGTACATGAGAATATAAATAACATTTGTCTCACCTTTTTTGAGTATTGACTTTAGACTATTTAAGAAGGATTTTAGTTTATGAGCTGTTGACACAGCATTTCAGTTTTTCTCTGAAGGCACTTCTCTAAGACAAAATAAGGCAGATTAATGGCTTTTGAGCACAAGGGAAGTGGAAGCTTATTTGTTTTTGTTTTTATAGGAACACAAATTAGAATAGGTACGGAACTCAAGTATCCTCAATCCCAGAGGTATCCAGGAACACTTCATTCTCAGCTCTTGGCTGGTTAATACCCTCTCTTCTGAGAAACATAGGGGTTTGGGTCATTTACAGTATTTGACTAATCTCAGAATTTAAAGGAAAACTCAAAAGACTTTGAAAGCAAAAAGGCCATATAGGTCTGGGTGCAGTGGCTCGCATCTGTAATCCCAGCACTTTGGGAGGCTGAAGAAGGAAGGCTACTTGAGCTCAGGAGTTCGAGACCAGCCTGGGCAACATAGTAAGACTTTGTTCCTACTAAAAATGAAAATAAAAATAAATACCGGGGTGTGGTGGTGCCTACCTATAGTCCCAGCTCCTTGTAAGACTAAGCAGGAGGATTGCTTGAGCCCAAGAGTTCAAGGTTGCAGTAAGCTGTGATTGCACCACTGTACTCTTGCACTCTAGCCTGGGTGACAGAGCACAACCTCGACTCAAAAAAAAGGAAAAAGAAACCTAAAGAAAAGATCCATTTGGTAATATATGCCACTAGATTAAAATCACAAGCTTCCAAGACGTCAGTCATGGTTTTAACCATTTTACATGTATTAACTCATTTAATCTTTAAGACACCCCTATGAGGTGGATACCATTATTATACCCACATTTCAAATGAGGAAACTGAGATACAGAAGTTCAACAACAAGGTTACACTGATCACGACTGAGCCTGGAAGTTGAGCCCCGCCCTCTGCACTCTAACATACTACCCCCTGTGACCCCTCTGCCCAGTGAAAAGCAGCCTCCATTCAAGAAACCAGGAAGAATCAAGTTGACATCCTAGGAACAGAAAGTTTCTGGAAGCCCCAAGGGCCTCTCCTTTAAACACTCTCACCTACTCACACCCTGATCTAAATTAGGTTTGAGAAATCCAGGTAAGATCAGGATGCCTACAGGGATGGAGTTCTTGCTGAACAATGTATGTGAAGAGGAATATGGTCTAATCCCAATGCCAATTCGTTCCAAAGAAGGAAGTCTCAATTTCAGGGGCTTGCCTCTCTAGCTCTCCAGGATCAATGAACTCAAGGAGTCACCAATACATTTTGAAGATGAGATGAGTTCCTGTCTACTTTTAGGAGGTGACCCAGGACACTGAAAGCCATTCTTCCAGAACAGGCAGGAGCCTGTGATGCCCCTAAATACAGGAGTATGTATATATGCACACACACACACACACACACACACACACAGGCTATTTACTTAAGCTCATTTCAATAGAACTCTGCCAGACAAAGAAACAGACACAGAAATAATTCAACACAGATGAGCAATAATAAATATGATAACAGAGGAACAAGGTACCGCGGGGATCTAGGAAGACAGTTCATGAAGAAATCACCACCCCTTCCTGAAAAAGGGAGGCGTTTGGTGCATGGAATTTTTCACCAGGCACACAATGGAGTTAGGTAACTTTGGAAAGAAAGGTAATTTAAATAAGGAGAGGTTTGATGAAGTAAGTTAGTGATGTACATACTTGGGTGATGAGAAGATAAAACATGTTAACAGTAAAAAAAAAATGAGTTCATCAAAAGGAAGAGTGTGCATGTAGCATATTTCAAAATATTTCCACCTGTATTGGTCTTAATCAAAAAACATGGTTTGGCATGTTGCTTAGGTGTTTTTAAATTTCCCAATTTTTTTGTAAAGAGTTTGTCAAATTTTATACCACTTGCTATCTTTATAGCAAATATACCCACCAAAATAAGATGAAAGAAAAAAGAGAACAAATATACCCATATTCAGATATATATTTTAAAAGAATAATTAGAATATAAATAATTTCTTTATTAAAGAGGGCATTTCATAAATGTACTAATATTACAAAAAATAGTACTACTAAATATATATACAAATTAACTGGCATCGTAATATGCCCTTGTACCTCTTATAAGTTGAATGAAATTTCAATATTTTCGGCAAGAAACCACAATTCAAGCATTAAAACATAAAAAGCTTAAAACTCTCCTTTCTCCTTCAGCCTCTACACGTGAAATTCATGGGTTAGAGACCACAGTCTAAAGCTCAATGTAGATTTTTAAAATACTATGTCAAATTGTTAACCTATATCCTTAGACATTTTATTTTATGGACCATTTTAGCTTCTATCCCATGGATGTTCACTGTTTCAGGAACCTATTTCTAAGAATGGAGTGGGGAACTCAAGGTCGTTATTGGAAGACTTCTGGGGGGCCTTTTATAACAGACATTTCTATTTGACTCTGACAGTACCATGAGGCCTTTTTCAACTTGACTCTTCAGAGTTTGCTCAACCTAATAAAAGTCTTCCTATCTGTAATCAAGCATTTTTCTTCAACCAAGGAAGATCTTTGTCACATTAGAAATAAACAGTATTTTGTTGTTGTTGAGACGGAGACTCAATCTATCACCAGGCTGGAGTGCAGTGGGACGATCTCAGTTCACCGCAACCTCCGCCTCCTGGGTTCAAGCAATTCTCCTTTCTCAGCCCCTGAGTAGCTGGGACTACAGGCGCACACCACCATGCCCAGCTAATTTTTGTATTTTTAGTAGAGATGGGGTTTCACCATGTTGGCCAGGATGATCTCAATCTCTTGACCTTGTGATCCACCCACTTCAGCCTCCCAAAGTGCTGGGATTACAGGCGTGAGCCACAGTGCCTGGCCAAGAGTATTTTTTTTTAATGCAATTCTTAGTACTTAGCTCACTAAAGGTGGGGATGACTTGATTTTCAGGTTCGGTAAGAATGATGTGATGTTTAAGCAATTTAAGCAACAAGTTTTAATAAATAAATTTTACTGCATTTAAAAGTTAAAAAGGAATTCCCAAGCTCCTTAATGAAACTTTGCCTTAAGTTTACATACATATATATGTATAATACATGTGTAATACATGTGTAAATATAAATCTGATAGACTTGAAGAAATAAAATATTCTATTAACTTTGAGGTAAGTATAAATAATAGATAATAAATAGATCTCCATTCTTCAAATAAATGATTTTTTCCCATCTTGCAAAAAGAATATATTCCATATTTATCTATGGTGGCCCTATTCAGAGAGGCAGTTTTGTAATGAAACCCCAGCAGGCAACCTTTCTGTGCCCAACCTTGAATACTACCCTTGGAGTTTAAACCCTCATTGACTTAGCGGAGGCAAAGGAATAGAGATTGCTCTTTATTTATTTGTTTGTTTTTTCTTTTGAGATGGAGTCTCATGCCGCCCAGGCTGGAGTACAATGATGCATTCTGGGCTCACTGCAACTTCTGCCTCTCAGGTTCAAGAAATTCTCCAGCCTTAGCCTCCCAAGTAGCTGGGATTACAGGCATGCGCCACAACGTCTGGATAATTTTTTGTATTTTTAGTAGAGATATGGTTTTACCCTGTTGGCCAAGCTGGTCTCAAACTCCTGGGGCTCAAGCAATTCTCCCACCTCTGTCTCTGGAGTAGCTGGGATTACAGACACGTGCCACCATGCCCAAGCAGAGCCTGCTCGTGGAAGAGGGGACATACGATCCATTCTGCATAAAAAAGTGAAAGCGAACTTCAAATCCAATTTGATAGGTAGCTAGTAGGTAAGTAGATGGAGCTTTGCAAGTAGGAAATCATAGAAATCGTTTTAGAAATTATTTTGTTATCTATTGCCATGGAAATAAAACCATTTACTTTCAGAACTCTACTACCAAACTGTATTTGAGGCCAGGTGCAGTGACATTTCTAGCCCAAAGTGTTAGTAATTTGCAGTCTTGTGGTTACAGTGCCTGTAATCCCAGCACTTGGAGAGACAAAGATGGGTGGATCACTTGAGGTCAGGAGTTCGAGACTAGCCTTGCCAACATGGTGAAACCCCATCTCTACTAAAAATACAAAAATTAGCCAGGCATGGTGGCACATGCCTGTATTTCTAGCTACTCAAGAGGCTGAAGCACAAGAATTGCTTGAACCCAGGAAATGGAGGTTGCAATGAGCTGAGACATGTCACCACACTCCAGCCTGGATGACAGAGGGAGACTCCATCACAAAAAAAAAAAAAGTATTTGATACTTATTAAATAGTCATTAAATTTCAGATACGCCATATTAGAGACTGGCAGTCTTTAAGGTCCCTTTTAATTCTACACCTCATAGATATAAAAATAATTAAAGAGAAACCACTAGTCCCCCTACTTTAAAGTTGAAAACTTTAGCCCCTTCTAGAAAAATAATTTCTGTATGCCTTCAAACCCATACACATCTGAACAAGAGGATCTGCAACACTGTTGGAGACTCAGAACTGTAAAAACCAGCAATGTCACTGGGCTCTCCCATTGCTGAGGTACTTCAGTCAAGGCCTAAAACCAACTATTCTTCAAACACAGTTTCAAAACCCTATAATTATAAAATTCTGTTTGTGATCTTTCTTTCTTTTTTGAGACAGAGTCTTACTCTGTCACCAGGCTGGAGGGCAGCTGGCACAATCTCAGCTCACTGTAACCTCCAACTCCCTGGTTAAAGCAAGTCTCCTGCCTCAGCCTCCCGAGGAGCTGGAACCACACGTGCATGCCACCACGCTAGCTAATTTTTTGTGGTTTTAGTAGAGACGGGGTTTCACCGTGTTAGCCAGTTCTTGATCTCCTGATCTCATGATTCACCTGACTCAGCCTCCCAAAATACTGGGATTACAGGCGTGAAGCCTTTTGAAGTTGCTGTTTGTAACATTTTTAAAGTCTAGAACACAAAAACCACCATTCTAAATGGTAGAAAGTTTTCATTTACCTCATCAGTTATTTTTGCCTCTCAAACACATCATTTAGTTTAGTGTTAGCTTCACTATCATTAGTGATGGGCAATAGGAAAAAAATAATTGCGGAACAGACAAAATTATGACAAATTGATAGGATGATTCTGTTACAAGTAAATAATAATTCACAATAGTATAGTTTGTGCTAATAAAATGTATGTTTTTAATACCAGCCAAATTAATTTCACAGTTGACATTTCTAGCACAAAGTATTAGTAATTTGCAGTCTTGTGGTTTATAATCCCAGCACCACCTACTGATACCGGAAAATGTTTAAAACTACTAATTGTGATTGCTGGGAATGGTGGCTTACTCATGAAAGCTGTCAAGGCTTGGGGCTTGCATCCTCTGAAGCAACGGCCTGAGCTGTACCTTCGTTCCTTTTAACCATGGCTGGAGTTGGAGCAGCTATGATGGGCACTGTGTCCCAAGTCTGCACAGAGCAGCAGGGCCCTGGGCCTGGCCCAGGAAACCATTCTTCCCTCCTAGGCCTCCAGGCCTGTGATGGGGGGCTGCTGTGGAAGTCTGTCAAATGCCTTGGAGTCATTTTCCAAACTATCTTGGCTATTATCATTTGGCTC
Organism: Callithrix jacchus; assembly: GCF_049354715.1. Classification (NCBI taxonomy): domain Eukaryota; kingdom Metazoa; phylum Chordata; class Mammalia; order Primates; family Cebidae; genus Callithrix; species Callithrix jacchus. The sequence continues at coordinate 20,321,122 of NC_133505.1, read as the reverse complement.
CTCTTTACTTATGCACACTTCTGCAGCTGGCTTGAATTCCTCCCCAGAAAATGGGTTTTTCTTTTCTACCACAGGATCAGGCTATGAATTTTCCAAACTTTTATATTCTACTTCCCATTTAAATATAAGTTCCAGTTTCAGACCATTTCTCTGTTTATGCAGATGAGGTAGGTTTTAGAAGCAGCCCGGCCATATCTTAATGCTTTGCTGCTTAGAAATTTCTTCCACGCCAGATACCCTAAATCATCCCTCTCAAGTTCAAAGTTCCACAGATCCCTAAAGCAGGAGCACAGTGTTACTAGTCTCCTTGCTAAAGTTTAGCAAGAGTGACCTTTACCCCAGTTCCCAATAAGTTTTTCATCTCCATCTGATACCTCCTCAGTGTGGATTTCACTGTCCATATTACTATCAATATTTTGGTCACAACCATTCAACAAGTCTCTAGGAAGTTCCAAACTTTCCCTAATCTTCCCGTCTTTTCCTGAACCCTTCCAAACTGTTCCAACATCTGCCCATTACCCAGTTCCGAAGCCGCTTCCACATTTTCAGGTATCTTTATAGAAATGCCCCACTTCTCTGATACCAATTTTCAGTATTAGCTTGTTCTCACACTGCTATAAATACTACCTGAGACTGGATAACTTATTTGAAAAAACAGTTTTAATTGGCTCACAACTCTTAACGCTGCACAGGCTTCTGCTTCTGGGGAGGTCTCAGGAAACTTACAGTTATGGCAGAAGGTAAAGGGAAAGCAAGGATGTCTTCACACGGCAGCAAGAGAGGGAGGGGCAGTGCTACACACCTTCAAACAACCAGATCCTGTGAGAGCTGTATCACGAGAACAGTAAGGGGATGGTAGTAAACCATTAGAAACCACCCCTATGATTCAATAACCTCCCACCATCACCCTCCTCCAACACTAGGGATCATAATTTGGCAGGACCAAGATTGCACAAAGAGGACTACAGGAATATTATTACTCAAAGATGGCAGAAGGATTCCACATTTTCACTTTTCCAATTCTTGATTCACTTATGCAGGGTATATTTGTATTACGTAATTGGCTGTCTTCAAGAAAATGCACATGTCCTGGCACATGCCAGGTGCTCCCTAAAGACCCCTGTGAATATAATGCGATGATAAAGCCCTCAAGGACCTGGCTGGATAGAGAACACCTGGAACTCACCAAGCTGTGGCCTTTTAGAGCAGGATAAAATGAACGTTGTTGTTGTGCTTGTTGTTTAAAGAACAAGCCCTGGATGATAAAAATCACAAGCCCAGCTGTGATTACTATTAGTTTCCTGGAGATGGATAGTCATGGTGGGCCCAGAAGGAGAAAGGGCACTTAGGAAGATTACAGTAGATTTGCTGATATTCGGACGTATTTCTTGCTTGATCAGAATAGAGAGGGGCTGAAAATATGTATAGCAGGAATTTTCTCCAAATGCATCCCAGGATGGAGTCATGTGTTTAATTTCTCAAAGTCACATGGCAGCTGGAAGAGGACGGGAGAGGATGGAGCAGGGAAGCTGAAGAAAAGAGAGGAAAGCACGACATCTGCAATGCAAACTGGAAACCCTGGAGACCCACTGGGAGATTCTGCCTGGAGCCGGATCAGCTGGAGGGCAGAGCACCTGCTGGCCTCTTCCCACTTCCACTCTCCTCTCCCAACTCCAACAGGATGACATCAAGAACACCCACTGACACCAGTGTCAGAAAGACTCAATTCAGTGGTAGAACTGGCCCTCAATTGTAGTTTGACTTTGAAAAATGACTTTTCCTGCCTCCATTTCCCCACTAGTAATACTAGGCACTAGCCTCACTTAATTGTTCATTCATTGCTGTTGCTTTTGTTCCCCTTGTCCACTTTGTCAGGAGCATTAGAACAGGATTACCTCTGAGGTCGGCTGGGATCTCACACATGGAGGATGCAAGCATGTAATTCCCTTCTAAAAGCTATAGTATTACAACCATTCTAGTTTGTATGTTTCTGTTATTAAGAGACTCCTTAATAATATTGACATGAAACTAAAGCATTTTATACTAATGGCAAATTTTATTTTTGGCTGTATTTCAATAAAGATACTTGTTTTCTATTTATCTGAAAGGTGGAAAAACAATCATGTTTTACTGATTGGAAATGTATTTATGTGACTTATAAAAACTCAAGACCTGATTTTAAGATATTCTTTTTACTAAGTTTAAAGTTTTAAAAGCATTATGCTCTGGAAAACAAAGGACCATTAAAGGAGATATGGTATGTTTTAAAAGCAAAGAGCTACAACATCAGGTGCCCTATAAGACCAACACCTAGAAATCATTTTTGCATAAACACACATACATACACACACACACACCCCCCTAGGTATACACCAATACAAGCATATATATGTATATTAATCTCATCTGAAGATGTCCTACACTCATGAACTGTCCCTTCGCTAGGTGTCAAAACAGATGCTATTCCCAGATGCCTAAAGCAAGCTATCCTATCCTCCACACGACCAGGCATATTTTTTGGACAATGCTCAGAAACCTGTGGGTCAAACCAGTTTCATGCCTATTGTCCTAGAATTTTTATATTTTAAAGTATTTGAAGTCTAAGCCTCATACTTGTATGTTGTATCACTGTAAAGCTAGTGTATGGTTTTATATATATATATATACACACACACACACACATATATATATACACACACACATACACCTAGGTGTCATATATATGTATTGTGTGTGTATATATACACATAAATAAAATAAAATTGGCTAATAGTAAATTCATGATACACACACACACACACCCCTAGGGATCATTTTCGTGTAATGTGTGTGTGTGTGTGTGTATAAATTACTATAGCATATTTTTCCAAAAGAACCTAATGTTTGGAGGGTTTTCTTGTTCTATATAAGAAACTGTATTTGTTTTCCTAGCACCCAGAGCATGAGATAAAGGTTGTGCTATGCCTCACATTTTCAGGTGAAATATGAAGCGCAGTTGGAACCAAAGGCAGAAACACACTCCAGGTGCTTTAACTTTTACTCCAGGACTCTTTGGACTAATTTTTGGATTGTCCATCCATTTCTCTGGTGAACCTAGCAATCTTTCTGTTGAACACAGTGACTTCTCTACATAAAGTTGCTTATTTAGCATCATAGACTATTAAACTTAAAAGGAGTGAAGAGAGTCTCATTGCAGGAATACGGTGTTTACCTGCAGAGGAAGGAGCAGAGGCCCATGCAGGTAAAAGGCTTTCTCCTTGTCAAACAGTCCATCAGCCACATCACCCAACAACAGCCTTGATTTTCTTACTGCAAGCCTTTCTCTTAGAAGGTTGACCACCATAATGCTGTTGTTTGTATCAAAAGGGACAATGCATTTTTCCAAAGAGCCTAACTTTCTCCCACTGAAATCCAGCTGATAAAATAAAATTTAAAACTGGTTAATAGGCTGGGCACAGTGGCTCACGCCTGTAATCCCAGCACTTTGGGAGGCCAAGGCGGGCAGGTCACTTGAGAGCAGAAGTTTGAGACCAGCCTGGCAAACATGGTGAAACCTCATCTCAACTAAAAGAATACAAAAATTAGCAGGGTGTGGTGGTGGGCACCTGTAATCCCAGCTACTCAGGAGGCTAAGGTGCAATAATCACTTGAACCCAGGAGGCAGAGGTTGCAATGAGCCAAAATCACGCCATGGCACTCCAGCCTGGGCAATCTCAAAAACTAAAATAAAATTGGCTAATAGTAAATTCATGATATCTTAGCTTAACAGTGTGGTTATGGTCAGCCTTGATATCTTACTATGTGGTATTTTGTAATATTTTACTTTCTTTATAACCTAGTAGTTTGGACCCTTGAGGTTAATTGATTTTTCAAAAGTACCTGTTTAATATGTTTGCCTTAACATATGACCTTGTGGGCCTTTTCTCTTAATACTAAACAGTATTAAGAGATAAAACTCCAATGAAAAAAAAATTGACCAAATATACTAAACATTTTCGCCAGGCTAAAGGTACTTCAGTCTCTCTGCACATTTTATCTGCCATGTCATGTCTTCCCATTTCTGTTCAATGGTTTATAAAAAGAAAACTTTGTATCACATGCTAGCCAGACGTTGCTGTCCTTAACTTTTAATGCGTATCAACAGTGCTGTAGGCACTAAGCAAAACCTAAAGAGTGGCACCTCCCCTTAGCGTATCTAAATAATAGATTGAAGAGCAGGTTGCACATGTGCATCTATTTTAATCGATATGCATTTACTTCGGCTATAAATGATACTAAAACATCGCTACTCCCCAGGAGTCATTACCACCCACAATCACCCAGTGGGCATTCTCCTACTTTATGTTAAGTGTTCCTGAAAAGTTGCATGTAAATCAAATAATATTAAATACTGTTAAGGAACTCATTAACTTTTGGAGAATCCTTTCTGAAGCAATAGGTAGCACATTACTAAAGTACAGAAAACTGGTATAAAATTCTGGCATTTTCTCTTGTACTTACCTATTTTAAATTCTGTGAAGCAATTCATTTCTTCACTCAATATTGTTAAATTCTCACTATATACAATACAACATAGAAAGAGTACCCACTTACAAGACAGGAGAGAGAAGCCATATACATCTATAACACAAGAGAAAAAGAAATATCTCCCCAAAATAACTACTAAAATAGAAATGGTAGGAAAAGAATCAAAGTGAAAAAGAAAAATGGACATAAAATTTATCACACATTTATAGAAACTCTAACATACTTTTTATATAAATAAAGATGAGAGATAATAAATATCAGAGAGAAATCTGTGTATGCTTACAGTGCTATTACTTCATTTGGTTTTAGCTCTCTGGCAAATATGTCTTAAAATAATTATATCCCAAAATACAATTAGTGTGTGTCACTAGAAAAAAAATGGTAAGAAAAACCCATGGCTGAGCATGGTGGCTCATGCTTGTAATCCAGCATTTTGGGAGGTTGAGGCAGGAGGGCTGCTGGAGAACAAGGGTTTGAGAGCAGCCAGGGCAACAGAGGGAGACTCTGTCTCTACAAAAACTAATTTTTAAAAAATTAGCCATGAGAAATGACATAAGTCTTTAGTCTCGGCTATTCTGAAGGCTGAGGCAGGAGGATGGCTTAAGCCTGGGAATTCATGGCTGCAATGAGCCATGATCATGACTGCATTCCAGCCTGGCGACAGAGATCTTGTCCCTAAAAAAAAAAAAAAAAAAAGCAAAAGAAAAACCCATTTCTGTTTTCACGGGATATCTGGCATTGCTAACTCTGCCATGACATGTACAAGCTATTTGGGCCAGCTGGTATAAGTGTCTGTTAATTTAAAATAACCTGTTTGTTAATTGCTTTCAACCCAAGTCATTTTGTTCCTGCACTTTGAACCCTAAAGGTAGTTTGGAATAAATGCGGCTGGGAATGAGAAGTAATTACTGCAAGCAGGCAGCCGTGGCTGCAAGAGCCAGGGATGGAGTGAGGAGGCCTGGAATTGGTGTTTGTGCTCTGAGGAACTGATCCCGCTGGTTTGCTGTTAGATTTTTTTTCCCCGTTTTCCTTCTGCCATCTAGTTGCAGGCTACCACTGGAAGCTTCTGCCAAAGTGGGCTATCCCATCAGCCCTCTAGCACACCGTGTTGATCAGTAGATAAAACCTTCCCGGCAGTCACAGCCGCCGCTGCCACTGACGAGGCCACAGCAGCGAGCAAGCAGCTCTATGGAATTCACTAACTGCCTCTCCACCTGCCGTCACCTGCTTAGGTCCCCCAAGGTTCTCCTTGTGGCTGATAGTCATGGTGATTGCTTGACCTTGGGCCTTACAGCTGGCTGGCTTCCAGAAAGCTCCTCTGATGATCAAGTGTGCTGTAACCTGTGTTCACGGCATTCAGGCACAGAGCCTGGGATGCCGAAGAAGAAAAAAACCTGCTGCCTTGCCCATGGCCCCAGTGTTCTTCCCTCGCAGGCGGGAATTATGCAGGCTTCTGTCTCGCAACTTCTCCCTTTGCCCAGCGCCTTGTGTGTACTGGGAGCCCAGACTGTGACCACCTCCAGGGTGACAGAAAGCAGTGAAAAATAAAAACAAAAAATGACAGAAAGACATGCATCGTATTTTCCAGTCTGTTGAAGCTTCTTTTATTGCATACTCTTTGCGGGGGAAAACTGTCCTGTCAGTGATTTAAACATGACTGGAACATTTTAAAATGTCGGCAGCACACACAGGTATTTATCTGATTGATGCTTCTCTAACTCTTTGAAGTCCTCAGGCCATCTAGGAAGTTATGTCAATTTATAATTTTCCAGTGACACGTGTGTGCGTGCGCATGCGCACACGTGTGTGTCTTGCCAAATGAGGAACTGGCATTAGGGCATTGGTTAATGTAATATTAATTGGTGTGGCCGACAGCAAAAATTGCACTTAGAAGATTGAGCGGAGGTCGCCGGGCACGGTGGCTCAAGCCTGTAATCCCAGCACTTTGGGAGGCCGAGGCAGGTGGATCACGAGGTCAAGAAATCGAGACCATCCTGGTCAACATGGTGAAACCCCGTCTCTACTAAAAACATTAAAAAAATTAGCTGGACATGGTGGCGCATGCCTGTAATCCCAGCTACTCAGGAGGCTGAGGCAGGAGAATTGCCTGAACCCAGGAGGCGGAGGTTGCGGTGAGCCGAGATTGCGCCATTGCACTCCAGCCTGGGTAACAAGAGCGAAACTCCGTCTCAAAAAAAAAAAATTGAGCAAAGGTGAAACCAGCCAGACGAGTTTTCCCAGAACCTGTGCCATGCCCTCTGCAAAAAGCTGCTTTTTCTTGGCAAACTTATTTTTGCTTTAATGTAACAGGGAAGCATGTCTCATCCTGGAATGATTATGCCCAGTTTCACTATGGTTGGGGATTGGGAGGATTTGGGGAAAAAAATCATAGTGGAGCCTTTTCAGAGTCAAACCTAACAATGTGTCAAAAGTACAGAAATTTGGTGAAATCATAGTATTGATACCTTTTGCTTCAAGATTCCTCTCCCAAAGGAGTCCTAATCATACCTAGTTTTTGGACCTTGAGCACATAGCATCTAGTTTTCTATCTTAAAAAACATGAAACAATGGTAATACTGGTCTGCTCTTCCAATCACTAAATCAAACTTAAATTTGTGTTTTGTCTTTATTTTTAAAAAATGTATTTCAGACCACTTTCAGTGCTTTCAAACATATTTCTTGTTGATCCTTACAACTACCCTGGTGAGAAAGTATGCTTTCTGCAGGTATACAAAATGAAACTTGGATTTATTTTTTCTTTTTTTGAGACTGAGTCTCTCTCTGTCACCAGGCTAGAGTACAGTGGCGTGATCCCGGCTCCCTGCAACCTCTGCCTCCCGGGTTCAAGCAATTCTCCTGCCTCAGCCCCCTGAGTACCTGGGACTACAGGCATGCGCCACCATTCCCAGCTAATTTTTGTAGTTTTAGCAGAGACGATGTTTCAACATGTTGGCCAGGATAGTTTTGATCTCTTGACCTAGTGATCCGCTTGCCTCAGCCTCCCAGAGTACTAGGATTACAGGCGTGAGCCACTGCCCCCAGCCAAGACTTGGATTTTTTTTAATAATGTCAGTTACGCTAGCTAATCAATGGTGAAGTTGGGATACAAACATCTGATTCCAGATGGCAATTTTTATCTTTGCATTGAAAATGTTAGAGCTTTTGCTAGTTTCTCTGGTCTAGAGATGGCACAGGACCAGAACAGTACCTCCTTAGGCCAGACCTATACCTTGGGCCTGGGAATTAACCAAACTGCCATGAGAGCTAGGAGACCAGTGTGCTCCCTGCCAGGGCATTTAGCTCCACAGCATTCGGCTCTTCATCATACTCTGTTAATCCATCTTTGTCTCCTTTCTCTTTCATCATTTATTCATCAGGACAAGCCTTAAGGCAAAGTGAAATGCCAATTCCACTTTGTATGTTTTTGTTATCTTTAATTTTTGTTATAGTCCCTTTTACCAAACAAGTCTTCAAGCAGCCTCTGCATTAGGTTACTTAGATATTCATTCGTCTGATTAATCAGAATCCTACTAAGGGTTAAGTACGTTCAAGACTGTATGGGTCAGGTTTGCATTTTCATTGTATGATTACTCACTTCCCACAAGGACTATCATTCTCCAGGTTACAAAAGAAAAAACAAAGCTGTCTGGAATATATTATAAACTTGCCACAACACCTGCCTGTATTTTTGAATTAAGGTTTTCCTTCTCAGAGTCACTCAAAGGAATACTACTAATGTTTATAGCAATGATGTCAGAAAGAGCCTCCCTCCCAGATTGGATTCCTGGAAAGATGTGGAAATTCCTCTCCCTACGTTTCTATTTCCTCTCCCTCCGCTTTCTAGCTATTCCTCATAGATCCAGCACCGATCTTCTACCTTGCACGCCTTTTCACTTCTTAGCTTTGAAAGTCTTCCTAAAACTTCCTCTGGGGTTTTCCATAGCTAAGGCAGAGAGACGAAGGAAGCCAGAGCTGATGCTGCACCCATTTGCACAATAGCACATACACACAATTTAAAATACACAGAATCTCTCTTTCTCTCTCTCTCTCTCTCTCTCTCTCTCTCTCTCTCTCTCTCTCTCTCAACGGAGTCTCACCCTGTCACTCAGGCTGAAGTGCAATAGTACGATCTTGGCTCACTTCAACCTCCACCTCCCAGGTTTAAACAAGTCTGCCTCAGCCTCCCAATTAGCTGGGATTACAGGCGCCCACCACCACGGCCAGCTAATTTTTGTATTTTTAGTAAAGACAGGGTTTCACCATGTTTGCCAGGCTGGTCTCAAACTCTGGCTCTCAAGTGACCTGCCCACCTCGGCCTCCCAAAGTGCTGGGATTGCAGGTGTGAGCCACCATACCTGGACCAGAAATTCTCTTTCACCCACCTGCCGTGCTCCTCTTCCCTCAATGGAGAAATAAAATTATCTGGAAGGCCTGAGCAGTGTTCAGAGGCTGGTTCCACATGAATGCTCCCTTGCATTTACATGGTAACTCTCTTGCAAGGTGTCCAAAGTGCTATGTAAGTGGCTCACCCGTTTTTCACAACCACTCTTTGACAGAGGTTGTCAACAAACACCGTTATTCCTAGACAGTAGTTGAAGGTGACAGAACTTTAGGGAAGTCAGGCAGCCCCCAAAGACAGAGCAGGGCTGAGACCTTGCATTAAACCGCACTTATCAGAGCAGGCCAGACACACAGCAGAGATGCAACTGAAACACAATCCGGCCAAAACCAAATCCAGTTTTTAAAAAATCAAATGGGAGAAACCACTTTCTGTACCACTAATCACCTCTGAGTCACTTCTACATGGACTCAAGGTGAAGGTTCATAAAATAGATGCCAATGAAGACACTGTTTACATGCCAGGCAGGGTCTAGGACATTGGCAACTGATACATGAAGGAAAGGACAGAAGGAAGAAACACAAAGTCGCACAATGCCATCCGTGGGACTCAATAGGAAGACACCATTTAACTTACCTGGGACGTCTAGATGCAGGTCACTCTGTTTTTGCCAACAACAGCAACACATCTTGGGAGCTTTTTTCAACACAGGGGAAGGAACGTGGCCTTCATGACCTTCATCTCTACATGAGACCTGACAGAAAGTTACAGTGACAAAATAATCTTAAGTCATTCTCACCTTTTCTAAGACACAAAGGGAGATGTATTATTTTTATTTATTTTGCCTTTGTTTGATTTATTTAAGAATAAGATAAATAATATTACATTTCCTACAGCAGAAACCTCTATAGCTTAAATGTTTGTTATAACAAAGGTTCTCATTTAAAAAAAAAAACATCTGCCACCTTATTCAAGTGGGCATCATGGCTGGATACATCACAGAGCAGTCTGCACCTCTGTCACTCTGAGGTAGGTGACAGAATGGCTCTCTCCATGCCCACGTACACATGAACACCAACTTCAGGGGAAGTCTATGAAAACAGGTGATCTCAGCTTTCTCTTGGGTATACCCGAAGAAGACATTTTCCCATACCCATATTTGTATGCCTTTCTTTCTTTTTTAAACTGTCCTTTGTACTGAACGCCTTTATGAAAAGTAAATTCATTCAAAAGTCATCTAGTCTATAATTTCAGCAGTTTCCAAAGAAAGGGCTGAGGGGAAAAGTGATACATTTTGCAAGCCTCCCCTTTTTTTTGAGAGAGACAGGGTCTCACTCTATTACCCAGGCTGGAGTACAGTGGGGCAGTTATGGCTCACTGCAGCCTCGACCTTTTGGGCTCAAGCGATTCTTTCACCTCAGCCCCTGAGGGGCTAGACTGCAGGTGCATACCACACATGGCTAATTTTTTAGTTTAATTTTTTGTAGAGACAGGGGTCTCACTATGCTACCTAGGCTGGTCTTGAACTCCTGGACTCAAGTGATAGACCTGCCTCAGCCTCCCAAAGGGCTGGGATTACAGGCATGAGCCACCACATCTGGCCTATGTTCTTTGTAAGGAATGAGAATCAGGAACTGTTTTCTTCATTTCACTGTTACTGACATTTCTATTCTTTTTCTGTTTTAAGCTAGAATTTGAGGTTTACTTCTTGAGTAAATCTCATTCTTTCAACCATTCTTTCAGAAATTTAGGAGTTAAAATCAATACGTTCTGTATTAATTATAACCTCCTTTCATAAATTTCACAGAGCATTTCTATGTTGTTATGATTCTTTTTCTGAAATCTTGAGAAAGAAAACTAAAACCTATTCTCTAGGCAAATACTTCTGTTTGATAAAGGAAGAAAAGATATTCTCCTTTTCCTTTCCTTTCAATGTCATTGTTGCTTTAAAAAGTGTTTTTTTCTGTCCAGATACTTCCTCAACACCTACCTTGTGCTGTGTAGACTTCGCCTATAAGAACGTGGTGAGGAGCGGGGGAACTGCTCCAGCTATGAGTCATGAATAATGTCCTCCTCGCCCGCAGGAACGGAGGTCCCAGTCACAAACCCACAGGGAAGGGCACAAGAGCCGGGTCATCCATGGAGTGAGGAAAGGACAAATCAGCCCTAAACCTGTGCTCCCTGTCCCCTGCACCACTGCCGAGTGTCTCAGCTTCAGTTTCAGATTTCTTGCCAGAGCTGTGTCCATTCTCTCCCTTCTCTTTCACAGCCTAACCACTCTTAGCCTTGGTACCTGGGTGGCGGGGATGGGGAGGAAAGAGAAGGGACAACGAGATGGCAAGAGATGATAGCACTCATCACCCCTAAGTGGGTTTCAGCTCAAGGCTAAATTCAGCATCAACTGCCAGGCAGCTTCCAAGGGACCCTTGCGTGAGGTCCCTCTTGCCCAAGTATCACTCTGGCCTCAGCAATTCTGACAGACCTCACCTTCCAGCAGCTACCAATCTCAACGAACCCTCAAAACACTATGTGTTTTTCTCTCTTTTTTTGTCCCTACCTTCAGCATAAAAACCAGGGGTTTCTGGGCTGGACACAGTGGCTCATGCCTGTAATCCCAGCACATCGGGAAGCTGAGGTGGGCGGATCACAAGGTCAAGAGATTGAGACCATCCTGGCCAACATGGTGAAATCTCTTCTCTACTAAAAATACAAAATTAGCTGGGAATGATGGCGGGTGCCTATAATCCCAGCTACTCGGGAGGCTGAGGCAGGAGAATCGCTTGAACCTGGGAGGTAGAGGTTGCAGTGAGCCAAGACTGTGCCACTGCACTCCAGCCTGGGCAACAGAGTGAGACTCCATCTCAAAAAAAAAAAAACAAAAAAAAACAAAAACCCAGAGGATTCTTTGGATTTTTTTTAATATTCAATCAAGTGACAAAAAGGCACAGACACACCATTAAAACAGAATACCAAAACAGCCAAACGCTCTTTCCAGAATTTAAAAATTGGCAGGAGGTTCCTTTTTCCACTTTTGACACCCCTGTAAGCCCACAGTCTAGCTGAGAGTTAGCTGCAAATACATTATATAAAGACTCAAAATTACAGCAGAGTAAATATATCTAAAGATTTGAACTACCTTACAGGAACTAAAATTGAGTAGAGAATGGTTGTACTATTCTTCATTAGATAAGAAGTTTAAACTTGAAAACAAATAAAGAAAAGGTAAATTAGTCAGCTCAAGTGGTCAAAAGGCTGATTGCAGATGCAGCTGGAGAGCAGAGGCACTGTCTAGATTTAAATTTATGCACTCCCTGGGTATAAATTTGTGCACTCCCATGGCCTGTCCTGGAGGCAGCAAATGTGGGACCCAAATGGCGCTCATCAGAAGGTTTAGTAGGCTGGTTGCAGTGGCTCATGCCTGCAATCCCACCTTGGCAGCCAAGGTGGGTGGATGGCTTGAGCTCAGGAGTTCAAGACCAGCCTGGCAACATGAGGAGACTCTGTCTCTACTTAAAATACAAAAAAAAATGCTGGGCATGGTGGTGTGTGCTTATAGTCCTAGCTACTCAGGAGGCTGAGGTGGAAGGATCACCTGAGCTGGGTGGGCCTCAAAAAGTTTGCAGTGAGCGGAGATCCTGTCTCAAAAAAAAGAAAAGGCTCAGTAGAATGGAAAGCTCATGATGAGTCACCTTCATTTATTTTACCAACAAAATTACACGGTTAGATTCACGGGGAGAGAAAAGGCCACTGTTGTGGGAACATAAAACAGTGTTCAAATTTCTAAGTCATTCTAAGGTACAAGGTGAATTTTTAAAACAGTTTTCAAATAATCTAAATCATTTCCTAAATGCTGCCTGTGTATATTTACATGCTGTCAGCTCACCAGATAGTTCAACTACAGGCAGTTATATGCTAATTAGAACTCTGTCACACTGATCAGCTTTGTAAAACATGAGAAGGTGCCAGGTACAGCGTCCCCTGTCGTGGCCAGCTGATGGGCCCTTCGCATCAGCAGTCCATCATGTAGGATGTGGCTTCAGGTGGTTCTTGATCATCTCATTAGAGCTGTAGTGAGACGCTCACTAGAGATTTAAATTCTCAGGCATGTGGCCCTTCAGGCTAAGTTGAAAAGCCCAAGAACTCAGTGCCATTCCTCTGTCAAAACTGGGATGAAAAGGAAGCTGGTCAGAAAAGCTAGCTGAAAAGAAAGCTGTTAGCCACCCAGACCTGGTCCCAGCCACCAGGTCTGACATTTGGAACATAAAGCTAAGTGTGGCCTTTACTTCGATATATTCAAATAAGTGAGAAAAAGGGTAAATAATTTTAGCACAAATTTGCCATCATTTTCATGACCCAGACTACCAGATTCTATAACTAACAAGACAGATAGGATAAAACATCTAAACACATGTTCTACCGAAGATTACTTCTGAAATTTTTTTGTTGTGTCATTGAACTCTGCCCAAAACTTGTGTACAATCTGCTCATTGTCTTCACACCATCTTCCAAAAAAATAAAAAATATGGTGTTGGCTAGGTGCAGTGGCTCACACCTGTCATCCCAGCACTTTTGGAGGCCGAAGAGGGTGGATCACCTGAGATCAGGAGTTCGGGACCACCCTGGCCAACATGGTGAAAATCCATCTCTACTAAAAATACAAAAATTAGCTGGGCATGGTGGTGTGCCTGTAATCCCAGCTACTTGGGAAGCTGAGGTGGGAGAATTGCTTGAACCTGGGATGTGGAGGCTGCAGTGAGCTGAGATCGCGCCACTGCACTTCAGCCTGGGCAAGAGACTGAGACCGGGTCTCAAAAATAAATAAATAAATAAGTAAATTATATATATATATCTAGTATCACAAAAAGAGCACTGGACTAATTAGTATTACTTCAAATGTTTTCTATGGAGTAGGAATAGACCAGAAAATGGAAATGGGAGTTTTTGCCCATTTTCCAAACCCATATTGGCCCACTGGTAAAACAGACAAAAAGCTTAGAGAAGCTTCTGTCCTAGAGAATGGTAGCTAAACCTATTAAGAGCAGTGAAATTTCTAAATTACTTTTTACAAAATTAGCCCTTAGTATCTTGGAAGAATTATTTAACCTCACAACAGGACTCTACAAAAATCAGTCTGGGTATCTTGCAGGAACTCTCACTTATATCCTAAAGCAATTGCTGATATCACAGTCTCTAAGGCAGTCACTATTTAAATTATCTGTTATCTATTAAAGGGGGGGGTGATTAAAACAGTGATCACTTATTATGTGCCAGACATGGGTCTATGCCCTGTATGTGTATTAAATCATATAACCCTTACACACTTTTATGAGAAAAGGACTCTATTATCCCCTCTTACAGTTGAGGCAACTGAGGCATTTAAAGGCTAAGTAATTTGCATATGTTTACAGCCCTAGTAAGTAGCAAAACTGGGGTTTGAATTTACGTGATCCAATTTCAAAGCCATGATTTTGCCTACTCCAAGGAAAAGGTCTGAAAATACAGAAATAGTCTCACAAGATGCTGAGGAACTGGCTTCTTTTCTTGCGTGAAAGTTATAATTCTGCTTCTCTTAATAGTAGTAGTGTAGTACTTATGTGGGCAAATTCTGGTGTCAGACTGCCTGTGTCATAAATTCCAAGCTCTGTTATTTACCAGCTCCATGACCTGGCCATGATAAGCTCTCTGATCTGGGTATGTTACCTAATTGTTATATGCCTTAGTTTCTTCATCTGTGAAATAGGGATACTGGTGATAATAGTACCAATCACAGGCCATCATGGTGAGGGTGAAATAAGTTAATATACACAAAGTACTTAGATACAGTAAGTACTGTATAAGCCTAAGCTATTTTATGGATGAATTATAGGTAAGAAAGTATTCATCCAAAATGCTTCCAAGAATAATTACTGGATACATAATAAACATTGCTTTCAATGATATATGTCTTAGTCTGTTTCCTGATGCCATAACAGAATGCCACTAGACTAGGTAATTTACAAAGAATAGAAGTGTATTTGGCTCACACTTCTGGAGGTTGGGAAGTCCAAGAGCATAGTGTCAGTACCTGGCAAGGGTCATCTCATAGTGAAAAGCAGAAAGGTAAGTGAGCAAGCAAAACAGAGAAGACATCAGACCACATTCATCCTTTTATCATGAGCCACTCCCATAGTAATGGGCCCTCATGACCTAATCACCTCTTAAAGGCCTCACCTCCTAGTACTATTACATTGGCAATTAACTACTTTTTTTTTTTTTGAGGCAGAGTCTCACTCTGTTGCCCAGGCGGGAGTGCAGTGGCACCATCTTGGCTCACTGCAGCCTCTACCTCCTGGGTTCAAGCAATTCTCCTGTCTCAGCCTCCTGAGAAGCTGGGACTACAGATGCGTGTGATCACACCCAGCTAATTTTCGTGTTTTTAATAAAGACCAGGTTTCACTATATTGGCCAGGCTGGTCTCAAACTCCTGACCTCATGATCCACCTGCCTTGGCCTCCCAAAGTGCTGGGATTACAGGCGTGAGCCACTGCACCCGGCCTGGCAATTAACTTTTAACACGAGCTTCCCCAGGGACATTTAAACTATAGCAGCCTATTTTCTCTATTTGCAAAAATCACTGATACAGGTGCTAAGCCAGGATGCTAAATCCCTCGTTCCAAAAGAACCCACATTCATTCCATGGTGATGGCAGAGGCCACAAACACTGCTAGTGAGGAGGGGGCAAGTGAACACAAAAGGATGGATCCCCTGGCATTCTTGCTACAAATCACAGAGAGTGAGGGGCTGACCAGCACCATGGCAAAGCAAGTGTCAGGAATTGATTTCAAATCAGGTTCTTAAGGGTAAGGTGGAGGATAATTATGATCATTATTGTTATTGTCATTATACCTTGCAATTACCTTGGCTTAATTAATTCAAACTTGTGAAGTGCTTTGAGATCCTCAGATGAAAGGGGCCATGTTACTCTGAAGTGTCATTATTCTTCCACTGCCCTTTCATCCAAGGTGATTATAGCTCTTCGCAAGCATTAATTAATCCTCATAACAGCCCCAGAAAGCAGATAAGCGTAGGAGTCATCCACACTGGGGCCAAGAGAGACATTTATCCAAGGAGTTTAGCGGTAGCTATTGTGTAGTCAGTTGGGCTGTTGGGAGGCCCCCAAATCACAGGGCTTTATGGCTGGAGCATCAGCAGTTTGTATAAGCCTCCAGTTTAGCAACAGTTCAATGAGGGGCAATATCTATACAACTCAGATTTTTAAAAAAATAATTATTCAGTTTATATCCAGAGAGACATTCTCAAAGGCTTAGTTATAGGGTAGGGATGGAGAAAAATAGAACTGTCATCTATTGTTTTTCAATGACCTGGCAACTTTGTTATCAAACAAAACATTTTCTCACGTTCTACAGAAAAGGATTAGCACCGGGCGTGGTGGCTCACACTTGTAGTCCCAGCACTTTGGGAGGCTGAGGCAGGTGGATCACGAGGTCAAGAGATCGAGACCATCCTGGTCAACATGGTGAAACCCCGTCTCTACTGAACATACAAAAAATTGGCTGGGCATGGTGGCGCGTGCCTGTAATCCCAGCTACTCAGGAGGCTGTGGCAGGAGAATTGCCTGAACCCAGGAGGTGGGGGTTGTGGTGAGCCAAGATCACGCCATTGCACTCCAGCCTGGGTAACAAGAGCGAAACTTCGTCTCAAAAAAAAAAAGAAAGAAAAGGATTTGCTCAGGGTCACAAAATTATGGAGCTTAAACTATTTTTTTTTTTCTGTGACGGAGTCTCACTCTGTCGCCAGGCTGGAGTGCAGTGGCGCAATGTCGGCTCACTGCAACTTCTGACTTCCAGGTTCAAGCGGTTCTCCCACCTCAGCCTCCCAAGTAGCTGAGGTTACAGGCACTCACCACCACACCCAGCTAATTTTTGTATTTTCAGTAGAGATAGGGTTTCACCATGTTGGCCAGGATGGTCTCAATCTCCTGACCTTGTGATCCATCTGCCTTGGCCTCCCAAAGCGCTAGGATTAGAGGCATGAGCCACCACTCCTGGCCGGAGCTTAAACTATTATAGGAATTGCCATTAGTTCAAAATCACAGGCAGACTTTGACTTACACTAAGATCTATGAATTGGGGTCTTTTTCACTGCTGTTTATGCTGCCACTGTGGGATGAGGGGTCCTAATGTGAGACAGGAATTTTATGACATAAGTTAGTGCCTTATTAACAGAAAGGGCAAATCTCCCCTTTGAGGAGACGTCTCTCAATGGCTTATAATCTGTTTTTGGCACAAATATTCAATGAGCAAACGATTTGCTTAAAACAGCTTGGATATCCTACTAAATAGGATATCCTATTTAGTATATCAAGTCCAAGGGATTTCAGGATTGGTGAAGATGCTTGTTTTCTTTTAGTATTGAAGCTTTGGAATTCTTGCACCGTTTATTTAGAAACAGATGTGAATGTATAAGGTCCTCATTAGGTCTTATGACTATAGCAGAAAGCAAGGTATCCCATCCCTTAGTCATCAGGAGTATGCCTGTCCTCTTTGTAGGGTGTGGCTGCAACCTGGGTGCCCTGCTGGTGAGGATGAGACAGACAAGGCTTGCCTTATCCACCTGGAGCTGGACCACACTGACCCGGCACTACAAACACTGTTATTGCACAGCCACAAATACTGATGATTATTGTCTTTTACCATTACTATTACTATTGCTGTTACTATCAAATACAATAAAGTTATAATTACTACTTGACATTCATTAAGGCTTGCAAAGCAAAACCTCAAAACAGGCTCCACCAAAGGTTTATATCATAATTTACATAGGTAGAAAATAAAACTCCATATACAAAACACAATTGGAATGGACAGAGTATGTTTTTTTTCACTACAGACTGCTTTTCTAAAGAGTATCTAAAACTACTCTCTGAGATGCATATGGAGGCCAAGGGTTTGCTTTCTCTGTTAGAGAATATATATATATATATATATATTTTTTTTTTTTTTTTTTTTTTTTTTTTTTTGAGATGGAGTTTCGCTCTTGTTACCCAGGCTGGAGTGCAATGGCGCTATCTCGGCTCACCACAACCTCCACCTCCTGGGTTCAGGCAATTCTCCTGCCTCAGCCTCCTGAATAGCTGGGATTACAGGCACGCGCCACCGTGACCAGCTAATTTTTTGTATTTTTAGTAGAGATGGGGTTTCACCTTGTTGACCAGGATGGTCTCGATCTCTTGACCTCATGATCCACCCGCCTCTGCCTCCCAAAGTGCTGGGATTACAGGCGTGAGCCACCGCGCCCGGCCGGCATATATGTATTTTTAAAATGTATTCCAAAAGTTAAGTTCATGCTATATAATTAAGATTGAATTGGACTCTTTCAATACTGCTTCACTGACTTCCAGTAAGTGCCATGAGTTGTCATAATTCTAAGACTCAAGCATCATCCCACAAAAGAGTGGATACCCCATCAGCAATTATAGTCATCGCAAAACGTTGGACTGTCTGAAACAATCACTGCGCTGATAGGACTGGCTTGTGGTGCCCGCGCAGCACACGGTACAGCCTCTATTCCAACCACAGTTCAAAAAAGACTGCAAATCTCTCCCCAATGTCAATAGCAAATACTCTCTGGAGATGTCTAAGGAGAATCTTTCAAGTATATGCTGCCAAAGGCAACAGTGCATAAGGATCCAGGTAATTTTAAATAATGTTAAACTTACTGAGAAACAGGCAAAGTTCCATTCCTAAACCAACTTTCATCTGTAAAAGGTTCCACCGCTCTAATTAATGATTTTTTAAATAGTTCATCAAAGTTGCTTAGATCTGTTCCGTATGAAATTACCATGCCTGTCTATCAACTCTCTAATATGCAAAGCATCGTTGCACCATTGAGAGCAATTTAATTCGTTCAGTCGGTTAGTCCAGGAATATACCGAATAGATTTACCTCCATCTAGCTCACCTTGTCCCAAGTAAAACCAAGTTAGAACATTGTGCCTGTGGTGGTTCCCCATTTGTCTGTCCCTCCAGAGCCATGCCCCATCCTTCTATTTTCTGCCATGCTCATCTCTATGGACCACATGGCACAGACTCCCTTGTCCTCTGGCTGTTGTGAGTTTGGCCAAGGGAGGCACCAGCAGGATCTTGGAAGGAAGAAGGAGAGGCTATGTCCCAGTCCTTCCCTCAGGCCAGAGTTTAACCAGTGGTGCCTTCCTCTGACCAAGACAGCCCTCTTCCATGCCTGATGCTCTCATCTGCTTCCAGGGGCACTAGCTCCTCCCCTGCCCCTTGAGAGCGGGGTGATAATAGCTTCCCTCTGTTCCTGGTCCCTGTATGCTTCAATCATCTCTTTTTGGTTCTTTTAACTCTTCCCTGCCCTTCTATAACACTCCCTTTATTAATCTCACTTCACTTAACTGTTTGAGTGTTCCACATATGTTTCCTGCCAGAATTCCAACAGATGCAAATATCCTTGAGCTCTCTTCCTCCCTGTGGTCCTTAGATCAGATATGGGTGAATATACTGGTTGCAATAACAAATGAAATTGTATTTGCCTAATAAAAATGGGCCAAATGTTAATATAAGTATCCACAGAGTCAAACGAGTCATGCATACAGTGCCATTCTAACACTGTCTATTTGCCAAGCTCTTAGACCATGGCCTGGGTTAATATCAATAGGTGTTTTCAACCCTGTATATCAACTCCACTGGCTGCTATTATTTCTGGCTGAAAAGCAAGGTTCTATACCAAGAGTGATAGAAGTGTAAGGATTCATCTGCCAGTTCTATGTCACTCTAGGTCAATACCCATACTCATATGGTTTTGAAGCAAGAATTATTTAAATAGCCATTTTCTACTCTTACACACAACACACATACATACACACCTCAAATTAGTGGGTGTAGTGCAGGGTTTTCCTGCTCATCAAGCTAACTTTGAATGTGCTCCTCCAGACTGTGTCTGAGCTCTAGCACAGCCAAATGCCCCCAAGCTTAAGGATAACGGGGCTCCTCTGTGGTGTTTTCAGAGCCCATATTCTCCCGTGGGTGTCTGTTCTAATGGACCTTAACTATTGTTTTTGGTCCTGAATCTATGTTTGTTTCCACTTATCTATAAGATGCATGTGCCCTGCCCACAACCACTGAGTTTTCCCAAATGCTGTCATCCCCCTGACTTCTGAATCTAACTGCCCCAGTGCCCCAGTCTACCTAGCTCCTGGGCAACTACATTACCACCTTGTGGTTCCCTGGTGCTGCTTTCCTGATCTGGGACAAGCTGGGATACTTAAAGATTGAGCCTTGCATGTCACCTACTTAATTCCTGTGTCATCTGGAAACTTTACACCTTACACCTTTCCTCTTGCTCCCACCAAATAGTGCCTGAACCAACAGAGTAGATGAGCTCAATGACCCTTCCTCAAACTGATACTCTTTGGACTCATGTTTTCAAAGAGTTAGTAGAACAGAGAAAAGTTCCGGAAATGCCACGAGAGGATATAATACGTACTTGTTCCAAAATCCTTTGAGGCAGCCAGTTGCTGCTCCAATGTAACAGTTCGTCAGAAAAGCTGCTTCGACACAAACCTGTGGAAACTCTTCACAGAGCATTTTATTTCACTGCAAAGGTTAAGGTCAGAACCCAAACTCTGCCTAACCTAGTTCATCGCAAATATTAGCAAAATATTGTTCAGTGACTAGAACTATATAATGGTGAAATATATTACATGAAAGCAGCTACAAAGAATGGATGACACATCTTGAAGGCAAGTCCCATGAACCCTGTAAAATTACCATAGATAAGTCATTTTTCTGAATGTACATCAGTAACATAAGGAACTTCACAAAATGAAGACTCTTACTGAAGGGTATTATGTACCCAATTGCTAACTGTGGAATAATTAAGTTGCCCAAAGTAGCATTTAAAATAAATTATATAGCCTGGCACCTAATAACCAATAATATGCTTCATCATGAATATCTGCTGAATGTAATGTTAATTTGCACTTGGTAGAATATCATTGGAATGTCTGACAGCTCACATCCTAAAGGAAACTGCCTGCCTATGGCCACCACTAGTATATATTTTGTACCTTATAACCCTATACCCCTTTTGCCAATTTGAGTGGCATGAGGAATGGGCACCTAACCCAGGGAAACCTAGACCACATGCAATCCAAAGCCCATGTCCTAGGGCCTCATGATGAGCTGGCACAATCCTATTCCATCTTGGGGACTAGAAGTAAGAGTATTGGGCTTGAGAGGCCACATGGGCCTAGTGGGAGTCAACATTATGAGGGATACAGTTATTTTGAAAAATAGTATGGAGGTTCCTCAAAATATTAAAAACAGAACTGCTATATGACCCAGCAATCTTTTTTGGGGATACACAACCAAAGGAAAATAAATCAGTATGTCAAGTAGATATCTGCTCTCCCATGTCCATTGAAGCGTTAGTAACAATAGCCAAGATACGGAAACAACCTAAGCATCCATGAATGGATGAATGAGTAACCAAAACAGATAGCTGTATATACACAATGGACTATCATAGGGCCTTTAAAAAGAAGAAGATCCTGTCATTTTCAACAACATTTATAAACCTGAAAGACATCATGCTAAGTGAAATAAGCCAGGCACAGAAAGCGAAACACCACATGATCTCACTTACATGTGGAATATGAAAAAGTCAGACTCAACCAAGGCAGGCAGATCACAACGTCAAAAGATGGAGACCATCCTGGTCAACATGGTGAAACCCCATCTCTACTAAAAAAATACAAAAATTAGCTGGGCATGGTGGCGTGCGCCTGTAGTCCCAGCTACTCGGGAGGCTGAGGCAGGAGAATTGCTTGAACCTGGGAGGCAGAGGTTGCAGTGAGCCGAGATCACACCACTGCACTCCAGCCTGGCGCCTGGTGCCTGGCGACAGAGCAAGACTCTGTCTCAAAAAAAAAAAAAAGTCAAACTCACAGAAGCAGAGAATAGTGTGGTGGTTACCAGGGTCTGGGGTCAGGGAGGGGTATCCAGAGATGTCGGGCAAAGAGAGCAGAGGATCAGTGAGACAAGAGGAATAAGTTCTGGAGATCTATCATATAGCATAATGACTATAGTTAATGAGGTATATTTGAAAATTTCTAAGTGAGATTTTGTGTTCTCGCCACAAATAAATGATAAGTATGTGAGGTGATCGCTTTTTTAATTAGCCTTAATCATTCCAGAATGCATATCTTTAAGCATTCCATTTTACTCTATAAATATATAGATTTTTATTTGTCAATTAAAAAGAAACAGTAAAAATTGCTAGACACAGTGGCATGTCATGCCCGTAATCCCAGCATTTTGGGAGGCCATGGCAGGAGGATTACGTAAACCTAGGAGTTCAAGACTAACCTGGGCAACATGGTGAAACCGTGTATCTACAAAAAAAAATGGAATAATTAGCCGGGTGTGGTGGCATATGTCTATAATCCCAGCTACTCAGGAGGCTAAAGTGGGAGGATCACTTGAACCCAGGAGGCAGAAATTGCAGTAAGCCAAGATGGTACCACTGCACTCCAGCCTGAGTGACGGAGTATGACCCTGCCTCAAAATAAAGAGTAAAAATTTAAAAGAAAAATATATGAGAGATAGAAACCTTAGGTGACCAGATATGTGGTAAATAGTGGAGTCTCTTTAATGACAGGGCACTAGAGGGATGACCCATAACCTTCTGCGGCCAGGATGCCATAGCCTCCATCCAGAAGCTCCCTCTCACTGGGGTTTCTGGGAGGCTCAATCACGTTATGGCCCTGGATCTTGGATTCTCTAACAACCATTCCCTCACACCTGCTCCTTCCTGACAGAGCTCCTTGAATGGGTCTCCTTTCTTTTGCACAAAAAATGCCCTAAGTTCCTGATGAAAATAGAGGCTTACGTGGTACTCTAAAGTTTTAAAAAATCAAAGTGAATATTGTATTTCCTGCTGGGTTTTTTCCTCATGACAAAACAGGGAAGCCAAAATAGTTAACAGAACTAACACAGGTGCTCAGTACCATAAAACATCTGCATAACGAGGAGGCATTTATGAATTGGTCCTTCCATGTGGATTATATGGGCAACTGCCTACCCTGTGTGATGTTTGGAGAAAATGATGGGTCACACACACACAAAAATCCCTGCCCTAAAGTTTAATGCTTCCAAACCCATAGCTTCACCCCTTGTGTTTAATGATTTGATTTGTTCAATAAGTATAGACCAGGGGTAAGGGAGGCTTAATTCTTTAAATGTCAGTAGTCATTTACACTTTAGTAAGAGCAAAGGACCCAAGAAAAGTTTTTGATGAACAAAAGAAAGACAGAGGATTCCTAAAGAAAGGGGAAGTGAAGACAGCACAAAGTAAGAAAATGAGGAAGATTAGGAGATGGCCTCTTACCTCGCTGCAATTCCTAAAACCAGAACCAGAGTTACAGATAAAAAGCAAGGATGAGCAGAACTTTCACTGTGTTCCTGCTTGCCTGAGTTAACCTACACATTACAGGCCTTACCAGTCAAGCTCCCATCTGGTAGAATGACTCCCCTCTGCTCCCATCCACTTACTCTTCCCACCAGAGCTCATCTGACACATTTGTTTCTGAGTGTTTAGAAAACCCCTTGTTTCTGAGTATGAAGGATAGCAAGTCCCACGGGACAGATAGGATTCTGTGACAGTTAGGATTCTGAACGCTGTGCCTGTTTTAAAACACAATCGCAATACATATAATGATAAAGTCAGTCATCCCGGTGTTTTATTTATTATATCTGGAAGCAGATGGTCTTCAAAGTGTTTAAACACATTTGAACATGCAAGATCCATTATTTATTGCCTGAGATAGCGCATAGAGGCAGAGTGTGGGGCCATTAGCAGGTACAGAAGGCTGGGAATGCCAAAAGGCAGCTGGCTTCCATGGAGCCCAGGAGAAAATTCCCCTCTTGTCACATTCGTTTCTCAGTCCCAGAGCTGCTGGCCAAAAGCACTCCTCCAGGCTTACCAGAAGCACTGTCTATGTTGCTGTGTGTGTGAAAGTGAGTCTGTCTCTTTTTGTTTTGCCAGAAAAGCATGGACAAATATGCAAGTTTTAAAAAGAAAGAAGGAAAGGAAGGGAAACGGGTGTACGTTCCAAAAAAGAAGGTTTGCTGGATTTAGAATGTCAAGGTCCACAGAGTGGAAAGTGATTGATTTGGAAATCAAATGAGAAAAAAAAAACTTTCTTAAGAATGGAGTGAAGACCCCACCCCCTACCCTTCTCCTCCTTTCCTGGTCTCTGCTTCTTTATTATTGATACCTCTCTTTTTGATCTCTGCACTCCTTTGTTTTGGCTTCCCAGGTGCCTAGGGAAAATGGCTAGCAGTGAGTTCTTCAGCTTCCCGGCTCGGGCTCCGCAGCCAGCCCCTCTGGCTCAGCCAGCTGGATCACACTGAATTAGTCAAGTACTTCATTATCTCCCCTCTCTGCACATTTTGCTCCAGGTAATAAATGCCCAAACAAGAGAGCCTTCTGCTGCACTGTCTGTGAAGTTCCAGGGCCTGGGCCAATTCTGCAGATAGGCTCCGTGCCCTGGGAGGGCACCACTTTTCATCCCTCGCCTGCAGTGCCCCAGACCTCCGTTTAGTCACAGCGGTTTGCTATCCGTGGAGCTGCTGATAACCGGCCGGCTTGGGAGCCCAGGAACCCTGCGGAAGCATGGGCTGGCTCGAGTGCGCAGGCCTGGCCCAGGGGGAGCTCCCGGAGAGCCGGCCCGATTATGATGTCGGGAGGGATGTGGTGATCCTCGGAGGCGGCTCTTGCCAGCGGGCAAGGGCTTGGGGCACCCCGGGCAAGGCCGTTCTCACAGTGGACGGGCAAAAATGCAGATCTCTAGGTTTGGTGGGCAAAGCCACAAGGAGGAATTTTTTTTTTTTTTTTTTTTTTTTGAGACGGAGTTTCGCTCTTGTTACCCAGGCTGGAGTGCAATGGCGCTATCTCGGCTCACAGCAACCTCCGCCTCCTGGGTTCAGGCAATTCTCCTGCCTCAGCCTCCTGAGTAGCTGGGATTACAGGCATGTGCCACCATGCCCAGCTAATTTTTTGTATTTTTAGTAGAGACGCGGTTTCACCATGTTGACCAGGATGGTCTCGATCTCTTGACCTCGTGATCCGCCCTCCTCAGCCTCCCAAAGTGCTGGGATTACAGGCGTGAAGGAGGAATTTTTAAAACGTAATTAAGTGGCCACCCTTCAAAAGTCAGGTCAGGCTAAATCACGATGTGAACTGAGGCTGCTTCCGCTTGGGAGAAGTTAGATTCAGGTTGAGCCCTCCAAATGCAAACACATTTTCTCTCCCCGCCACCCCCATTTTCCATCGACAGACCTCTAAGGCCTTCTTTCTGGTTGGTGACAGGCCAGGTACCTAAACCAGAATCAGTAAAACTGAGCTTCTTGACATGCACATTACAGGGCCTTTCAGGGTGGCTGAGATTGCAGTCTCATAGAACTGTAAATGCATGTAAGAAAATTTGGCTATAGAGACTCTAAAGATAACACTGTCTTCATGTCCATGAAAGAGGGAGAATGACCTATAGGGAAAGTTAAAATTCAGGATTGATATGAATCAAGAGATTTTAAACCAAGAGAAGATTTTCATACGTTCCTGGTATAAGTATTATGGGGAGGTCCACAGAGGAAGAAAGAACAGATAGATCAACTCTCATTCACCAATGCTAACTCCTTTAATATTGAAGAATGGGGGAGAATGGGAGCTCTCAGGCAAAAGAGGGGGTCCCCTCCTCCTGTACCCCCTGCTCCAAGTCATTAAGAAAAAAATGATAGAAAAGAAGCTTCTCTGGCCACCAAGGTCTAGACTGCAGCATTTAGATAAAAATATCAATGGCGAAATACTGCTAAATTAATCCAACTTCTTTTGATTATTGATGTCCTACTGTTTTGTGCCTGAAACAACATACGAGATGCATCAGTCATTTATAAATTATTCATTCAGTTATTTTGGCAGCAGCGTCTTTCCATTTATCAACTGATAAATGTACAGAAGATAAGAAGGGTAATTTTATAGCCACTTGACATTTACCTTTGACATGATTTTCATATTTAATAAGGGGAAAACACTAATGAAATACGTTTGACAACACCGTAGGCATCACAGATTAACACCAGCAAAAATAAGCCAGCTTTGGCCAGGAGCTCCAGAAACTCACCAGCTCCCTTCAGTTTCCTGCTTGACACACTCCCATCTGTGCCTGCAAACAGAAGTGGATATAATGAGAATTTTTGCTCTTACTTCCTTGTTTGTTTGGTTCTGAATAGCTCTACTTTGTAACCTAACCAGAAAGAGGCATTGTTTTTGTTTTTGGTTTTTCGCAGGGTGGTGGTCTAAATAGTTTTATTTTCTAAAATGTATCTACCAGGTACCTCGGATAGATCTATAGGGATAGTGTATGCCTGATGGTTTTGTTGTTTATACCAAAGCAACTCACTTTGAGCATTCATGTCAATCGCCCCTCTTGATTCTTGATAAAAGTTGAATGAATGGATAATTCCTTCACTAGCTACCTCTCCATCGTGATCAGGTCTTATTTCTGCCTAAGTCTCATCAACCTTCTCACCAGCCTTTCCATTCTAGTCAACTTCTCTGACTAGTATTCTATAACTATACCATTGACTCACACCCCACAACACACACACGCACACACACACACACACACACCATACACAACATGTGGAAAGATCTAGAGAGGAGCAAGGTTATCTAATGACCCCCTGGGACCTACACTGTGGGCTGGAACTGTAGCTAGAAAGAGTATGTTGCTGAAGTTGGGCCGCTGGCTCTGGCCAATCAGAGGCCAGAAGAGATAACAGTGACAGCAGTTTCTTCAGGCAGTCTAACCAACTCATGTACCTAAATGTGTCCTCTACATCCAAAAGCTTCATCAACAGAATTTTGTAAAAGATCTGGACATATTATGAGAAGAATTTAAATAGATTCCAGAAATGAGATCAGATAGATAGGCAATTTTCATTTGGCTGTTCACTAGAAGGACATATGGATATAAAAATCCCCTTATCTTAGAGTTACTAGGATACCAGGCAAGAAGCCAAAGCAGAATCTTGGAAATAAAACTTCAAAGGGGAATTTATCAGGATGACAGAACTAAAGTACCTGATGATGTTTGGAAGCAATGGTTTTTTACAAAAATTATTTCACTTACAAGACTGTAATTTCCCTGAGAAAATGAACCACATTGCATTTATGTTAGTGTCCCAATAACCTAGCACAATACCCAGCAATTAATAGGTATTCAATAAAAGAATGATTTTTTTGTATTATAGTTAACATTTATTGAGGGCTTGCTATCTGGCAGGTACTGTGTTAAAAACTCAGTATAAATTATTTCATTTCATCAGCCTCATAATACTGTCAATATTAGTTTTCAATACTGACAGTATTTAGAGGCTAGGGAAATAAAATCTAGGGAGGATAGTTTCCTGGGCTCACACAGTAGTTAGTGGCAGAGCTACAGTACAAACATGGACAATCTAATGCCAGAACCTATGTTCTCGGCTACATTCATTGCCTCTCGGGTTGAACATCTAAGATCAGAACTGTGAAAGGAGGATGCTTGGTCAAAGTAGGACCACACAAAGCTGGCATAATTTTCGTACTAAGTCATTGGACTAAGGTTCATTAAGTTTCTCACATTATTATTATCCCAAGGGTCTAAAGCAGGGACTTTCTGGGGATATATACAAATAAAATGCAGAGGGCAGAACTTGAGTTTTTATTTATAACGTCATGAAAAACTTACCCAAATACAATAAGTAAAATGAGAAACAGAAAAGCAACGTTGAACTCTTTCTTTAATAAATCATTAATAAAACTCTAGGCCAGGTGCAGTGGCTCATGCCTATAATCCTAGCACTTTGGTAGGCCGAGGCAGGCGAGGTCAAGTGTTCGAGACCAGCCTGACCAACATGGTGAAACTCTGTCTCTACTAAAAATACAAAAATTAACCAGGTATGATGGTGTGCACCTGTAATCCCAGCTACTCTGGAGGCTGAGGCAGGACAATCACTTGAACCCGGGAGGCAGAGGTTGCAATGAGCAGAGATGGTGCCACCGCACTCCAGCCTGGATGACAGAGTGAGACTTCATCTCAAAAAAAAAAAAATTCTAAGCTATTTTTTTAAGACAACAAATACCAATCCACAATGTAACATGGAACACATGCCAAATGCAATGACAATCAGCTTGAGAAAGGACACCCTTTACTACAGCTCTCAGGCAAAGCCAACAGCACATACTTCTCCAACCCAAGTGACATAGTCCGAAAGGTAAAGCAATGGTCTCTGTGCTTTAAATCTCTAGGGATATATATAATGTATTATTTTTAAACTTAGTGGTTTAACCATCATAATTTAATGTCTCACAGTTTCTGCAGGTCAGGAATTTAGACACGGCTTAGCTGAGTCCCCTAATCAGGATCTCTCATAAGCTATAATCAAGGTGTCAGACAGGGCTGCAGTCATCTGAAGTCTCAACTAGGGTAGGATCCACTTCCCAGCCAACTCATGTAATGGAGGGCTTTAGATGAAAGGCCTCAGTTCCTTGTGGGATATTGAGGCCACTCTCAGTTCCTTGCCATGTGGGCCCCCTCACAGGGCAGCTGAACCTATGGCAGCTTCCTTCATTACAGAAGGGAAGCAAAAAAAATAAAAAATTGGGAGCTAGATGGAAGTGAAGGGTTTATTTTCTTTCTTTTTTTTTTTCTAGAGATGGAGTCTCGCTCTGTTGCCCAGACTGGAGTGCAGTGGCATGATTTCAGCTCACTGCAACCTCCGCCTCCCATGTTCAAGTGATTCTCCTGCCTCAGCCTCTCAAATAGCTTGGACTATAGGCACATGCCACCGTGCCTGGCTAATTTTTTTATATTTTTAGAAGAGATAGGATTTTACCGTGTTAACCAGATGGTCTCGATCTCCTGACCTCATGATCTGAGCACCCTGGCCTCCCAAAGTACTGGGATTACAGGTGTTAGTCACTGCACCAGGCCAGAAGTGACCGTCTTTAAATAACCTAATCTTCAAGTGACATCCAATTACCTATTTTTCTTGGAGACAAGTCACTAACTCCAGCCCACAGTGAAGAAAGGATTATATAAGAATGCAAATATCAGGAGGTGAGGATAAGTGAATCCATCTCAAGTCATTCACTTATCTTATTCAAAACTAAAGGAACAGGTACATGGACTGGCAGTGGGAAATTCCTTGAGCCAGTTAGCACAGAGTCATGAAAAACAGAGAATATGGGAATGAGCACAGAATCGATTGAGTTATATCTGCAGAATGCATTCTGTGTTTGGCAAATGTGACAAATTGTGTTACTGGCCCTATTCTGCAGCCTTGTATCCATGTTCTTCTTCATGCAACTTTTCAGTTACTCTCACCAAAAAGGTATAGATCCTTTCCTCATCCTTTCTGGGATCTTGGCTCAGCTAAGTCATTTGCTTTAGTGATGTGCCAGTTCCAAGACAAGTTCTCAAGTGTCCTGTGTATTTCTCCTTGCTCTCTTGCACCTCTGCCATTGCTGTGAGACTAGAACCAGGACTAACATGCTGGTCTTACGAGATAAATGAAAGCTATATAGAGCAAAACCACTCCCAGCCTAGACCAGCCTTAATCGGCCAACCACAACCAGCTGTAGACTTAGGAATGAGCCAACTTAAAAGTTAACCAACTTATAAATGTAACCAGCACTATCATGATAACTAATAAAAGGCTGTTGTTTTTTAAGCCACCAAATTTTGAGATGGTGTGTTATGCTGGAATAAGCAACTCATACAGTATGGGAAAGCAAAGAATATCTGCATTAGAATAATTCTTTTACTAACAATCTCAGCTGGCTTGGAAGAAGTAAATCAAAAGATCTAAAGGAATAACCTACCGAAACCATAAGAATTTTTGCAAAGCTAAAACATAGTTTTGCCTTCTTTGTAAGATTACCTTCCTAAAAATACCTGGTGCAGAGAAAATGTGCTTTGTTCCAAGTAAAATGAAAGTCTTTAGTAAAATAAACTAGCACAAAAATCCCAAAAATATAACACAAAGAAAGAAGAAAGTGTAAGTAAAATGACACATCCCTCCAAAATATTGGCAAAAAGCCAATGAAAACAAGAAAAATATATTGGTATAAATTTTTGAAAATGTAACAAATCCATTGCCCCTACAAATAAGAGCTAAAGTAATATGCAATGATCAGAGAATGTATAGGAGATTAACATAGTTAATCTAACCATCAGCTTGAAGAGCTAAGGGAAGACGTAGGACAAAAAGGCAGTGGAGAAATGAAGTTTACACTAGAAGTAATACACAAGAGAACCAATGATATTGAAAGTGTAATGGGGATATGGATGACAGGAATGAGAAAAAGCCAACAAAATGGCATGGGACTATACAGGCTTAAACTGTTTGGCAAGTAAGACAGACAGAAAACATAATAGCTGTATAATGTTTGTCCCTGTAGAAGTAAAATAATAAAACAAAAAAATAAAGATATAACTCAAGAAAAGTTGCCAAAATTCCAAAGCTTTGAATCTATAAAATAAAAGAGCACAAAGGAAAAATTCTTATAGAAAAAGCAAAATATTCTATTTGAGACATT
Source organism: Callithrix jacchus (assembly GCF_049354715.1). Taxonomy (NCBI): domain Eukaryota; kingdom Metazoa; phylum Chordata; class Mammalia; order Primates; family Cebidae; genus Callithrix; species Callithrix jacchus. The sequence continues at coordinate 20,290,594 of NC_133505.1, read as the reverse complement.
CCAGAAAGTTGTCAAACTGCAAAGGCAAAAAAAGAATGATGTGGAGATCAAGACAAAAGATCAAGTATTTAGAGGAAGAAACAAATGCTAGCCTCAAAGTTCCCAGAAATCAATGCTAGAAGATGGAAGAGCAGTGCCTAGAAGACCCTGAAGGACAGGAAATGTAACTGAAGAAGTTTAAACCAAGATGGACTGTCATTTCATAATCACTTTTTCAGATACAAAGAGGTTTTAAATCTCAGTAGGTTTATTAAGAAACTTTCAGAAAAGTAACTTCAGACAACCAAGAATTGGCAGGGAGGATTTTAAGCCATGGAACTGTATGACCAATACTTGAACGAATATGAGACTTGTAAATTAAAGAATAGACTTTTATAAATTTATTCTCTGACAATGTAGAAATTACATTTTTTAAATTATGTTTTCTTTACTTTTCTTTTTTTTTATTTTAAAGAGACAGTCTTGCTTTCTTGCACATTGGTCTCAAACTCCTGAGATCAACCAATCCAACCATCTTGGCCTCCCAAATTGCAAAGTGAGCCACTGCATCTCCCAAAATGCTGGTGACCCACTGTGCCCAGTCAATATTATTTTTTTAATTGAGATAGGAGGAAAAAAAAGTAAAAGGGAATATAGTTTTGTTTATTCCTTCTTTGAAAATTGTTTTGATAGCCTGGGGCCAAATGAGGCAATTGAAACCTGATATATCAAATAACAAAGCAATAAGTATATTTAGATATATAAACATAACTATTTTTAAAATAATATAATCAATTAAAATTGGATGATAGGAGGAAGTAAGACAAAGAAATTAAATTTCATTTGCTCATATTACAGAGCTGATACTCTCTTGAAGAACAGAACATTAAGTGTCTTATGTAATGTTATAGTTATTAAATAATTACTAGGACAAAAGTTAAAACTTTTTAAATTATTGTAAGAAACAAAGAAAACAGAGCACAAATGAAAGAATTAAAAAGAAACAGTAATAGCTTGGCATACTATAGAACAGAATTTAGAAATAAAATTCACTAGAAAACAATCATCTGAACTATTAAAACTCTCTAGTAAACAAATCAGTAAAGAATAAGATCAAACCTGAAATTATGGAATTTTTAGAAAATGATCGAAATGAAACATTACATATCACCTAAGAGATATTGTTCAATCACTCTTAATGCAGAAACATTAGATCCATTCTTATTAAAAACAGGAATAAGACACACATGTCTTCATCATCACTGTTAGTCAACATTATTGTGAAAGTACTAGCCGCTGCACTTATTATTTAAAGATGATATTTACCTCTAAACACATAAGGGAAACAATTGAAAAACCACGATGACAAAAAAAGTTCAGGTAGGTGCCTCCAGTACAAAATCATTCTCCTTCCTATAAGAAAAACAAACAACCAATAATAATATGAACTGAAGGGGGAAGAAACAGAGCTGTTCCTATTCAGCCCTCTTGGATCTCTGACCGAAAGTTTTCTTCTTATGCTAATTTTTTATACTTGAAAAATTCTATTGTTCCTATGTATTTTATTATTTTTTTGCTTTAATAAATGTCCGCAGACAACATGATTGTAATATTTAGAAGACCCCATTGCCTCAGCCCAAAATCTCCTGAAACTGTTAAGCAACTTCAGCAAAGTCTCAGGATACAAAATCAATGTGCAGAAATCACAAGCATTCCTATACACCAATAACAGACTAAAAGACAGCCAAATCAAGAACAAACTGCCATTCACGATTGCTACAAAGAGAATAAAATACCTTGGAATACAACTAACAAAGGATGCAAAGGACATTTTCAAGGAGAACTATGAACCACTGCTTAAGGAAATAAGAGAGGACACAAACACATGGAGAAACATTCCATGCTCATGATTAGGAAGAATCAATATTGTGAAAATGGCCATACTGCCAAAGTAATTTACAGATTCAACGCTATCCCCATCAAACTACCAATGACCTTCACAGAACTGGAAAAAAAATCACCTTAAACTTCATATGGAACTAAAAGAGATCCCAAATAGCCAAGACAATCCTAAGCAAAAAGAACAAAGCTGGAGGCATCACGCTACCTGACTTCAAACTATACTACAAGGCTGTAGTAATCAAAACGTCTTGGTACTGTACCAAAACAGAGATATAGACCAATAGAACAGAACAAAGGCCTCAGAGGCAATGCCACATACCTACAACCATCAGATCTTTGACAAACCTGACAAAAACAAGCAATGGGGAAAGGATTCCCTGTTTAATAAATGGTATTGGGATAACTGGCTAGCCATGTGCAGAAAGCAGAAACTGGACCCCTTCCTGACACCTTACACTAAAATTAACTCCAGATGGATTAAAGAGTTAAACATAAGACCTAATACCATAAAAACCCTAGAAGAAAACCTAGGCAAAATCATTCACAAACACAGGCCAATGGCTATAATAAATAAAGAGTTCTGATATATCAATAAAAGAAACAAAAACTAGGCAGAAACCTAGACATAGAAAACAGCTGCAAAAAATGTCACATATTTAATTTCTTAAATAGCATTTAAAGGTCTGGGCACGGTGGCTCATGCCTATAATCCCAGCACTTTGGGAGGCCGAGGCAGGCAGATCACAAGGCCAGGGGTTCAAGACAAGCCTGGCCAAGATGATGAAACCCCGTCTCTACTAAGTATACAAAAAACATTAGTCGGGTATGGTGATGGGTGCCTGTAATCCCAGCTACTTGGGAGGCTGAGGCAGGGAATTGCTTGAACCTGGAAGGCAGAGGTTGCAGTGAGCCGAGATCCTGCCACTGCACTCCAGCCTGGGAGACAGAGTGAGACTCTGTCTCAAAATAAATAAATAAATAAATAAATAGCATTTAAAGGAAGAAAAGCAAAGTGTTGTCACATTCTGATTTGAGAAAGAAATTGCATGGCAATCAATACTGGAGAGTAGCAGTACCCCATTACTGTGCCTGTAATTTTAATTTCTTGATTCTGCTGTAGGAATGTATTTTGTGTAGACACCAGAAAGACTTGTCATACCGTGGAAAGTGGGGACTACTGAGAAAATAGTCAAAGTGCTTAAAAACCGCTGCTGGTACAAGAAAAATGCACAGTATTTTCCAGAGATCAGAGAAAGCCAGAGGGTATTTGGATGGACAACACCCCAACTTGTTGTAGGTAGAAGTGTTTAAATTCAAGGTAAAGAATTTAGGTAAGAAAGCAAGTTTCTCATCAAGTTCAAGTATCAAACCAGGATTGGCTTAAGTTCTACTTAACCACAGTTAAGGTTTCCTGAGAAAAACACCAAGTCATGTTTATTTCTTTGAAATTTCCCTCTACATGTGTCATTTCAAATCACATTTGGTGATATTAGTCATTTAGCTATTGGAGAAAAAACTCATTGTGTAGCGGAAAGAACAAGACAGAACTGTCAAACTTTACTAAAAAACAACTTTATAGCTGAGGGAAGGTGATTAAACATTCCTGAGCCTCAGTTTTCCAATCTGTAAAATGAGAATAAAAAGAAACAGAATGGGCTAGGCATGGTGACTCACGTCTGCCATTCCAGCACTTTGGGAGGCTGAGATGAGGGGATCACTTGAGGCCAGAAGTTTGAGACCAACCTGGGAAACATAGTGGGACCCTGTCTCTACTCAAATAAATAAATAAGTAAAGAACTGGAGTTGTTTTGAAGATTTTAAAACTGAGTATATAAAAAACACAGTACTTCCTTCTTCAATTTAATAAACTTGTTGGTCTCTAAAATATAAAATGAGAAGGAAGGTACTTTCAGGCCTGTTTTCTTTCTCTCCTTTCTTGTTCCCTCCGTCTTCTCTGGTAGGTAAGTCCAAGTGCCCAGGTGCCTAGTGCTATCACATGACAGCTGCCTTAATTCTAACTTTGGTTTATTTGAGCGTGAAACAAATACCACAAAAGCTGGCTCTGAAACAAAACTTTAAAAATGACAGTTGGGGCTGGGCACAGTGGCTCACACCTGTAATCCCAGGACTTTGGGAGGCCAAGGCGGGTAGATCATTTGAGGTCTAAAGTTTGAGACCAGCCTGGCCAACACGGTGAAACTCCATCTCTACTAAAAACACAAAAATTAGCTAGGTATGGTGGCAGGTGCCTATAATCCTAGCTACTGGTAAGGCTGAGGCACAAGAATTGCTTGAACAGGGAAGGCGGAAGTTGCAGTGAGCCGAGATCACGCCACTGCACTCCAGCCTGAGTGATAGAGACTCTGTCTCAAAAAAAAAAAGACAGTGGGAGCAAACATTATTCTAGCACTTCCTGATGAATACACACAGTTTAGAAAGGGGTTATTCTTGAAGAAAAAATATTGTGTGACTAGACCAGGTACTCAGCATAGAAGGGTAAGACCAAGTTATGAAAAACATATAAAATAACTCTCCTTAAATGAGAAAAGTTTTTTCACATGTATTTCACCTATGAAGTCAATGAGTTTAAAAATTAAGACCTACTCTTTAGATAATAAATTTTACCCTTTAAAAATGGCCTTCTCCTACCTGAATGAACTGTCGTATATAATCGAATTTTTCTGACCTCAAACGTATGGAAATGATACCATTTTTAACTAGTCCTTATTTAAATGGATTGGTTTTTTCCCTAAGCATGATGTCAGTCAAATGAAAGAAAACCTCCCTCTACCTAATTGCTACCACCCAAACGTAGTATGTTGGTGCTGAATTTGAGTCACAACGCTTTAGACTTTTCTTGACATCTAATTTTTTTATACCAAATGTATTAAGGCATCACCCACCTCATTTTGTTTGTTTGTTTGTTTGTTGTTTGTTTTTTGAGATGGAGTCTTTCTGTCACCCAGGCTGGAGTACAGTGGCGCCATCTCAGCTCACTGCGACCTCCGCCTCCCAGGTTCAAGTGATTCTCCTGCCTCAGCCTCCTGAGTAGCTGGGCTTAAAAGTGTACACCACCACGCCTAGCTAATTTTTGTATTTTTAGTAGAGACAGGATTTCACCATGTTGGCCACGATGGTCTTGATCTCTTGACCATGTGATCCGTCCTCCTCGGCCTCCCAGAGTGCTGAGATTACAGGCATGAGCCAATGTGCCTGGCTCACTCAACTCTTTAAATAGGCTCATTTACAAGGGGCTTATTTTTGATTCCAAACCAAGTTTATAAAATTCTCCCCAGCATCTGTATCTTCTCATAGCTTCTCTATTTCTCCTCTTGGAGCCACCAGCCTCTCAGGTACTTAGGATTCTCTTGACTCTTCCCTTTTTCTCGCATGATAGGAGCAATGAGCTACCAAGTCAAACCATCTGTACCAATGGAAGTGGTCTAAGAGGTCTACGTCCAGCTGTGCCTCTTTCTTCTCACTACCACAGAAACATATTAGACTTGCATCACCTTCTAGCTTGTACCATTTAAATACTTCTTTTGCTAGAATTCTGCTTCGAGTCTTCTTCCAACTCGAATGTATCCCATCATCTCTGGATTATAACCCCTAAAGCATAATACTGAATTAATCACTCCTTTACACTCATTCATTCAAAACACTTTCACGACACCAACTTGACTCCTCAAGACACTTTAATGGCACCTAAATAAGTATTTAAGGGCCACAATTACCCAACTTAATTCTACATTTTCAGACTTTTCTCCACACTGCGCCGCCGTTTTCTTAACCCATTGTTGAGTCAAACTAATTGCCCCACCTGAGGAAGTTACATGGTACCTTCCCTCATTCTTTACCCTTGCTGCTTCTTTCATTTCCTCCTTTCTTTGCCACCTTTCCTCACCAGTTAAAATCCTCATTATGCTTCAAAATTCAACATAAATATTGTGAAGGATTGCCTGTTCTCTTGAGTTAGAAATAACTTTGCCTTCCTTTGAGCTTTCATAGCATGCTGATTCTGTTTTCAGACTCACTCGTTCATTATAGTCATTATGTACATATCTATAGTTTCCTATTATACATAGGTATGCTCCTCAGAGTTAAGATATGCCCGTCAGGAGATAATTCTCCATCAGTTGTATGCTTCTGCACATCTTTCAAGCAGCGCTTCCTGCTGCATTTGTTTCAGACTATCTTTTCAAGGATGTTTACAGAGCAAACAATTTTGGAAGATAGAGGTAGTATCTCCTTTCAGAGCTAAGGCAGGTCTGCTTATGGTTCATGGCAATAAAGATTATATCTTCCTTCAGGGCACAGGTCAGGCATGCTTACTGCTTCTAATTTAAAAAATCTAGTCTTTCTAAGTTCAGAGTTCCTTCCCCAAAGAGCACCCTACTCCACATGCAGATATCATCCAGCCTCTTCACATGCACTCAGGAAATCAGCACAAATGCAGATACTCTGGTTTTGGCTTCTGTGAACAATAAAGTCTTTTGTCTCTGATCCAGGAGTCTCATGTCTTCTGCCAGCACTCCTGAAACTGACAAAGAGACACTAAAGAGGTCCCACGATTCCCACCTCCTGATATTCACACCCTGAGTAACTCGCCTCCTGTTGAGTCTGAAGAGGACCTGTGACTTGTTTCTATCAGGCAGCATACAGCAAAGGTCGAAGGATGTATGTGACTACATGTACATGATTATGTTATAGATAGTTGTAACATCTGTCTTGCAAGGAGACTCTTTTTTCCCTGGCTGGCCTTGAGTAAGCAAGTGGCTATGTTGGGAAGGCCAATGTGACAAGGACCTGAAAGCAGTTTTCAGCCAAGAGCCAGCAAGAAACTGAAGCCCCAGTACACAGCCTGCAAAAAAACTAAGTTATTCAAGCAAGTACATGCACTTGGAAGCAGATCCTTTTCTAGTCAAGGCATAGATGAGGACCCAGCCCTGCTAACATCTTCATTGCAGCCTTGTCAAGGCCCAGCTAAGCCATGCTTGAATTTCTGACTTACAGAAACTAGGAAATAATCAATGGGTATTATTTAAGCTGCTAAATTTTTTATAATATAGTTACTAAACACTACATATTTAATACAGAGGCAAACTTCATCATTTTCTTTTTTTTTTTTTTTTTTTTTTTTGCAAGTAGGATGAAATCTCAGACCCTTCATAGTTCTTAGCAGTTTTGGCAGCAACGATGGGATGCTGACAGAGACATGGCTTTTAGGAAGGAGAACGATAAGGGTCTTGCGGGCTAATTAATGAACTTTGAGGGAAATCCATGGGAGTTATCAGTAAACATGTTGACCACATCATATGGTTAACTGGGCAATAAGTGGTTCTCCATTTTACTGCCTGTTAATGGGAGGAATTCTCCTAAATTCCTCAACTTAATGGGTTCAGGCCAAGACCCAAGAAGTAGGTTCAAAGACCAGTAGCTGGACAGTACCCTGGTTGTTTCTAACTCTCCTCCAAGAAGGGAAACTTTCTTACTAATCTGGCAGCCAGCCTTACCCCATGGTAACAGTTAATGCTAGATTTATCCTGGAAGAGGCAGAAGGTGCTGCCTTCTTTCAGACAACAGTTGCAGAGACATCCATTTATAGTGTATATACAGGCTGGGAAATTTTCAACAACCATAGGGAGACACTAATAGCATTGTGGTCATACCTGAAAAACACCAACTATCTCTCTAGGGGAAATGTTACTCTTCACTCCTTGCCTGAAACAAAACCATTGCTCGGTGAAACTCCTGAACCTGGGCCTGCTGAGCCTCGTTCACGCATAGTTGAGCTAATTTGAAAACAGTGTCTGTTGAGTTACCGCAACCGTCTAGCCTTAGTGACAGCTATCCAGAACCAAAAATGCAGATGTCTGCTCAAATCAGTGGGTAGAACTCAAGTCCATTCTCACTGTTCTGACCACTATTCCCCTTAGAAAACTATGTTAAATTTTTACTGGCTTTAGGACTAGGACAAATGTTCTAATTGTTTGGTCTGCCACTTGGAAAACTGTAGTCTGGCAGATTAAAGATACCCTTATTGTGCTTTATGAAATGGAAAAAAAAAATCATGGCTGCTAATGAAAGCTTCTGGGTTACTCACATAGGAGTCCAGAGTAAAGGCCTGTTCTCTGATGTAACTAGCTGGAATCAAATTGCTGACTGAGTTTGTCAGTGCTGTCTGGACCTGTCCTCATACTGAATACAGCAACACATGCGCCATCGTAGACTAAGTAAAAAGTAGAGGGCCATATGTTTTTTGATCCTGAGTTATCATGACAAGTCAGATTTCTGACTCTTGCCAAGGCAACCCACTTGTTTTACAGTGAGTTGGGCAACATAACACAGGATATGGCTCCCATCCATCCCCGGAAAATGGAGCACATTAGAACTTTAATCCCTTCTCAGAGCTTTCAGTGGTACCCCACTGCTATTGACATTTTGGGGGGATTAAGGTGTTACTTTTCCAGCCTGATCAGCAGAATCTAGCCACAATATTGTGGCTCTTGAAACTAAAAGGTGTCACAATGTTTTTGGTTCTCTGGAGCATTTGGGTTCTAATATGCCTTTATCACCAAAGCTACTCAACAAGCTAATAGTCAAGATATTCTTGAAAATAATAGAGCAATCATCCACCAATCAGCAGAACTTAACAGCTGAGTATTGTCAAAGAAAGGCTCTCAAAAATAGGCCAAAACCACTGTCAGCCCAGGGTAACTGTGGGTATACCGAAGGCCGTGTTCCTGAGGATCAATGTCGGAAGGGTAATACTGCAGAATGAAGTAGGCTCCCCAAAAATGAATCCAGCTGATCATTTAAAAAACAAACAAGAAAATAAAAATAACAAACCCAAGGGAAAGAGGGAAGGACAGAGCACCAGCATCCCATTGCTATATTATCAAAAGGGGCTGCTGTCCAACAAAAACATTACAAGATATGCAAAGAAACAGGAAGGTCGTAGACCAGAAAGAAAACAGACAACAGAAATTGCTTGTGAAAGAAAGTAGGTATTGGATCTAACAGAAAAAGCTTTCAAGGTAGCCATGACAAATATATGCAAAAGCCTAACAGAAACCATAATTAAAGACGTAAAAGAATGATTACAATGGACATTTATGGACAATATCATATGAAATAGATATGGCAAGTGGCAGACCAAACAATTAGAACATTTGTCCTAGTCCTAAAGCCAGTAAAAATTTAACATAGTTTTCTAAGGGGAATAGTGGGCAATATTTCTAAGGGAAATAGATATTTCATATGATATTGTCCATAAATGTCCATTGTAATCATTCAGTAAAGAGGTAGAAATTACATATATATTTTAAAAGCCAAATGGAAATTCTGAAGTTGAAAATACAATAAGATTTAAAAATCACCAGAGGGGATTAAGAGTAGATCTGAGTAGCAAAAAAAAAGAATGAACAAACATGGAGATAGATCAGCAGATGGTATGAAATCCAAAGAATAAAGAAAAAAAGAATTTTAAAAAATAGACTTAGAGAGCTGTAAGACACTATTAAGTACATCTATATGTATACTAGGAGTTCCAAAAGGAGAGAGAGAAAAAAAGAAATTAGCAAAATAAAATATTGCAATAAATAATGACTGACAACTTACCAAGAGTATTGAAAAGCAATAGTCTATGCATCTAGGAAACTCAACAACCTCCCAGTTGGATAAACGCAAAGAGATTCAGAAGCAGTCTCATCATAGTAAAAATACTGAAAATCACAGACAAGGAGAAATTCTTCAAAGCATTTAGAGAAAAACAACTTGTCACCAAAATATTTAAAACTAAAACTGATTGAAATGAAGGGAGGAATAGACAATTCAACAATAAGAGTTGGAAACTTCAATATTCCACATTGAACAATTGATAGAACAACTTAGCAGATCAACAAGGAAACAGAAGATCTGAACAACATTGTAAACGTAGTGAACTTAAACATGATAAACTAGACCTAGAAGACATTTATAAAGCATTTTACCCAACAACAGCAACATATGCATTGTTCTTAAGCACACATATAACATTTTCTGGAAGAGACTATTTGGCAATAAGTCGAATCTCAATAAATTTTTAAAAATAGAAATAACACAAAGCATGTTCTCTGACCATGATGGAATTATACAAGAAATTAATAACAGAAAAAATAGGAAACTCACAAATATAGGAAAATTAAATGCCACACTCCTACATGACCAATGGACCAAAAAAGAAATTAAAAGAAAAATAAGAAAAAATTTTGAGTGAATGAAAATGAAGATAAAACATACCAAAACATATGGGATACAGCACAACAGTGCTTGGAGGGAAATTTACAACTGCAAATGAAAGGAAGAAAGATTTCAAATCAATAACTTAAACTTATACCTTAAGATAGACACTTGAAAAAGAAGAAAAAAACTAAACTTAAGGCAAGCAAAAGCAAAAATAAAACAAAAATGAAGATTAGAGCAGAAATTAATAAAATATAGACTAGAAAAATAAAGAAATCAATGAAATCAAAACCTTTAAAAAAACAAAATTGATAAATATTCCGCAAATTGATCAATAAAAAATAATGAAAGCTCAGATTACTAGGATCAGAAATGAAAAAGACATCACTACTGACCTTATAGAAGTGAAAAGAATTATAAAAGAATACTATGAACAATGATATGCTAAACTAGATAACTTTGATTAAATGGACAAATTCCTACAAAGGCACAAACCACCAAAATTGACACAAGAGGAAATACACAATCTGAATAGATCTATAACAAGTATAGAGATTGAATTACAGATACACATCACTTAGCTATGGGGATATGTTCTGAGAAATGTGTTAGGCAGTTTTGTTGTTGTTGTTGTGCAAACGTTATAGAGTGTGCTTACACAAACCTAGATGCTATAGCTTACTACACCTGTATAGTCTAGGTATGACTGCTCCTAAGTTAGATTGCTCCTAGGCTGCAAACCTGTCCAGTATGTTACTGTACTGAATATTGTAGGCAACTGTAACATAATGGTAAGTATTTGTATATGTCAACACATCTGAAATTATTAAAGGTACTACAAACTATGGCATTATAATCTTATAAGACCGCTATCATGTGGTCCATCATTAACAAAAATATTATTACGTGGTACATGACTGTAGTAATTTTTAAAACTACCCATGAAGAAAATCCCAGGTCCAGATGGATTCATCACTGCATTCTGCCAAACATTTAATGAAGAATTAACGCCAGTTCTTCAAAAACTCTTCCAAAAAATAAAAGAAAACACTTCCAAACTCATTCTATGAGACCAGTATTACCAATTCCAAAACTGAGAAAGGTATCAGAAAACAATAAAACTAAAGGCCATTATCTCCTATGAACATTGACACAAAATCTCCAGCAAAACACTGACAAACCAAATACAGCAACATATAAAAAGAATTATACATCATCTTAAGTGAAATTCGTCCTAAAGATGGAAGGTTGTTTAATATCTAAAAATCAATTAATAGAGCATGAACAAAAAAATACATTATCATCTCAGTAAATACACAAAAAGCATTAGACAAAATCTAATGGGCTTTTATGATTAAAAACTATAAAAAGAAGAAAACTTCTTCAACTTGATAAAAGGTGTCTATGAAAAACTTGGAGTTAGTATTATATTTAACGGTGAAAGACTGGATGCTTTCCCCTAAAGATAAGAAAAAAGACAAGGTTGTCAAGTCTTGCCTCTTCTATTCAACATTATACTAGCGGTTGAGCCAAGGCAATTATGGAAGAAAAATAAATAAAAAGCATTCAGATTAAAAAAGAAAAAGTAAAATTATCTCTATTCACAGATAATATAATCTAATATATAGAAAATTCTATACAGTCATATTGAAAATTGTTAAAACTAATAAATGAGTTAATCAAGGTTGTAGGATACAACATCAATAAACAAAAGTAAATTGTATTTCAATATGATTGCAATGAACAATTCGTAAATGAAATTTAAAAAACAACTCTTGTTGGACGTGGTGGCTCACATCTGTAATCCCAGCGCTTTGGGAGGGTAAGGCCAGCAGATCACCTGAGGTCAGGAGTTTGAGACCAGCCTGGCCAACATGGTGAAATCCCATCTCTACTAAAAATACAAAAACTAGCCAGTCATGGTGGTGAACACCTGTAATCCCAGCTACTGGGAAGGCTGAGGCAAGAGAATCGCTTGAACCCAGGAGTCAGAGGTTGCAGTGAGCCAAAATCACCCCACTGCACTCTAGCCTGGGAACTTGGGTGACAGAGTGAAACACCATCTCAAAAAGAAGGAAGGAAGGAAGGAAGGAAGGAAGGAAGGAAGGAAGGAAGGAAGGAAGGAAGGAAGGAAGGAAGGAAGGAAGGAGACAATTCTTGTTTTAAGAGCATCAAAAATATATTTATATTTAAGAATAAATTTAACCAAAGAAGCACAAAACATGTTTTGAAAGGCCAGGGTTGTTATGGATGGTATAACTGCCCTAAGCTTCCTTTTGCAGGACAGGACAAAGTCTGTGCAATCACTAATACATCCTGCTGCATCTGGATAAACACCTTGGGCCAAGGAGAAAACCCAATGTAGAAACTAGAGGAGAATACTACCTGGCTGTAAGACAGATCTTGAAGATTCATTGAACTTGTTCCGCTTATGGAATCTGGAACCCTTTAAGTCACGGTGAGGTTAATATTGCAGGATGGCCTCATCCTACTGCTTGAAGTCCTGTTGATAATAATTTTATTTAAATACCGTATGAGGTAAGTTGAATGGATTTGGCCCCAGCCTCTGTTGGTCAGATTAATCAGGGTAGCAGATAAAGTGGCATACTCACACCTAAATTTGCCAAAAGTGGGGGTGGTTTAGAAATAAGAGGTGAATATTAAAAAACAAAAACATTCTTCCACAGGTCTCTCATGTTCCTGCATCTGACTGTCTTTGTTCCAAGATATCTGTATAGCAAACAGCTTTGGAAGATAATATCTTCTATTGGAGTATGGGGCTTATGGTCCAGTATAATAAGGATGATTTCTCCTTCCAGGATAAAGAGCAGATATATTCACTGTTTGTTATAAAAGATCTAGGTTTCCTAAGCTCAGGGTTCTTCTACAATGCAACTCATTTCATGTTCAAGGTCACCTGACCCTCTTCATGTTGCACAGTGAGAGTTAGGGTTCAGGGAATCAATGCAAATTCTGGCTACTGCCAATGCTGTGGCTAATAAAATCCTTTGTTTCTGACCCAAGAGTCTCATGTCTTCTGCCAACATCTATGAAACTCTGGTGGGCTCACTTGTTTACAGCTAACAGATTGCTTACAGGCCCTTTTCAGTTCTTGACTGTGCCTATGACTTACTCATCTTTCTATACTTCGTTGTATCTGTACTAAATGAGTAAATACATGAATTTTTATTTGAACCATGTAAAAACACCCCCAAAATACAGCCCGTCCACAGGTCAACTTCATGCCTCTTATGAAATATACATTTTAAGGGTATAAAATACGTGATTGAGTATAATCCATAGATGAGCACAAGATTATTTCCAAACTATTTATACAAGTAAGGCCACAACATAGCAAGTCAATTCATTTCAGCTATCATGAAAATTTCCCCAATCCCCACAGCCAAATTGATTGTGGCTTGATTTGGATAAATCTCTAATATTGCTAAAAATTAATCCATTAATGTCCAGCACAGTTCATCTTCTCCACATCAAAAATTCTCATTCTCATTTTCTCTCTCTCTCTCTCTCTCTCTCTCTCACACACACACACACACACAGACACCTCCCTTAGTAATGAAAAATTTTTCTTTATATTCTTAAGATTCTCAGCACACTAAGACAAAAGAGCAATAAAATGTTTGAGTCCTGAGTTAAAGATTTATCAGAAAAGCTCCAACAACTTAATTAAATATACGCAAAACAAGTCACATTAAGAGTAAATACAAGATATCTTGTTTTTACTATATAAACATATAAATATCTGCCTCTTAAGATAAAATGCTCAGGCCGGGCGCGGTGGCTCAAGCCTGTAATCCCAGCACTTTGGGAGGCCGAGGCAGGTGGATCACGAGGTCAAGAGATCAAGACCATCCTGGTCAACATGGTGAAACACCGTCTCTACTAAAAATACAAAAAATTAGCTGGGCATGGTGGCACGTGCCTGTGATCCCAGGTACTCAGGAGGCTGAGGCAGGAGAATTGCCTGAACCCAGGAGGCAGAGGTTGCGGTGGGCCGAGATTGTGCCATTGCACTCCAGCCTGGGTAACAAGAGCGAAACTCCGTCTCAAAAAAAAAAAAAGATAAAATACTCATTGATTTCAACACCTTATAGAAGAATGAGAAAGGGAACATGTTCTCTATTTTTAAAAAGACTTTTTAATGCTTTCATTTAATTAGCCAGGCATGGTGGCAGGTGCCTGTAATCCCAGCTACTCAGGAGGCTGAGGCAGGAGAATCACTTGATCCTAGGAAACAGAGGTTGTAGTGAGCTGAGATCACGCCACTGCTCTCCAGCCTGGGCGACAGAGTAAGACCCTGTCTCCCAAAAAAAAAAAAAAAAAAAGCTTTCATTTAAAAAGCAATTATCAGTCGACCAAAATAGACTTACAAAGATGATTCATCTCAGTTAAGCTTCTGTCAGATAAGCATCCTCAAGTCCCAGACCTGTGCACTATGATTCAGTGTGAAATGGCTTTAGATAGACAGGGCTGGGCTGGGGATACAGTCAATAGGAAGCTGTCTCATGGAGTCCTGGGTAGGAAGCCATATGTATGGTTAATTCAATGATGGGTTCCTTTTACATGTAAGCGACGTCTGGGAGTTCTTCCTTCCTTTTAAAACTTGTCATTGAGAACATTCATTTTTATTTATTCTTTCACATTGAGCACCCGAGTACCCACGGGATCTGCAAAAGTACATTAGGCTCAGCAGCATTTGGGGTACCATGCAACTAGACCATGCAACTAGCTCTTGAGCTAGATTCCATTTGTTCAGAATGAAGTGGAACAGAACCAAGATCCTCCCTCTGCCTTGCTCACGGATACCCCTCCTGGGCTTGGGTGAGAGAAGAGACGTTGTCACAGTCAAATCACATCACTCTCAGGGAAGCAGCCCAAGTTCCTTCCAACGTTCATGACTGGGTCTTTTCTCCCTTTTCTCCCTCTTTCCTTTTGCCCCAGACTTTGTGTGTCAAGAACCCGAGAGCTGTTCAGAAGAGAAGAAAGGACAGAGAGGTGCTCTTGCATTTCTTCCCAGAGTTGCTGAAATTAACCCCTTATCTGTCCTGGGCAAGGATTCTCAGGCTTCCTTAATTAACATTTGTCAGACTCCTTCAAAGGAAAGGTGCCAGGTGATGATTACAGTAGCTTATCTCACCCTCTTTTATTGGTAAATCAGCTTAGAATTTTCTCATGAAACTTCGAGTACCAAGCAACTCTCCTCAAAAGGAACTAATTCCCTTTCCAGTGATTTCCAATTCTAGGGTGTACAGGTACAATGAAAAGTTTGAGGCAAAAGTGTACTCATTATGCAAATTTTGTTATAGTGACGCAATCTTCATACTGCAAAATCAAATTCCCAAATTAGTCCCTGCAAATCCTTCCCACTCTTTAACTATTACTTTGTTTCTATTTGGACTATGCCAATTTCCGTGAGCAATACTGGCTCAGAAAGAAAACATACACTATAATTTGGCTTTTTGGTTCCACCCTTAGGACAGGTGTGTGAGCATCGTGTTCTTACTGTTAAACTTACAATTGAGGATACTTTTCTCCCACTTGTTGATTTTCCTGATGCATGTGAGGGTGCCCGTGAAATCATTCCAGCGCCAACCATTTGTTACCAGAAAACTAATCATCAAATCAAGTAAATGAATTACCGAGCCCCAGAGCCTGCCTCATTCTGTTGCAATAAGGATCACACCTTATTTCCTTCAGAACTTGATGACGACAAGCAAGGATTCAAAAAGGGCTGAGGCCTCAAGGTCACCCTAAACAACTTGGAGGACTCAACATTGTGAAGCTCAGCTACCAACACACTACTGTTTACTCTGGAAAAGGAGATGGAAGTTTAAGTTTCCCCAGACTTGCGGGAATCTGTACAAACCAGGCTTAAGAGCTAAGAAAAGAAAAAAGCTTTTTTAGTCCTCTGATCTCTGCTTGGAAGTTTTCAGATACTGTAGTTAAGACCAAAGAACAAGTGTTGGGCCCGTCTAACCCTGACCACAATTGATTTTCTGTCCAGTAACTGCCCGAGTTCTAGGTTAGTTCACACCCTATCTGACAGAGCGCCTTCACTAAATACGGTACAATAATAGCCCATAGGGATCTTTTTTAAAGTTTCCCCAAGAGTGACTTTTTATTTCCTTCCTAGCTTCCCTAGAGTTTTCTTTTGTTTGAAACCGCAACCTTGATTTTTTTTAATTCCATGAATGAAAACCCATGAATATTTTAGAAAACATTCCGGTTATGGAAATGGCCACATTTGTTGATTTCTTAAATAAAGCTGACTTTCTCTCTCCATTACTGTATGGTAAGCCCTAGGGCTCAATTCAGATAAGTGCGCTGTGTTTCACTGCCAAAAAAAACATCCGTTTTCTTCCACAGTCACCATAAACCAACAACCCTAGAAAAACCTGCTTTGTTGTCCTGAAGGAGCTATTATTGTTCAGAATATTTTACATGTAAGTGAAACCCGAGAGTTCTTCTTCCTTCCTTTTATAATTTGTCATCGGGAACTTCCCTTTTTATTTATTCTTCCACATTTAGCACCTGAGTACTTATGGGATCTGCGAAAGTACATATTGAAATATGCAAATAGTATATAGCATGTGAGTGTCAGATTCATGGAAATTAAATCAAATACAAGGGAGAAAAAAGAAACGGAGTGCATTAAAGCTAACTTTATGGCCCCAAGCTGTAGATAAATTGTGGTCTGTGGTAGTTAAACAACAGCTGTTCGAATTTAAAATAAAATTATGATAAGGATCCCCAGAAGATAACACTTCTTGAGGTAACAGCGTTTACCTCAATGCATCTGTTAGCAAATAGCACTGACAAGAGCGTTGATGTGAAGGTTTACTTCCATTTCTTTCCCTATGGTCGTCTGTCATTCCCATTTCTGGTAGATAGTGACTCTTACTGAGTGAAAGGTATGTTTAGGTTCCCAGTATAACCTTTTCTTCTATGTCTGGGCAGGTGAATTTCTGCTCCAGCTGGTTGCGGACCATCATGGCAAGGGAATGCGACCAGGAAGACAAACTCATAGATAGAGTGAAGAAAACAGAAGGTGGCTACTCTTTCAGTTGGGGTTCATTCATTCAAACTGAGTCTTCCTTATACTCTTAGTGAATAGCAGTTCTTTAAGAGTGTCACACCCAATAAAATTTAAATTTTTATATATTATTTCTTCATTTATTATGCAAGAGCTTTATTGCAGACATGTAGGAAACCACCAGGTGGAATTTCTTTTTTTTTTTTTTTTTGAGAAGGAGTTACCCAGGCTGGAGTGCAATGGCGCTATCTCGGCTCACCGCAACCTCCGCCTTCTGGGTTCAGGCAATTCTCCTGCCTCAGCCTCCTGAGTAGCTCGGATTACAGGCACGCGCCACTATGCCCAGCTAATTTTTTGTAATTTTCTTAATAGAGACGCGGTTTCACCATGTTGACCAGATGATCTCGATCTCTTGACCTCGTGATCCATCCGCCTCGGCCTCCCAAAGTGCTGGGATTACAGGCGTTAGCCACAGTGACTGGGTGGAATTTCTAAGAGCGGTGACTGCTGTTTCCCTCAACACCGCAAACCTGTGTGTGCTCAATTTCAAGCCTGTCTGCTTATTTTCTCTCTCCCCCTAGTCGATCCATCTCTTGCTCTCTCTAGATCCTGATCTCTGTGCCTTCCCATCGCTGTCATCACATCACATCCACCAAAATGCCAATTCTTAGCAAATAGACTATATTCCTAAAAATAAATCTCTCAACCTATATGTTTTTGGTAAATAAAACAATTTGTCCAAGCCAAGAGCGTGCATACATTTTTTAAACAATTTACACTTTATCTGAAACATGATATTCGTTCATATACTTAAGGATGTTTAAGGAAGTAATTTAGAACTGAAAACTTTCCCACAAAGCTGTATGATAGAGAGAATCTACAAGCAGAAGCAGCCTCTTTGCATGCCCCAGTGCCAAGAAAAATCTTAATGGAGGGTTTTCAAATACAAATTAAATTATGAAACACTTTGCTTTTTATTTTTATTTTTATTTTTTTGAGAAGGAGTCTCACTCTGTCACCCAGGCTGAAGTGCAGTGGTACGATCTCGGTTCACTGCAACCTCTGCCTCCTGGGTTCAAGCAATTCTCCTGCCTCAGCCTCCACAGTAGCTGGGATTACGGGTGCCTGCCACCATGCCTGGCTAATTTTTTTTATTTTTAGGAGAGTTGGGATTTTGTCATGTTGACCAGGCTGGTCTCAAACTCTAACCTCAAGTGATCCGCACCCTTAACCTCTCAAAATGCTGGAATTATAGGCGTGAGCCACCACTGCCCAGCATGCATTTTTTCAAGAGCTAAAAACAGGAGTTAATAAGGAATTTTTGTTATTAAAATGTAAGTAAACTTTTAAAATAAAATTGACATTGTAAAATTTGTTAGTGAATTGAAATCGTTTGGGTTGTTTATGATTTTAACATTTTCAATAATATAAAATTTATGTTAATAATTTTATAACTTGCTTGCTTTTTAAGATACCAATATACTTTTTCTGAGCTAAGGCAAAGTTCATCTGACAACAGCAGATTGGATAATAGCTGAAAATGTAGGAAGCTTAATAATAAGATATACCTCTCTTTCTATTTCACTAAATGACTAAAGAAAGAATGTGGAAAACTTAAATTCATACAAAAACCAGGAAACGAACTTTTATAGCAGCTTTATCCATAACTGTCAACATTTGGAAGCAACCAAGATGTCCTTCAGCAGGTGAATTGATAAATAAACTGTGGCACATCCAAACAAAGGAATATTATTCAGCTTATAATGGGATTGTTAAGACATAACCCCATCGTAAGTTGGGGAGCATCCACACAGTCACATTCTGAGGTTCTGGGAGTTAGGACTTCAACATATGAATTTTGGGGAGACACAATTAAGCTCATAACAATATTAAAATCTAAATTAAATGGACAATTGATTCCTAAAAGCTGGAAGAAAATACCTCATTATAAGAATAATGGAACCCATTTGAGAGTAAACAATCAATGATTTGCCTATGTTTCATATCAGATGTAGCACCCCCAAACCTATCCCCCAAAGGTAGTGGGAAGATAAATCACTTCTCCTTTGCCTAATCTTACCTGAGAACCAAGGTTCAGCCATAGATAGCACTTAGTATCAATTGAGAATGCCACACATGTTCTAAATTTTCTTTTGTTGCCTGAAATAGGTAATAATCTGTCTCTGAGACTTCAAGATGATGATCTTTTCCCCTAATTGTGCAATATTTTTCTTATAAGTCTTTCTTAAAATGTTGGTATTTTTCTGAGTTTTTTTTTTCATTGTAATAAAAAGACAAATCTTTTCAGTAAGAAATAAAAACTTATTCTACCCAATCCTCCCTTCATCCCCCATCTCTTCTCGCTGGCCCTGCCATCCCTGCCTCTACCAAAGTACAGCCCATTCTGAGACTATAACCACATGAAAAACTCCACTTCCCAGAATGCACTGTACTTTGTAAGGACTACACCTCCCAGGATGCAAGGCACGTCAGCGGGTCTTCTCAAATGCCTGCACCAGTTTTGCTTTGTTTTATTTTTCAGTTACATTTTCTAAATGGATGTAATGCAGAACTATCTTCTGCAATGGAATAAAAGTAAGCTTGTCTTCAGATTTATTGCCTTCAGCCCTAAATGCCAGAATACAGTGGAACATTGTTTACAGAATTTTGAGACAGAAAAAAATAAATAAAACCCTTGAATTTATACCCAGCCAAGTGTTATTTGATGGGAGGAAAGCAACAGAAAGAACCTTCTATCATAGAGCAGTTTATTTGTCTTTACTAATTAAACAAAAGCATAACTTGGCTTTTTCAATATACATTTCAAAGATGCAGGAAAAATCATTACCCAAGAATGCTGTTTTCAAATTCATTGGGCAGTGAGAAACAAAGCTTTTCTCTGCAGTCCCTTGCCCGAATATTCCTTTTCTGCTTCTGATGCTGTAATTTCCCAGCATCAGAAAATGCTTCTTGGACCACATCCTTAACTTACTGTTCTAAATACTTGACTTCTTTGATGAACACTTAAAATAAGAAATAATGCTGTTCTGTGCCAGCATTTACCAACAATGGCCAGACTTTTCATAGGGCTGATACAAAAAGTGCTTTCTTTGCCCTCCACAATAGCAGGACTGCTGAAACCAACATAAAGGCCATTTTCATTGCCAAGTCGTTTGGTTATTGATTTTTTTTCTTCATCTTGAAAATGTACATTAAGAAATCTAAACATGGTTTTAAATAATTATCAAAGACCAATAAATTGCCCTATTATATATTTCATTTGACACAAATCTCCCTCCCCGCTTATCCTCTTCCTTCTAAGACTGGAGAATATTTCTGTCTAAATATGTTTTTAAAACATTTATGCAATAATATTTGTCAGATTATGCAAAGAGCAAAATCCACTCTAGCTAGTTTAGCTGAAGCTAATTTATTACAAGCTTAAAATGGGTTATCGGATTGTTAGGAAGGCTGAGGAAAGAGCCTGTAGGTTAGATTTCAAGAATGGCTCCCAAAGTCACAAAATTCAGCCACCACTGGAGCTGCTTTTGTCATTTGGAAGCTGCTTGCCAAATAGGAAAGCTGCCACCTCCTGAACCTTACCAACATTGCCCCAATCAAGAAGGCTGCTATGATCTATACCAGCGAAACAGGCCCCCTCCCCACACTACAATTCCACAGGTCAACAGTTGTTGAGATGTCTACTGGTGCCTTAGCAGACAACCCAAGTTTCTACCCATTTCTGCTTACTAAGAAAATCAAGAAGCTACAGCTTCTACCTCCTTTCTACCTTCCAAATCTTTCATGAGTGCATCTAATTTATCTGCTTTTTGGAACCTAAATTATACTCCAAACCTCAGACAAAAGAAATTCCAGGAAATGTACGGGAATGCATACTAGACAAATGTTGGGAAAGACATCGAGCACCAATCCATCATCTTCACGCCACTACCAACCTAATCCTATTCTGAAATATGTAGGAAAAGAGACAAAGGACATGCCATAATACTCATGGTGCATTAGAAGCATCTGGGGAGCTTGCTGTAACTGAGGATAAGAGTTACAATAATAATATTAATCATCATCATCACCAACATTTGATTTCACACTCCGTGCCAACCAATATTCTCTGTGCTGTGTGGTCATTATGCTGTTTAATCCTTTTAACAGCCCTGAGGTGTGTACTCTTTTTATCCTTAATTTACACCTGAAAGAACTGCAGCATAAAGAGGTGAATTCATTTGCTCAAGGCCACATACTGTTAAGTGATGGAATCAAGATTCTAACCCAGACAGTCCAACCCCAGAGACTGCCCTTCTACTGGATTTAATTCAGTCGGTCTGAGTTGGGGTCCAGGAGACCACTTTTTAATAAGCTCTCCAGGGCAACTCTCCTGGAAATCCAAGTTTATCTCCAGTATCTTCCAATTTTAAGCAATCATCAGGTATTAGTTTAATAATCAGGAAAATGCTCTAAAAATTACAACATATATAATTCTTCATATGCCATGTGATCACTGCCACATAAGTAACAAACACTGCAAAACACATATAATTCTCCATATGCCGTGTGATCATTGCCATATAAGTAACATGCACACACCAAAGTGCTAGCAGAGATGCTCTTTGTATAGTGAGATTGAAAGTGATATTTTGCTGTCTTCGACTGTTTTTATTTTTTAACTGTTTCCGACGAGCATGGCTTTTATTCTATGTCTGCATGTGCTTATTTCGTTTATTAGTTTACAAGTGGTTGATATTGACACCCAAGCCTTAAAGAAGTCATCTTTTTATTTGCATTTTCCTTTTCCGTCACGATGCAATTTTATCCTATATAATTAAAAACCAAAATGCTAACTTAAAATTTCCGAATCCACTGGCCAGGCTAAGACACGAAAAACAAAATTTGCC
Source organism: Callithrix jacchus (assembly GCF_049354715.1). Lineage (NCBI taxonomy): Eukaryota > Metazoa > Chordata > Mammalia > Primates > Cebidae > Callithrix > Callithrix jacchus. The sequence goes on along the minus strand of NC_133505.1, from coordinate 20,268,526 downwards.
AGACAAATTCAAGCATTTGGTTTTTATGTTTTACACTAGAGACTGTGAAACAGTCTTAGTGAAAGTGATTTGAGGTGCCAGTTCTGAACATGTACATCAATACCTGTTGATCGAACTTTATCTTTCTGCATTCCCTCTTTCCCTCTCCACCTTCACTCCTTCTTGTCTGTAAGTCTAAAAGGGTCCTGGCCGTGCTATAAGCTCAGGAGCCTTCTCAGAAGCACAGTCACCAGAGACTGACAGCTCGCAAGGTCCACTCCTGCACACGCATGAGCTGACCACACACTTGGTAACCATCACTTCGACAGGCTAAGCTCAGCAACCCTGATCCATCATCCAGGCAAACATTAATATTTTACCTCAGTTATCAAGTGTGCCCGTTCAAACTTTTATCTAAAACATTCTTTATCATCTTTTCATTAAGTTCTCAAGAGCTAATGGTTTCTGAGTTCCCCGGGTAAGGATGATGTTCTGAATAATGAAAGCTCATTATTTCTCTACAGAATGCTTGTTAATTCAAATGATGATATTAAAACTATAGTAGCCTTTAGCGCTAGGGTGATTTCTAGCATACTTTATCATGTATCAATATATACTCTGTTTGTCAAAACTGCCCAGGGCTGGGGCTGACATTCTCTCTGGAGGAGTCTAGTGCTTCAAAAGGCACTGAATACACCAAGGTGACAACTGGCAGGGTTTGCGCCTCTAGGAAATGGAAAGATGAAACTTGAAGTGCCACTGTCTCCCTTGATTTCCTTATTAGTATTCATAAAGAAACAGTGCCCTCCTCTTCCTATTCCTCGTGGGTCTTCCTTTCGAATGGAATAAAAGAAAATCAATATTTTGAGAGAGAAGCACACATGGGGAGGCTCTACACATGAAACGTTATTTATTTCCATTTAACTGATCCCAGAATAATCTGCACAGAAAAAAGACTCGTTTAATTATTGCTTAGACACACATGTGTGTACACACAGACTGCGCTCAACTCAATGCTTAAGATGGCTGATGATACTCTTGCGGGAAAAGTGTGGGTTCTCAGGGTTATTTTTAACACGGCATTATTATTTGATTTACTGAGTTTGGGGTATCTTTCAAAACTTCCTAACCTTACCTTATCCAAGTTTTTATGACCAAGGAGATTCCCATAGTTGCCACATTGCTATACATTTCTTGAATAAGTTCCCTCTTCTCAGCTTTGGACAGCAAGATATTTCAAATGTTGCCAAACCCACCCCATACTCCTCAATGCTTCCTTACCTTTGGATAAAAGGTTTTAAATGACTGAGACGCTTACTTCAAAGAGTTCCCCACTGAAAGAGTAAGCCCGGCCTGTCTTCTAGGTGAACTACAGCTTCCAGTCAGGGGATCTCCCATTTCCCTTTTCTCCACTCACTCTCCGCCTTTCTGTTACTGAAAAGTGTTGCACAAAAATATAAATTGCTTCCTTCTGGGAGCGTTTCAAATTCTTCTCTGTGCCCTGCATTTTTGAAGTACCTGAAATTTTAGTATCCCAGCAGGTCTCCAAGGACAGGGCAGTGTTCCCCAAACTAGGTATTTTACCTCCTTGAAACTGTATAAACCTGAATAATCTTATCCACCCCTCCCTCTAGAATCTGGGAGCAATTGTAATTTTGAAAACCAAGCCATTCTCTGAGTTGCTTGGAGCTGTAAGGTCAACACACAGGAGCATCTGTGCACACTGCAACATGCATTTCTATACCATTGTCTCTTAATTATCTCTCTTGTGGAAGACGAGCTGGCCTTCTGCCCACAGGCTCCATCACACCACCACGGTGAACTCTCCACATTGTAGTTGCACTTTGTAGAATAGTAACAATCCAAAAGAAAAGGATCTACCAGCATTACTTTAATTATATGAATTATACCACTCAATAGTTTCTACATTTTACATTAATCACACTAGGCAATAGAATCATGTTTATTTAAACAAAATAAAAGTCACTCTGTTCATCCAACAAATGAGTGATAAGGAGCATCTCAGCTAATTTATTAGAGAGAAGCAAATGCATTCCCAGAATATTTCAGGCATTAGGTCAAACTTAAGAAAAATGTGGTTTAGGAAAAATATGTAGGGCATTTCCCATTGCATTTGTGGTTTTAAATATTCTGACCCAGTATCAGACTATGTGCCAAAACAGCTTCAGGGTATACAAACATCCCAATCTTTGGTTCCGTAAATATGGTTACCATATATGCGGGAAGCTGCTTAAAACTCCTCCCAAAGTTTAATGATACTTCAGTCCTAATATGGATATCAAAGAAGTAGACTTGGAAGAAACTGATTGATACATCATTCCATTTGGTCTAGCAGCCTACTAAGCAACATCTTCCATAAAAGACCCCAGAAGCAAATGCTGTATTAATTTGCTCACTATTTCAGACTACATACCCACTCCATCTTTTAAAGCTCAGATTTTCTCAGGAATGGGTAGCTTTAGGACAAATTAAACATGAAACATTTGAGAAATTGCCTTGTTGGCATCTAAGATTAGCAAATTAATTTTCGAGAGCAAATGGTACTTACTACAACTGAGCAAAAAAATGTGGGGGAAGATGGGTGGAAAGTGAAAGTAAGGAAATATTCTTGGTAGATTCCACTTTCAATCCTGTTCACATCAGCATTTTATTCAAAGTATATTTGTAAAGGACAAAATCAAATGTAAATGTCTGCACAATAAATCCATGAACATCAAAAATGACGTTCACACAGAGGCAAAACTAATTTGACCACCTGCCAAAAAAAGTGACTATAATTGAATAATAGACAGATGAAAATACATCTTAGGGCCGGGCGTGGTGGCTCAAGCCTGTAATCCCAGCACTTTGGGAGGCCGAGGCGGGTGGATCACAAGGTCAAGAGATCAAGATCATCCTGGTCAACATGGGGAAACTAAAAATCTCTACTAAAAATACAAAAAATTAGCTGGGCATGGTGGCACATGCCTGTAATCCCAGCTACTCAGGAGGCTGAGGCAGGAGAATTGCCTGAACCCAGGAGGTGGAGGTTGAGGTGGGCCGAGATCCCACCATTGCACTCCAGCCTGGGTAACAAGAGCAAAACTCCATCTCAAAAAAAAAAAAAAGAAAAAAAAATACATCTTTTCAGAGGTTGGGTTTCATTTTTGTTTTAATGCATACATACAAAATTATTTCGATTAATCACAAGTTGAATTCTACATGCCATTCTTAACTATTCAGAATACATGGTATTAACCATCACAAATAAATCTACTCGACTGTAAGGATAGCCATTTAAAGCTCAATAGGCTTTCAGCTCAGCTAAAGATCTTTGATGATCTGTAGTCAACAAAAATACATTGCTCCATAATCTGTAGGTTATTTTTTTTAAAGAAAAATTTCCTTATCCTTTTCACACTTTTTTATCTGTGCAGGTGGCTATCCATAGCTTAAAGCAGGGATGAACAAACTCTCTAAAGGATCAGAGAGTAAATATTTTAAGACTGAATTTGTAGACCACGCTGTTACTGTAGCAACTACTCAACTCTGCCACTGTCAGTGTGACAGTAGTCATAGACAATATGAAAATGAATGCACATGGCAGTGTCCCGATAAAACTTTACTTGAAAAACAGGCATCAGGTCCTATTTGGTCCACAGACCATGGTTTGCTGGCTTCTATAAAGGAAAGCATGTCTTAAAATCATTTGCTTTACACAGAGACTATTATAATTATTTAAAAGTACTTTCTAAAGCTACCACTAAGAACAGAATTGTACGGCTTAATCATTTATGATTAAGTCACTTATAGTTAGCTTCACATCAAGTCTGTTTCTTCTGGCATTTAAATTACTTGTTGGACAAATGACTTTATCTGTAAAGTGCTACATAAATTGACCCAATATCAGGCAGTCAATTGGACTCTTGACCTTATTAAAAGTCAATTGTAATTTTATCATTAAAAAGCATATGAGGAAGGAAAAAGCTGAATAAAGATAAACTTGTTTAAATCAATCATTCATGCTAGTTATTGCAGTAAGATTAGGACGATCTTCTAGACCACAACTGCACCCTTATGTAATGAAAATAATGTTTTGAATGATCTGCCTGTGAACTGTAAATATTAGAGCAACTAAGAAGGTCTGAAGTTTTCTTCTAGGATTGCACGTGCTCCCTGGAAGAGCTGTTTCAGTCTTCCACATGAAGTAGGTTAACCCTCTCATAAACTGTAAAAGAAATTGAAGAACAAAGGGCATGATTCATCCAAAAAGGGATGCACTAATGAAACACCAACTAACTCAGAATTTTTATGTTTCAGAAGGCCTCTGAGTTTATGTAAACTGGGGCTTTTTATTTTGGGTCTGTGACTAGACTTCAGTTGGGTTCCAAAAGCTGCCTAAAAACTATTGGCAACATTTGAGTATTCAAGTGTTTAACTTTTGTCTTTTGTGAAAGTCTATTAGATCCATCAACTAACTCCTACACAGGTCATTGTCCCTCATAGCAATTTCAATAGTCTAAGTTGTAAATTATTGCCTGTAAGTACTTATTTGGGATTTCAGAAATAGATTGGGAAAACATTATCAAAACATTAACCATTGCAAAACCCCGTCTCTACTAAAAATGAAAAAAATTATCTGGGTGTTGTGGCGCACTCCTGTAATTCCAGCTACTTGGGAGGCTGAGGCAGGAGAAATTGCTTGAACCCAGGAGGCGGAGGTTGCAGTAAGCCCAGCTCCTGCCATTGCACTCCAGCCTGAAACTCTGTCTCAAAAAAAAAAAAAGAAATGATTTGCACAATTGCACCACTGAAAGTTTAGAGTATATCTTCCAACGTAACCACTGTGTAGGAAACAATATCATTTGGATTCTGGGAAACTTGTATAAAAATTACTCATGCTACACTATAGTCTTTGAAATATATACTATAGTCTTGGATAGTCCTATTCCCCCCGACCTTTTTGTTGTTGTTAAATTCAATTTAACCAAATTTTTTAAGGCGTACTAGTGTCTGGTGTCTTGATGACAGCATAAAAAGTGTTAAAACATTATACTGGCCCTTTTCAGTTTTAATATATTTCTAACACTGCTGACATTTCCTTTCAGTAGTTAAAATATCACCTTTCAATGTGGGTTTCAAGCATGAATCAAAAACACTCTTAGGTTTAACAGTATACCAATAACTCTCCTTTTGCTAGACCATCCAGATAACAGGCAAAAGATGCTTCATGACTTGGGGATGGGTGGCGTTTGGCTCTCTCTGAGGAGTCCTGCTCAAGAAACATTGGCGCACTTGTGCTGGCTTGGTTTGTGTAAACGCTCATCATATTTAGAGTATATGCCAGAACGTGGGATGAGACTGGCTCTGTTTCCTAAACATCTAAGTCTGACCTCTCAAACGCTGACAAATAGCAAATAGCACCAGGCCCCTGGCTATCATGACTTTATCTATAATGGCAGAGCCCAGTCAATGTGTTTGCAAGAAAGTTTAAAAAAAAAAAAGCTGTGATGGTCTTAATTATTTGTTATTTAAAGAAATCAATATATTCTGTTTATAAGGTCTTATCAAAACATTAACCATTGCAATTTTTTTCCTGACTTTGAAGTTCAGGGGTATATGTGCAGAATGTACAGATTTGTTACGTAAGTAAACGTGTGCCATGGTGGTTTGCTGCCCAGCTCATCCCATCACCTATGTATTCAGCCAGCATCCCTTGGCTGTTCTTCCTGATGCTCTCCCTCCCCACACCCGCTCGCTCCAGGCCCTAGTATGTGTTGTTCCTCGCCATTTGTCCATGTGTTCTCATCATTCAACTCCCACTTATAAGTGAGAACATGTAGTGTTTCGTTTTCTGTCCCTGCATTAGTTTGCTGAGGATAATGGCTTCCCACTCCATCCATTGTCCCTGCATAGGACATGATCTCTTGCTTTTTATGGCTGAATAGTATTCCACGGTGTACATGTACCACATTTTCTTTATCTAGTCTATCATTGATGGACATTTAGGTTGATACTATATCTTTGCTATTGTGAATAATGTTGCAAAAACATTGCACATTTTATGCATTTATTTATTTTTGAGATGGAGTCTCGCTCTGTTGCCCAGGCCAGAGTGTGGTAGCGTGATCTTGGCTCACTCTAGCCTCCACCTCTCGGATTCAAGAAATTCTCTTGCCTCAACCACCCAAGCAGATGAGATTATAGGCACATGCCACCATGCCCAGCTAATTTTTGTATCTTTAGTAGAGACAAGGATTCATCGTATTAGCCAGACTGGTCTTGAACTCCTGACCTCAAGTGATCGGCCTGTCTCAGCCTCCCAAAGTGCTGGGATTACAGGCATCAGCCACATTGCAAGTTATAAATGCTACAATAAGAGCTTAAATACTTTGAGTCTCTTATGTCAGTCATGATGACACTGTTTTTGACAAAGGAGTTTGTGCCTTTCTATTATAGCATGTCACATATTACTGAATTATAATCAAGGCTTCACATATTTGTGCCCTTTCTATTATAATACATGTCACGTATTACTGAATTATAATCAAGGCTTCACATACCTTGTTCTTTGTTAGTGGTTTCTGACAGCTAGAATTAAAGCTCTACAAGGTCAGGGACTTCCGTCTTTTTGTTCACTGATATATAACAAGCACCTAGAACAGTGTTGGGCACATACTAGGCACTTAATATGGATTTACTTAATGGATGGATGGATGGATGGAGGATTGGATGAAGCCATATTCCCTACTTGATTACTAGAGTGTAAACATCCCAAATAAACATTCTGAAAACAGTAACACATGTACATTGTTAAATACAATTCAAACAACCTATAAAAAGAGTATGTGACTCACTAGGGAAATATCAACAGTGAATAATTGACAATATTCATAATATATTGCTTGTCTGTTTAGGTGTAGAATGTATTGCAGTTATGGTTTACATATTGAACTACTTAAAGACACAATGATAGCTGCCATTTGTTTCAAAACAATCTTGAGGCAGGGGAAGAGCAGTGAGGGAGATATGGATGAAACACAATCTGCCATGGGTTGATCATTTTTGGGGGGTAGTGAGCACATGGAAGTTTATTACACTGTCGTCTCTACTTTTGCATACAATTGTATTTTTCATAATAAAAACTGAAATATTCAAGCATTACAGAATGGCATAGACTCTGTCTAAAAGCAAGACTCTGTCCCATCTCGGAACTCTTACCCCTGCATCCTCTCATCTCCAGCTCATTCGTTTAAAACAACTCTTTTTCTTAACTATAAGTACCTAAAATATGCCAAGCACTATTGTAGTCACTGGAGCTACAGCGGTAAGCAGGCACTCACATGCCAGTGTAGAAATAGACAATAAGTAAGTTGATAAATAAATACGTTAGACAATTTCAGAGAGTGGTAAGTGCTCTAAGAAAATAAAACCAGTTTTCCCCAAAGCAACCAGCATTTCCAGGTAGTCTAGGCATTTACCCACACGTGCGTGTATGTGTGTGTGTGTGTGCATGTGTGTGTTCATGCATGTATCACATACCCTTTTATTGCTCAGGTAGGAGCATCCATGCTATTCTGTACTTTGCTTCTTTCCCTGAATAATACATCCTAAAGGTAAGTCTACACCCAGAGAGCGACCTTTGAAGAGCAAGGTCCACATAAACTCACTTCACTTCCCCAGTGCCCGTCAGACCCACAGCAAAAGCCTGATGCGTGTAATGCCTGATTGAAAGTCTTTCCAATCACAAATTGAGTAAACAGCAAATACTCTGCCTTCTCACCCTCTCTGTACCTTGTCTCTCCCACTCCAAAGGTGGAATACAAGAGAGGTTTGCAGAGCTATGTGGTGCCTGGCACATGGAGAGCTTTCAATCAATGTTTGCTGGAGGAATTCAGAGTGGGATGAGAATTACAGCAAAGCAAAGACTGTCAGACAAACTTCTCCTTAATGAGAGCTGGGCATCTGGTGTGCTGCGCCAGGAAGAAAATGTGTGCCGGGTCCCCAGTGTGGGCAAGTGTTCTCTGGCATTTGGAAGCAAAGCTAAAGCTCAGCTGACAGTGCATGCCACGTAGCCTGGGCTGGTTTTGGTTTTTTGACTTTTGTTGTTGCTTGTTTGTTTCCTTCACCTGCTCTAGCTGCTACAGCCTTTTGATAATGCTGTGTGTTTGCCCCAAGAATCACCTTTAATTTTCAGCAGAGCTCAGAGAGCTGAACACAGAATCACTGGGTGATCATTTACTTCATGGTTTGTTTACTGAAGGGCTTGACTCTTATAAGATCCAAGATGTCATGTTAGTTTCTAAAAATGTATTCTAGGGAGGCCAAGGCAGGTGGATCACGAGATCAAGAGATCAGGACCATCCTGGCCAACATGATGAAACACCGTCTCTACCAAAAATACAAAAATTAGCTGGGCATGGTGGCACGCACCTGTAGTCCCAGCTACTCAGGAGGCTGAGGCAGGAGAATCACTTGAGCCTGGAAGGCAGAGGCTGCAGTGAACTGAGATTGCACCACTGCACTCCAGCCTGGCAACAGAGCAAGACTCCATATCAAAAAAAAAAAGTATTCTTAGTAGTCATATTGATTCTGTTGTTGTTTTCCTGGAGAGCATTAATAGCAGAAAGACCACATGAGTTAAGTGGTCACCCAAGCCATCTGAGCCCCAAATCTTGCTTAATCTTGAATGGGCCGTGAAAGGTTAGAGGTATTTGACTATGTTCTTAAAAATAAAATGCCTGAGTTATTGATAAATACATTAAAAATCTGAAGCGAAGAAGAAGAAAAAGCAACTGCAAATTGGAAGTTGCTTACATATTTCCTAGCATCACTCATTTTGAAATAATGCCTATTTGTGTAAACAGAGCTGAAGAACATGAGGCTATTCTTCCTGCTACTACATCAAAGTCAATGTGTGGTGCTCCCTTTGCTCATCATACCTATTTAAAAGAGTGGAAGATTATTCCAAAAAATTGATCAGAGACCCCTTTTTCACAGCCCAGGATACTTGTTAAACCCTCCTTTTAAAATTTCACTGAAAGATCTCATTTGACATGACATTAGTGTTAGGCTGAGTGGGAGCTCAGGCCCTTCTGTGAAGGTTGTGTGTGCTGGGTGAATTATATCAGTTGGTGTGAAGACAGAGGAGTTAATATGAGCACACAGAACACAGCAACAGAGGCTGGAGAGTGCCCGCAAGTTTTAAATAGGAAAGGAAGATACCGAAGACATTTTCCATCAAGTTAACCACCAAAATCATCATAGAAACAAGCACTGGCCAAAATGCTTGAGGAGGTTTGCACATATAAACACGTCTTAGTCAGCTGGGGCTGCTACAGCAAAATACCGCAGGCTGGGTGGCTTATACAACAGACATTTATTTTCTGAGATCAAGGTACCAGCATGGTCAGGTTCTGCTGAGGGCTCTCTTCCAGGCTTGTAGACGGCTGCCTTCTTGCTGTGTGCTGATGTAGCTTTTCCATGGTGCCTTATTGTAGAGAGAGAGAGAGATCCATCTCTCTCTGACTTTCTCTTCATACAAGGGCACTAATCCCATCATGAAGGCCCCACTCTTGTGACCTCATCTAACCCTAACTACCTCCCAAAGGACTCACCTTTTAATACCATCACACTGAGACATCAGGGCTTCAACATATGAATTTGGTGGATGGGACACAAATATTTAGCCCAAAATAGCACTGGAATAATTTTAGCACTTCACACGTGTATTTCATTTCATTGTTGTGAGAATCTATGTATATCAGGATGCCCTTTTACACGTTTTCTTTGGATTGACTATTGACTTCACATTCAAGAAATACTTCTTTTATATATATGTGTATACATATATATACACACACACACACATACATATATATCTGGAGACAGAGGTGGTTTGGTTCATGAAGCAGTCAATAAATGATAAAGAAGGCAGGAAGACGAAGCCAGAACCGATTTAGATAAAATTTGGAGTAAATCAGTTTTCTTCTAGCCTTCATGATCCTAGAAAACTATATGCAGACTTAGTGCTCTTTGAAAATCATTTTTCAGGTGATGAAGGGACTGTGTGTTCAGCAGACACTTGTTGGGTGTCTACCCAGATGTGCTATGTGGTGGTGGCACAAAGATTGAACAAGACAAAAACCCTGGCCACCAAGAGCACTCAGGCCAGTCAAGGATACTGACAAGCACACCAAGGACACTCGAAGAGCATGTGAAGAGCTCTGAGAAGTATAGTTAAGGAGGAGGAAGAGGCCTCTGAAGATGGAGACCTGCCAGGGAGGGCCAGCAGCCGGAAAGCTCTTGTTCAAAAAACAAGTGATGCACAAGCAGATTCCTTAAGGCACGAGGAAGACTGTTCCCAGGTGGATGGAGTTAGATGTGGAAAGGCAGACAAAGGGAAAAGCACATACAAACATTCAGAAACGAGTGAGCAGTGAGTGTGAAAGCCACCATGACAGCTTGTGTGGCCAGAGCACCGGGCCCCAAAGGGAAGTGACAATGAGGATCATCTCTACCAATAAGAGGAGAAGAGGGAAGAAAGCTCAGATGAATTTCTTTAGAAGACACGTGAAGAACAGTTTGGAAATAGAATGAAGACAAGCAACAATACATCAGTCACATCTGAGGCCAGATGATAAGCCTCAAAAAGGTAAGACCACATGAGAATCTTCATTGCATTCCCTTGAGCACCAGGTACTCAAAACCAAACAAACATGTACTATTTTCTTAAATTATTATTAAATTGCATTGAATAAATATAATACCATCACACTGAGGGATCAGGGCTTCGACATATGAATGAATTAGAATTTGTATATTCTAATATACAAAATGTCCAGCTCTAGATTCAGGATAAGGTATTACACTACCACAGAGAGGCAAAACACTAGGTGCTATTTTTACATATTTATAAGGCCCAAACAGGTTCATGCATATTCTTGACATCACAGATTTATTTCTATGTTAATTTACTTTCAGAAAGCATGTATAACCATAATATACATGCAGAAAAAGTAATTTTATTCGTATGTTTGGACATAAAAAATATCATTATGCAGTCTAATAATCCCAGTTGACAGTTAGAATCATTAAAAAAAAAAAAACATATATTAAGAAAATTCAAGAAAAGCAACAACCACAGTATGGTCTGACTCCTCTGTCTTGTTGGGTGGCACTGATTTATACCAGCAGGCACAGTCATTTGCAAGTCCGTTTTGTGATCAATGCCTGCCCTATTTGCCTTTATACAGCATTATGAAATGTGCAAGCAGGCCTACTAAAGAATTCCAACTGCCTAGACTTTGCAGGCAAGTGAAAAAGAAGGTTTCTTTTTGTAACCTGTTATGTTTATGTCTTTCTCTACCCTATGGTGACAGCACAGGTATTGGGTCCCTGGTTAGATACCAAAGTACTACTGCATATACCATTTAAAAATTCAAATGAGGTTAGTTTAGATGCTGATTCAGATCTTTTCCAAAATAAGAAAGGACATTTTTATTCCTTTTACATGATTGAAATCTTTTCCAGAATAGGAAAGGGCATTTTTAGTCTGTTTGGATAACATTAGATTTTTCTAAATAAATTTAAACTGTAAGAAGGAGGAAAGTCGATCCAGGAATTCTCTCTCCCAATGGCTTGGTCCAGCCAGTGAGCTGTGAGTCCTGCTTCTTCTCCATACAACTTAATTCCCGCATTGTCTTCCACTTCCATTGGATGGAGAGAGAAGATGCTACCACCATAGGAAACCACAGATAATTGAGAGAACTTTCTAAGATACTTTTTCCTTCTGTTTTTTATCCTCACTTTCTCTCCCCACTTGGAGTTTAAATAAGTGATATATCTCTGGCTTTCCTTGCAGCCCTTCTCCCCAGCCCCTCCTTTTGGATAAGCCTCAGCTTCATGGCCTGGCATGCCGGAGAAACTGGTTCTACACACCCAGGGGAAAAATGACAGCTTTTCCACAAGCTGCACAGCTCATAAATAGCGAGGGGTAGCGTCCACACACGTCCCGACCTGCCTCTTTCCAAACGCCTATACAGCCAGCATGGCAGGAAAGTCTTCAGGGAACATTAGCAGCTCTTTACATAACTTTCTGTAAAGTAGCTTAGTAATGTTTACAGCCTACACAGCCCACAGGTGACAGCTCTGCCATTCTAATGCCTACAAGGGAATGACCAGCTCACCTGGGCTGTTCTTTCTTCTTTCAGAGTGGCCCTGGGAGACAGGGAGAGGGAGAAAAGAACAGAGCTGAGCGGGGAGAGAAGTTAGCTTAGTAAAGAATGAGGTGTCCACAAACTTGGCAAAGGGCCTATGATTTTATGCCTTGAGGTAAGAAAGTCAACTGCTTTTCCTGGAACTTGTTCTAAATTTCACACCCGCTTTTGCAAATGTCTGCTATACGGTGAGTGGTGTGAGCTCATGGTGGAAAGTGACAAAGTAGGTACACAGCTGATATAATTTATTTATAAATGCATGAGTGCTGAAAGGAGGTAAAATCATGCAGAGTTTATTTAGCTGTTGTGTTGCTCATGGAAAATACGCTGCATACCAACAAAACACACAGATGCACACCTAAATGATTTTAAAGACCACATTTAAACCTGGAAAATACCAGTGACTTTTCAACTTTGTCACATCATAGTTCAGGCTCTAAAAATGAATACATTATCATTTCCTTATGAGGCTACAGGAGAAATAATGAATATTAAAATGAAGGTACTCAGTTGTCCTTTCGTATTTAAAACTACCAGGAAAGGGAAAAAAAGATGGTTTAAGTTGGAGGAAGGAAAGGAAAAGGGAAAAAATAGATTCCATTTTCAGTTATCATTTTATTTTACGTTAATAAGACTTTTAGGTCCTGGTTGTTTTTTGTGTGCTGGTTTCTTTTGCAAGCTCATCAGTGTAACAATAGAACTTAAAAGATCTTCGGGCTTGCCATCATATGAGAGGAATTATTAAGGGCTAGACCTGTTTTATGTATTGTTTTTAATATACATTTCACAGCATTTACTGCAGAAATCTCTTTGGGGAAATTAGCAATGGAACAATTTCTATATTTAAGAACCGTAAGCCTCCATGTATGTTGAATTCACCTATTGTATAACCACAATACTAAGAACAAGGGGAAAAAAATTATTAAAATAGGGTTATTGCACCTTTTTTAAAATTTTTTTCTATTCCACTCAGTAGAATCTTAGAAAACTCTGCCATAACCTTAACTTTATCTTCAAACATTAAGTGATGAGAAGCTTTCGATATACTGTGTTTTTGCTTTTGTTAATAAATAGCTTTCCTGTAAGAAATGGATCATGACAATCAGAAGTTAGATAATTATAAACAAATTATATTTTGCTGATTTATATAAAAATACAACCCTGAATATGAAGACACTTAAAAACATAAAAATTATAAATTACATTTCCCATACATCAACCTATAAAAACAGCCAGAAGAAATTTTTTCAAAATCAGGAAACAGTTCCTTAACTATAAGGTATAAATCCTAACTCTTTAGCAAACATATGATCCTATATTCTGAAAAATATTAAAAAGTAAATATTGGTTATGAAAATAGTGTTTCATATTGTGGAGATTTATACACAATGGGAATCAAATGAGAAAGAAAATATTATATTCTTATTTGTATAGGAATGAAAAAAAACAGAATAAAACTGGAATTAAAGCTGGTCCTTAAAACAATTTAAATGTAAAGTTAAAGCATTTATTCATCTACTGCATATATTTTATAATGTATATAATGCCTACCTCTTGCACACGTTGAGCTTTCTACACAGATTAATACTTAAAAGCTACTTTCTAGAACAATGCTACTCAACATTTGTCATTATTTATTCCCTTTCCCTTTCCATCATAGACAAATGTTCTTGAGATCCAGAGAAAAGAAATTCCTACTTCCCCCAGAAAGTAAACTAAACCAGAAATAAGAAATAAATATATAAACCCAATAGAAAAGTACAGAGGTCATCTGTAGTCATACACTTTGGCTTCAAATGAAGAGATAAGCAAATTAAGACCTCCCAGGAAAATCCATGCCATGTCTTACACAAAACCCTCGCGACTACTTCGACATTGAGTTAGTTCAGTGTAGACTTTCTGGCAGACAGAATGTATTTGATAAAGCTTCTGCCTTTTTATCTTCAGACTTGGTTTGCTATATTAATTCAAGGGTCTCAGGAATATGAGAAACAATGGCAATAATTCAAAATTTTTCATTATCTGTTCTCGGATGTGTCTTCATTTGTTATAACTGTAGGGCTGTAATAAAGGAGCTGCTTCTGTCTTCTCATATAAGTTTGGGTTTCTTCTTTCTTAGTACTAGTTTCAGTCTTGGACTCCCCTGGCCTAGGGAAAGGGTCTGCGCCCCTTCCATCCAAGTACCCTCAGCCTGATGTATTTATACTTCCCACACCAAGACCACCTTGGTCTCTGATCTTCCCAGCCTCAAAACCCATCTCTTCACCTCACCTATAATCACACCATTAGTGAAAGTCTAAGGGAGCGCCAGACTTTTCCAAATTGAAACTGATCACAAATTCATAAAAATCCCAGAGCCAAGAGTATGAAAAGCACAGTTTATAAGGGAAGCCATTTCTATGTTAAAAGAAAAATCTTAGACAAATTAAATGTACCAGAGTTTGATTGAGGAAAGAATGATTCGTAAATCAGGCAGCCCCTGAACCAGAATAGGTTCAGAGAGATTCCAGCACTGCCTCCTGGTCAAAGAAGAATTATGGGCAGGAAAAGGAAAATGACTACAGGAAAATGAAGTGAGGTTGCAGTGGGGTGTTTGCCTCATTTGAACACGGTTTGAACAGCTAGCTACCTTTGCTTGGCCGAAACTTGGTGATTGGCATGAGAGTAGGTTACAGTCTGTTTACACATCCAGTAAGGTTACACTATGCGCAAAGAAACCTTTAGGCTGAACTTAAAATACCTAAGGAGGCAGCTTTAGGCTAAACTTAATTTAACACCTATCGAAAAATACAAAAATCCTACAGCAGGATTCGCTATAAATATTTATTTCCAGAATTCCTTTCCTTCACCTTTTTTATGCATTTGCCTACGTTCTTCCTAAAGACAGAGAACATGCTAATTAGGATTAAAAAGGCCACAATCTTATCAGTCTTTGCTAAAGCTTCGTTAGCATAATAACCAAAGTTATAAGAGCTGGTCGATGTTAACCAAAGAAAGGACTGTTTGTCTTGCAGATTTTCACTCAAAAGGATGCAGCTGGTCACCCTTCCTGCTCCCATATTAATCAAGGGGAGAACTAGAACGCATTTATTGAATGGTGAGTTGGAGTCCTGGAATAAAGGCTAAAACCAAATGGGCAGTGGGGAGGATGACACAGAGATCTCACAGCGGACCCCCTAAGGACCACGGGAGGTAGCATCTGAATGGGCAGTTGATTCCTGGGCTTTTACATTGGCTGACTTCTCTCCCTAGAACCCTCTTCTCCTTCTTACCTGAATGAAATACTCTCACCTTCGTCAAGTCTTTGCTAACATGTTTCTATTTCCATGAGGCCTCCCTTGACTGTGCTATGTAACATTGCAAACCACCCTCCAGTCCTCCACTCTAGATTCCCTTTCTTTCTGCTACCTACTCATCACCTCCTAACTCTATGCTCTACTACACGAGATTATGTGCTTTATTAAGTTTTCATATATTGCCTGTCTCTTCTCAACCACAAAAAGATAGACTGTTTTGGTTTGGTTTGTTTATTCATGTTCCCCAATTTTCCCAAGCACCTCTAACAGAGCCTATGGATACTGTGAATTTCTATCTCCCCATGGATTCTATACCTCAGGCCATTTCAAATGTTACCAGTATAAGTAAGGGGTTACACTTAAGTTGTGATTCCCCCCAAAGAAAGTCACCATGGCAATAAATAGCATGAACAGCTCAGTCTGCCGTATTTTAGTCCCTTAGCTCAGAGTTTTCAGTATCTTTCAGTTTCCCACCAGTCCCTACATTGCCATCAATAACTGAGATTTCCTTTTTTAATTTGCAAGTTATTGCTAACAAGTCATCATTGATTAACGATGCTCAGTTAAGCAGGCTTCATTGAAAAGAGAGACTTAGAAAAACAAAAATAAATAAAAAAGGTCATCTCACCATGAATAACTGCCACCATACTAACCAAAGAATAACAGAAGAAGGGAAAGAAAATGTAGTGTGGTGTGATGTGTTAACACAGCAAAGCAGAATTAAGAATGTGGATGGAGCTGTGGTTGTTAATCAGCTGACCTTAAAATAAGAAGATTATCCTAGATAGGTGGAATCTAATCAAATGAGTTCTTAAAAGGAGAAGCAGAGGGTCAGAGGACATGAGAAGGACTCACCCGGTGTATTAGTCTGTTTTCACCCTGCTGTATAGAACTGCCTGAGCCATTTATGAAGAAAAGAGGTTTAACTGATTCACAGCTCAGCATGGCTGGGGAGGCCTCAGGAAACTTACAATCATGGTGGAAGGCAAAGGGGAAGCAAGGCACATTCTTTACAAGGCAGCAGGAAGGAGAAGTCCCAAATGAAGGGGGAAGAGTCCCTTATAAAACCATCAGATCTCATGAGAACTCACTCACTATCACAAGAACAGCATGGGGGAAACTTACACCATGATTCAATTACCTCTACCTTGTCACTCCCTTGACACCTGGGGGTAGATTATAACAATTACAATTCAAGGCAAGATTTGGGCAGGAACACAAAGCCTAACTAGATCACCTGCCTTCACTGGTTTTGAAGATGGAAGAAGGAAGCCACAAGCTGAGGAATGCAGTAGTCTCTAAAAGCTGGTAATGGCCCTCAGTTAATAGCCAGCAAGGAAATGGTGACCACAGTTTTATAACCACAAGGAACTGGGTTCTGTGAACAACCCCAGGAAAAAGCAAACAGATTCTCCTCTGGAGCCTCTAGGAGAGGAACGGAGTCAGCCTACACCTCAATTTTAGTTCAGTGAGACCCGTGTGAGACTTCTGACCTACAGAACTCAGATGATAAGTTTGTCTTTGGTTAGCCCCCATAATTGTTGGTGCCTGGAGTAGAATTTGAACTCAGCTCTGATTCCAAAGATAACTATCTGCTTAAAGATTGTTTTATTTAAAAAGAGCTACATAGATACTTACTAATGAAATGATATGATATCTGAGGTATGCTTCAACATAATGAGGGGGTGGGGGAGCATGTACATGAAACAAAATTGACCACATGTAGATAGTTGTTGAAGCCAGGTGATAGGTACAAGCAGGTTGATTGACATACATTCTCTCTTCTTTTGCATATGCTTGCAATTTTCCATAGCAAAAAGTTAAATTTAAAAAATAAACAGATCTTCAATACATTTTTATTTCTGTTCTTTCTTCTCCTGCTATAATCTTTGTTATTGACAGTCTAAGTGCCACTCGCATTCTCATCTTGTGGTATCTAAACAATTTCTATTCCCCTTCCTGCTTTTTCTTCTCCATTTCTCTGACTTATGTACAGCAGATGAAATTTTTATTTCCCCCTGAGCACTTCCACATGTAAAATATTGCCACATTCTCAATTCTATCTATTAACCAAAACACAGGAATTTAATTCCAAAACTGTTTATGTGCAAATCAGTGATTTTATGTACAAGTTTAATATATTTAATGATTTTAAGTAAAATTTAAAATTCATATATGCAAAAAAATTGCGACACAGTACACATCTGACTCATTGTTATTTAAACTCTTAAACGAAACTTACATCATTATTCACTAAATGTTCTCCTGAGGTAAGCAAGCAAGCAGTAACACCTACTCAAGGCAATTGTAGGAAATAAGACTGGCTTTAAACACCAAATAGGAGAGAAATTTATTGTTTTTGCTTTCATTCTTCTGATTTCTACCGTCTTTCCAGCATTGTCGCTGGGGCAAGTGCTATTGATTTCTCAATGTATTTCCATTCTCTGATTCATCCTTGTCACCTGAACCCAAATGATGTTGGAACAGCAATGTGCCCAGCCCCAGATGAGATGTTCACTGTCTCACACTCTCTTACCTCTAAGGACAGCTTTGTAAAATCATCTGGCTAATAAAATATACATGAAAGCTCACTGGTGCTCTGGAAAACCTTTAACACTTGCTCATGAAAGGAGACAGGAGTAATTAGCATATCTCTCCACTACCAGCACCAAATACACACACACACTTTTCTTCCCACCTTGAATGTAGATGTGATGACTGGAGCTACAGCAACCATCTTCAAGCCATGAGAATGGAATCAAACAAACACAGGATGACCGAGAGGAAGGAGGCAAGAAGCCTGGGCATCTAGTGGTATTGCAGGATGCCATTGAATCAATGCCAGCAGCCATCTACTTCTAGACATCTGTTTGTGTTCTTTAAGTCAGGCCTTTTCAATACCTGTGACCAAATACATTCCTAACCCATATCATAATTTTTGCTAGAAATCTTTACCTGCAGATTGATAATGATACATTTAACAGAAAATTAGATTTGAAGATGTAGAGCGATGTTAAAGTGGGTGGGCCTTACACACGTACACACAAAGCTTTGTTCAACTTGTGAAATTTACACTGTGGCTTCAGACAATTGTCCTGAGGTTCTGTTGGGCGTTTCAAAACACACAAGCCTCCACTTACTCAAAGGACTTTTCACTCAGTAAGATGGGTACTAATCTAAACAGTGGAGGACACAAAGCATTCTATATGTTGCCATAAGTAAAATTACTCTTTGTTAAATAAAATATATGCAAAATACATTCATTATCTGCTCCTTCCCTCAAGGTACACCTCATCAGTTTCATGATCTCCCCCTACCCCCAGTCAGCATTCCTGTTTTTAGCTTGTCTTTTTTCTTCTCAACCCTGATAGCTACCCACGGACAGTTGATCTTCAATTTCTAATTCCTTCTCCCCAGAAATAATGGGTGGACTTTATGCCCACCCTGTATCAGTTATTAGACTCTTTCCTTTGCTCAGTATTTACTGAGCACCTACTATGTGCTACTATATGAAGGGTGGGGTGTTGGCAGTGTACCAGTGAGGCCCCCTGTCTGGTGAATCTGATGCTGTAGAACCTCACAAATTCTCTTTTAAATGGCATCTCAGGGTAGCTATTTATGCATTGAATTTTATATGCTTACATGGCTGAAACGAATGTATATAAAGAAATCACAATTTTTAAAATGTTTCAAAACTTGACATTCCAGACTGACTATTGCAAGGAAATAATTGGCAAGTGACCTTTAGATACTTTAATTGGGTGACAGGCTTACCAGGATGATAATTCAAATGGTTCTGCATGTTTTAATATGTGCCAAAAAGAAAAAGATATGCTTGAGTATTTGAGACTCTTTCAGAGGGAATCAGCAGCTTAGAAAATACCAGATCTGAGCAATATATACAAACACACATGTACACACATATAGACGTCTGTTTAAAAAATTATCGAATCTTAAAATTAATGCAAACATAGTTATTAAAGTCCAATCCTATTCTTTGACATAGTAGAAAATGAAATCCCAAAAAGGTTCGGTGATTTAGTTAAGATTATAAAGCTAGCAAATGTGTTACGTTCAATTATTTCACGCACAGAGGAGGGTTACTGTATAGGAGTCATCAAATCATGACTGAAACGGACTCTCCGGCATTCTTGGAAAGAGAGATTTTTAGAGAAAGAAAATAGAGTTTGGTCTGTCATTGAGGAGGAGGGGCCGGTGCAATAATTGGTTGGAGCCATGGAAGAATGAAGATGGGCAGAGCTGTCCATCTTATGTTTAGTTTTTGCAAGACAAACATATCGCAACATGTCATAACTGTACCCGTAACTGCAGTTCAGAGACTGACTCTATGGTTAAAACATTTCAGGAAGAAAGTGTAGTACTTTCTCCAGTAATGCAATATGCCCTGTTTTAAAGCCCTGCTTAGAATGGAAAGCACAGAATTCTGCTGCAACCATGACTACATAGTCTTCGAATCTAGAAATCAAATCTAGCTAATTTATAACCTTTGTGTATGAAAACATCAGCGGTTTCACGAGACATGAGTTAGAGGAGCTGAGGCCAGGCCGGGTGCCGTGGCTCACACCTGTAATCCCAGCACTTTGAGAGGCCAAGGCAGGTGGATCACAAGGTCAGGAGATGGAAACTATCCTGGCTAACATGGTGAAATCCCGTCTCTGCTGAAAATACAAAAAATTAGCCAGGTGTGGTGGTACGCCTGTAGTCCCAGCTACTCGGGAGGCTGAGGCAGAAGAATCGCTTGAATCCAGGAGGCAGAGGTTGCAGTGAGCCAAGATCACACCACTGCACTTTAGCCTGGGCAACAGAGGGAGACTTCATCTCAAAAAAAAAAAAAAAGAGTCGAGGCTGAAGAGAAGTTGCCAATTTGTTCCCTAGCTGGCATTTCCTGGAATTTGAGCACCGACTATGTGCTACTATATGAAGGGTGGGGTGTTGGCAGTGTACCAGTGAGACCCCCTGTCTGGTGAATCTGATGCTGTAGATCCTCACAAATTCTCTTTTAAATGTCATCTCAGTGATGCAGTCATCGCTGCTTTGCAATGAAGGCATGACATCTGAAAGGTACCTTGCACAGAGGATCTCCAGACGGCATCTGTAGATCTTTAGGGAATCTCTGAATGTACCATACTCCCAATATCCACATGGAGGAGAGAGGGCCCATCATTTTCCTCAGATTCTCAAAGAAGTCTCTGACCCTAGAAACATACGTGATTCGAATAATAAACTTTGTGACCCCTGAACTCACTTCATGGATAGAAACATGGTCAGAGCATAAACGAGGCCAGTGCCCAATTAGGCTTCTCCCAGTTTCTCTCTCAAGGTGACCACCGATTTATGCCAAGCAAGTAGAAAAGAAATACACATTTCACTGATTTTATTACCTTTTCCTAAGGGTAGGGCCAAAAGGTGAAAAAATTAAGTTGTCAACAGGTGCAATTTTGTACTTAACTTTTAAGAGAGCAAAAGTGTAGAGGACATGGAGCACAGAACGTGCAGATAAAATCATTATTTTATCCAGTACCAGCAGAACCCTCCCAGTGCCTCTCCTCAGCCCTGCCACGGTCGCCTAGGGTCATGTGTGAAAGCTTGTTGAAACCATGATTAATGGTTCTTACTTATCTCCTATTAAAATGCCTAGCGGTCTTTGAATATAGGTGCCTGAACGTTTTCAATTTATTAATTTATTTTTATTAGAATCGGTGTATCCTGACACTAAATTGCTTTAGCACTTTGCAAAAATTCTACAAAACTCATTTATAAAGTAAGTTTTTCTGACTAGGCATGGCCTGGGCTTTTCTTTCTAGAAGATTCAACTTTCTTTTTCTTTCAGAGCTGTTGTCTTTCCATGCATATGAATTCTTTCCCATACTGGCCATTTCCTTCTACCTTCCTCACTTCCATATGTACTTTTTTAATATGCTATGGATTTTCTCTTTTTTTAGCATTATGCCCTCTGTGGTTCACAGAAAAGGATACATTTGACTTTAAATAGAATGAAAATGATATTTTTCACACTTCTGTTTAGTTTTTGAGAATGCAAATGCATAGATCCCGTGAATGCCCCCATAACATTGATTAACTCAACGAACATTTATTGTGTACCTACAAGGTGCCAGGAACTGTGAATAATAACAGTAATGGTAAGAAAAGCAAGTTTTTGGCCGGGTGCAGTGGCTCACGCCTGTAATCCCAGCACTTTGGGAGGCCGAGGCGGGTGGATCACGAGGTCAAGAGCTCGAGACCATCCTGGTCAACATGATGAAACCCCGTCTCTACTAAAAATATTTTAAAAATTAGCTGGGCATGGTGGCGCGTGCCTGTAATCCCAGCTACTCAGGAGGCTGAGGCAGGAGAATTGCCTGAACCCAGGAGGCGGAGGTTGCGGTGAGCCGAGATCGCGCCACTGCACTCCAGCCTGGGTAACAAGAGCGAAACTCTGTCTCAAAAAAAAAAAAACAAAGGAAGAAAAGCAAGTTTTTACTATGAGTGCCCTATGCCAAGATCTGTGGTACATTCTTTACACTGACTCTCTGATTTAATTCTCACCAAAACCCTATGAGCTGGATTGTGGTTTTAAGCCTCACTTTACACATGGGGAAACTGAGGCAGAAAAGATCAAATCTCTTGTCCTGAGTCCTGTAGTAAAGCCTGGTAGAGCCCAGCTTTGGGCTCAAGCGATCCCATCTAGGCCTCCCATGTTTATACACCTGACCATCACTGTCTTACTCTGGAGGCACCACAGGAAACAGAACAAAGGGAGCTAAAAAAAATAAACAAAAAGGGTGGGCGCGGTGGCTCACGCCTGTAATCCCAGCACTTTGGGAGGCCAAGGCAGGTGAATCATGAGGTCAGGAGATCGAGACCATCCAGGCTAACACAGTGAAACCCCGTCTCCACTAAAAATACAAAAAAGTAGTCCGATGCGGTGGCATGCATCGGTAGTCCCAGCTACTCAGGAGGCTGAGGCAGGAGAATCATTTGAACCCAGGAGGAGGAGGTTGCAGTGAGCCGAGATCACACTACTGCACTCCAGCTTGGGAGACAGAGCAAGACTCTGTCTCAAAAAAATAAATAAATAAATAATTAGCAAAACCACACACAGGTTATTTCTTTTTTGTTTTCTAGAGAGTAGCCCAGTGTCGTGGAGAGAATTTTAAGACATATTATCACTTGATTCATATTTTTAAAAGCAATATAACAAAGGCCAGGTATGGTGGTGGCTCAGGCCTATAAAATTAGCCAGCACTTTGGGAGGCCAAGGCGGGAGGGTCGCTTGAACACAGGACTTCAAGAGCAGCCTGGGCAACACAGTGAAACCCCATCTCAAAAAAAAAAAAAATAGCCAAGCATGGTGGCACATACCTGCAGTCCCAGCTCCTTGGGAGGCTGAGGTGGGAGGATCACCTGAGCCCAGGAGATGAAGGCTGCAGTGAGCCATGATCACACCACTGCACTTCAGCCTGGGCAACAGAGTGAGACGCTGTAAAGAAAAGAAAGGAAAGGAAAGGAGAGAGAGAAGGAAAGACTATGAAGAGAAAAGTAAATTATGAGTTTTGAAATTTTTCTCTCTATGTCATATACATCATGGTACACTCAAATCTGTACTTAATAAAGCATATTTCAGAATATCTGGAATCTTGTTAACCATTCCCATACATTCCAGTATACTCTTTCTTAATTGTGAGAAAGCATGAAATCTAAGTAATGCATTTTCTACTGTCAAATTGTCACCAAGGGCAGAAATGAATTGAGAATATGAAAATCCATGGGGAAGATCTTTAAGAAAGAGCACCACCACTAGAAAATATATATATGTATGTTTTTCTTGCTAATCTGCAGCCAGTCTGGCTTTTCACCCATGCTGTGGATGGTGGAAGCAGGGAAGGTGAGCCTCGGAGACACAGGGTCTCTCCGTGGTCCGTGCAAGGCCGCAGGTGTGCACCTCACCACTTCTGAGTGCTGGCCGGCTGCCATGGGGAAGTGTCAGGACACCGCATCAAGGAAGGTGCTTGCCAGGTTGCCAGATTGATAAGAGGAGAGTAATCATCACGTATTTCAAAAGGAAGCTTGTTGTGACAAGGTTTTTGGCTCATGTTCACTAAAGGATGACGTTTTCAGAGGGGGAAAAAAAACTTGTTTGCATGAATTTCCATGCTCTTAGATTTTGCCAATGTATCCTCTGAAGTGGATGGCAGGAGCCAACCCTGTGCCCTGGCAGGATGAGGAGAAGGTGCAGGCAGCAGGGGTTGAGCCATGGTGGGATTTCAGCACCCTCTTGGGCTCACAGACGCTTTCCTCACTGCCACCATGCAGGAATTTACATTCTAGACAGCCCTCTCTTATGCCCTAAAGCTGTGCATCTTTGGATGTTTTGGCTTAAATTCAAATATCCCTTAAGGCATCATGAAACCTGGAATATATTCCTGAAAAACCGTTTATCCAAGAGTCTAAGGTAATTACAAAATTGTTTATAAAGAACTTTTATGAATGATGACTCAATGTATTAATCATGACATCATAATATTTTTAAAACACACGCTATAAACGTGAGGCAATGAGTGAAGTTACCTGCCTGACTAAATTATGATGGGCAGTGTCACTTCAGACTAACCCGAATCGATACAGACACAGTAGCATTGATCATAACCATACGTCAAAACGGAATCCGTTGGGAGTTTCATCTGATAAAAATCTCATACATTTCATAGAGCAAAGATTACTGTTTCTGAGACTATTTCAGAGACATTTGAAAAGGAAAAGTGGCGTAAAAGTAACACTAATGGACATTTTCGCAAAGGCTAGTTTGTTATTTTCATATAACATTTGAGATTCTTTAACAACTTAAATGGGCTTGGGCAAAAAAAAAAAAAGGCAGATGGGGAAGGAATGTTTTGGCTTACATAACTGAAAAGTCCGGGGGGTAGAACACTCAGGCATGACTAGATTGAGGTGCTCAGATGCTATTATGGGAAATGTGTCTACATTACTCTCAGCTCCACCGTTTCTTTTTTTTTTTTTTGAGACAGAGTCTTGCTCTGTTGCCCAGGCTGGAGGGCAGTGGTACAATCTAGGTTCACTGCAACCTCCACCTCCTCCCAGGTTGAAGATATTCTCCTGCCTCAGCCTTCCAAGTAGTTGAGATTACAGGCACACACCACCACACCCAGCTAATTTTTGTATTTTAGTAGAGAAGGGTTTTCACCATGTTGACCAGGATGATCCTAATCTTCTGACCTCATGATCTGCCCGCCTTGGCCTCCCAAAATGCTGGGATTACAGGAGTGAGCCACCATGCCCGGTGGCCGTTTCTTTTCTGGCTCTCTTCTCAGGCATGCTCTCTCCACACATGGTGGTCAAGATGGCTTCCATCTAGCCTCCTATCCACCCAGCAACACCAGTAGGAAGAGGATACCTCTTTCCAGCAGTGCAAGAAAATAGGGGCTGGATCTCATTGGGCTATTTTTGGTTATGTGACCAAGCCAAAGCCTATCACTGTGGCCATTGTCATACCTTGTTCTACCCGTGGACCCAAGCAATGGGTACACCTCGCTTTAACCTTATGTATGTGTTTGTGAGGACTACCTAACAAAGCACCACAGAGTCAGGGGGTTTAAACAACAGAAACTTCTCTCATGGTTCTAGCATCAGAAAGCTCTAAGATAAGGTGTTAGCAGGGTTGCTTTCTCCTGAGGCCTCTCTCCTTGGCTTGTAGATGGCCATCTTCTCGCTGTGTCTTTCTGTGGTCTTCCCTGTGTGTGTGTCTGAGTCCTCATCTCTTCTTACAAGGACACCAGTTAGATGCGGACCCACCCTAATGACTTCATTTTAACTTAATTACCCCTTTCAAGGCTGTATCTCCAAATACAGTCACATTTCAAGGTACTGGAAATAAGAGCTTTCTTTTTTTTTCTTTTCTTTTCTTTTTTTTTTTTTTTTAAGATGGGGTTTCACCATGTTGGCCAGGCTGGTCTTGAACTCCTGACCCCAGGTGATCCGCCTGCCTCGGCATCCCAAAGTGCTGAGATTACAGGCGTGAGCCACCACGCCCATCCAAGAGCTTTAACATAGACATTGGCGGCGGGGAGTCAGCCTTATAAATTTAATTTTTTAAGTAGGACACAAAATTAGGATGTAAAATTCAAGAGAGTTAGCAAAATCTAGCATGAACTAGAGCGGCTCAGTCTATACGGGATCTATCTGATTATTTGGGGGCAGGGAGGCCTACAACGCAATTTTCTTAACTTTACTTGAGTGTCTGGGACATGGACCAGAGAGACCCATCTCAGCTGATGAGATGGATATTAGAATCTGAGACCAGTCCACAGAGAAACAATCCAAGGGGTGCGGATCCAAGAGCCAATTCTAGAACTGGATTGGGAGCTTGGACTCAGCAAGACAGCTTGACCGTGTCTAGTTTAACTTGGGAAGATAGGGACCGATAGAGTTTTTAAGGGCCCATATTCACATCCACATTCATCAGATGGAGCGGCAACAGATTTTAAAACCAGATTATTAGCAGAGAAGGAATTTCCATTCTACTGCCAAGCTGACCACCGTCCCTTACCCTCACAGCCTCAACTCCTTCAACTCTCCCTCATCCTTCATGCTCCGAATGAGAGGGCTGTTGTTAGCCCACCCTGTATGATCGCATGCCTCTTGCTTTTCCTGTTGCCGTCACCTTTTTTTGTGTATCATCTAGGTAACCGCAACTGATTGTGTAAAATCCAGCTCATGTAAGACCTCATTCATAAAGATGTTCCTGCCCTCCATGTGTTGCTTTCCCTCTCCCACACTGGGCAAGCTGCACTTCCTTCACAGTTCCACAGAAGCCTGGGATAACAGTCCAGCAGGATATCATGCTGTACGGACGGCAGATGTGCACGTCTCTCTTCCACAGGAGTATGGGAAGACTGCGATCAGTGGCTGCCAGTCTCAGCCAACCTGTGGCAGCAAGGTATACACAGAGTTAACTGACTACCATGTAAAGTCAGAATTAAGCCTAGCATATTACAACATTTACTTTCTACTTGTAAACGTGGAAAGGGGACCCTTTCACATATAATTCTCCTGCCATTTGACCTCTGAAATAAAATGGAGCACATGATGTCAAGGGAGCGAAGGCATCTTTCTGACACATGGTAATTACCCTTAAAAGTATACCTCCCAATGAATCCCCTAAAAAACACCGCCGCTCAGATTCTGGCAGTGTTCATAAATCACCAGTTCTGGCCCCTCAGAAATTTAGGAAGTTAGCAAGGACACTTGACAGAATTACAGCTTTTATTAATGTCATGGGCTTGGATTATTTATTTAAGATTACTGGGATCTGAAAACATGCACTGCAATCAAGGCTTCACCTAAATCACAAGGAATGGTGCAGAAGACCCTCTTGCTAGAAATCTCTTGCTATTTGCTGCTCTTGGGAAGATGCTCTCTAAGGGATAGAAGGAGCTGGTAAAACTCCAGGAAGAGCAAGGATGATTAAAATTATCTTTTCCAGTCCAAACACTATAAATGTTAAACACATGTTTTGCAGTTCAATTGTTTTAAAATATTTTCCAACATGACCTTTGTAAATATTTGTATGTCTCTCCCACTCCAAGGAGTCAATGGCTGTTGGGTGGAGGCCCCTGGGGAGGTCTAATGAGGAAATGCTCCCAGTGCAGGAAGTCTGCCCTGCAAGTAAGTCAGCCCCTGTAAGGATGTGTGCTGCCCAGCAGGGCTTCCAATTAGACTCTAATTACTAGAACACTAATATTCAACAAGACCCAAAAAGAAAATAAAGCTTCTCAAAGTTGGTGAGACAAACAGAACCTCAGAACAGGAAGGGGCTTTCAAAATTATCTGGTTCAAAAATCTCCTTTAGAAGATGAAGGAAATGAGGCACAGAGAACTGAAGAGAGAAATGCAGGTTCATGAAACACACCTCCATCTCTTATCAGTCGAGTGTGCCTTTCGAGACACCCCATGACGGTGGGGTGTCATGATTGGCTTTCCTTTTCCTTCCTCCTCTCTGTCCTTACCACTGAGTTCTCTTTCCCTTCCTGACACCCAAGTGGGGTATTCTGCAGGATCCATTTCTTATGTCTCTCCCATCCCAACCCTATCTCCCAGCAAACCAAACTACTGCCGCTCCCCAAGCTCAGGGCACAATATCGATCTGTGTATTTGGATGTTTTTCCCTGTCTGCAATGGTTTTTTTTCCCCGGGAAGCTGATTGACATCTGCTCAGCCTTTAACACACAGCTAAAGACAGACTTGACTCTTTCTTGTGTTACCATAGTCATTCCCCATGTGTATTGTAGTATAGCACTTACAGCATTGAGTTCTAACCATTGGCTTAGTTATTTATCTCTTTAACTCAACAATGAGCCCACGCAGGGCCCAGCAAGTGGTGCATCTTTGGTGTCTGGCCAGTACCTTCTTGTCAGTTTCTACTCCAACCCCACCCTGGATCTCTCTTTCCTGGCCCACTCCCCCTGCATGTTCCAACACTCTGCTGAGTGTTCCACCAACATCTCAAACCTGTTCCCAAAGCTGATATTATTGTTCCTCTAACCCTTCCATTCACCACCCCGAAACCTACTCCTGCCCATCCCCCATCCTTTGCCATTCATGGTATTGCAATCCTGTCAGTCACTCAGATTAAAACCCAAAGATTTCATTGATTCCTCCTCTGAACGATGGCTCAGCCCTGTTCATTCCACCTTGACCACATCTCTAGTGACAACACCTCTCCTCCTTGATTGTGATCACAGCCTGAAGCCAGCCCTTTCCACCGTCCGTCTCACCATTTTCAGGACCCTCTGCTCCGTTCTCAGTTTCTGTTCCAGCTCCTCCAAGTCACCCAGCTCACTGCTACTAGAGTAACCCCCTACCGCGGGCAGCTGGGTCACATCATTTTCTTGCTAAAAAACTTGCAATAACTTCTTTGTCCACAGCCCAAATTCCTTCCAAGGTCCTCTTCATCCAAGGTCCTCTACAATTTAGCTTCCACTGCGTTTCTATTCTTACCTCCAACTACTCCAGTTACCCATTCTAATTCTCACCACTGTGTCTCAGCGTCTCATCACTGTGTTTTCCTACTACACTTCCTACTAATGCTTCTAGCCTGCAGGTCCTTCTCATTAACTGTCACCTAAAATTCAACTCAATTATGAAGTTTAAGCAAGAAGTAACTAATCTCAAATTCTACAAAGCACTTTGTTTATAACTTTATTGATTCCATTTGCTCTTGGATCTTGGGTTTTGGGGAGTTAAAACACCCTAAGAGCAGAAATCCTTGCATCCCTCAGAGAGCCCACCATAGTAGTATTTGGACATAGTAGGTGCTTAATACTTGCAGGCTGAACTGAATTAGATTATACAGACAGCAGAAGTCTACATAACTACTAAATTCATGAATTCTAAGACTGACAATTTGTCATCTTTATGATCTCTGAAATCAGAAAGCATCTTACACGAATGATGTCCTAAACATCACTAAACTGATTAGTGATATTTTTTGCTTTCTTCATGATACATAAAATAGCAGGGCCTTTTGCAATGGATAATGTCTTCTACTCAAGAAAATAGGGCATTATCCCTAAGGATTATAAATCATTCTACTATAAAGACACATGCACACCTAGGTTTATTGAAGCACTATTTACAATGGCAAAGACTAGGAACCAACCCAAATGCCCATCCATGCTAGACTGGATAAAAAACAAATGTGGTATATATATATACCATGGAATACTATGCAACCATAAAAAGAATAAGTTTATGTCCTTTGCAGGGACATGGATGAAGCTGGAAACCAACATTCTCAGCAGACTAACACAGGAGCAGAAAACAAAACACCACATGTTCTCACTCATAAGTGGGAGTTAAACAATGAGAACACATGGACACAGGGAGGGGAACATCACATAGTGGGATGTGTCTTGGGGTGGGGGAAAGGAAAGGAGAGCATTAGGACAAATAACTAATGCATGTGGGACTCAAAATGTGGATGATGGGTTGATAGATGCAGCAAACCACCATGGCACGTGCATACCTATGTAACAAACCTCTGTGTTCTGCACATGTATCACAGAACTTAAAGTAAAATAAATTAATTAATAAATGTATAACAACTGGAAAAAAAGAAAATAGGAAATTATAAAGTATCCCAATGTTAAGCCCAGTTTGTGGATACAACTGTTGTGTAAAAAACGCAATTACTGCTACTAAAAGACAAATCGAATTGGCAATTCTTAATAAACTAAAGGAAATCTATTTTTCCCTGCTGAGAAGCTCTAGTCTGCTATACAGTGTCTTCATTCTCTAACTGCAACCAAATTTCAGTAGATAAAAGATAGTTTAAGGGACAAGGGTGCATCCAACTCGTCTGCTGTGATTAGCACCTTAAATACAGTAGGTATTTAATTAATCTTTATTGATTAATTTATATTTAATATAAGCATGTTAATAGACAACTAGAGGCCATAGCACAATTAGCGTCATGTTTGAGGCACCAATCAAATAAATAATAATTTTATTTTTTCGAGGCTGAGTCTTGCTCCGTTGCCAGGCTGGAGTACAGTGGTCCAGTCTCGGCTCACTGCAACCTCCACCTCCTGGGTTCAAGTGATCTTTCCACCTCAGCCTCCCGAGTAGCTGGGACTACAGGCAAGTGCCACCATGCCCAGCTAATTTTTGTGTTTTTAGTAGAGAAGGAGTTTCACCATGTTGGCCAGGATGGTCTCGATCTCTTGACCTCGTGATCTACCCACCTCAGCCTCCCAAAGTGCTGGGATTACGCATAAATAATAATTTTTTTAAATCCAAACCCTTATCTGTATTATCCATATAGACACCGTGTTTGTTGTGGCCTTATTGTTATTATAATCAGCATAACCCTGAGTAACACTGAGCATTTATTCTAGGCAGACTGTGTTATGCTAAGCACTTAGCCTAAAGTACTTAGCCTCAGTCTTCAAAAAACTGGGTTATAAAAGAGAGTCTGACTCCACTTTTTTGATGATGACCCTTCATTGTCCCTTTGTGCCCCACACTTGGACAAATTGATAAGAAAGCCTGGGTGTTTCCTTCTGTGGCACCCATGGGTGATTCAAACCACACAAGCCTCCATCTACATACAGAAACTCTTCTCCCTAGCCCCACTCTCTAACCACAATAAAAACCCCAAGATAGCCTCCTTTCTCTGTCTACTCAAGGCTTTCAGGGCCTCTTGGAAAGCATGCCCTGCTCTCTCCAGAAAACTTCATTATGTAAGTAATAAATCTCAGACTCCCTGTGAGTGTGTCACATCCAAACCAAGTTTTGAGTAGGGAATCCATCCTGACTCTGAAGGGTGCTTGGAGCAAGAATAGATATTATTATACCCCGTTAACCCAGAAATAAACAGGCCTACAGCTTTCCCCACAGTCACACAGGCAGTAAGTTCATCTGGTCAGCAGACTCTGAACCCCACACTGCATTTTCTTTTGTCTGAATTACTGTTAAGAGCCTTCTGCCTGGTCTCCTTGCCTCTAACTTCCCCTCCCTGCAACCCCTCCTCCAAATGACAAACAGGAGCAACTCATATCTAAGTAGGTCATTTTCCTTTTTCGACGGCTACTCGTGGTTGCACGAGTAGAAGATAACTCTGGCCCAATCTACTTTTCCAGACTGATCCACCTATGGGTAAGAAGCATGTGGTCTGCTCTGTATTTTCACTTAATCATCTTCTCCATATACTATATTGTAGAACATATAAATATTATCTATTGTAATGATTATATGCTGTCATGCAATTTTTTCTTCACATATCCATTGCTCCAATAAACTCTCTGCTTCTAGTACAGTGCCTGACCCACAGAGAGAAAAAACAGATCTGATGAATGAAAGAAGTCAGCAGAACGGTGTTGTTGGAGCTTGATGAGAATAAATAGTTTTGTTCCAATTATTTTAGTAGCAACACTCACTCAAGAACATTGTATTGCATTTGCTTAATGTACTCACAAATTAATACATTATTATATACTACTTTAAGATTTAATTTTTTTATTTCCAAAGTCTCAGATTGTGCACTTGAATTTTAAAATCATAATAAACTTCCCATTACTTTTTGCCTTCAATCCCTCCTTCTAATTCAAGCTATAAATTTTCACATAAAGGAAATTACTGTCTCTAGACAATTATCTTTATCCATTTGGAAACAAAAGAGCTTGAGTAAATTCAGCCATCCATCCATGCTCTCATTTAAGTCAGTAGGGTCAATCTCTTCATCCAGCTACTCAGTGGTTTGACATACAAGTTGCACCACAAGAAACAGACAAATTAATGATTTTTCCACTGTGAATCCCATAATCTAACATGTTTCCCAGAGAGTGAAAATATGTCCCTTCCCTCAATATCATGTACACTATTAATCCACATACGCTTTCAGTCCTACTATTCTTATAGAGAATTAGATGAAGAATAAATTAAGTGGTTTGGAAAAAGTTAAAAATCCCCTTTCTTAGAAATGGAAAGACCTAATCCAGGTGTCCCCAGTCAGAAAATGTAGCCCCTTTTATTGTCTTTGAAGTCTTTCCTTGTTAAGCAGAATACCATGCACCAGTATCAACCGTTGAGACCATGCATCAGTTATCAATCCCAGGGAAGGACTCAATACCTCCCCAATATCATCCACCAGTATCAGTTCCAGAGAACTCTAAATACCTTGCCAAGTTCTGCTAAGGTTTTTAGATCTGGCAAGAGATTTTTCACTCACCCAGCTACCATAGCCTTTACGTAAACCAAACCGCCACCATATGAGTCTAGTGAGACAGAACACTTACACAACAAGTCACGCAGAGCAACTTTATTACTCTCAGACAGGCAGCATGAATCAACAGAAGTCTCAAATCCATGGTGAGCTGATTCCAGGGCTCAGGAAAGCTGGCTAGGAAGGATGGAGTCTTGCTGGATTTTAAAACCTTGGGAAACTGGGATTACTGAGCTAAAGTGTTGCAGGACCCCAAGGAAACATATCACTGAGCAAAAGTGTTGCAAGACATCCTAGGAAGGAATAGGACAAAGCTGGGACTGTTGCAGAAATGTCCTCCTTATCTCAGGATACTACATTCTCAGCATATTCTGCAATTATCCTGACAACAACAAACAGGAGATAGGAGAGCTGGTTCAGCCAAGGCCATTCAGGGACCCGTCCTCCTGCATACCAGATTCATTTCTAATCAATTACAGATGCTTCCTTCCCTCTTTAATTTGCCATACTTTCCAACAACAAGAGAGGAAGACAGAATCCATGGTGTCCTCTTCCCTAGTCCTCCACTCAGAAGGTTCATTCATCACCCTCACCCTCTGAACTAAAATCTTCAGTGTACAAGAAATATCACATACAACATCAACAGCTCCCCAAAAGGGGTTGAGGGCCTTGAATTAGCCCACTGAGAAATACTGTGGCTATTTTCTCTGAAATTACTTAACTCATATGATTGGCTACACTATTGAAACAATTCAGTCGAATAATGATTTAAGTCCACCAAATAACTGATTTAAACCCCAGAATTATCTGATCTAAATTTGCTGATTATTTTATCATTATATGGTTGGCAGCCTTATCACTTAATGCCAAAGGCAACATAATGGTGATAATGAAAATAGAAACAGTTTTGCTTGATAATGTCTATGAACATATGAGATTAAGGATTTGTCTTAAATACTAAACCTATCAGTGTATAGACAATAAAACTATTACCACAGGTCAGTATCATACCTAAAATCACATTCTTTTGCAAAACTGGTATAATTAGCCTTCTGCTCAATTGTCTGTACAAGTAATTTAACTTTAAAAGAAGTTTCTTTTATGGATCCTTATTAGATTTAAAACACTGCATTGAGCTATGACTCATAAATTCATCTGAATAAGAATATATTAATGCTGCCCTCGAAAGACTTCTAGTTAAACAGCCCAGTCACTAGACTGGAGGGAAGACTGAGAGGATAAAGTCCTGACCATTCAAAGGTGGACTCTGCAAGCATGAATCAAAATCCTGTGTACATGTAACAATCCAGGTAGGAAATCTGATGGTGCTAAGCTCCATTGGCTAAGCTGGATATAAAGGGCCAAGCTTCTAAAGAGTGTTGTTTTGGTGTCAGTGTGGTACCTTTGAGAGGATCTAGGACCAGCAAGGCATGTATATTTTCCATATGTGCAGAGATGACTTAATTTTTGAACATAGTAAATCTAGGTTTGGGAATGTATGAAAACAAACAGAGACATGGAAAGCTTACGTTAAAAACTTCTTCCATACTACCCATCACTTTTGGAAGGACCTAATCTGCTGAATAAAAATAATATTGTTCAGTTACACCTAGGAATATATACATGGGAAATTGTGAAGGAAATAAAATTACATGTGGTGTGAAATTCAGAAGGTTTATCATCTGAAGTAATGCAAAACAAAGGTTAAGGATTGCGTGCTTCTTTTATGACAATGAAAATAAATAGAAAGGATAAAAATGATTTCTAGAAGGTAAGATTTTAGGATGTTCCAATTTCTGGATTTACATAGTCTTCCTACTAATAGTGTGTATCTGTACCCATTACACCTATTTTCTTATTCTAAATCAAATCTTAAGGGCAATCTCTCCAAGGATATACCAGAATACAGATCATTTTAGGGATACCTAAAGGACTTATCTTAAGACACTGACACATATCTACATCCCTGGTGGCAAAATGAGGCAGAAGTCTGACCTAAGAACACCTAAACAAAAAATGTGAAATTATTCTTATACCAGAAGAAATATATCTTATAAAAATATATTGAAAACATCACTGAGCTGTATTAATACAGATTTGCATGTGTGTGTGTATGTGTATGTGTGTGTGTGTGTGTGTGTGTGTGTGTGTTCGTTGAGACTGAATTCTAGACCCTTTGTTTCATTATACATGCAGGGCAATGTACAAATTCAATATGCAGCTTCACAAAGATATGGAAATAATTTCCATTTGCCTATTTACTTCTTTACTCTACACTATGATGTAGGTGAGACCAGGTGTGGTGGCTCACACCTGTAAGCTGAGGCAGGTGGATCATGAGGTCAGGAGACTGAGACCATCCTGGCTAACATGGTGAAACCTCATCTCTACTAAAATACAAAAAATTAGCCAGGCGTGGTGGCACCTTCCTGTAGTCCCAGCTATTCAGGAAGCTGAGGCAAGAGAATCACTTGAACCCCAGAGGCGGAGGCTGTGGTGAGCCAAGATAGCACCACCGCACTCCAGCCTGGGTGTCAGAGCAAGATTCCATCTCAAAAAAACAAAGAAAAATTTGATGTAAATGAGTACTTTCCAAAATGTGTTAGGATTTCTACTTGAGATATCAAACAATTTCTCAAAGCAATGTCATTAATTAATATTTTTAATTCAAAAAAATGTTGAGAAAACAAATGGTCTCTTGGCAGCATGTGTGGATGAATGGAGAACATGGCCTTTGCATCTCTTCTCAGTCTTTACAGAGCCCATTCTCCAATTCCAGTGAAGCAATTGTGCCAAGTTAAATCCCCTACTTCACCTGTAACTATAAATAACCAAGGAGTCCATTAGCATCCCCAAAGTAACTACAGCTGTTCTAAATCATCCAAGCTAATTCAGATTTTGAGGCTGCAGAACCTACTAGATTTCTCATGAATAGAGAAGAGCTTTCAGTCATTCCGGATTCTAAAGAGTAACCCTCTACCTTTCCATCATAATTAGGAAGGAGACTGACCCATTATGCTGAACCAGTATTGGGAAATGGTTGTCACCACACAGCACCAAAATCATCAAACTGAAGGACACCGTAACGATTGTTGGGTTCTGTCTTCTGACACATGCAGGCATTCCCTAAACGACATTCGCAGCCAGGTGTTCTGGAAATGCTTCAGCATTTCCAACAGTGAATTATCTCAATGTGATTTTTAATTTTTAGAAGGAGAATTACAGTACCTTCCATTTGTACTAAACTTTGGAAAAATGCTTTTCAATGTGTTAATTTTGGATCCCAAGAAGTCCCTGAGGCTCCTTCGGGGGTCTTGGAGTTCAAAACTATTTTCATAATAAAAGACAGATACTATTTTCCTTTTCTACTGTGTTGACATTTGCACTGATGGTGCAAAAGCAATGGGTAAAACTACTGGCCACTAAGCACAAATCAAGGAATGGTACTAAATTAAACTAGCAGTCATGGTATTCTTCACTACCAGCCACTGGTGGGCTGGGATGAGGTGGGAGGGGGTGTTTTACTTATGAATGGCCTTGCTGCAGCAGTAAAAATGAACTGACTAAATCAGAACACTTGCATATACATTTTTTAAATGCTGCGTTACATTTGAAGAAATGGAGTCAGACATAAAGTACGTCAGCTGCATGACAAAGAATGATGCTTGATTTCTGTGATCATTCGAGTTGCAAGTCACATTAGTCACTATCTTCATGGAACATCATTGGTACTTAGAAGAATGACAACAGACTATGGTTATTCTGATTTGGTTACTTGACAGACATTTTTCAAAAAGTCAACCAAATAAATCTGTCAGGTAGAGGTAAACAACTGGCAATATTTGTAGCCAATGATAAAATTCAAAAAATCAGGGAATACACTAAACAAACTGGATTTCAGAACAAACGGAAATGCCTCTACTTGTGAAGACCATGAATTCCAGCAGCAAAACTTCGTACCAGAAGCTTTCTTACTAAAGGTAGATCTGCCCAAAGCATGTGGATTAACCGAGAACATTTGTCACTTTGCTCTGCTGTTGGCAAGATGTTCCCCCCACTACAGGTGACATGAGCAAGGAGTCCCCAATTTTCGGGGCCTATTCAGAGGCCCATTTGGTGTTGCTGAGGATGCATCCAACATAGCTTGGCAGAACCTTCCCTACTTCTAGCCAGAGATGCCTTGACAGGTAACCCGCCCCAAAGCTGAGCTCAGCCCTGGCCTGTTGAAAAGGAAACGAGATCTTCTGCCTTGTTTCATAACCGTAATCATCCCATCTACCCCCAAAGACTCCGTCCTGAGGGTGCAAAAACTCCCCCCAACTCCCTTCAGATTGGTTTTCCCCATAGGATTCGTCATTTTATACTATGAATGTTAAAATTTGTTCCAATGTTGGCTTTAATATGCAAGAAATAAGGTAGAAAAGAGGTAAGCAGAGAAAAAGCTTTTAATCAAAAAAATATTAAAACCACAAAATACAGCAGGGTTTATGTAGCTCGTGTTCTTTTGGTTTCTATGTGTTTGCTCTTTTTTATTTTGTTTTACTTTAATGTCTGGCTCTTAAACAAAAAAGAAATAGAAGATTATATAAACTGAAGAGAATTTTAGAGTTCCCTCATGAACAAAGACTGAACAATAATCTGATAGGGCAATTTAAGACAATTTAATAATAACCCATGGGTCTAGGTCACCTTGTAATGGAAGGCACATGCACAATTTAAAATTTTCTCACAGCCACTTTTTAAAAAGTGAAATAAGATAGGTAAAATTAATTTTAGTTATGTATTTTATTTTAATATGTCATCAATATAAAAATATTGACTAGATGTTTTACATTATTTATTCATACTATATGTTAGTTCGCTGCACCTGCCAAAACAAAGTTCCATGGTTTGAGTAGCATAAACAACAGAAATTTATTCTCTCAAAGTCTGGAGGCTGGAAGTCCAAGATCTAGGTGCCAGTAGGGTTGGGTTCTTGTGAGAGCTCTCTTCCTGGCTTGCAGACAGCCGCTTTCTTGCAGTGTGCTCACATAGCAGAGAGAGAGCTCTCTGGTGTCTTTTCTTATAAAGGTCCTAATCGTGGCCGGGCACGGTGGCTCACGCCTGTAATCTCAGCACTTTGGGAGGCCGAGGCGGGTGAATCACGAGGTCAAGAGATCGAGACCATCCTGGTCAACATGGTAAAACCCCGTCTCTACTAAAAATACAAAAAAAAAATTAGCTGGGCACGGTGGCGCGTGTCTGTAATCCCAGCTACTCGGGAGGCTGAGGCAGGAGAATTGCCTGAACCCAGGAGGCGGAGGTTGCGGTGAGCCGAGATTGCGCCATTACACTCCAGCCTGGGTAACAAGAGCGAAACTCCGTCTCAAAAAAAAAAAAAAAAAAAGGTCCTAATCTTTAGAGGATCCCACCCTTACGAGCTTATTTAGCCTTAATTACTTTGTTACTTTGAACCTCCCATTGGGGCTTAGGGCTTCAACATATGGATTTTGTGGCATTGGGGACACAATTTAATTTCTATCATACTAAGTCTTTAAAATCTGGTGTGTATTTTACACTTGCAGCACACCTTAGCATGGACTAACCACATTTCAAATGCTCAATAGCCTCAAGTGAATTCCGGCTGCTACCTTAGACAGTGCTGACCTCAGTAAATGGTTATTGGCTTCAGAAGTCAGAGCAGCTCTGAAACAGAATTGCAGAGCTAGAGCCAAGAGCTTGATCTTCGGGTAGAAGGCAGTTACACCAGGAAGAAGCCTGGCCAGAGGCCAAGGTTCACCTGCAGGCAGCCAGGGAAACTGATGACACACTGCTTAGGAGGAAACCATTAGTCTTCAAAACCCAACTGTCACTTTCCAAAGTTCGTGGACAAACCTGGCAGCGAAAGCTTGATGGAACATTTTCCTCAGCTAAGAAAAGAGTAACAAGATTTCTGGATGTTATTTCCTACAAGGTAAGGTGTGTGCAGGTTCACCCGCCTCCCGGGTAGGCCGTTTTAAGCTCCTGGGGTACTCCAGCCACAGGCATGGGCTTGGGATGGGGGAGGGTTCTCTGGCGACTTGCCTTTATGAGGGCATTGGTATGACTGGCATTCATCTCACCAACTCCTGTCATGTTACATTCTGTTTACCAAAACCACAGGCAAACTGAAAACAAACAACGAAGATGTTGAAATAAGGAAACAATGCCTTCAGGAAAAAAATGTCCCTTTTCACAGAGTAACAACAAACAACAAATAAATAACCTTCAAGGGTAAAAATTACTGTCCTTTTAAATATCAAACCACACCTGCAGCAAGAAAAACACAAGTCATACATGTAACAGATAACAAAACCCAAAAGAATCAAGAAAAACATTGCCATTCACAACATTGTCATGGCTCATTGAGCAGCTGATACATTCTGTAAGAGTTCTCCATTCGCTTAATCATTTTTAATTCTACCTGTGGACTCTTAAAGGTGTTCTTTCCCCGTGATGGTAATAACACCAGTCACAAAGCCTAGGGACCCACCTAGGCTTTGACCCGCCAGAGGCACAATTGTGACTGGTGTCTTTGGCAGCTCCATCCTCTCCTTTCTGGGACTCCAGCTCCCCTCTGCCCCTCTCAAATGTCTTAGCAGCTTCCCACCACTTTCTATACCTTTAGCTTTCACTATCCTAGAAGGACAATCCAATAGGCACATTTGTCCACTAATGTTAACAGCTGCAGCAGAATCTGTTCTTTACCTGCTCTATAATCCTCCTTTCTTCTGGTAGCAGCCTGCTTTCTCTGGAGAACTATCCCTTCCTCACTCTCTGCCTGTGGTTGAGGCAGAACTGACTCCACCTTCATAAACCAGGGTGGACCCATGACTGAGCACCCAAGCCACGTGTTCCATCCATTGGCCACAGCGACAGGTGAGGATAGGGCATGTAAACAAAGTCAGCCAATAAGCAGTTCTCTCCAGGACTTTTCCAAAGGCCACAAGGAAAACACTGCTCTCCTACTGGTGCTGCTGAGAGAACCATTTTGCCACCACTGGGGACAAGACTGCCTAAATGAAGTGAGCAGAGGGAAACAACAGATTTCAGAGATGGGGAGATGTGTCTTCTTGACATGGCTCCAGTACCTAGTTCCAGAGATCCAGGTTTTCGATTAGGCCACTTTGAGCTGGGTTTTCTGTCAAGTGACAATTTCTGTCAGTGGGTTTTCTGTCAAGTGTCAACTAAGTGTCTCGACAAGCAGAGTACTATACTAATTTAACCTTTTCGGAATAAACATCCCTCTTACCCCACCTCCTCCCTCAGCATAACCACCACTCCCAGAAGAGAACAAGGCTTAAACATAAAGGAAGAGATCCCCAATGAGGGGATTTTAGGCACCTGTGGCAAATTAATGAAGCTGATAGTTACAGGCAGGAAGTTTTTCCGGTATCCATACAGCTTCTAAAAGCATTACATAGGTAACAGCTCATACTGTCTCAGTAAGGCCAATCTTGGTATTTTGCCTTCTCAGTCTACTGAGTTTTCCTTTAGTTATTTGACCCAGAGCCCAAAAAAAAAAAAAAACATTTCAATAAGCCAGATGCTTTCCATTAGAACAGGTAAGGGTTGGGTTCTCACAACTGTGAGATGAGACAACTATGTCTCCCTCCTACTGAATTATCCTCCCAGCCATTGAAACCGGTCTCCTTTATTATGGCCTCCTTTTTATCCACTATCCTTAGGCCAGAGTCACCTTTCTCTAACATGTACATACTCATTATTTTCCTGCTCAAAACTCTTTCGTGGAATCAGAACAATATCTAAAGTCCTTAGCATTGCCATATCCTCTGTGAAGTCTTCCTAGTTAGTCCCTCTCCTCCACCACAGGATCCATGCTTCTTTGGTGAATCAGTATTTCATCTGTCAGTCTTCAATGATAGCTATTTGTCTATCTTCTCTCCACCTGGCTCTGCATTATAAATTCCTTGAGAATGGAAAATGTCTTATGCATCTTTTAATTCAAAACGCCTGGCATTTTGAAACATAAAAGCACCCAAGATATGCATAGAATGCCTTGACCCCCACAAACTGGCACCAACCTCCATTTCCACCACGTGACACACCCATCACTGTTCCTCTGTTCCAGCCACATAAGACGGCTTAGTTGGGCACTCTTTGG
Organism: Callithrix jacchus; assembly: GCF_049354715.1. NCBI lineage: Eukaryota > Metazoa > Chordata > Mammalia > Primates > Cebidae > Callithrix > Callithrix jacchus. The sequence continues at coordinate 20,228,131 of NC_133505.1, read as the reverse complement.
ATTCACTCAGACCAGCACACTTAATTACAGCTACCCTCTGGCCTCCCCACTGTCTATTATATACACTTTTCCCTAATATGTAGTTTCTGATTTGTAATAACTTCAACTTCATAACATCTTTTTCTCATAATGTCCTTCTCTACCTCATTTCTCCTGGTGCACACATCCTCTAAGCTTCACTTTCCAAACGTAACTGCCGATTTTCTTCATTTCGGGATGCAATATTTTAGGAATGAGACTCTGACTAACCCAGTTCTTCCCTATTTGTGCTGAGCCTTCCAGGTCGGGACCCAGGCCAGCCATGGGTTGGCTGTTTTCACATCAGTTGCTCCTCTGTGGTCCGACCAGCCTGGCCAATAGGGGACACATGTCTGCCTTGGTCAGCCCATTCATCATGAGTGGGCTGGTCATGCATAACTGAGGCCAGGGTTAGGTCAGGCACCCTACAGTTGTCCAAACTGTGCAGCAGTGTCTGTGCCCCAAACACTAGACTCACTAAGACTGTTTAATCGATCATTCATCTGAAATGCCCTTCCATCCATTTTCTCCATTTGAAACCTCATCCTTAATAAAATCCAATGTAAATATTACGTATGCTGTGAAAACTTTCCCAAATCTCCAAGTGGTTATAAAATTCTCCTTTTTATGCAATCCCAAAGCACACGGTGGCTTTAATTTACAACTATCACGCTATCCTAGACAGTAAACATTTGGAGATGTTTCGTTCTTCTTTTCTAAATCATAGATTTTTTAAAGGCCAGGACCATAGCTTTTATATTTTGTTTCCCACAGTATACCTCATAGAGAGCCCTGAAAACAGTGATATTAACATATATATATAAATTAAATTCCAAATGGTTTCTAAATTGTAAGAACAATTTTAGAGATGTAATATAGTCAGCTATTGTCCCTGACTTCTTTCCACTGAGCCCAAATTGTTCCTAAAATAGACCCCATTCCTGTCACATTGTGTGTTCCTTTGTGGATTTCAAGTCACTCTACTTCCTTGAGGTTTCACTCAGTTCTTTCCCAAAACCCTCAGGCTATTCTATCCTACTCTATCTAACTATCTATCTCTCTAAAAGCCCCAACCACTATGCCTCCATTTCAATTGGAACACCCTGGCCATCAAGATCTCCAGGGCCTAGAGATCAGCTCATGGCCACATCTATTTAAGCTTCCTTAGCAGCAAACCCACTGAGTCTCTGCCTCCTAAGTTCCTAAATTTGGACTTTTTGTTCAGAATTCTAAAAATTTGTACATGTGATTTGCTACAGAGGCAAACGAAGATGAAATGAACTTTTGCCTTTTCACAAAAATGTGAAATGGGCTTAACTTAGCCCAAAAACCAATAAATAGCTCTGTTTCGTCTATGATAAAGCATGCGGCACTTTGCATGACAAATCAAACAATCTGGAATTTGCTTTGAAGGCTAAACTTGTCTTAATAATTTTAAATTCCTAAGCTGGAAAATAATACTTCCAATTGTTAAAAAATCTTAAAAGAACCTCTACCCTTAGAGTTTTCATAAAACAGTGAAGTGTTTTGTGAAAGCTCTAAATCTTCTCGATCTAGAAATGCCCACAATTCTTGATTATTCAAGAAAGTAGGCCCGGCATGGTGGCTCACGCCTGTAATCCCAGCACTTTGGGAAGCCAAAGCGGGCAGATCACCTGAAGTCAGGAGTTCAAGACCAGCCTGGCCAACATGGAGAAACCCCATCTCTACTAAAAAATACAAAAATTAGCCAAGCATGGTGGCGCATGCCTATAACCCCAGCTACTAGGGAGGCTAAGGCAGGAAAATCACTTGAACCTGGGAGACAGAGGTTGCAGTGAGCCGAGATCACACCATTGTACTCCAGCCTGGGAAAGAGTGAAAGTCTGTCTCAAAAGTTTTAAAAAAGACAGAAAGAAAAGAAAAGGGCCAGGTGCAGTGGCTCGTGCTTGGAATCCAAGCACTTTGGGAGGCCAAGGTGGGAGGATCACCTGAGGTCAGGAGTTTGAGACCAGCTTGATCAACATGGTGAAACCCATGTCTACTAAAAATACAAAAATTAGCCAGGCATGGTGGTGGATGCCTGTAATTCCAACTACTCAGGAGGCTGAGGCAGGAGAATCACTGGAACCCAGGAGGCAGAGGTTGCAGTGAGCCAGTTGTATTCCAGCCTGAGTGACAATGCGGGACTCCATTTCAAAAAAAGAAAAAAGAAACTATTATCTAATTTGTGGATTTCTCGGTCTTCAGTTTCACATTCTTTCTTCATGCTTCTTCTCTCTTTTGACCCCTTCTGGCAAAGGCTGAATAGAACAGAGTGAGATGAAAAATTAAATAGAAATTGAAAACATGCTGCATCATCGTCATTAGTTTCATCATGGACTAAGTCTTCCTTGGCCCTTTTTCACTGAAAAAAGTGCACTCCACATAACACTTCCTGCTAAGATCATGCCGTTCTATTGGGGCACACAATGTTCTTGACCCACTCTGCTGACTCCATGTCTCAGTGACTCCATTCCCAAAGTGTTAATCAAGCATTCTGCCATTCATTTTTAAAATAAGATTGGATGGGAAAGTGATTTCAACACAATGGATGAAAAAGGGCTATCAAGACCTTATGCTCGTGCACCTAATTTGATTTTAACCTAAATGCCCTTCAATGATAGACTGGATAAAGAAAATGTGGTACATGTACACCATGGAATGTTATGCAGCCATAAAAAGCAATGAGATCATGTCCTTTGCAGGAACACGGATGGAACTGGAGGTCATTATCCTTAGCAAATGGATACAGGAACAGAAAACCAAACACCACATGTTCTCACTTGTAAGTGGGAGCTGAATGATGAGAACACATGGACACATAGAGGGGAACAACATACTGGAGCCTTTTAGAGGGTGGAGGGTTGGGAGGAGGGAGAGGATCAGAAAAAAATAGCTAATGGGTAGTAGGCTTAATACCCAGGGGATTACATGGGTTTGTACAACAAACCCCCATGATACAAGTTTACCTATATAACAAACCTGCACATGTATCCCTTAACTTAAAATTAAATTAAAAAAAAAAATCATGCTCTAGTGTTCCAGGCTATTTTTACCTTGGAAAATAGACTCAGTCATTTTTAAAAGACAAAAGTCCAGTTGTTTGAAAGCAATGTCCATGCAGGAAAATGCAATGTTAAGGTCACATACCTGAAAACTTCTACCTGAGGATTATTTTTTGAGACCTGCCACCTATATATGCAGCAGTTCTCAAATCATTTGGTCTCAGCATCCCTTTACCATGTATGGAGAACCCCAAAGAACTTTTGTTTATGGAAATTATATAAGAAATTGAAAGAGAATTTTTCCTCCATTAAAAAACCCAAAATAACTGTAACAAAGATATTACATATTAACCCAAATAACATAAAGTTTATTTTAAAAAATAACTATTTTCCAAAACCAAAGAAAATTTGCAATGTCATTGTTTTACATTGTTTGCAAATCTTACATGATATCTTTATGAAATACCTTGCTTAATTGAAGACAGCTGGATTTTCCTATCTGCCTCTGCATTTAATCTGTTGCCTTGTGTTGTTTTGGCTGAAATAGCTGAAAAAACGTGGCTTCACACAGATATCGCTGAAGAAAAAAGGACCTTGCAGGCACTCTGAAAACCATACTTTGAGAATTGTTGACGTGGTGATATATCTATACATGTGATACAGCTTCTCACTGTATAATTCAAATCCAGGTTGTGTTCTTACTTCAGCAGAGCTTCACTAATGGGCCTTGAAGAAAGAAATCCTGAGTTTGAAAGCTGTCTCCATCACTCTGGCTATGTGTTTTTGGACAGGATTCTTTATTCCATCTGTTACTGAAGTTGTTGGGAGGACCTAAGAATGCCTGACCCATAGGTGATACAGTAGGCACTTCATAAATGTTCATTTTCTTTCTTTTCCTCTCACCGTTCTGTATGGTAGACACACCTGACAGAGGTAAGTTAACTTACCCTGCATGGCCAATGCAGCTGAAAGTGTATTCGGAGTTCCAAGCTAAGGAATTTGGGAGTGGCCAACCCAGAGATTCATTCCTTATCTATAAGGAACATCTAAGCCCCAGGGCCATCCCATCCCATAAAACATGGGTGTATAGGGGATGGAAGCCCTTTGTTTTGGGTTAAATGAAGGTTGCCAGGTGGTGGTTGTTAGAGGGAGGGTGCTAAGTGAAAAACGCTGCATAAACCACATGCTCTTTGCAACCGGTTGTGGTTCTGCCAAGCCCACTGCTACTGGACTGTAGGTAAGGGGGTTCTCCTGTACAGTCACCGCCACTGGACTGTAGGTAAGGCGGTTCTCCTGTACAGTCACCACCCTGGACTGTAGGTAAGGGGGTTCTCCTGTACAGTCACCGCCACTGGACTGTAGGTAAGTGGGTTCTCCTGTACAGTCACCGCCACTGGACTGTAGGTAAGTGGGTTCTCCTGTACAGTCACCGCCACTGGACTGTAGGTAAGTGGGTTCTCCTGTACAGCCACCACCCTGGACTGTAGGTAAGGGGGTTCTCCTGTACAGCCACCACCCTGGACTGTAGGTAAGTGGGTTCTCCTGTACAGTCACCACCACTGGACTGTAGGTAAGTGGGTTCTCCTGTACAGTCACCGCCACTGGACTGTAGGTAAGTGGGTTCTCCTGTACAGTCACCACCCTGGACTGTAGGTAAGGGGGTTCTCCTGTACAGTCACCGCCACTGGACTGTAGGTAAGTGGGTTCTCCTGTACAGTCACCACCCTGGACTGTAGGTAAGTGGGTTCTCCTGTACAGTCACCGCCACTGGACTGTAGGTAAGTGGGTTCTCCTGTACAGTCACCGCCACTGGACTGTAGGTAAGTGGGTTCTCCCATACAGTCACCACCACTGGACTGTAGGTAAGGGGATTGTACAGTCATGACCACTGGACTGTAGGTAAGTGGGTTCTCCTGTACAGTCACCACCCTGGACTGTAGGTAAGGGGGTTCTCCTGTACAGTCACCACCACTGGACTGTAGGTAAGTGGGTTCTCCCATACAGTCACCACCCTGGACTGTAGGTAAGTGGGTTCTCCTGTACAGTCTCCGCCACTGGACTGTAGGTAAGTGGGTTCTCCCATACAGTCACCACCACTGGACTGTAGGTAAGTGGGTTCTCCCATACAGTCACCACCACTGGACTGTAGGTAAGGGGATTGTACAGTCATGACCACTGAACTGTAGGTAAAGGGGTTCCTCCTATACAGTCACCACCACTGGACTGTAGATAAGAGAGTTCTCCTGTACAATCACTGCCACTGGACTGTAGGTAAGACAGTCCTCCTGTACAGTCACCACCACCAGGCTGTACGTTAAGGCAGTTCAGTCTAGCCCGCCACCACTGGACTGTAGATAAGGTGGTTCTCCTGTCTGGCCCACCATCACCGGACCACCTTGTTTGTAAGCTTCCTGCTAACGAAACCATGTCTCATTTGTTGGCTCTGGGTCTCTTCTTCGGCCTCTTCAACTTGGTGCCATCTCTATTGAAGCTAAAAGGAGTCTGACAGGACACTTTCTGGGACAATTAATTTCACGTGTTAGTGTGACTGGGCCACAGTTGCCCAGAATCTGGTTAAACATTATTCTGGATGTGTCTGTGTGGGTGTTTCTGGGAGAGGTTAGCACCCGAATTAGTGGACTGAGTAAAGTAGATTGCCCTTCCCATGTGGGTGGGTTTCATTCAGCCCATGAGGGCCTGAGCAGAACAAAGAGGCAAACAAAGGAGGAACTCTCTCTCTTCTAGACTGCTTCAGCTAAGACATTGGTCTTTTCCTGCCCTTGGTCTGTGACTTACACCATCAGCACTCCTGGTTCTCAGGCCTTTGGACTTGGACTGGAATTGTATTCATACCAACAGCTTTTCTGCATCTCCAGATTGCAGACAGCAGATAGTGGGACTTCTCAGCCTCTATAATTGCATGAGCCAATTTCTTATAAACCTCATGTGATAGATAGACAGACAGAGCATATTCTATTGGTTCTGTTTCTCTGCAGAATCCTGATAAATAAACCTTTTTTTTTTGCCTTTTTTCCTCTGCTAATGTTCTGATTACTAACAAAACACAACTCTTGTCATGCACATTTATTTAGTGGCAGGCATTTGTGGTTTGCTGCCCACTCTCTACACCTGTTCCTTCTGGTTACAGAGCCACGTTTTCAGTTGAGAAGTCTGGATGGCGTTGTCCCAGTTCAACCCAATAGACCAGGATAGTCTTACTTTAGTCAAGATAGACCATCTGCCTAGCAAGATGATTTCTTCAAGGATAACACAAACCAAGCCAAAGAAAAGTTATCTATCATTCTTCTTTTGGAGTTGGTAGTGGGAGGACAAGAGCAGAGGGGTGTGGGTTGCTTCAGCCTTCTTGTCCCATGAAAGGAGTCACTGGGTAAAGGCAGCTGGCACCTACAGAAAGCACAGATGAGACCGAAATCTCATCGGTTTAAAGCAGGCTCTACCCAAATCAGAACTGCTGTAGGCTTCCAGTTACATGAGCCAACACGTGGTTTCTGCCAAGTCTACTTTGACTTGAGTTTTCTATGACTTTCATCATGCAGAATCCTAACTGATATACTCTCCAATACAGAATCTTTCCTGAATTGCTTCAGTGGCATCCCCTACACTTGGTACCTCAGTGAATAAACTTGAGCTGGAGCTGATGGAGCCATCAAGCCACTACCAATACCCACATGTGGAAAAAAACCGTGAGATGAGGAAGAGAGAATCCCATCCTAACAACAGTGTTTGAGCTGCTAAATCCATGTTAGTCTGATGCCCTGCACTCTTCAATTACGTGTATGCATATGCTGATTTGGGCTCATTTTTCTGTTACCCGCAACCAAAAGATTTCTAACCAAGACACTGGCAATGCCAGGGACTCTCACATGGTAGTGAATGATTTGTACAACGATTAACGCCTCAAGCACTATGTAAAAATACTCCTGGACCATTGTGCTAAAATCCTAATACTTGACTTTAGCCTGGGTGATTTACTTAAGGAAAGGTTGAGAAAAATAAGTTTTGTTCGGCCTGGCTTAATACAGAACCTACTCCTCTTACTTCTGTATTTTCTTAGTTGCTATCACACTGCACCATGGACCTGGAACGTGATAATTTTGCAGACTCTAATATATACGTTGATATACCTTGCCCCTTTTCCAATTTTCTAGCAAGTCTCCTAAGATTTTCTTTTCCAAATGACTTGAATTTCCTGAGTGAAATTTGTTCCCTCGGCCTCACCGTAAGCAGGGATGCATTTAGAAAATTCTGATGCATGGAAGGTATTTTTGAAACTTGTAATCTACCGAGAGAAAATATTCTGCCACATTTCAGCTAAGCTACTCCCACAGGACCAGGATCAACTAAATGCAGAGAATTGCCACTTTACATTTCCAACTTAAACTATTCTGCCTGGTCCTCAGCTTGAAGTATATTTCCCAAAATAAAGAAGAAAGAAGCTTCTTAAGAGCACCTCCCAGGTCTCCCCTGGTGTGGACAGCCTCCTGGCTTCAGCACAAACCAGGCCTAAGGAAATGGAAGTAGAGTTAGCCCGAGTAATAGATAATTGGGCCATGGAGATACATCAACACTGAACTGGATGTTGCATCTGAATTATTTGACTTGACCCCACACATCACACTCAATAGATAATTGTCAATTTCCCACTTCCTTTTGCACTGTGCTTTCTCAGACCCCACATTAAAAGGAAGCTGATCCTCTCTCTCCATCCCTGACACACCACCCTCCTGCCAACTGTGGGAGGATCCTGGCTTTGAAGTTTACACCATTTGGGGTCCCTCTTTCAGAATACAGAATTAAAAGTAAAATATTGGAAGTGTCCCATATAAGACAGCAGCCTCTCGGGCTTAAGTTTCATCAGCTCCATGGGAAATCCAGCACTGCCCCTATCCAAGAAGGGGTGGAAGCCTAAGGCATAGAGCACCTTGCAGCTATAGCTACTCCACAAATGCCTTTGACTAGCAAGGAATAGGGCTTCATCTGCATTGCTATACCTTTCTCTCTGCTCTATCTTGGCTTTTGCATAGAAGAAAGAGATATTACTCTGCTTCTCTTGGAAACTAACCATTAGGAAATTCTCAAAACCTGAAGCAACACTCAAGAAAATTCTAGAATGTTCCATGTGAAAGAAACATTAACAACTAAATTATTAAAACTTCTTGCTTTCTAGATGAAGAAACAAGACTAACAACATGCCAAAGGCTGTGCTTTAGCGGAATATCTAGTCCAGAGGACTAGAACGTAGGTCTTTGCTTGAAAAGAAGCATGCAGGAGCCACAGCCCACCCACAGCACCCCCATCTGTACTCTCGCTCACGGCCCAGCCCTGTCTTTCAATGATTGCTGTGGAAGAGTAACTCTTACTTACACATTCTGTGGAGGTGATCACCACAAATCTGCTCTTTGGGAGAGAAACAAGCGTATTTTAAAGTGTCGTAACCAGTTTGAACATCAGCCTAACCGTTTGTTAGCTGTGTAAGGTAGGGATCGGTTACTTAATCATGCTGATCCTTTTGTGTCTTCGTCTGTGAAATAAAAATGGTGCACCTGCTTGGCAGGGCTGCAGTGTGAATGTCAGCCGTTTCCTGCAGTGTCTTTCATTCCAAATGCAGACCATGCAAATGTATCTGCCTCAGGCCTTCCCAAAGACCCCTGAATCAAGGTATAGAGCTGCAGAAAGGAATCTGTCATAAAAGTGAAGAGAATAGGACAGTCACCAATAGAGAGAGTTCAACCAATTTCAACACATATCTGGAACATGGAACATAGATAGGGATGGGCAGACAGAAGAAAGAGGCTCAGGAAGCCACTACATTTAAGGGAGAAAAAAATGATTAGGATGGAGTCTGCCCAGCAGAACCTCAAGCCCTAAAGAGGGCTCTAGGTCCAGAGTCGGCAGATTTTACCCAGCTGGGAGTGAGAGCTGTGGGGTTAATGGGATATCTCTAAATGTTGCATGTGCACCAGCCCAAGTCCTCATCTTCCCCTCCTCTTCCCTCCCTTGTTTTCAGAGAGTAAGTTTTCTTTGGAGTAAAATATCAACACTTCTGCAAAGCCAGTGAATAAATTATCTGAGGAAAGCTATAATGCTTTACTAGGGGGATTGACTCTGACATCTTTGATATGGTTTGGCTGTGTCTCCACCCAAATCTCATCTTCAATTATAGCTCCCATAATCCCCACATGTCATGCAAGGCAAGGTAACTGAATCATGGGGGCGGGTTTTTCCCAGGCTGTTCTCATGATAGTGAATAAGTCGCATGAGATCTGATGGTTTTATAAAGGGCAGTTCCCCTGTACTCGCTCTTGCCTGTGGCCGTATAAGACGTACCTTTGCTCCTTCTTCACCTTCTGCCGTGATCTGATGCCTCCCCAGCCCTGTGGAACTGTGAGTCCATTAAACCTCTTTTTCCTCATAGATTACCCAGTCTCGGGTATTTCTTCATAGTAGTACAAGAACAGACTAATACAATACCTGAATAAGACCTTCCCGTACATGAAGCATGCCACCTTCCCAATGAGGAGACATTGCACATCCCCGCAATGGATGAAACCCAAACCAACCACCCAAAGCTTTTCTCATAGATGCAGACATACAACCAAGGACCACCAGATCTAGAAAAAGAACACAGCAACAATAACAACAAAAGACCAAGATAACTAAGCAAAAATAACCCAAAGGAAACAGAAGAGACACTTTTAAACAATCCATTTATTATAGAGATCAAAGATACTATTATGTCCAGAAAATAATAAGAAGCTATGAAAAAGGAACAATCAGAAAACAAGAAATACATTTTTAAGAATTCCAAGTAAAATTGCTTGGATTAAAAAGAAAAGTCAAGTTTCTAAAATAAAGTTGAGAAACTCTCCCAGAACATACACATGATAAGATAAATAAGATAGGAGTCTGGAAAGTCATTCAGGAAATCTAACATTTAACTAACACGAGACTGAAAAAACTACCAGCAGAAAGAATAGAAACCAGTAATATTTTAATAGATCACCTCAAGGAAGAAGGAAGAAAGAAATAGAGCAGGCTGGGTGCAGGGGCTCACGCCTGTCATCCCAACACTTTGGAAGCCCAAGGCAGGTGGATCACTTGAGAGTTTGAGATCATCCTGGGCAACATAGTGAGACACTGTCGCTACAAAAAAAATTAAAAGATTAGCCGAGCATGGTGAGGCACACTTGTGGTCCCAGATACTTCACAGTCTAAAGCAGGAGGACCACTTGAGCCCAGGAATTCAAGGCTGCACAGTCACTGCACTTCAGCCTGGATGACAGAGCAAGACCCTGTCTTAAAAAAAAAAAAAGAAAGCAAAGGAGCAAGAAGGCTGCTGAATTGAGTCTCCAGCTCAATTCAGCTTAGGAGTCTCAAACACTTAGATGCCATTTACATTGTTACCATTGATACCATTCATATTGTTACCATATACAGGTATTACAGTTGACTCTTGAACAATGGAGAGACTAAGGGGACCAATCCCCTGACAGAGTTGAAAATCCACACATGACTCCCCCAAAACTTAACTACTTATAGACTACGGTTGACTGAAAGCCTTACCAATAACATAATTAACACATATGTTGTATATGATATGTATTATATGCTGTATTCTTATAATAAAGTAAACAGGGAAAAAATGTTAAGAAAATCGTAAGAGAAAATGTATTTACTCTTCATGAAGTGGAAGTCGATCACCATAAAGATCTCCATCCTTGTCATCTTCTCACTCCCTTTTCTAATTAAACTGCCATCTCACCCTTTTTCAACACAGAGATTCTAGAGTCATCTGTGTTCTGACCTCCCCAGCTGGCCTCCACTCCCTTCATCCAGCTGTTTAAGAGACACATACTAACCTGACTCACTCCCGTTGAAACTCCACCATCTAAAACAGTTTATCCAACCTCTGTTCAATTTTCCTCCATTTATGCAAAGCCAGGGAACTAATCTTTCTTAATAAGGAAGCAGGTTCCCTCTACCAAGGGCTAAATTATAGCAAGAGTTACCTCTGCTAAGGGCTCATTTTATGCTAGACACTTTCTAAATGTTTTCTCTAATCCCCCACCATTCTGTAAATAGATATTATATTATCCTCAATTTTCTTTTCTTTTTTTTTTTTTTTGAGATGGAATCTTACTCTGTTGCCCAGGCTGGAGTGCAGTAGTGCAATCTTGGCTCACTGCAACCTCCGCCTTCCAGGCTCAAGCAATTTTCTGCCCCAGCCTCCTGAGTAGCTGGGATTACAGGCACCTACCACCATGTCCAGCTAATTTTTTGTATTTTTAGTAGAGACGAGGTTTCACCATATTGGCCAGGCTGGTCTTAATCTCCTGACCTCGTGATCCACCCACCTCAACCTCCCAAAGTGCTGGGATTATAGGCATGATCCACCATGCCCGGCCTATCCTCAATTTCAAAATGATAAAATTGAGATTTCAAAGGGTTAAATAATTTGCCCACGGACAAAAAGTAAGGGGAGGAGCCAGAATTTTTGCCCAGGGTTACCTGACTTCAAAGCCCACACTTTCACATTTTACCACAGCCCTGCCCTAATAATTTATATTTGCATTATATTTTATAAGCACATTTATATATTAACCCAGTTTTATTAATTGAACAACCCTATGATATAAGTTACTATCCCCATTTTACAGGTGAGACTATTGAGGCCCAAATAAGTTAACGATTTGCTGTTGATCACATGATGCATTCGATGCCCACGGATTCTTAAAACTACCAGCACCTGTTTTTATGCCAGTTTTCCACTCAATTTTCATCATTTGACATTGTACCCTTAGGGTGCATCAAGTGTCACTACAACTGTGACTTTTTGGTTTCTGCTGCCAGTTGTTTCATGGCCAAACCCTTCATTCTATCACTTCACACCATCTTCAATCTGGCCACAATGCACACCCTTCATCCCTGCCAGGCAGGCCTCCTGGCTGTGCCCCCACACTTGCTAAGCTTGTCCCCATCTTTAAACCTCTGCCTAGGCTCACTTCTTCCTAGGACACTCTGTTTCTTTTATCTGCCCAAATTGTCCCCGTTATTTCAATGCATATCTCAGATTCCAAGTGAATGTCTATCTCTCCTACCCCGATGGCCCATAGGATAGGTTTTCACTGCCCTACATGTTGGTTATTTAGTTTTCAATCCGATCCCCCTCCCCATCTTATGTTTATTTATCCCCCATGAAGGCTTTCTGCTTCGAACCTGCATAAGCTCTATGAAGTCAAAGATGAAAACCCATATTTCTTTATATTTCCTCCGTGCCCAGTACCTTGGGTCTACAAGGTGCATAGCTCCTAGAAAATGCTCAACGAACCCTTGAGGAACTAAACTTACAGCTTTTGAGTTGTTTGTCCCCAAGTCAAGCATCTCTCTTCCCTGTTATTCAACTTCTCTTGAAAGCTTGCCAGGTCCTCGTGACTTTGAGTCATTGGCCTTTCTCCCCCACATTTTCCAGCCTTATTTTTCCACTGACCTGGTGTTCTGATGTGCCTGGTGCATATTCCTCATTTGTCTTTACTTTCTGCTCTTTCACAAAGCAAATTGTGAAATGATCCATGCTTTCATTGGCAAAGTTCAGTCTTGGGTTTTCTTCCCCCTCCTAACTGAACCATTCATGTGGAGGAAGCTTTTGATCCAGGATTCAGATACTCAGTCACATTTTACATAACCAGAAACCATGCTAGGTGGTTATGTAAACTCTGTTTTTGACTTGAATAGCCAGACAACAGTCTTTACAATTTAGGTTAAAGCATGTTGTCAGCTTCCATTCATTTCTGATGATCTGAGTGTCAACGTTATCCCACAATAGTGCTGTCAAAGAGATTCAGGAGTGTGACAGGGGAGAATATTTGAAGACAAAAAAAATATTTTTTAGACTATTTTTGTGTGATCTGTTGTCATTATCATATAAAATACCTAAGAAGAGATCAAGTTTGCTATTACAGTTTAGTGAACAATAGCTGGAAAAGTAGCACAGACGAGGTAGCCCACCACAAAGCAAGGCAGGGGTCAACATTCAAGGAAAGTGCCTTCATTTACGTTAAAATGTCCAGGCGGGTGGCCACTTCTTTAGATACTGATGAACGAAGTGACTTTATAAACAACCTTTTGTTTTGGCAGGGAGTCCTTTCTAACATACACTCACTACCACTTGGCTTTGAGAATTCAGGATACTTCTGGAAGGAAATGACAACAGAAGAAGAAGCATGGAGAAACTGAGGAATCAAAACACAAACTCACCTAAGTCATGCAATCTTGGGGTGGGGGCAGGAAGTCATCGCATGTTTTGTTTCTGTTTCTGTTTCTGTTTCTGTTTTTTCGAGACACAGTCTTGCTCTGTCACCAGGCTGGAGTGCAGTGGTACGATCTCCCAGGTTCAAGCGATTCCCCTGCCTCAGCCTCCTGAGTAGCTGGGACTACTAAATGTTTTCTCTAATCACCCACCATTCTGCAAATAGGTGCCCACCACCAAGCCCGGCTTATTTTTTGTATTTTAATAGAGATGGGGTTTCACCATGTTGGCCAGACTGGTCTTGATATTCTGACCTCACGATCCACCCGCCTTGGCCTCCCAAAGTGCTGGGATTACAGGCATGAGCCACCGTGCCCTGCCCCATTGCAAGTTTTGAACCAAACATCCCATCTTTAGTTCCTGGCTTCTTCAAGTTGCTTTGTCCTGAAGTCTTTGCCCTTTAAAGCTATACCTCTGGCTTCTCCAAAGTACTCTATGTACATGGAGAGTTACTGAAGCTCTTGTAAACAGGTTTCTGCCTAGGATCATGTAGACATCACATGCAACAGTTTTGTGCTGTGGGACTTGACCATTTGATCAAACCAATGGAAAGGAGGTATGCCATGTGGTTTTGAGCCTAATCTGACAAAGTAGAGGTCAGTGTGGCCTCAGTCATAGTTTGCCTACCCTGAGGACAACATTTACCTAGTGATTAGTGAGAGGAACCTATGTTTTTGTATTTTGAATAGAATAAGAGTGTAAGTAAGCTACCACCTTGAAGATTCTACCTGATGACGCAGAATTTTAAGAAACCTTTCAGACTGATTAATGGAGCAAGCTCACCCATGCTTCCTGGTCAGTCACCTTAGTGAGTAAAAGTTTCCTTAAACTAAAAAATGCCATTCCCTATAGCAATCATTGAAAAGCTTTTCAGGGCTAACATAATGATATAGAATTATGTCAAAAATTCTCTCATCTGAAGTTGTTAAATTTAAAATCAGTGCCAACATTTGCCAAGCAAAAGAGTGATAGATTTGACAATAAGATATTTAAGTTTCTTTGTATAAACCAAAAAAATAGTAATAATTCCACAAATGAGAAAAATCTTTAGAGATGTTATGTCAGAAAGTTGCTTAATATTTCCACCATATGAGGAGTTTATACATGTCAGTAAGAAAAACACTAAGATACCAATAATTAAGTAAGTTAAGGATAGGAATGATTTTATTAAAAAGGAAAGTTTAATAGTAAGCATAACAACTTTCAATCTCAAAAATTATTAAAGAAATTTAAATTTAAAAATTAGCCATTTTCCCTCATCCCATACCTATTTTTTAAATAATAATTTAGTAAGTGTTTGCTAAAAAAAAAAAAAAAGTGATGGCACATGTTTTTGGCATGAAAATGTCTTACAGCAGCTTTGGAGAGAATTTCAGCAAAAATTATCAAGGATCTAGGGATTTTATTGCTGAGAATGTATCCCAAGGAGAAAACTTAAAATTGGGAAGGGGGACTCTATGCCTACATGTTTACTAAACTGTTCTTTGAGGAAGAGACAGATTGTATAATTTAAAATATTTTTCTGATTACTAAAAAATTAAGAATAGTTGGATCAATCCAAGATGGCCGACCACTAACAGCTCAGGATTGTAGCTCCCAGTGAAAGCTCAGAGAACGAGACGACGCCACATCTTTAGAAGAATTTTCATCACTCACCGATTAGCCAATTCCCAGTGGAGGAGCCCCATGGGTCGCCAGCGTGACTCTTGTGGCCGCCGCAGTGGTTTTGCCGGTGTCTCGGCGCAGCAGCTCTTCATGCAGAGCCAACGGGACTGCTTCCCCTACTGACCGGAGTTTGGAGCTCCGGGAAGTCAGAGCCGCTTGTTGCGGACTCAAGAGGGAAGCCAGACCAGAGATTCCCGGGCAGAAGAGCACCATCAGTCTTACCGCTGCTATTTAGGCCGCCACAGTGGGTTGCTCGGATCCCAGCACTGGGAATCAATAAGTCGGACGTCGACTCAGAAACCTAATTAGAAAGGTGGTTCATCTACAATGAAGGGAAAAAAACAGCCTAAGAAGGCCGAATATACTCAAAATCAGAACCCGTCAGCAACGGAACAAGCCCTGATGGAAAAGGACTCATCAGCAACCGAACAAGCCCTGATGGAAAAGGACTCATCAGTAACCGAACAAGCCCTGATGGAAAAGGACTGTGTTCCATTATCTGAAGTAGGCTTTAAAAGGTGGATGATAAGAAACTTCTGGGAGTTAAAGGAACTTGTTCTAACCCAATGTAAAGAAACTAAGAACTTGGAAAAAAGGTTCGATGAAATGATGAAAAGAATAGACAATATAGAGAGGAATACAAATGAACTTATGGAGTTGAAAAATACAACATGAGAACTTAGTGAAATATGTACAAGCTTAAACAGCCGAATGGATCAAGCAGAAGAAAGGGTATCAGAGGTCGAAGACCAACTTAATGAAACAAAACGACAAGACAAGAATAGAGAAAAAAGGATAAAAAGGAATGAGCAAAGTCTCCAGGCAATATGGGACTATGTGAAAAGACCTAATATACGCTTGATTGGTGTACCTGAATGTGACGGAGAGAATGAAGTCAAGCTGGAAAATACTCTCCAGGACATTATCCAGGAAAATTTTCCTAATTTAGCAAAGCAGGACACTATTCAACCCCAGGCAATACAGAGAACACCACAAAGATATTCCTCAAAAAGACCAACCCCAAGGCACATAATCGTTAGATTCACCAAGATTGAAACGAAGGAGAAAATATTAAGGGCAGCCAGAGAGAAAGATCAAGTTACCCATAAAGGTAAGCCTATTAGGCTTACAGCAGATCTCTCAACGGAAACCCTACAAGCTAGAAGAGAGTGGGGGCCAATATTCAATATACTTAATCAACAGAACTTTCAGCCCAGCAGGAGTTGCAATTTTCACACTTAATAAAATAGATTTCAAAGCTACAAGGATGCAAGGGTAAAAGGATTAATGTAACAATAAGAGATCTTAACACCCAGATACATAAGACACATAATGAGATTTAGATTCAACGAGACAACAAATTGATAACGATATCCAGGACTTGAACTCAGAGCCAGAACAAATAAACACAATAGAGGTCTCCATTTTAAACACATAAAATATGCATTAACCACTTTAAACACTCAAAATATTGATCGGCCATTATTGAAACCTATTTTAGGAATGAAGTAATATTCCTTTTTCCCTCTTTTTCTTTTTTTCCCCTTCTTTTTCTCTTTTTCCCTCTAAATAAATAAATAAATAAATAAAATAAAATTAAGAATAGTTAACACCAAAGTCAGGCGCAGTGGCTCATGCCTATAATCCCAGCACTCTGGGAGGCTGAAACAGACAGATTACCTGAGGTCAAGAGTTCGAGACCAGCCTGACCAACATGGAGTAACCCCCATCTCTACTAAAAATACAAAATTAGCCAGGCACGGTGGCACATGCCTACAATCCCAGCTACTCCAGAGGCTGAGGCAGGAGACTCTCTTGAACCCAGGAGGTGGAGGTTATGGTGAGCCAAGATCACGCCATTGCACTCCAGCCTGGGAAACAAGAGCAAAACTTCGTCTCTAAATAAATAAATAAAAGAATAGTTAACACTTTTGAGCACTTACACTGTTCCTGAAACTGTCCTAAAGGTTTATGTGATTGAATCATTTTGCATTGTAAAAATCCTATTGAGTGGATGTACTATTGTTATCCGGTTTTACAGATGAGGAAACTAAGGCACAGAGAAGTTCAGTAACTTGGTCCAGGTTAAATAGTACGTAATGGGGCCAGAACTGGCATCAGGAGCTAATTCCCAACAACTAACTTATATCCCTCTCTCATTGTATAATATTGTCATTGTAGAGAACTGACAAAAGACAGGTAAACATAAAAACAAAATTTAAATTCACTCATAGTAATTAGACATAACTAGCAGTTAGTTCCTTTCAGTCATTTTGATATGCATGTGTAAAATCCTATTACACCATTCCATCTCATTCTGCATTTATTCAACAAAATATTTTGAGAATTTTCCATTCTCTTCCATAATGACTTGTGTTCCACCGGATACAGTTGTTATAGAGGTATACAGCCAGTTAATTTGCCTCTACTTTTAATTACTATATTCAATACATTAAACATCTTCATACATAAATCTTTGTCTGAACTTCTGATTTCTGAAAACAGAACTTTCTGTTTTTGAGGACAAATACCTTTCTTAAAATATATATAATTTCTAAGGATACTTGACTTTTTTGACATTACTTTGCTTTTATTCTTTTTTATCTCTTTTTATTTATTTATTTCAGTAGGTTTTTGGGAAACAAGTAGTGTTTGGTTACATGAATAAGTTCTTTAGTGGTGATTTCTGAGATTTTGGTGTACCCAACACTCGAGCAGTGTACACTGTACCCAATGTGTAGTTTTTTAGCCCTCACCACACCCCCCACCCTTCCCCGAGTCCCCAAAATCTATTTTATCATTCTTACACCTTTGCATCCTCATAGCTCAGCTCCCACGTACAATGCTTGGTTTTCTATTCCTGAGTTACTTCACTTAGAATAATGGTCTCCAATTCCATCGAGGTTGCTGCAAATGCCATTATTTTGTTTCTTTTCATGGCTGAGTAGTATACCAAGGTATATGTACACCACATTTTCTTTATCCACTCATTGACTGATGGGCATTTGAACTTCCATATTTTTGCAGTTGTGAATTGTGCTGCTGTAAACATGCATGTGCAAGAGGATACTTGACAAATTTTCTTCCTTTTTTTTTTTTTTTTTGCATTCTACATGTCTTTTATTTTATTAATACCTATGATGCCATGAATCCATAGGGAATGGGTTCCAGCTGCTCAGGCTCCTTCCCATTGGCTCCCACACAGTGTGCTTCTCTCGAGGGGAGCAGGCTGGTGCTTCAGTTGAACCCAGGTGCCTTTCTCTTTGGCTTCTTTCTTTTTCTGATCATTTTCCTTCATGCATTTTGGGAAGCCATCTCGGCTCTTACAGAGCTTGATGTGCTCAATACGCACATTAATGCTGTTGGCAAGAATCTTGCCCTTAACCTGTGTGTTTACAACAATGCCAACAGCATGCTGGGTAACACTGTAGACTCTTCCAGTGTCGCTGTGGTAACACGGGTGAGGCATCCCTTTGTGAACAGTATCCATCCCTTGATGTCTACAATATCACCTTTCTTGTAGATTCGCATATACGTGGCCAAAGGAATGACTCCATGTTTTCTGAAAGGTCTGGAGACCACATATCAGGTGCCTCTCCTCTTTCCCTTTGTGTTCGTTATCTTGGCAAATTACTGGAAGATGGTGGTTCCGGCTGAAAGGTGGCATATTTTCAAAGTGTTGCTCAGAAAATGTCTTATCAATGTATTTTCTTGTTAAGGGTTATCTGGCAACCCCACCCTCCCAATATCATTTTTGAAAACAGTTGCTAATTTAATAGTTGTTAAAAAGTCTCTTGTTGCCATCTTGTTACTCTTTGTTCATTAATAGATATAAACATGTATCATATATCTAATGGCCACTCAATATTTATTTTTTGTAAAATTGCTCATTCATGTCTTTTATCCTTTTTTCAAAATTGGTGTTTCACAGATTGATTATATAAGCTCTCTATATATTAAGGTTATTATTCCATTTACACTTTTTATCACCTATATTTTTTAATGTTTTGTTTATTATTTATAAACATATAAATTTGGAAACATGATAGTCGTAATAGAGAAATAGTAAGTGTGTTATATTCATCTCATGGGATATTACATATTGAAGAAAATGTTTCTGAAAAGTTATCAATAATATGGGGGAAGGTTTATTTTATGGTATTACAGGAAAATATAGAAAAAAGTTGGATATTTAGTATGATAAAAACAATATGCACATTAAAAAACTGGAAGAAAAACTATTAACAGTGATGATTTTTAGTATTGGGTCTTTTATTGATTTTTTCTTTCTTTTCTTTTCTTTTTTTTTTTTTTTTGGTAGAAGAGTAGTATTTGCCACTAGAAAAGAAGCAACGAACTTGAAGAAGAGAGAGAGAAAAGAGAAAAAGACATTGTAAAAGAACCAAAAAACGGGGGTTGGCTAGTACAAAACTGATCTACTCAGTGTTTCACTTTGCTGAGCTGTACGAGAGATAAACGGCTTCTCACACTTAAATATCTTGCTCCAAAAAGTAGGAGAAGCACCGATCCGCCTTCCCTTAGCGTTCCTTCTCACCAGTGGTGGCCTGGACCAGGTATTTTCACAAACCAGAAGGGCCCATGAAACCCCAGAACACAAGAAGGAGGGGCTTGAGTTCCAGGATTTGAGGACTCTCCATTAATTCCTCACTGAGGGCAGTTGACCCTGCTGCTGAAGGGCAGCCCTGGGCCCTACCCCACAGGCCTGGAGGGGTGGAACAGCAGCTGGCGCACACAGACCCCATGTCTGCCAGCTGTTAGCCACCCAGCTGTAGAAAGGAAAGAAAGACCCAGCCAGCCAGTTAGCTGACCGCACAAGGAGGGCCACTTATATCCATTCATTGAATGTGTTAGAAAAGACAATATGTTTCCAATTGTCTTTTCCCCAGTTGAGGTGTTACCCTCTCAGAGTATTAGTGCCCCTTGGGATAGAAGAACCAGTGACCTATATGGCATAACCACAAGCATACTTTTTAAAATTTATTGCTGAACTCAAAGCATTTCTCCAAAAATCATGACGTCCCTCAAAAGGAAGAAAGAGAGTTAAGAACAAGAATTTTAATCCGCACATTACTGGGCATGGCACTGGTTCTTAACCCTAGCTGCACATTGGAATCACATGAGGAACTTTCCAAATGACTAATGCATCAGGGATTTTAAAAAGCACCACAGGTGGCCGGGTGTGGCGGCTCACTTCGGGAGGCCGAGGCAGGTGGATCATGAGTCAAGCCATCAAGACCATCCTGGCCAACATAGTGAAACCCCATCTCTACTAAAAAAAAATACAAAAATTAGCTGGGCATGGTGGCACGCACCTGTAGTCCCAGCTACTAGGGAGGCTGAGGCAGGAGAATTGCTTGAACCCGGGAGGCGGAGGTTGCAGTGAGAGGAGATCGCGCCACTGCACTCCAGCCTGGTGCCTGGCAACAGAGTGAGACTTTCTCAAAAAAATAAAATAAAATAAAAGCACCACAGGTGATTTTAATGTGCAGGCAGTTGGGGGAACTCTAGGCAAAAGCGATGAGTTACAGCAATAGAGGAAATTGTTAAATCCCAATGAAGAGTTTGAGAAACAGACCCAGTGCCTCTGGTGGAGCTGGAATATTTGTAATCATCTAATTCAGTTTAAGGGTCTAGTACTTACTCTGTCACTCCATCTCTTCATCTTACATCATCCTCATCTTGCATCTCTATGAATAACCATCTCCCCATTATCAAAGGCAGCATCGAAAGGGTTACAATGTCTTGCCCAATGTCCCCTCACTAATACAGAATAAGGCACAGAGAGATTGAATAATATAATGGAAGCCTAAGGCCACAAGCCACAGCCCTAACATCCTTGCTATTAATAGAATACTATTTACTTTGGAGTGGAAGAGCTTTTTAATGGAATTGGTATATGAGCAGAATAGTGTTAAATCAGTGGAAGATTGAGAAAATATTAGGGGGAAATTTGCCGCTACTCTCATTATTAATTTGTAATGGGTCTTTAATATGGCAACAAATGAAAACATCCTTTGACCACCTGTTAAGCCAATAGAAATAACAGAGAAATTCAGTGTGCTGAACAGCATTTTAAAGACAATGACTAGACATGGATTTACTAGTGAAAATTCTATCAGAAGCAAACCCAAACAAAAACTCTGTCATTAGCAAAGCATCTGGCCTGATATTGAAAGTGTTATGAGACCAAAGCAAAGTTCTGATGCTGAAAATATATTAGAAGTTTATCCGCTAATGAATAGGATACAATTGATTCAGTGATTTAAAGTTCAGTAGTTTATTTTATTTATAATTTTATAAATTGAAAAGAGGAAACAATCAATTAAAAAACTACCTGAGAAGAAACAAGAATGGCAAATTTGGTGATTTCGATGCCTATTTACATGGGAAAATGTTTCAGATCCCCTGGGATGATAAAACATCTGTTGAAAGAGACATAAAAGGAAGATGATAGGAAATGTAATAAACCCAAATTACAGAATGTGGTTTTTTCCATACTACAATTTGGTTGGGGTTGTATATGATAAAGAAAGAGAGATAAAGAAATACAATAGAATGCTGGGCGAGGTGGCTCATGCCTGTAATCCCAGCAGTTTGGGAAGCCAAGGCAGGCAGATACCGAGGTCAAGAGATCGAGACCAGCCTGGCCAACATGGTGAAACCCCATCTCTACTAAAAATGCAAAAATTATCTGGGCATGGTAGCAGGTGCCTGT
Organism: Callithrix jacchus; assembly: GCF_049354715.1. Taxonomy (NCBI): domain Eukaryota; kingdom Metazoa; phylum Chordata; class Mammalia; order Primates; family Cebidae; genus Callithrix; species Callithrix jacchus. The sequence continues at coordinate 20,206,359 of NC_133505.1, read as the reverse complement.
AGTCCCAGTTAAGAGAGGCTGAGGCAGGAGAGTCGCTTAAACACAAAAGGTGGAGGTTGCAGTGAGCCGAGATTGCCCCACTGTACTCCAGCCTGGTGATGGAGCGAGACTTTGTCTCAAAAAAAAAAAAAAAATACAATAGAAAAAGAGGAAAAAGTATAGTCTTCTTGCTGACAAGCATCTTGTAAACAGGCAGCAACATTTATTTTTAAATGATTGTCCTCTTTTGCATGCATTCATATTTTTTAACATAAAAACCAGACCTATAAAGCTAAGAAAATAAGCAGCTATAATTAGAGTGGGAACTGGAATTGGGAGTGGGGGACCAGGGAAACGCAATGGGGTGGGCTTGTTTTGTTTTTTTTTTTTCTGTTTGCAAACCTGTAGTTAAGCGACAGGTTAAGAGAAGAAAACTCTTGTTCTGCTGCCAGAGACAAGTTCAGCAGGTTTCTGAACCAGAGAGTGAACTCACGGAAATGCCAATCCATCCACAGCCAACGATTAGTAAAATAGAGTAGATGACAGATGTGGAAGAACCCACTGAAAGCCTGGTTGAAATCTTTAGTTGCAAAAGAACATCAACAGAAAAATACAGCTGGAGGGAAATGAGCCTTGGTCTTCCTCCCAAATAGGCCCAGGAGCAGACCTCAGAAATAATCCTGATCTAAACTTTCCGACTGGCTAGTGGAGTCTTCCTCCCTGGCCACGTTTGCCTCAAAATGAAGCCTTCCCACAGCTGTTTGGAGCAGCTTGTGGCACACTGTTGTGTCTGTTCATTCAATATAATTAAGAACTGCTTGCTCTAGGGGAAATGAAGGATTTGATTAAGAGGGAGTGTTTCTTCTCCCTTTCTTCTTTCTTGCTCAGCCTTATCCAAATTTTTTTTTACTATTTTTTAAGTCATGTCACGTTCAGGGGCAATTTCCACTTTTTGTGATAGACAACCAAGGGCTAAAGGCACATATTAATCAGGGGTATGTGTGCGTATGTGTATGTGTGCACTTTAAGATGGAATGAGGGAGGCCCAGAAAGAGGAACGCGTCCCAAACCGGTTTTTAGACCCCAAAAAGTAAAAAACTCATAAAACCAAAACTGACTGAAGCAGATTATGAAGAACTCGGAGCAAACGCCAAGCAGCATGTTCCCCAGACTTGGAATGGCATTTGCACTCTGCAGCAATAATTTCTTTGTTAACAAGTAAATCCTCCCGGTTCTTTCTGCGGCTTCTGAAGTGTCACTATTATATACCACTATGGAACGACCACAGAGGGTGGGCTGGGGAGGGAGGGGACCTGACACCAGTTATCAATCTTTTACAAATCACAAGTTCTAAAAGAGCATAGGATTTATGAGCAAACAAGTCCAGAGAGCCCCAGCCAGGGAGTGAAAAAATCATGGGGTTGGGATGACTGTGAACACGTCAGAACCTAAGACGGAGGAGAGAAAGATGGCACAGTGAAATGGGTCTTCCTTGCAGATGGATCATGCTAATTCCCATCGAGCCCGATTTCAAGAGCATTTCACAGCTCTTCTTTCTCCCTTTGAGAAAGTTAAATAAGTAGAACATGCCAATAAATCTGATCAATACCCAGAAAACCTTATAGTTAGCTAATATCCCAGTAAGGACATTTGTATTGACTCAATTCTTGATGAGGTCCAGTTGTATATCTGAGGGGTCTGCTTTATGAAATATGTAGTGCCTTGAACACAGTAGGTGTTCAGTAAATGTGAGTGCATCAGATTAGTGGCATTCTAGATAACTGAGGTTCAACAAACACTGTCCCTTTTTTCCTCCTCTTTTGTCCCATCAATTATCAAATGCCCTTGGTACATTGTCTAAAAATGTTTTAAGATCAGTTTCTCTTTCCCATTCCCAGAACCGCACCCTTTCCTAACAATGATCCTTCAATGCCTCAAAGTCTCCTGGCTTCTGGTTTATCAGATTACTCTTCCTAAGCATTCTCCAGCTCAAAAGCTTTGAATCACTTTCTAATGCTTTTGGGATAAAGCTCAAATCCCTCTGCTGACATTCTGGGCTCATCACAATTCAGTCTCATCATGCCTCTCCAAATTTTCAATAATTCTCAAAAGAAAAATGACGCTAGCGTTAAGTCAACGTCCTCTCTGGTCTTTGTAGCTACCCATGCATTTCTGCCGCCATAGCTTTGCTCTTCCTGTTCTCCCAGCTCACCCCACCTAAAATGGTTTTCACACTTCCTCCTTTTCCTCTTTCCTCTCTCCACTTTTTCTATGGAATCTCACCCCTCTCTTTGTCCTGAGGGAGACTCTCCAAATTCCAGTGTCTGGGCACTGTCTGTTTCACTGTTGCCACCCATTGCAGGCCATCAGTAGGATTTTTCTGTCTCTCAAGCATTGCCTTAACTTCGTGATCCACTCTCCATTCATTCATTCCTTCATCCATGCCTTCACTCGACAATCATTTATTGAATGCCTATTTTGGGCCAGGCACCATGCAAGGACCCACGTATAGAAAGATCAATGAGAAAGCGTCTATTGTCAAGGCAATCCTAATCAAAGGGAAGGAAATTACAATGCACTGCGCTCAGTTCAGTCAAATATATTTACATTGTGCATATGCTCTTTCTGGTTGTCAGAACCCTAAATTCCCTGAGGCCAGAAGCAATACCACGGATTTCTCTTGTGGTCCCTAGTAAGCTTATTGAGCATGTAACTTGAGTGTTTTTGAAACATACTTGCTTGATGTTATTAAACGTTGCAATAACTAATTCAAACTCAAAAATTGTCTTCCTATTTCTGCATTTTGCCAGAAAAACAATTCGGGTCTCAAATGTGAGTTATATAGAATATCTCTGAAGAGATCAAGTAACTGGTGACCAAGAAAGAATCAGTTGCCTAAAAGATGGGGCAAGAAAAATGCTTTTTTATGTACATATTTTTATACCTTTGAATTTGATACCATATGAATGAATAATTGAAAAATAATACATTTTGATACAGTTTTAATGAATCGATCGGAATAAAGCTATAGATGCCAAATTTTTATTTTTCTTTCATCCTCTTCAGCAGCGGTTCCCAACCTTTTTGGCACCAGGAACTGGTTTCATGGAAGATGATTTTTCCACAAACAGAGGGTTGAGGGGATAATTTGCGGATGATTCAAGTGCATTACATTTATTGTGTACTTTATTTCTATTATTATTACATTATAATATATAATGAAACAATTATACAACTCACCATAATGTAGAATCAGTGGGAGCCATGAGCTTGTCTTCTTGCAACTAGATGGTTCCATCTGGGGGTGATGGGAGGCAGTGACAGATCATCAGGCATTAGATTCTCATAAGGAGCACAACCCAGATCCCTGGCATGTGTAGTTCACAATAGGGTTTACATTCCTCTGAAAATCTAATGCCGCTGCTGACCTGACAGGAGGCGAAGCTCAGGCGGTAGTGAGAGTGATGGGGAGTGACTGTAACAGAGATGAAGCTCCATCTGCCCACCTCCTGCTGTGTGGCCTGGTTCCTAACAGGCCAGGGACTGGTACTGACCTCTGGCCCAGGGGTTGGAGACCCCTACTCTTTAGGATGCTTGATGAAATGACAACTTAGAAAATCTTTACTGTTAACACAGATGATGAGAATGATAGGAAGAACACAGTGCTATTCCAAAATCATTCTTGACTTTCTCCTCTTTCTAGTGCATTTGCTTCTCTTTCCTCCTGCATTTCCTTCTAGCCTAGAATTAAGTTTGAGTCCAGAGGAAAAAAAAACAGGCTTGGCATCAGTAGGCTCTGGTTCTGCTGGCCCTGTCACTTTCTTGACCACCAAGAAAATGACCAATAACAGAGTCTGTGGGGTGTCCTGAAAGGCCACATGCCCTGGCCATGCCTGGGATAGAGCTCAGCATAGTCAGCCTGCAAGGTGAGCAGAGCCCCTCTCAAGGCCATTTTCCTCCTGTATATCCCTCTGGATCTGTTCACCTTTTCACCTGAAGAAGGGGCTGTTTTTAGGGTACTGACAGTGGTATTCAGAGGGTCAGCTGACACGCACATGGGTAAATGACACAAGAAGGATAACATCCTTTTCTACCTCTCTACCCCACTGCCGGTAATCTTGCTTTGTCAAGAAACGAAAGCATTTTAAAATGGGTGTTCTCTGTGTAACAAGTACACCATGGAGAGTTTTTACAAGGCACCCCTTTTAACAAAGCACCATGCATTTGAATTATATTGAGCTCAGCATCACACTCCGGAGTCGTCCATGAAAATTGGGAACTATCCAAACTATTGAACCTCTATTAGCTGTCTGTTTATCCTCCCACCTCCACTCCTTGTGCAAACCATATTCAACCCATTTGTGAGAATGTTCTCATTGGCATGCCTGGAAACTATTAAAACCAGATGTCCAGACCACACTGCAGACATCTGGGATGGAGCAACTCTGGTGGCGTCATAAACATGTCCCTGTTCATGGAGGATAACCCCCTTCAGGTGTCTTTTTTGGTCTTCTTATAATACCAAATATATAACTTCCAAATGAGAAACTAGAGGCAGCTTGCATTTGTGCATGTATGTTTACTTCGGCATCTTTTTCAAGTTTGCTTTCACGAATTTGGAACATAAACTCTTATCTTGAGCTGCTGAGGCCTTCATAAAGATTACTTTGAGACCACACATTTATACACTGAAACTGGAGATTTGACTTGTGTATGTTACCCACCCTGAAAACACCAGATCCTGCTTTGTTTCATCTACTAAATGCCCTATTATTTGAGAAAGAAAGAGGGGAAGAAGGGGATAACTATATTTAAACTAAGTTTTATTTGCTTTCACCATTACTATCAATTGTTCCCCCAGTATTTGCACAGTTTCTGAAAATATTTAAACCAAAGCAATGCTTTTCTCAACTTTTTTTGGTAATGAGGGAAAGATGCCTGATCTTATTCATACTATCAGAATACAAGAGTAGACTTTGGGCATGAACAAAGGGTAGTGATTGGAGAATCCCTAAGAACTGATTTCTCTAAAGAAAAATTTTAAAGTGGCTTAAGTGTTTTATGAAAGGAGAGAAGGGGCCAGGCACAGAGGCTCAATTCCTATAATCCCAGCACTTTGGGAGGCCAAGGCAGGTGGATCACGAGGTCAAGAGATCGAGACCATCCTGGTCAACATGGTGAAACCCCATCTCTACTAAAAATACAAAAATTAGCTGGGCGTGGTGGCGCATGCCTGTAGTCCCAGCTACTCGGGAGGCTGAGGGAGGAGAATTGCTTGAACCCAGGAGGTGGAGGCTGCGGTGAGCGGAGATTGCGCCATTGCACTCAAGCCTGGGTAACAAGAGCGAAACTCCGTCTCAAAAAAAAAAAGAAAAGAAAAGAAAAAGAAAGGAGAGAAGGTTGGCATTCCCCTTGACAAGGATGGAAGAGGCTCTTGGGCCTGACAACAAGCATTTAGTTAAGGCATTGCCACCTACTTCGTGGCATCTAACCATTACTAAATTAAAAATAAGATAAAATAAGTATGGCACCTTTTACTGCAAAATCATTGACGTTTGAAAATTGTTTCTATGTTGATGGTTTGTTTCTCATACACAGTGGGGGGGAAGGATTCAAACCCATCCCATTGAAGGAGGAATGGGTTAAACTTAACAAGTGTTAAAATCTCCAGAGCAAGTATATACATGAAACATGGAGACGGGCGTGGTGGCTCATGCTTGTAATCCCAGCACTTTGGGAGGCTGGGGTGGGTGGATCACGAGGTCAGGACCATTCTGACTAACACAGTTGAAACCCCGTCTCTACTAAAAATACAAAAAAAGTTGCCCAGGTGTGGTGGCCCATGCCTGTAATCCCAACACTTTGGGAGGCCAAGGCGGATGGATCACGAGGTCGGGAGATCAAGACCATCCCGGCCAACACAGTGAAACCCCGTTTCTACTAAAAATACAAAAATTAGCTGGGTGTGGCGACAGACGCTTGTAGTCCCAGCTACTCAGGAGACTGAGGCAGGAGAATTGCTTAAACCCAGGAAGTAGAGGTTGCAGTGAGCCAAGATCATGCCACTGCACTACAGCCTGGGCAACAGAGCAAGACTCCATCTCAAAAAGAAGGGAAGGGAAGGACAGAGGAGGGGAGGGGAGAGGAGGAGAAGGGAGGGGAGGGGAGGGGAGGGGAGGGGAGGGGAGGGGAGGGGAGGGGAGAAAAATGAAATGAACAGCTTTCAATTCTGCGTCCCCTGCCTCCACCCCACCTCCATCCTGCCCTTTACTCTCAGAAGCACATATGCTATGGTAGTTTCTGTCTATTCTTCTCAGGCAGCAATCTTGAAAGTGGGGTGCTATAGGGAGCCCACAGTGAAGAGGGCTTTTGAGCTTCCAGAGGATTATTGAGGGCTTACTGAGAGCCGTGGCTTCACCCAGAACTCATGTTCTCAGGTAAGTCTGAGGTTCTGAGCCAATAGACAGCTTAATGGCATAAGGGGCTAAGCGTGACTCTTTCTCTCACAGTGACTCTCTAGGCTGTCATCAGAGATCCAGAGCACAATATAAAAAGGACACTTAGTCTTCTTTTCTTTCAGCCTCAGAAGTTACATATTTAGTAGTTTTATGACCAGTAAGCAGAAAATCAAATCATCAGCTCCAAAAGAAAGAGCAATGGAAATATACACCTACTTCTGTGCTGCTTTCTTTCTGCTTTGGGGGGACCTAAAATTGTTGTGTGTTTTTTAATCTTAGTCCATGTTTTAATACACGACTGGTTACCTATTATGGTTTGTATGTCCTTATGATACTTCTAGATTTTTCTTGACAAAGATTAAGATGATCTTCATGCCTTCTTTGATATTAAAAAAAAATCACAGATGAAAAGGAAAAACTTTTCTGTGGTTATTTCACAAACTGGAAAAAGTAAACAACAAACAATAATTATATTTAAATATTATTTTTAGACCATGCAAAGAGGGGCAGCAGCTGAAGAAACAAATTGCCCCTTAGAGAGTAGAATGAAAATGCAAAATTTTTTTATGAGAATTTTTTAATACAGATGTTTGGGGGCTTATGGATAATTATTTTTAAGTCACTGTGATTTGGTGAGGACTTGATTCCCATCCTTCCTTTCACCAATAGCCTTTGTACTTTTCTACCCACACTCCTGAGCATTCGATGAAGCAGAACACCCCCTACCTCCTGGATTGTTAGGATTATCAAAATGCAAAGACAAAACACCCAATCATACTCAGGTTTTAGTTTCAAAATGGATCGGTGAGACTCCTAACACAAGTGATAGGCGTGCATGGCAAAGATGTGATTTTAAGGGCTGGGCTTTTGAGTTTCAATAGGCTGAACCTATTGATGCACATAAAGTTTATGACATAAACAATAGATTGGAAAGAGTATCACTGAAAACTAAATCGCAACTCCATTGGCTAGGGTAGACAGCTGGGAAAGGAGAGCAGTAAAGTCAGATGATGATGCGGGCCTGCAGGAGAGTTCGCCAGACCCTGCCCTGTGTCCACAGCCAAGAGGACTCTGGAGGGAGGGGAACTGGTAGACATTCCAGATAGGGAACTGAGATCAGGGAAGACTGGGATTCCTCAGGGAAGTCTGGGGCATTGAGAAACTTCAAGGAAAAGTCACCTTAGCCAGCATGGGGTAGCAACTGAAGAAGTGAAATGGCAGGAGGTTTGAGTCAGGTCCCTGAGTCTCTGCCCTGGAGAGAGGTGGGAAAGAAGCATAGTGTTATGCCCTCCCACTTCCCTTGAGGGAGTAAAAGGGCTGAGAAAACCAGGGAACCAGGAGGCATCTCAAGATCGAAATGTGTTGAACTTGGAGTATGTGGACCACAACCAGAGACAAAATGGCATGACCATAAATGGCTCAAGGAATAGACAGTGAAGAGAGAAGACCAGATGCCCCTCCCCTCCAATTCACTGACAGCACGCAGCTCTCACTCCATCTTAGATACAGCCCCAGGGAGAAGTTATCCCTCATTGACTAAGTTTTAGTGCCTGTCACCAGTGGAATAAGGGCTTAAGTTAGAAATTAAGTGGAGTGACTTTGCTTACGTTTTTAAGTCATGTTTTTTGTGCACTGAAGTTTGCGGAGAGTGAAAATTATATTTATGCTACACTGTACTAACATGAAAATACTTTAAAAATCCATAAATGTCACATGACAAGGAATGTTTTTTAAAAATCTGAATATCCTAACGAGCCAGGGTAGATCATCACTGGTAGTCACTCAGGGTTGCTTAAGAAAGATGCTTGATAAAAGTGAAGTAAGCATATAGACATCTCACAGTAATTATGTTTTTCTTGTAATGATCAGATCTTTGTTAATATGAAATGATTCTGATCTGAGCACCACAAATGGGAACAAAGTAAACAGAGAACATTTGAGCCAGGCACGGTGGCTCATGCCTGTAATCTCAACACTTTAGGAGGCTGAGGTGGGAGGATCATTTGAGTTTAGGAATTAAAGGCTGCAGTGAGCTATGATCATGCCATTACCCTCCAGCCTGGGTGATTAGAGCAAGACCCTGTCTCAAAAAATAGAAAAGAAAAGAAAAAAAGAAAGAAACAGAAAGCTTGTATGTAAAACATAGAAGAAATGAAAAATAACTAAAATCGTGATATTTTACGAGGAACAAAGGATGTCTTTCCAGGGCTTAAAGCATCATGATGAATGGATACCTCCACAGTGATCCTGAGGACTTGATCAATAGTGAGCACCTGATCATTTTTTTTAATAAACAGCTTCATGATTTTAGGAATTTTTCAAAATCACCCATGATTTTCTCCTTTTTCATTCTTCGCCTTCTTCCATGAAAAGAAAGCAATAGTTGAACCCATTGATGATCAGTTTCCATTCCATGTTCTCAATTTGTCCATTCTTATAGACAGGTTAATTATTCCACTCATTCATTCATCCATTCAATAGCTATGTGTTGCATGCTTGGTGTGTGCCAAACACTCTTTTAGGTTCTGAAAATTCATCAGTGAATAAGAGAGAGAAAACAGTCCTACCTGAGGACACTGATGAGAGTGACAAATACGAAAGAAAATGAATGTGTTAGGAAAGAAGCACTATGGACAGCGATAAAATAGGCAAGGGGATGGGGGTGTGGGGGCAGATGTCATAATCCTAAACGCGGTGGTCTGATCAGAGCTCAGGAAGATGCTGACGTCTGAGCAAACACCTGAAGGAGATCAGGCAATGAGCTCTGCAGAGATCTGGGAAAGCGCTCCTGGTGGAGCAGATACTAAGTGCAAAGGCCTTGAAGGGGATGCATGCCTTGTGTCTGCAAGGAAGGGCAAGAAGACCAGTGGAGCCCCAAGAATATGGGGGAGGCAATAAAAGGAAGTGAGGTCAGAATGTGATGGGAACCAGATTGTAGGACCATAAGACCATTACAAAGACTTTGGTTTTTACTCCGGAGGGCTGTGGCATTATCTGAATGACATCCTAATAGCACCACCATGGTCACTCCCATGGAGTGGGAATAGACTAAAGAGGCTGATGACAGGCGAATATTTAGGATAGTTGCAGTAATTCAGGTGAGAAATGAGACTAGAAGGGATAAGACTGGTTGCCGTGGAGGGGAAAAGAATGGTCAGATTCTGGACTTAGTATGAAGATAAAACTAGTGAGACTTATTTATGGATTAAATGTGGACTTGCAGGGGAAGGAGTCCAAGCTGATTCTAAATTGGAAGAACTAGAAGGATGCAGTTGGTGTTAGCTAAAAGGAGAAAAACTGAAAAAGAAATCAATTTGAGGCAGGAGGCAAAGATCAGATACTGTGTGAGCTATTCGACATCCAAGTGGAAAAGTAAGTACAGAGCTCAACATAGCTCTGACTTGAAGATGTAGATGGAGAATAATCTTTGCATTAATGGATTTGGACTTACGCATTTAGACAAGCTCATCAAAGGAATAAGCATGGATAAAAAAGAATTCTAAGAATTCTAAGCTGCCAGGTGCGGTGGTTCATGCTTGTAATCCCAGCACTTCGGGAGGCCAAGGTGGGCAGATCACCTGAGGTTGGGAGTTCAAAACCAGTCCAACCAACATGGAGAAACTCCATCTCTACTGAAAATACGAAACTAGCTGGGCATGGTGGTGCATGCCTGTAATCCCAGCTACTTGGGAAGCTGAGGCAGGAGAATTGCTTGAACCCAGGAGGTGGAGGTTGTAGTGAGCCAAGATCATGTCACTGCACTCCAGCCTGGGCAACAAGAGTAAAATTCCATCTCAAAATAATAAATCAATAAAATAAAAAAGAATTCTAAGCTATGATCATGCCACTATACTCCAGTCTGGGTGATAGAGAAAGGCCCTGTAAAAAAGAAAGGAAAGAAGGAAGGAAGGGAGGGAGGGAGGAGGAGAGGGTAAGGGAGGGAGAAAAAAGAAACAGAAAGTTTTTATGTAAAACATAGAAGAAATGAAAAGCAATTAAGATCACGATACAGTCGAGAGGAATAAAGGACACCTTTCCAGGGCTTAAAACACCATGCTGAATGGATGCCTCCACAGTGACCTTGAGGACGTCATCAATAGTGAGAGAATTCCAAAGATAAAAGGTCTGGAAGATGAGAAGGAATAAAGAGGCTTTGTTTAAGATAGGGTAAAACTAGAAGTGGGGATAGCCCTGAAAATATTGGATGGAAACTAACAGCCATCTAGAATATTCACTGATACTGTTGCCTTTAGAGCATCTTGTGCTCTTTAATGACCATGAGCTTTCATTTGGAGAGTCACACGCTTATGGTATTTGATACCATATACAGGATACTGTATGCAGGAACTATATAAGAAAGGGATATTACAAGCAAATTTCATCTATTAACATATATGTAACCTAAACAAGATATTAAGAAAACAAATATGTTTTTAAAAGTTCATATATACAGACGATGTTAGGTTTAGTTGTGGAATGCAAGATTGGTTTATTGTTAGGAAATTGATTCATTCACCACTTTGGTTAAAAGAGAAAACCGTTTGATTACCTTAATAAGTGCAAGGGGAATAGAGCATTAAAAAAAAACACATCTTGCAAACTAAAAATGAACAGGAACATCTTAACCTCATAATGAGAATTTAAACAAACTAATGCAAATACCATACTTAACAGTGGCACAATCATAGCTCACCGTAACCTCTAACTCCTGGGCTCAAGGCATTCTTGTGCCTCAGCCTCCAGAGAAACCAGGGCTACAGGCACATGGCTCCACGCTCAGCTAATTTTGTTATTTTTTGTAGAGGCAAGGTCTAGCTATGCTGGCAAGATTGGTCTTGACCTCCTGGCCTCAAGTGATCCTCCTGCCTCAGTCTCCCAAATTGCTGGGATTCTATGTGTGCACCACTGTGCCCAGCTTGCACCGGCTTTAAAATTAGAAAAAAAGACACACATGACTATCTTATTCACAACTGTACTGGAAGGCCTACCCAGTATGGTAGGAGACTAAAACAAGAAAAGCTTCAAAAAAAGTATGATTAGAAAAAAATATCAGTTGGGCACAGTGGCTCATGCTTGTAATCCCAGCACTTTGGGAGGCTGAGGTGGGAGGATCACAAGGTCAAGAGATCAAGACCATCCTGGCCAACATGATGAAACACAATACAAAAATTATCCAGGTGTGGTGACCCGCACCTGTAGTCCCAGCTACTCCGGAGGAGGCTGAGGCAGAAGAATCGCTTGAACCCAGGAGACGGAGGTTGCAGTGAGCCGAGATTGTGCCACTGCACTCCAGCTTGGTGACAGAGCAAAACTCTGTCTCAAAAAAAAAAAAAAAAAAAAATATATATATATATATATATATATAAAATCACTAGCATTCTTCATTCTAAACCCTAAAGAACCTATGGTAAATTTTTGGCATTTGTGCACAGCAATGTTACTGAAAACAAAACAACTAAAAAAAGCTCATTGCATTTCTATGCATGAGCAACAAATAAGCAGAAAAAAATTTTAAATGATATTGTTTGCAGTACTAAAAACAACTGGGAAAAATAGAAGTAGCGTAGACGAGGCACTGAATGTCTCAAAGAAGATGAGACACACAAGAAGGTAAGTGGCTGAGTTGTCATGATAAAAAGTCGTGGTCAAACAAGATAATTGAATTTAAGATTCCAGAGGTGAGGTCACTCTGTGTGATGACAAGGGCTACGAGTGGCATACGGCAAATGGCTGAATGGAAGCAGAGGCTCCAGCAACTTCATCATTTCCTTCTATGAGGTATTGGATGGGAGAATCTGTTTGCAGGCATGGAGAAGAGTCCATAGGTCTTGTCAAGAGGTTGTTTCAGTATGTTTTTGATTCAGATCAATAAATACAGCACAGATGCTTTCATTCTCATTTTTGTATAACAAATAAAAACATGTTTTGTTTGTCTTTGTTGTGTGATTGTCTGGCTTAAGAGTGTGGCAGATGGAGACTGCAACTTCCAGACACAAGCACCAGGAAACATCAGTGGAAAAGTCAGGAATATTTGCTTCCCAAATTCACAATTCTTATAACTCATAAATGTGCCAGCTACAAACATGTGCATGCTTGTGTTTTTCTGTGTGTTTTCTGGGGAAACACACTAAATCAGATTAGAGGAAATTGCCATCTTTGTAGTCATACAAGTCAATATCAGCAATTGCATATTTTCATGTTTTCTGGATCTGCTATATGAAAATTACTGCCCAAGCTGAAAAGATTGGTTTTACAGATAAAGGGAATGGGGTGTTACAGGCTACTTTATGCTTTTACAGAGAAAACAAAAACAAGCCCGGCTAAGTGCCAATTATATCTTGCTATTATTGCCAATATGATTCTATTAACTATGTTAAGAAGCTATAAAGTAAAATATTTTGCTGGTTACTTCTTTAGGCAACTCAAGTAGATATTATCTCTTGACTAATGAATAAAGGTTCATTTGATTATAAAATGCGGTAGGATATTAGCACGATCTTGGCACACATTATATGCGGTACAATATCTAACTGGCATGGATTCTAATTCCGATGCTTTTATGTAAGCCTTGCTTCCCTATTAAAATTGGAAGCGTTAATTTGCCAGTAATCACTCCACTTTCTCCTATCGTCTGACAGAAAGGACAGGCCCTTACTGCATGGATGAAATGTAGTAATGCATTTAGTGCTAGGCCATGATTTTAGACCTCCAGCTGTTTCACTGGTTGTGTAACTAAAAATAAGATAATGTTATGCTGGGTAACCACGGCTTTTGTAGGCTTTCACATTTTACAAATCACTGCACAGTATGCAAACCGCGATATTGTCTAAATGCTTAAATCCGACCTGGGAGTCTAACACTTCCATTATTAAAGAAGAGCTTGCTAGACTGTGAAGTGGTCTGAATCCTGGAAAGGGAAGCTGATGGGCTGAGTTTATAGCATCCAAAAAATTTCTCCACACTACCCATCCCTGCAGCCTGGTTGGAAACAAGCATTCCTTGTCATCAGCGATGCAGAGCAGAATCGTGAAAGGTCGGTGGTTGTTTTGTTTTTAATTTTTATTCGATCTGTAAACCTCCTACTTATTCAAATGATGCAAACCAGAGAACAGTCTATTAAGCAAGAACAGTGGCAAGAAATAGTATGCCTCTCTAAACAGGCTTACGTTAAAAATGAAGGGTCAGAGGAAAGAACTTTGCTGGTTCACATCATGCAAATGCATAAACGCCCTGTGATCGTTATACTTCTGTGATCTAATCAGAAGCCCAAAGCATGCTGTCTTTAGCCAACTTGTTTGTTTTGCATGAAAGCATTGATAAATAAGGAGAGCTATCCTGAGCCACATTTTTACAATAGCATCTGCTTTCAGAAATCCCAGTCATTCAGAACAAATGCTCCTGGAGAACCGTCTTTCACATTGACAAATACTGGTAAGGACTTGGTGAGACTGTACAGTATCTGAAATTGTTTTCAAGGTTCTAAAGGCAATTTACATTTAAAAAGAAAGAAAGAAAAAACTGAGATGGCCTTTAATTTCTCCAAATACTGCATCCCATGTAGAAACCCAAATTTATGTAAAGGCATCTAAAGCTCATATAAAAGTGGTTGCATTCCCTACTTGGGCAGGGAAGACAAGGATCCCTGGGAAGCAAAATGATTCAAGTGTCAGTCAATCAAGGCCAAATATAAAGCAAAATGTGTGTAATTAGAAATGCATACATGTCCAAGCAATGTTAGCTGACTCTTAAATTCAATTTTCACTAACTCACTTTTAATCACCGACTGAGTAGTTGAGAGGCTGATCACAGGAATGGAAGAGAGAAAACAGGCTTTTCTGTGGTTTCCAACCATTACAATGTTTGTCAAGAGGCCAGAGAAGAACCAAAGGGATTTGGGAGTGTGTATTTGAAAAACGAGACTTTGTATGTAGGAAATGAGATTAGAAATCACTCCACATGTAAGCCTTTAAGAGGGGATTTGTATGTAGGATTGATAGAGGGAGATGGTTAAGGTTATTGATTCTGTGGAAAAAAAAGTGAAGGTACAAATATTAGCCAAGAGTGTAGTGTTACTGGGAATTCAGAAAAATTAAAATGTATAAAATTCGCCTTTTCCTCATGTTCTTCAAGAGTGAAGAACAGAACCCCTTCCTTCCCCAGTCTTTGTCTCCTGTACAGGTGCTGTTTGTTACTCTTAAGGATGCAAAACTGGGTCTTCCATTAAGGCAGGAATGGGCAGGACTCCACTGGTCTAAAATCTATCTCCTGCTGGGGGCTGGGCGAGGTGATTCATGCCTATAATCCCAGCACTTTGGGAGGCTGAGGCAGGCAGATCACCTGAGGTCAGGAGTGCGAGACCAGCCTGGACAACGTGGCAAAATCCCATTTCTACCAAAAGTGCACAATTAGCCAGCCATGGTGGCATGTGTCTCTAGTCCCAGCTACTTGGGATGCTGAGGCAGGAGACTCCTTTGAACCAGGAGCCGGAGGTTGCAGTGAGCCGAGATCATGACATTTCACTCCAGCCTGGGTAACAAGAGCAAAACTTGGTCTCAAAATAAATAAATAAAATAAAAATAAACTGTATCTCCTGTTGGGTTTGGGTCAGGATCTTTAGAGCTAGAGGGGAACTTAGACTCCATCTGGTGCAAATCTCTAATTTTATACACAGAAACTTGTGACACAGAGATGTTGACTGGCTTGCCTGAGGCTACACAGCTAATAAGCCATGAATTAAGTCAAATCTTTTTAAGTTTAAGTTGTGTGTTCAAGTTAATAGCACCAGATTGTCTGTACTTTCCATTCTCTCCTCTACAAAAAGGCAACTCAGAAGAGTGAAACCAATTTAAAATCATACATATCCCTTTCACAGGGGACAAAATCAAATGTCAGAAGAAAAAAAAAAGTCACAAGCCATGCTTTGGCATGGACACTAAGCACAGTCTGAGAGCCTGTCTGAGTGGACAAGAGGCCGTGGCTGAGGAGTGGCCAGTGACGAGCAGGGCATGGACAGAGACCTCACTTCCCCTCAGCAACTTCTCTTTGAGTCACCAAATCACTGAGTCACACCTCTCCTTTCTAGCTGACTCCAGCTTACTCTGAATGGTGGGGTGAATACTCCCAGTCCTAAACTGAAGACTTTGTCTCAATTTGTTTTCTAGGGAAGATGAAAGACCCAGGGGACTTAGCTTGGGGTTTGCTTGTGCTTTTGAAGCTTTACAATATCTGTATCACAGGCCAAATTAACAAATAACATATACATATATGTTAAAGTTGCCCTTTGTTTTTGTTTTAGGGGTTTTTTTAATGTCTTTAGAAAAGCCCTAGGGCCTTTGCAAGTATTTTCAAATAATGGCAAGTTCTTAGCATTATCCTTCGAAGACCTACAAGTTCCAGCTAATTTGGCCCTTACTGTCTTCATGTTTGAATGCAAGACTTTTACTTTAGAAAAATTAAACAACAGACATATGACATGAACTCATCTAAGTGTGTTGATGCTGTGTCTTCACATTTGCACCAGACCCACAGATTCGACCCCTCCATGCTCAGCCAAACCAGCTCCTAGGATTCAACGTTCTGAAACCCAGGCTCTTTTCGATCAGCTCATTGAAAGCATGTTACCTCTGCACTCTGCCCTATCTCCACCTTCCTGGCTGTCCCACATATCAGCCTAATGACAGCATATTAACTAATTTACTTTATCAGTCTTGCTGTTGCTGGGAAAATATTGCACAGAGCAGATAACTTATTGAAGAAGACAGAAAGTGCCTCTTCTCTCCAGCCCAGTGGCAATTAGAAGTCACTCAGCCCATCTGCAATTTGGTTCTCTCTGCAAGGTGCCCAGCTGTTCTGAGGCCCTTCCTCTCATTCTTCGTTAACTATAGCAGGTATTCTGGAAACCTGAAAGGGCAGAATAACATCTCATTTCTCTCCCACTTCCCCCAAAATATTATATTCATTGAGTAGAGAAGCTTTTGACAAGGAAAGTCTTCAATAAACAAATAAAGCAGGCTTTTTTTTTAACTTTCAAGTTATCACAAAGCAGATATCACATTCAAAAGATGAGAATGAGGCTTCCCCCCCCCCATCCACCAATCACTCTACTGAAAGCCATTAGTATTAGTAGTTGTAAATCCATTAGGTTAAATTGCCTCATCACACTTTCTACACCACAATCTAGGAAATGTAAAGATGAGGGGTAAGGAGTGAGCACAGATTCCCTTGGAAGAGAATGTATGACCACTCAGCTGGCAAGATTTTTCTATCTTGAAAAAGGGACACAGTTCAGTGGGGTTCTTAGAAGGGGTGCCCAACCCTAGGGTTTCACATCAAGCTTGTTAGTGTGTAACTAGCACCCTTGCTTTTGCTAATTATCTAAACCTATTAGCTGCTATTATTTCTTGACCATTTCTTTAGCTAGTGTTCCCTACCCCCATATTTTAAAAAAAATCGCATAAAGTTGTATTCATACCTCATCAGTTGGTGATGCGTCTGTATCTATGTCCTCTGAAGATGATGTGGAGAAACAGCCCGTCAACAGTGCCTTTATAGCTCTAGAGATACCCTCCCTGGTCTCCCAGACTTCAGCGGTTAAGCTTGCTGCTGCCCAACATTTTAATATTTTTACTATTGCTATACAAACATTTCTTAATTGCAGATGTTTAAATATCACTCGTCATTTGTTGAATCTCTAAGACACTGGTGGGTTTTCTCATTTCTGCTTCCGAGACAAAGAAATAAGAGATTAGGTGGCCCACAGGATTAATATTCTTCCTGAATACACAGCTCCCTATGAGGCAGCACCCACACAGAGAGGGAAGAGCACGGGCATCTTTTTCTTGGAAGCAGGAGCACCTGGGTCCTAGTCCAAGCTTGCTCAGCCTTTCCCTAGCTGTGTCACTGTGGGCAAGTTATTTACTCCTCTGAGACACAGGTACTTCCTCAGTCAATGTATCTACCTTGTCAGAGGTCAATAGGATAAATGGCAGAGAATAACCAGCACAATATTAATAGGTGATAACAATTATTATGAGGCCCAAAAGAGTCACGAAGCCAAGCTCTATACACAATTGGTTCAGTCAGTCATTCTGTTGGAATTAACTGAGCAGATGTTAAGTGGCATAAAATGTTAGGCTCTATTCTACTGTTAGTTCAACTGTTTAGGGAGATAATTTTGACCCCCTACTTAAAGATATCCCTCCTCATCCATTATCAAAGTAGTAAACTAGAAAGTCATACATTCGGAATAGAATGTCTTACTTATATCGTAGAATAAAATATATTGCTTTTGTAACGAACCTTGTCAATTTTTTCTCAAAGCCTTCCTCCTACTCCATCACTTTCAGTCATAGAGACTGGGTATCTCAATGTTCCATCTCCAGGGTGGATCCCGACAGTCCTGTGCTGGTCAGTTTAATTATTGGTTCAGGAAGGAGCGTATAACCCACGCTATGTTAATCCTAGGGATGTCCAGGATTTTGTTTGGTGGTTGAGGGAAGAGCAGGTCTCTCTTCCTCTAGAAAGGCAGGGATTGCACATAAAAAGCCAGGAGTGGCTGGTGCCACTTCCTGCTCTGAAAGAATCCAAACTGAGGATGACGTCAACCACCAGAAGAAGGCAAAGCAAAAATAATCTGAAACAAACAGAGCTGGGGAGCTGATCAAACGACCCTGAGGCTTCCCAGAATGTTGAGCTTTTCAATTTCTTGAGTCAATAAATTCCTTTAAGCCCATTTAGAATTGGGTTAGATGGTATGTGTGGCCTCATGTGTGTTGACTGTACGATTTATTGTGCTGCACTATTATACTACCACCCTTTATCAAGGATTGACGTACAAAACCCACTATATATGTTTCTGCACCTTCTGGAAAACCAGTCTTGAAGGCATTATATTACCATTGTCCTTTAAAAATGGATTCAGCTAAGTGGGGTAGCTCACGCCTATAATCCCAGGTACTTGGAAGGATGAGACGGAAGGATCACTTGAGGTCAGAGTTTAACATCAGCCTGGGCAAAGCAGCAAGACCCCAGCTCTAAAAACAAATAACTTTAAAAATATGAATCCATGTGGTGAGTTTAATCATTGAATTTACTGTTAGCGGGGAGCAGAGCTTACTTGTAGAGAATCTACTGGCTATCATTTTCCAAACTAGATCTATATACACACATAATTTTCTTTTTGCCTCATCTGTCTGGAAGGCAGAGATACATGTTGGCAGGTTTGGTCACAAGCACTGCAGGGACTTTGACCATGTGTAAAGATAGAAGATAGGGTAAGCTGTGAACATGGTTATCAGGGTCCCCAACCCCAACTGGGCATCAGAGAGTAGCAGAAGCCCTGGACATGCTTGGGAAGACAGAAGATGCAACAGACAGCAAGCGCACTCAGAGGTTTAGGACATCTTGGATTGGATCAGGCTGTTAGTAGGCCTTAATAAATAGCAGTTCTCTTCAAAGTCACATGGCTAAAAGTGAACCTGAGAACCGCCCACATCAGATCTACCTGAAGATACAGGGGAATTGTTGAGTATGAAGATTCCTCTGCCTCAACCGAGACCAACTGCATCTGATTCTAGGTGGCCTTTGGAAATCTGTACCTCTTGTAACCTCCTCAACTAAGTTCGACACAGTCTAAATTTCCTAAACTTGCTTGACTGTAAGACTGACCCAAAGCACTTGTTAATACACTGACTACAGTTCCCCATCCCAGAACTCATGAATTCGAATCTCCAGGGGAAGAGTCTAGGAATATTCATATTTAACAAGCACCCAGGAAATTCTTCTAATCAAGTCTGTTTAGGAAATGCTTCCCACCTAGGTCAGGCTTCTACAAGAAAGTAACATAGACTGGGCAGCTTATAAACAACAGAAATGTATTTATCGCAGCTCTGGAGGCTGGAAGTCTGAGATCAGGGTGCCAGCATGATTGAGTTCTGGCAGGGGCCCTCTCTGGGTTGCAGACTGCTGTCTTCTTATTGTATCCTCACATAGTGAAAAGAGAGAAAGAGAACTCTATGGGGTCCTTTTTATAAGGACATTAATCTCATTGAGGAGAGCTTTATCCTCATGACCTGATTACCTCCCCAAGACTCCAGTTTCTCATACCCATCATATTGAGAATTAAAATTTCAACATATGAATTGGAGATGAGGATATATTCAGTCCATAACATTTCTGAATATATAGAGTACTAGAAATATAGAGAGTACTGGAAATCCATTGGCACCCGAGTCTAAGGGCTCCCATATCCCAGATCTGCTGGGAAGTTCTGTACAGGAGGCCCACGTGACACTGGAAGATGTAACTAAGTCATCAGATCCAAGATCTGGAGAGGCTGACTTGCTTCTAAGTCCTTCAAGATGGTGAACTTGAGGGTAGCCATCCAGTCTTCCCACACCTGCCAGGTACAGGCCTAGATCTGCTAATGCTCCCCAACACCAGGACAGGCTGCCCAAAGCTGGGCAAACTGATGCCGGAGCACAGGAGGTGCTTGCCTGCAGTGGCCCCCAGACTCCAGGCTCTTCATGCTCTCTCATCATTGGGTCTCAACTATAGATGCTTTAAGTCAGCTGAGGAGCTTTAATAAAATCCATGCGGGGCTCCACCCAAACTAATGAAACCAGAAGCAGGGCAGGGAGCCTGCTGTGTTTATTACCTTCACCACCCCCAACTAGATGGCTTTGTGCACAGCCCGAGTTGGGAAACCTGTGAGTTGTGTCCACTTTCCCTCCCTCATCTCTGCTATGAACTGCCCTGCTCTGCATCCTTATTTAAAAGGCATCTCTTTAGCTGTTGTTGCAAATCTGTGTGGAAATTCTTTAAAACATTTTAAGTGACTCATTAATTCAGTCAACTAGAGTTTATATTTTTAAGGTTATTTATTTATTTATTTTTAGAGACAGGGTCTCTCTCTCTGTCACCCAGGCCAGGGTGCAGTGGTACAGTCGTAGCTCACCACCGCATCAAACTCCTAGGCTCAAGCAATTCTCCTGTCTCGGCCTCCTGAGTAGCTGGAACTAACTACTGAGTTGCTGCACAGCACCAAGACTCCAGGGTCTGGTGACTTTTTTTCTTTCTTTTTTTTTTTCTTTTTTTTTTTGTGGAGAGAAGATCTTACTCTGTTGCCTAGGCTGGTTTCAAACTCCTGATCTCAAGTGATCCTCCTGCCTTGGCCTCCCAAAGCTCTGGGATTATAGGCATAAGCCGCTTTACCTGGTGCCATTTTAAAAAAAATATCCAACATATAGGTGAGTCAGCATTTTAAAAATCCGTCCTTGATGATGGAATATAAATCATAAAAAATCCTGGACCCAGAATTATAAACGTGATTGTCTCTTTAGAATTCAGTATTTGTGCACATAAATAACATTTACTAGATAATTATAATGTAAAAATCATCTGATGATTGCAGTGATGTTTTGAAGATGAAATAAGAGGACTGTAATAAAAGGTGGTGTGCTGAAGAGTAAAGACTGTACTATATTTTTATCTGCATAATAAAGACATTTGAATATTAAATTCTAAAGCATGCAGTCAATTAAGTCTAATGTTAAAACAATAAATGGTAATGGTTTAAAAAAAAAGCACTGGGTATTTATAGTTTTATGGGATGGGAAAACCAGTCTACACAAACACTAAGTAGTGGAGCCCTGACCTTGCACCAGTCTACCCTCCACAGACTTGGGTCACAAACATGAGAAGCCACATGTGCTTGAAAGAGCACCAGGCATCCTGGGCTGTACAAGAGAAGAATACACTGGAGAGGGTTTGTAATCACCTTTTTTCCCCTACAGTAAAATATCTTTTTTAATGGAAATAGTGAGCAAAAAACTGTATAGGCAGCCAGGTGCAGTGGCTCACACCTGTAGTGCCAGCACTTTAGGTGGGCAGATCACCTGAGGTAAGGAATTCGAGACTAGCCTAGCCAACACAGTGAAACCCTGTCTCTACTAAGAATATAAAAATTAACCAGGCATGGTGGTGCATACCTGTAATCCCAGCTAATCTAGAGGCTAAAGCAGGAGAATCCCTCGAACCCAGGAGGTGGAAGTTGCAGTGAGCTCAGATTGTGCTACTGCACTCCAGCCTGGGCAACAGAGTGAGACTCCCTCTCAAAAAATTAAATTAAGTTAAATTTAAAACTCTATAGGCAAAAGTTTCTTGTTGCAACATGGGTCATTAAGAGCAAAACTCTCAATCGGTATCTTTGAAATAAGTTTCCAAAAGCATCACTTTAAGGTCCTTATTCATGGGACACATTCACCACGAGCCTACTCTCTCACCAGCCAGCAACTCAACCTCATTACACAGTGGTCCAAGTACCAAGGGATCGGTGAGTCAAATGGATGGATTTGGAAAAGTTTGGTGGGGAGAAATTAATGAATTAATGAAATCAACCCAACTATGGTGGGAAAAAAAGAGCTCTTGTGAAGCAGAGCAGAAAATTATTTAGATGGCTATGTACTTTATAAATTGTTTATAGGCATGAGCTTGGGTACAGTGGAAAGAACATTGGAATTAGTGACTTCAGTTCCAGTCTCACCCATAATATGTGCTGGTTCTGTGCCTCAGGCAAGCCTCTGAATCCTTCTGAATCTCAGTTTTCCCAATTCAAAAAGGGGGGTAATAGTACCTACCTCACTAGATTATAATGTAGATCAAAGGAAATAACAGGTAAAGAAACCCTTTGAAAATTACCTTCACTGGACAATAGGCCATCTAGAAATGGTATAATTATATTCCATGCTGTGAAAATTTCTAGCTTAGAATTTTGAGCAATTAGGTGCTCCGCAGCAAAATAAGGGACATGGAGAACTTGGAGAAGGTTCAGAAGACAGCCACAGAGATGATTAAAGAGACTGAAAATCAAAACCATTCTTAGGAAAGGTTAAAAGAACCGGGTTCATCCTGCTTTGGAGAAGACAAGTCTACAGGATAATTATCATTGTTTACAAGTACACACAGCCTGGTGTCCAGCTGTTCCTTCCAACTGACAGAAGAAAAGAAAGTATCATAGACCCTCATCACTGGCAGATTTGACATGTGAGGTTTCAGATCACTGTTTGTGACTCTGGAGGTTCATGACATGTCATAATTTGTATTTTCATTTAACCACAAATTGTAACCACAGGTGTGTGAAGGGAGCCCATGAGATGATCAGTGACTGAGTCTATTCAACTACCCAATGCAGAAATCTTAATGGGAGCAGGGTGTGGAATCACTTCAGCACTTTGGGAGTCCAAGGCTGGTGGATTATTTGAGCCCAAGGGGTCGAGACCAGCTTGGGCAACATGGTTACACCCCATCTCTACAAAAAAAATACAAAACATTAGCTGGGTGTGGTGATACACACCCGCAGTCCCAGCTACTCGGAGGCTGGGATGAGAGGATCATTTGAGCCCAGGAAGTCAAAACTGCAGTGAGCCATGATCATGCCACTGCACTCCAGCCTGGGTAACAGGAGGGAAACTGTCCCAAAAAAAAAAAATACAAAAAAATTAGCCAGGTGTGGTGGCATGTGCTTGTATTCCCAGCTACTCAGAGGGCGAAGGCAAAAAATTCCTCGAACCACGGAGGTGAAGGTTGAAGTGAGCCAAGATCCTGACATTGCACTCCAGCCTGGGTAACAGAGCAAGACTCTGTCTCAAAGAAAATTATATTAATATTTTCTGTTATTATATTGTATATTCTATATTATCTTTAATATATACTACATACTATACAGTTTCAATATAATATCATTAGAAACAATATTATCATTTAATTATGTAAACAAATGGTCGAATTATCACTAAAATAGCAAGAGGCAAAAGAGTACAGTGCCATAACTCATATTCTGAAACCAGACACCCAGGTTCAAGGATGGGCCTTGGAAGTACTTGCTGTATGATTTGGTCAGGTATCAAATCACATAGTTATAGAGATAAGAGCAACACCCAGGGCTGCTGTGAAGAAGTGATGAGATCACATGCTTCAGGTCATCAAGTTACAATCACGTTCTGGTGTCTGCTCCTGGACTAGAACTTCAGGCAGGATGAAGGCCAAGCAACCAGACCAGGAACACTGGACCAATGAGGAAATGGCACATAGTTTCAACTCAAGCACTGCAGTCCTCCCGAGCTGTCAGGGAGAACTCAGATGTGCTGAGTGTTTCTGAAGGAAACAAAGTGTTCTATCTATAGACTAAAATTTGATAAGGATGAACTACAAGATTCAGGGAGGCTTTGCAAAGAAACAAGTAGCACAGAAAGTGCCTCGGAGAAATCTTACTGGCAACAATGAGATTGGGTGACTCTAGAAGAAATTTCTTTGCCTTTCTTGGTACTAAATACTGAAGGATCAAATGAGCATAACAGACACATGAAAGTAGGTTGACCCTTGAACAACATGGGGGTTACTGTCATATAACTTTTGACTCAAAAACGTAACTACTAGTAGCCTACTGTTGACTGGAAGCCTTACTGATGACATAAGCAGTCAATTGACAAGTACTTGTATGTTATATGCGTTGTATACTGTATTCTTACAACAAAGTAAGCTAGAGAAGAGAAAATGTTATTAAGAAAATCATAAGGAAGAGAAGATACATTTACAGTACTACGCTGTATTTATCAATAATACAAGTTTGTTGTGGTCTGTTTACAAGATGAATCATCTGTCAAAAGGCTGACGACTGCAGTGCAGACCTCAGTCTATGGTACAGATCAAGCAATTCAACTTTTCCTTGTAATGACATGACTTCCCTCTGCTTTTTGGGAGCACATCCAGCATCACTAGTGATATTTCATATGCATTCCATTGGGTTATGAAGGGTTTACGGTATTGCACTAAACACGATGAAAATACACAAGAACTTCAAGAGATCACCTTTTAGTGTGATAAAAAATTGACCAGGAAGAGGAACAGCTCACGGGGAAATGATTAGCATCACACTTCATATTTTATTATTACTATTATTTTTAGATGAAGTCTCACTCTGTCACCCAGGCTGGAGTGCAGTGGCTTTATCTTGGATCACTGCAACCTCTGCCTCCTGGGTTTAAGCTATGCCTCCCAAGTAGCTGGGATTACAGGTATGCGCCACCATGCCCAGGTAATATTTGTATTTTTAGAGGAGATGGGGTTTCGCCATTTTGGCCAGGCTGGTTTCGAACTCCTGGCCTCAAGTGATACACCGACCTTGGCCTCCCAAAATGCTGCATGACGCATTTTAAGTGAATACTTGCAACACTTAAGTTCACGGCGATAGCAACAGGAAGTGGCTATGAAATTATTGCAGTAGTATGGCGTTACTACAGTTAATTTTATGCAGTTATAATTCAATACTGCATTTTTACATTTGTTTTTATATTTCTCTCAACTACAAATGGCATCATATGCAGCCTATAAGTGTATGCACAAGTTTTGATGAATTTTAACTTTTTATAATAAATTTGGGTATATTTTATGGTGGCAAATTATAAAACAGACTAGTATCTACATATATTTTCTGAATTCATGACATACCTTACAATTTCTTAATGTTTCCAATATTTCTAGGCTGTGTTCGTTGAGTTTTTTCAAATGATTGCAAATCTCAAAAAACATTTCCAATATATGTCTTGGGAAAAAATCTGCAAATAAACGGATCCACAAAGTTCAAACACATGCTCAGGAGCACTGTACCTATTTTACATCCTGATCAGGATGCCTTATTTAAAACATACTTACTTTACGTTAAAACGCACGCTCTGAATGAAGAGACCACCCAAATAGACTTGGTGTGATTAACATGGCTGTTTATTCACCGCTGAGTCAGTGGAGGGCAGTGGGAGAGAAGCTAGTTTTATATGTTTGCAGTAGGCAGTGTAAAGTTACAGAAGTTACAGTTTAGGGTGGTCTTTTGCAAGCTGGGAGGGGGTCGTAGGGACTGGAGTCACAAAGTTGACCAAAGTTGGTTACAAAGTTGACCAAGGTTGGTTACAAAGTCCAATGGCCTTGTCAATTGAGGCCGGAATAAGAAACAATAGAAGAATGTCTCAGGTTAGTTAGGCAACGAAAGGGTTGATTGTCTTCCACTTTTCATGGTCTTCCAATTCCTTCACATTTTCTAATTCCAGAAGGCCCTCTAGAGGTGTACGTGCACGCCATGGCTCCATCAGTCAGCCCAAAAGAACTTACATTTTATTTTTTAATTATGAAAAAAGTATTTACCATGTTGATTTCATTTGTTCAGATATCAATGTGTTGTAAGATTATTCTTGCCCCTAGAAAGAAGAATTTCGGAGCCATCTCCTATCAATTACATGAAAACCCAGGAAAAGAGCATAAGTAAATTCCCACACTGCTATTATTAACACCGCTCCTTGATCCACCAAGGATTATCTGCGGTAACATGTCACCCTCCTGCCTCAAGCTTCTGAGCTATATCCTGCCACCAAGAGCATATGTCACATTGAGAAATACCAACAGATTTAAACAGATTTAACAAAACCTAATTAAGAAGTTCAAAAGTCCTTCCTAAAATATAGATGCTGTCTTCTAAAGTCAAATTAAAATCATTGCTTATATCTGTTCTGATGACTTTCCCTACCAATGTGTTAGAACCCACCAGAATTCTCCTGCATTGTCAACAGAGCTGGTGACATCTTTACTTAGTTTCCCTCTATCATCTCTACCCAACTGTCCTAAAACATTGCCCTTCTCCCTTAACTAGTTCATACTTTTTTTTTTTTTTTTTTTGAGACAGAGTTTCGCTGTTGTTACCCAGACTGGAGTGCAATGGCGCTCTCTTGGCTCACCGCAACCTCCACCTTCTGGGTTCAAGCAATTCTCCTGCCTCAGCCTCCCAAGTAGCTGGGACTACAGGTGCGCACCACCATGCCCAGCTAATTTTTGTATTTTTAGTAGAGACGGGGTTTCACCATGTTGACCAGGATGGTCTCAATCTCTTGACCTTGTGATCCACCCGCCTCAGCCTCCCAAAGTGCTGGGATTACAGGCATGAGCCACCGTGCCCGGCCAAAAAATACAAAATATTTAGCCAGGTGTGGTGATGCATGCCTGTAGGTCCAGCTAATTGGGAGGCTGAGATGGTACAATTGCTTGAGCCCAGGAGTTTGAGGCTGCAGTGAGCCGTAATCGTGCCACTGCACTCCAGCTTGGGCAACAGAGTGAGACCCTGTATTGAAAAACAAAACAAAACAAAAAAGCCTGTTGGGGCAAGGGGGCTGGGAACCTGCGCCTGGGTTCTCAGGTTCAAAAGAAGCTGAGCTGCAGGCAATCAGTCACAGAAACCCAGCTAGGGCAGGGAATGTTCACGGCCGTACTCCCAACAGCTTCTCAGCAGAGATTTGTTGGCCAGGTGCAGTGGCTCATGCTTGTAATCCCAGCACTTTAGGAGGCCGGGGGGTTATAGTGGGCGAGGGTGGTGGCTCACCTGAGGTCAGGAGTTCGAGACAAGCCTGGCCAACATGGCAAACCCCTGTCTATAATAAAAATACAAAATGGCCTGGTGCAGTGGTTCACGCCTGTAACCCTTACACTTTGGGAGGCCAAGGCGGGTGAATCACCTGAGGTCAGGAGCTCGAGACTGGCCTGGCCAACATGGTGAAACCCTGTCTTTACTAAAAATACAAAAACTTAGCCCATGTTGTGGTGGGCACCTGTAATTCCAGCTACTTGGGAGGCTGAGGCAGGAGAATTGCTTGAACCTGTGAGGCAGAGGTTGCAGTGACCCAAGATTGTACCACTGCACTCCAGCCTGGGAGACAAGAGCAAAACTCCATCTCAAAAAAAAAAAAAAAAAAAAAAATTAGCTGCCTATAATTGGGAGGCTGAGGCAGGAGAATCGCTTGAATCTGGGAGGTGGAGGTTGCAGTGAGCTGAGATCATGCCATTGCACACAGCCTTGGCAACAAGAGCAAAACTCGGTCTAAATAAATAAATAAATAAATAAAGCTGGGCACAGTGGCTCACACCTGTAACCCCAGCACTTTGGGAGGCCAAGGCAGGCAGATCACAAGGTCAGGAGTTCGAGACCAGCCTGTCCAATATGGTGAAACCCCATTTCTACTAAAAAATATGAATATTAGCTGACGTGGTGGTGCATTCCTGTAGTCCCAGCTACTCTGGGAGGCTGAGGCAGGAGAATTGCTTGAACCCGGGAGGCGGAGGTTGCGATAAGCCCAGATCGTGCCACTGCATTCCAACCTGGGTGACAGTGTGAGACTCCATTACTAAATAAATAAATTAATTAATTAAAATAAATAGTCCGGGCACGGTGGCTCACGCCTGTAATCCCAGCACTTTGGGAGGCTGAGGCGGGTGGATCATGAGGTCAAGAGATTGAGACCATCCTGGTCAACATGGTGAAACCCCATCTCTACTAAAATTACAAAAAATTAGCTGGGCATGGTGGTGCGTACCTGTAATCCCAGCTACTCAGGAGGCTGAGGCAGGAGGATTGCCTGAACCCAGGAGGTGGAGGTTGCGGTGAGCTGAGATTGCGCCATTGCACTCCAGCCTGGGTAACAAGAGCGAAAATCCATCTCAAAAAAATAATAAAAATAAAATAAATAAAATAAAAATAGAAAAAATTAGCCAGGCATAGTGGCAGGCACCTGTAATCTCAGCTACTCAGGAGGCTGAAGCAGGAGAAACATTTGAACCCAGCAAGCAGAGGTTGCAGTGAGCCAAGATTACTCCACTGCACTCCAGCCTGGGCAACAAGAGTGAAACTCCATCTCAAAAAGTAAAAATTTAAAAATGGAGATTTGCTGACTGTGAGGAGTAGGGCATGTTGGGGAAGGGTAGGGATCTGACCTGGTCCCTGCCCCTTGCTCCTCTCCGCTTTGCCTCTGCACAGGGTAGCTGCCAAGGTGGCAAATGCCCAGCCCCTTGCCCACTCCAGGGGCCTGTCCAGGCTCTTGGGCACTTCCTGAGCAGCAGGACACATTCTGCCCTTTGTGGCCCTGAAAGGAAGCAGCTTATCAGAAGGGTAAGGACACTCTGTTCAGGCCTGGCCATCTGCCTGGGCTAGAGGAGCCATGTCTAGGAGCTGGTAAAACAGAGCTGGCCTGGGTGGAAGGGCCTGGGGAGGGCAGATGATTGAGGCTTCATGCCCAGGCCAGGCCAGGACCCCAGCCTCTCCCAGGGTCCACTCAGCCCCTGCACTGCTGTCTACTATCCTATCTTCTCTTCATTTCCTTCCTACTTCTCTGACTCCTGGTAGTTTTTCACTCATACCATTCATTCAAGCAATACTTAAGGAATATTTTATGTTTGATTTTTGTTTGAGACAGGGCCTTGCTATATTGCCCAGGCTGGTCTTGAACTCCTGGGCTCAAGTGATCCACCCACCTTGGCCTCCCTAGGTGCTGGGATTGGTTGCCAGAGTGAGCCAGAGCACCCATTGCCTTTTTTTTTTTTTTTTTAAACATTGTGTGGTTTAGAAATACTCCTTTAGTTGCACATATTTCTGCAAAAAAATAAAAAATAAATAAAAATTTAAAAAATTAAAAAGAAATACCCCTTTAGAAGGTGACCGCTGAGCAGAGACCTCAGGAGGTGAGGTAGTGAGTCACATAGACTCCCAGAGGCAGGGCCTCCAAGGCAGAGGGAACAGTGAGGGCAAAGGCCCTGAGGCAGGGTAAGCTGGGTGTGGGCAAGGAACAACAAAGAACCCAGGAGGCAGCTGAGCACGGCAACTCATGCCTGTAATCCCAGCACTTTGGGAGGCTGAGGCAGGCAGATGACCTGTGGTCAGGAGTTCAAGACCAGCCTGAGCAATATGGTGAACTCCCATCTCTAGTAAAAATACGAAAATTAGCTGGTCATGGTAGCACATGCCTATAATCCCAGCATTTTGGAAGGCCGAAGCAGCAGGATCTCCTGAGGTTGGGAGTTTGAGACCAGCCTGACCAACATGGAGAAACCTCATCTCTACTAAAACAAAAACATACCCGGGTGTGGTGGCTGATGCTTGTAATCCCAGCTATTCAAGAGGCTGAGGCAGGAGAATTGCTTGAACACAGGGTGGGGAGGGGGGGCCGGGGGAGGCGGTGGAGGTTGCAATGAGCCGAGATCATGCCATTGCTTTCTAGCTTGGGCAACAAGAGGGAAACTCCATCTCAAAAAAAAAAAAGGAGGAAACCATGTGCAGAGAGGTTGAGTGACACTCGCCCAGGGTTCTTACATGGCTAAAATACGGAAGAGCCAAGCCTCAGCGTGGCTCCAAGAGTTCAGGCTGAGATACGCTCCATTTCTCCACACCCTGCAGGTGATTCTCTGGGTTTTCCCACAGGGCAGGGTTTCTCACCGTCAGCGCTGTTGACACTTAAGGCCAGATCACTCCTTGTTATTCGGGCTGTCCCGAGGATATTGAGCAGCGTCCCTGGCCTCTACCCACTCAATGCCAGTAGCACTCCCCAAGTTGTGACACTGGTGTGTCTCCAGGCAATGCTCAATGCTTGGGGGGGTGGTGGCAAAATTGCCCCCAGTTGAGAACCACTTCTCTGTTTTCCTGTCCACCCCACCCGCCACTGTCACAGCTCACTGCGACCACTGTGACAGCCTCCACATTAGCCCCCTGGCCCTTCACCAGACATCTTACCAGGCCACTCTCCCAGGTCTCCAGCCCTCTCTGGCTCCCATTGCTCTGAGGATGAATGCCAAGCTGCATAGGTTGGCATGTAAGGCTCTGTGTAGTCTAACACCTGCCTGCCTCTGCAGCTCTCACCCACCCCTATCCTCAAGCCTTTTGCTGCACGCCACCCTCTGCTCATTCAGTCTAGTGTCATATATTAAACCTGACACCATGCTGGACACTGCAGACATGGAGACAAAGCTCCCCTGAAACCTCTGCCTGCACCCCCAGGGCCTCCCTTCATGCTGCGTCTCCTGTGGCAAGAGCAAGTAATCACATGCAGTGAATCCTGTTAGCCCTAAAACCAAGCAGCTGTGAGGAAACCAGGGCTGGAGCAGGTGCTGTGGCTGAGAGGTACAGGGTGGGCAGGGGTTACAGAGAGGGAGCAAGGAAGAGAGCACCCTGGCAGTGATGGGGCAGATGCCTTGAGAGGATGGAAGGCCAGGGTGGTGATTTAGGGCTCCAGCAAAGGCAGAGTGGGGGTATGGAGGGGGATGGATGGCGGGGAGAAAATGAGCTAAACATAAACAGGTGGGTTGGGTACGAGGGCTCATGCCTGCAATCCCAGCACTGTGGGAGGCCGAGGTGGGCGGATCACCTGAGTCAGATGTTCGAGACCACCCTAGCCAACATGGAACCCCGTCTCTACTAAAAATACAAAAATTAGCCGGGCGTGGTGGCACAGGCCTGTAGTCCCAGCTACTCGGGAGGCTGAGGCAGAAGAATTGCTTGAACCCGGGAGGCAGAGGTTGCAGTAAACCCAGATTACGCCACTGTGCTCCAGCCTGGGGACAGAGCAAGACTCCGTCTCAAAAAAAAAAAAAGATTACCAGGGGTGGTGGCGCATTCCTATAATACCAGCTACTCAGGAGGCTGAGGCAGGAGAATCGCTTGAACCGGGGAGGCAGAGGTTGTAGTGAGCTGTGATCACACCACTGCACTCCAGCCTGGGCAACAGAGCGGGACTCCATTTCAAAAAATAATAATAAAATAAAATAAAGGATGGACTACACAAAAAGGCCCGGGACAAGAGAGGAGTCCAGTGGTTCCTACTTAGTCAGGAAAGTGAACAGTGGAGTCATGGTGCAGACTGGATATTTCCCCATCACAGATGGCTCGCCTGGCAGGCATGCCCTCCCCTTATTCACCTGTCAACTTCCTCCTCCTGCTACAACCCCAAATCACAAATGGTGCCTCCTCCTGGAAGCCTTCTGGATTCCTCTCTGCTGTCACCGTTTGCTCCCTTCTCTGCACTCTGCAAACTATACTACAGCAACATCATCATCTGGTTCTTATTGCGCAGGTCTGTTCCGGCTCTCCCACCACTGACTGCAAGTTTCTGAAGCCCTGGGAGCTGCCTTCAGTAGAGGAGGCCCTGGCTCAGCCGCTGCGGGTCGAACTCTGAAGGCCAGGCCAGAAGGAGAGAAAATGTGGCACGGCTTGGCAGTTCCCAGATGCGCGTGCACGCCCAGGTGGGCACGCTCCGCAGGAGCTGGTGGTAGCCGGGCAGTCTTGGCTGAGACTTACTTGCTGCGCTTCGGTGCGCACAGGCCCTGCGATGCCAACCTCCTGGTCCCGCCCTCCCGCCGCAGGCGCCCGCGCCTGGGCCGCTCACAAGCCTTTGACTCTTCCCGGACTCCAGACCCCAGAGAGCTCCGCTCCACCCGGCGGATGACGGAGAGAAAGTTCCTTACAAGCCCCTCACTTCGGGCAAGATAGGAGGTACCACCTGGGGCAGGGCCTGGCTCCCCACTGAGCAGAGGTATTGGCCAAGGCCCTCCCGCTAGTGGTAAGTACTCCCTTGGTTCCCCCTCGTAGCCGCTGCCAGACGACCCCGCACCACGTCGGAAGCAGCCTCGGAAACCTGCCTACCTGTTTCATGCCCGCCCCCTACAGCCTTTCCTCTGGGCAGCCCAGGGAGCTTTAAAAATGCAAACCACAGGCCGGGCGCGGTGGCTCACGCCTGTAATCCCAGCACTTTGGGAGGCTGAGGCGGGTGGATCACGAGGTCAAGAGATCGAAGAGATCGAGATCATCCTGGTCAACATGATGAAACCCCGTCTCTACTAAAAATACAAAAAATTAGCTGGGCATGGTGAAAATTAACGGACATGGTGGCGTGTGCCTGTAATCCCAGCTATTCGGGAGGCTGAGGCAGGAGAATTACCTGAACCCAGGAGGCAGAAGTTAACGGTGAGCCGAGATCGGCTCCAGCCTGGGTAACAAGACCCAAACTCCTTCTCAAAAAAAAAAAAAAAAGAAAAAAGAAAAAAAAAGAAATGTGTACTTGTAGTTTTTGGAGCAGATTCCTCCCCAACAAAGGAACAGGGCAGCTGGGAAGATATAAGAACTTCTGCCGCACCTCTTGTCTTCCAGTGACATATTTTGATTGGCATAAGGGTTTTTGTTCGTTTTTACCTGATACTCTTACAGCCACAATAGTAGTAGTGTAAGACAGTGACCCACCAGTTTGGATCATATCCCACCATTAGGTATTGCATGGGGGTAAACCGCATGATCTTTATAGACCATTCTTTTGGGGCATGCATGCTTTCAATGTCCTTTCTTTTTCCACACTGCACATTGAACTCTCTCCAGTCTGGACCAGGTTTTAGACTCTGGTTTAGCTATATCTTTTTCTTGCTCTCTTCCACGTCCTCCTCCATCCTTTCATTATCCCCGCTTTTCTTTCAACTAAGGCAGGTGCTAGTAAATCTGCCTTTTCCTTTACCTCCAGCCTTGCCCTTCTCTAGCCCCGGTCCTGTGCAGGGAGGGCAGAAAGCAGCAGAGTGTCTGCAACCCACGTGCCACCTTTCCAATGCTACTACAAAATTTGCAAGAAGCAAGAAATGGTCATTTATCAGAATGACAAATTTATTTTTATATTTTTTTTATATAAAGTGCTGCAGGCTCCAACGTTGCTCCTGGGCATCTCAGGTTTCAATGTTCCTGGACCTCAGGGCCTTCGTCCTCTCCAATCTAAATGCAGAGACATTTGACATGAACATGTTTTGCAAAATGCAATACGTTCTTATTGACTCTGGTCACCCTGCTGTGCACTAGAGTCAAAACCTCTTCCTCCTGTCTAGACTTTGGTCCTTTGACCAATACCCCCCCATTCCCTCCCTCTGCCACTCTCCGGCCCTGGATCACCATCCATCTACTGGCTACTTCAATGGGATCAACTTGTTTAGATCAACACTTGCGGGGCATCACGTGGAATTGGTCTCTCTGAGGTGGTGGAGATGCTGAGTAGTGGGATTTCCTCATTCCACGGTGCACACATCTATCTAATCCGCACACTGCACCCCATGAATGTACAAGCATGATTTGCCAATTAAAACAATACTAATAAAGACAGAATAAATATAGTAAAATGCAAGAAGTGCGGCTTCACCGCCCACCTACTTACTTTTTCTCTTGGGTGGGCCCTCTTACTCTGCCTCTTGGATGGGCACAGGCAGCAGCAGCATCTCCTTATTATGGCAATGCACCTTCGGGCAGCCCTGCGGCAGCTCCAGCCTCTTCTTGGCCGGGCCAACACAGCCTCGGGCTGCCCAGCTTGGAGGACGCTGCCTTCGTGTCCCGGTTGTTGAGCCACGGTGCTCTGGGTGGTGATCTGGGTGGAGGCGGCCGTGAGGTTATGCGGGAGGGCTGGTTGAGCCAAAGTTTCTAAATTTTCACTGCCGGTGGAGCACTTGGTGGAGGCTGCAGACACGAGGTCACGCTGGGGGGCTTGCTCTGCCAAGGTTTCTAAAGCACCACCACCGCCTATGGCGCTTACAATGGAGGAGGCCACACGGTCACACTGGAGGGCTTGCCGTGCCAAGTTTTCTAAATCTCCACAAGTGCGCTCGATGGTCAGGGAGGCCGTGGGGGCATGCTGGGGGTCTGACTTCCTGTGAAGGCCGTTGTTCACCCATGATTCCCCCATGACTTTGTCTGCTGTCGGCCGCTCATTGGGATCAGGAGTTAAAAGGTTTTTAATTAGTCTTTTAAGGTTTTCAGAAAAATAGTGCGGGCTAGCATACTGGCCAGATAGAATTAGGCGTTTCAGTTGCGTACGACTCACTGCGAAGAAGGGCAGGTTGTTGGACACCATCTGGAACAGCGTGACGCCTAGGCTCCATATGTCCAGGGCGGGGCATTCATAGCCCTGGGCCCCGAAGAGTTCTGGGGCCATGTAGGCCAGGGTCCCATGAGCTATTGTCAGCCTCTGCCCCTCATGGTAACTCGTGGCCGATCCAAAATCCGCAATTTTAATGTTTCCCTTAACATCTAACAGCATGTTGTCTGGTTTTAGGTCTCGGTGAGCGATGCTGCGGCGGTGGAGGTACCTCACGGCGGACAGCATTTGTTGGAACATGCCTCGGGCCTCCTCCTCCTCCACGATATTTCGTTCAATCCAGTTAGACAGGCTTCCTCCTGCGGCGTATTCTAGAACGAAATGGCACGCCTCTCTGCTGTTAATAATATGATATAACTTAATGATGTTTCGGTGGCTCACCGACTGTAAAACAGTCATCTCTCTGTGGCTAGAGAGGAAGCCGGTTCTGTCGATTGTTTTCACCGCCACCCGGGTGCCAGTCATTAAGTGGCGGGCCAGCGTGACCTCCCCAAAGGCACCACGGCCTATAAAGTTTAGTATTTGATAATAAGGTGGCCGCAGGGCAGGTGAGGTGGAGGCCAAGCCCTGCCTCATGGTGCCTACTTTGTCTACACTAACTATATACAAGTAACTACTCTAACTGTATGGACTATGCTAAAATATTAACAATACTAACTATCCCAAAGAACACTAAAATGCTAAGAAACAGTACCAACTATATTAACTATACTAACTAAAAAACACAACAACGCCCCTCCCACAAAAACTCCCCCCACCCCGCCAAACAACTCGTAATCGCTAAGCTGGTCTGAGTCCACAGGTCACCAAAAAAGCTTCCAGGGATTTCTCAGACCAAAAACCATGACCCAGCCAGGGCCTTATATAGGCCTGTCTGTTATGACATCACAAAGGCTTTTCATGAGCTCAGAGCAAAGCAGGGGCCAATCATGGCTGGGGATCTTTCATAGAGGTTTTCTCTCTTTTGGTCCCCAAAACATCTTCCTCTTTTAAAAAGTAAGTGCTTTTGTCTAGCTGGATTATAGAGGTTGATATTTCGTTTCCTAGCTATTTAAACTGGTACAACGCTTCAACAGCATTTTCATTTGTAGTTTCTTTTTCTATATTTATTGTACTCTTAAGTTCTGGGGTACATGTGTAGATTGTGCAGGTTTGTTACATAGGTTTAACGTGCCATGGTGGTTTTCAATCATTTGTAATTTCAAAATCTGAAATAGCTTTTGGATTTTGAAGATCTCCTAATGTCTACATGCAAAATATTCAATTCCTTTTCTTTCATCTCTCAATGGTTGATCTCAACCATTGAGAAGGGAGAGAATATTTTCCTTTTCTTGTAGGGTTTTTCCTTCCTCATGTGGTTGAGATTATGTAATGGACACAGAGGAAACAGACATACCCCACCCTCCATGAGCCCACAGCCACTTCAGGAAGGCCCCCCCAGACATGAAGCTCCTTCAGCGTGAGAAGCACCAGGTGAAGTGGGGGCCAGAGAAGAGTGGCCTGGGCCTCAGGTCAGCGCTGGTGAGGGAAGAAGTGGGGCTTTCTGGAGGCCAGTGTGCTGAGCCCTGCGGTGTGAGGAGGGGTCGCCTAAGTGAGTAGGGACAAGGGCAGGAGGGTAGCCTCTGTGAAGGCCCAGGATGATCGAGGGTGGCTCTCTGGAGGGATGCACTAGTCTGAATGAGTGACAGGGGCCAGGTTGGGAGGAATTGAGTCCCGCTGCTCACAGCACCCCCCACCCAACCAGTCTACATCTCTGCAGCTATCTCACCACCTTCCCTACTTCATTGATCTCCATTGCACTTAGCAACATCTGACATTTGCATATTTCACTTGCATATTTCTTTGTCAGGCTTGCATATAAACTTCATGAAAGCAAGTGTTTTACATGTTTTATTTACAGTGGTATCCACAGTACCTAGGACAATGGATAGATACATAGAGGACACTCGACTAATATTTTTTAGTATTTCAATGAATAAATGAATGTTTGAATGAGAAGAAAACTCAGTATCAGAGTGAAACAAACAAGAAATTACTAAAGTGAATTGGTTAGAGCTTTTTGGGGGAAATTTCCTCGTTCCCGGGACCTGGCGTGTGCACGTACACACAGCCAAGTAAATGCTATGGTGAAATTAGACTTACTTTCTTACATCTTCAGGCTGTCTCATAAAGTATTTGAGACTCTAGGCCTTTAGCAATAAACTTGCTGATGCAGCTGAGTTATAATATGGCAGAATGGATTTGGGCACTAGTGTTATGCTTGAAATGTCACAATGTGGTGGTTTCTAAAGGAGTAGTTGGTGACATGGTGAAATCACTGGTTGCCCTGATATGATAAGGCCACCAGCCCCTGTGGTCTAGCCATGTTGATAAGGATAAGGATTCTACCCAGCTGTTTTCTTTAGAGAGCTGCCCTGGCTATCTCCCTATAAGAGCCAGAAGAAGCTGTACAAGCAGCCACCATTGCACCAGCCAGGACTGCTCCTGGAAATGCCATCTCCCATTGGGCAATAAAGGACTCCACTTTTTCCAGGATCTGCCTGCGCCGAACCCTTATCTAGAGCAGAAAGAAACCATAACCCATAATTTCCCCTGAGGATTCCAACACCTCCCCACTCACTCCCCTATGAGTCTCAGGAAGACAGGTTTGTTTTCTTGTGAGAGTCTGTGTCTCTTCGCAAAAGGTCTGTTTTACCAAAAGAAAAGGAATTTGCTTCAGTTCTGCTTCTGGAACTAGAAAGCCAGGTCTTCACCAAACTAATGTACAAAGGGATAAAGTCACAGTTGCCATGACCTCAAACTAACATCAACAAATACTTATTGGGTGTAGGACATTGTGCTAGCTGCCGTGAGGGAAGAAGAATGGATATCTTTCCAAAGATCTTAAAAGATACAGACTGATTTTCCATTAAAAACTAATTACTTGGCCAAGCATGGTGGTTCATCCCTGTAATCCCAGCACTTTGAGAGGCCGAGAGAGGAAGATTTCTTGAGCCCAATTTAAGACCAGCCTGGGCAACATGGTGAAACCCCATCTTTATAAAAAATAGAAAATTTAGCCAGACTTGGTGACTTGTGCCTGTGGTCCCAGCTACTTCAGATGCTGGGATGGATGGATCACTTGGTCCAGGGAGCTAGAGGTTGTAGTGAGCTGAGATTGTGCCACTGCACTCTACCCTGGATGACAGAACAAGGCCCTATCTCAAAAAACAAAATATACTAAGCACTGAGCTCTGTGAGGTCATCAATATCATCAAGAGGCTTAGCTTTGGATGAGCTCCATTCTGAGAACCTGGGAGGGTTGAGTCTGTGCCAATATCCTGCTGTGCTGCGGGATGGAGCCAAGCCTTGGCCTTTTGGGTCACCACCAGAATAAAGCTGCAGATAGAAAATGTGGGGGGAGAGTGGAAGAAGGAATCTCAGAGGGGAATAAAGGACCTCCAGCTTCAATTTGAGACATTACAAGAAACGTAATGAAGGCTATGCACCACATTCAGGTGTATTCCAGATCAGGGGTTGGCAAACCGTGACCCACCCCAGCTTTTGTATGTACCGTTTGATGGGAAGGCAGCCACAATTCATTTTTTTCTTGTTATCTATGATGCTTTTGTGCTTCAGAAGTAGACCTGAGCAGTTATGATACATACCGTATGGCCCAAAAGTTAAAACTATTTACTATCTGGTCCTTTACAGAAAAAGTTTACCAACCTTTGGTTTCGAACACGAACAAGAGTTCTGCCAGTGTGACGTGTACATTTGATCAGACGAGTAAGGTTACTCCAGGGATTTCCAGCTGTTTCCTTCCTACCTATTCCCCCTCGTTGAAATTGCCTGTAATTCCGCCAGCTCCAC
This sequence comes from Callithrix jacchus, assembly GCF_049354715.1. NCBI lineage: Eukaryota > Metazoa > Chordata > Mammalia > Primates > Cebidae > Callithrix > Callithrix jacchus. Next base: position 20,168,321 of record NC_133505.1, on the reverse strand, counting down.
TGTCCTGTTACATTAGGCCGAGAGACGGAAGGCTGTGTGCACTTGGAGCTACACACATCTGTGCAGTGGGTTACATGAAGGGGAGATTAACACCAGCTTCCTTTTTTAAGACAGGGTCTTGCTCTGTCATTCAGGCTGCAGTGCAATGGCATAATCATGGCTCACTGTAGCCTCAAACTCCGGGGCTCAAGCAATCCTCCCACCTCAATCTCCCGAGCAGCTAGGACTACAGGCATGCACCACCATACTGGGATAATTTTTTAATTTTTTTCTAGAGACAAGGTCTCACTGTGTTGCTCAGGCTGGTCTGGAACTCCTGAGCTCAAACAATCCTTCTGCCTTGGCCTCCCAAAGTGCAGGTATACAGGTATGGGCCACCGTGCCTGGCCAACACCAGCTTCTTTAGAAATGAAAGACCATGTGAATACATTTTAAGAAAAGCAGTTTCCTGTATTCTTCTGTAAACATTGAGAATTTATTTTATTTTTCCTCCAATGGCCTATGTGTTTGATCAATAATCACAGTAATTTTCATAACATTGTACGGTTTGGCATGACATAAGTAAAAATAAACCCAGAAGCCATCATTCTCAGCAAACTAACACAGGCACAGAAAACCAAACACCGTATGTTCTCACTTAGAAGTGGAAGTTGAACGAAGAGAACAACACATGGACACAGAGAGGGGAACCAACACACACCAGGGCCTGTCAGAGGTAGGGGGCGAGGGGAGGGAGAGCGCTGAAACAAATAGTATTGTAACCGAGGTTTAAAACCTAGATGATGGGTTGACAGGTACACCAAGCCACCACAGCACACATGTATCTATGTAACAAACCTACACATTCTGCACTTGTATTCCGGAACTTAAAATAAAAATAGCTAACATTTATTGAGCTCTTACTAAATGCCAGTCCCCATTCTAAGAGTTTTATGTGAGCTGTCCTATTGAATCCTCATTATTGCCGCAAGAGATAAGGACTCTCATCACCATCATTTTACAGATGAGCAAACTGGGGAGGAGAGGGGTTAAGTAATTTGCCTATGGTCAGACACACAGTAAGTAGAGAAGCAGGGCTTCAAACCACTCCTGCACCATGACCTTGGCCACTACATTCTATACCGCTTGCCTCAAGAAACGTGAAAATAAACAATTAAAAAATCTAATTGGGAAATAAATTCTCATCAGACATTCAACATTTAAGTATTTGTCAAGTGGTAACACCAAATGCTAATATGGAAGGACAATGTTAATTTTTATCTACACTGATCTATGATTTTTCAGATAAATATCTTGAAACTACATTTTTAAAACCTGTAACTTTTAGTAATTTCTATTCTCTTCTGGGTCTTTATTGGACTTTGATTTCTTTCTTTTTTATTGGGAAGCATTTCTAATCATTCTTATCAAACTCAGCTATATAAGATTATCATAAATTAGTGATTTTCTTCTCATTACATCTGAAATGCAGACAGAGAGAAAAAGCAAGACAACTACAATCTTTTTTTTTATATTTTATTTAACTATATTTGCCAAGATACTTGAAAAGCCTGTGGAGGTGTAGGAACAACATCTCCAGTCAACAATGTTTCCTTTCTTGCACTTCAATCTCTCGTGATTGATCAGGGGCCTCCAAGTAGCAAGTTCTTCTTTGTTTGGGGAAGGGATCAGTGAACAATGTAACTCATTTATGACATTTCAGTTAACAACTTTGAAAGAAAAGGTTTTTAAAATCCAATGAAACTCCTAAAAAATAATTGACTCTGCCTCTGCCCCCATGTTCACCTCCAAAAAATCACACCTGAAAGTTTCCAATGATTCTGCCAGCGAATTTCCTTCCTGTTTTTATTAACATTATAGGGTGGAGGTTCTATATGCTGAAGACTTTTATATCTGTGTTTGGATGTTACAACAAATAGAGTTTGAACAACATTTTTTTTTTTTTTTGAGACAGAGTCTTGCTCTGTTGCCAGGCTGGAGCACAGTGGTGCAGTCTTGGCTCACTGCAACCCCGGCCTCCTGGGTTCAAGCAATTCTTCCGCCTCAGCCTCCCAAGTAGCTGGGACTACAGGTGGGTACCAAACGCCAGGCTAATTTTTGTATTTTTAGTAGAGACGGGGTTTCACCATGTTGGTCTCAAACTCCTGATCTTAAGTGATCCGCCTGCCTCAGCCTCCCAGAATGCTGGGATTACAGGCATGAGCCCATAGAGGATTTTTTAAGCAGTAAAACTCTTCAGTATAATACTACAATGGTGGATAGTTATCAGTATACAACTTTCAAAACCTATCGAACGTTCAACACCAAGAGTGAACCCTAATGTAAACTGAGGACTTCAGGTGATAACAATGCATCAATGTAGGTTCATTAATTTTAACAAATATGCCGCTTAGTGGGGATGTTGATTATGGGGGAGGCTGCAGAGAAGGGTGAAGGGACTAGAATATACAGGCACTTTCTATAGTTTCTGCTCAATTAACTGCTCTACAAAGGGTTAATAATAACAATAAATATTTTTAAAACCATAAAAGAATCTAAAAAGAAAACCAAAAAAGCCTCCTTTGTATTGACATTCTATGAAAGCATTCTTAACAAGCCGGGGATGCTGATGACCAGCAAAGTGTGTAGTACCCCCATCACCACTAATTATTGTTCAAGGCATCATTCTCCCGAAGTCCTGAATATTGATTAAGACTGGAGGGAGAACAATGACACTTGGAATTGATTTGACCTGCTTAGAAGAAAATCTCAGCCCAGTTCTCCGTAGGTTTCCAGGTTATACCATTGCCTCTCAGTTTGAGGTTAACAGCCAAAGTTGGGACACACGCAAAACCAGAAGTTTTGTCTTTGGAGAGTCCACTCTGCTGGCAAACCTTATCTCTCTCTAATGTTCTCTCTGGAATAGAGTTCACTCATTTCAGAGTTCTCTATTTCCCATTGAAACTCTGGCTACATTCCATGCCAGAAATAAACCATCATTCTACAGAAACTTTCAGGAGAAAATTAAATTTACCATATTCTGAAAACAGAAAGCATTAGTCCTTTCTGATATTTTTTAATTTTTTTCTTTCTTTTTTTTCCTGCAGATCTAGTCTGTATGTTAAAGAGCAGAGTGCATTTTCTGGAAGAGAAAGAAAAATATCATCACAACACATAATAATGACAATGTAGACTAAATTTATGGTGCTCAGGTCACGGAAATATATCAGACCAATTCTGCATTTGGAGACCTGGTTTGTAACGTGAGGAAGGTGCCTTGCCTGCCTTGTTTCTGCAAGAGTGAGGTTCAGCGGTGAGCCAAACCTCACTCTTGCAGAAACAAGGCAAGCAAGGCACCTTTAAAAAGCAGAAAAAGGATGGACTTGGGAATGGGGAGAGCAGAGTGTGGATCCTGGCCCCATTCCTAGGTCTGTTGTGGTGCTGATCCACATTTACTTCCTCACTTGTGAATCAGCCCTGGTAATAGTTGCCCAACATACATCACAAAACTATTGTAAAATGAGGTAATATAAATAGAAATACTCTGAAAAAAACACAATTTACTACAGACATATCATACCTAGATTTATCCAAGATGGCCCTATGCAAAATAACAATGTAGGTGGCATTCACCTAAGCATATTCACTTTCTCACTAGTGTCTCTTAGATAACTTCCTCCCTTGTCAAATATCCCAGGAACTGTTTCGACCATATTTCCTCTCTCCTGCTATCATTTTACCCATCACCCCATGATGACTGAATCCTCAAGACTAGAACTTCAATGGTTTCCAACTCTTCGTGGAGACCACTAGCCAGATAATGGTCTCATGTTCATGTGATCATGGAGATGACTGGAGAAGACATCCCTTCTTACGCCCCTTCAGTGATCCCATATTGAATATTTTTTAACACTTACTAAGCTCCCAGTTTTGTTGTATAACCCAGAGGGGCAATTCTAAGGGTAGAAACTTTAGTCTAAAAAGTTTAAAATAATGACAAATTGGCAACAAGATGAGGGTGGCGTTTCAGAAAAGCCAATGCCCACTGAATGTCTCCGATCATTCTTAGAGTTGTTTATGTCCTCACTGCCATCTTGCTATGCCAACCACATGGCTAGACCACTAGAGAAGAATTTCCCAGAACTACATAATTATCTCCATGACAGACAGGAAGCCAGGGACTTCCATTCCATACATCTGCTTTGGTGGCCAGATGTCCTGGATGTGCCAGAGCAGCAGTGTGAAAGAGTTGTTTCTTTCATGGAGACAAAAGGATTCATCCCACGGACTGCTTATGAGTACAATGAGGTGCCCTGCACATTCTTGCACACTTACATTGGTCTCATCTTAACTGACTTTCAAAGAACCCCTCATATCTTAGGACTTTAATGCTGGAAGGAACAGAGATTCTGAGACAGAATCCCAACAGAAGTTAAAAGGTTTGCCCAAGTTTACACGGTTCCTCAATGACAGACAAAATAGAGCAAATTTCTGTGATACGAACTTTGATTGGGAGAATTAAGGGAACTCATCATTATTTTGATTACTAATATTTATTAACCACTTGCTATAATATTTCATGAAATCTAAGACCCATCAATCATAAAGTTCACCATTATTTTGTGAATTTCCCAGAGAGAAAGAAAATGCTAGCGACTAAATCATGACATTAGTGATTGTTAGACATATTTCAGAGACGTTAAAGTGTGAATCTCAAAATCAATGAAAAATGGGCTATACCAAGTTCTCTATGTACCTAACAGTGTCTAATTATCAGAACAAACTTCTGAGACAGGCATTATTATTTGACCCATTTTTTATTTTCAGATGAGGAAATAAAGGCTTAAATTTTTCCTAAGTAACAAAGCTGAATCCAATCCATGCCTGTCCATCTCCAGGGTCCAAACCTGTAACCACCATGTCTCTTTGAGGCTTATAAGTATTTTGGAACAGAAGGGACTGTGGGACAGGACCCAAGTGGGTCTCAAATGTATCAGCTCTTATCTCTCCTACCTGTAGTTTTTCATCATAATAAGTACAATGAACTTTTTTCCCCACCAAATATTATAGGCAAGGATACACTTCCCTTTGCTTGTGCCCCATATCTGCTAGCAGTTTCCAGAGTACAGAACTCGATTCAAAATTGACCCACTGCCTTCTTCTTATAATGAGCATAATATTCTGAAAAGCAGTCAAATTTTCTGGGACTTAGAGGCTCATTATTCTATTCTCTAAACTTTTTTGTATCTAAAATTTTTACGTTTTTTTTTTTTTTTTTTTTAAAGATCAGTTACAAGCAAGGCACAGTGGTGTGTACCTGGCAGTCCCAGCTACCTGGGATGCTAGAGTGGAAGGATTGCTTGAGTCCAGGAGTTGGAGTCCAGCCCAGGCAACATAGTGAGATCCTGTTTCTAGTAATAATAATAAAGCCAGGTGCAGTAGTTCACACCTGTAATCTCAGCACTGTAGCAGGCAAAGGTGGGAAGATAGCTTGAGCCCATGAGTTCGAGACCAGCCCTGACAACACGGTGAGACCCTGTCTCCATAAAAACTAAAAAAATTAACCAGGCATGCTGGTGTATGCCTGTAGTCCTAGCTCCTCCGAAGGCTGAGGTAGGAAGATCACTCGAGACTAGTAGGTCAAGGCTGCAATGAGCCGTGGTTGTGTCACTGCACTCTAGCTTGGGTGATAGAGCAAAACTCTGTTTCAAAAAAAAAAAAATCAGTTACAATTTTATATGGTATAGTCAGCATTTATTAAATCTTTGTTATTTACCAAAGCACTAATCATGCTGAAGGTCATATACCTAAAAAATGGCTCAGTCCTAAAATACGTCCACAAGATGCTGTGCACATACAGTGACAAGGTAGCTTACTCTTTCTTAGGCTTTATAGAAGAAAAGCTTGGATGAAAGTCTCAAGGGAAAAAAAGTGGTTCAACGTCAGGAAGACATGAGAATGAAAACTGCACATACAAAAAGACAAAAAGGAGGGGTCTTTAGGAAAAGACTTTCAAAAACCGCAATTGTCAATTTCTAAGCAATATTTCACCCATGTTCTGCTCATCATGGAAGACCAGTGTTTCTCTGAGTACACCACCTTCTTTTTTTTTTTTTTGAGATGGAGTCTCACTCTGTTTCCCAGGCTGGAGTGCAATGGCATAATCTTAGCTCACTGCAACCTCTGCCTCCTGGGGTTCAAGTGATTCTCCTGCCTCAATCTCCCCAGTAGCTGGAACTACAGGTGCGTGACACCACACCTGGCTAATTTTTTGTTTTTTTAGTAGATGTTCACCATGTTACCGTGTTGGCCTGGATGGTCTTGATCTCCTGACCTCGTAATCCACCCGTCTCAGCCTTCCAAAGTGCTGGGATTACAGGTGTGAGCCAACATTTTTTTTAAATAATAATTTCAACTTGTATTTTAGATTCGGGGGGTACATGCGCAGGTTTGTTACCTGGGTATATTGCATGATGCTGAGGTTTGAGGTGTGAATGATCCCATCACGAAGGTAGTGAGCATAGTATCCCAGAGGTAGTTTTTCAGTCCTTGTCCCCCTTCCTCTCTCTTTAATAGTCCCCAGTGTCTATCATTCCCATCTTAATGTCTATGTGCATCCAGTGTTTAGCTCCCACTTATAAGTGAGAACTTATAAGTATTTATAAGTTATATATATAAGTTAAAACTTATATATATTTATAAGTTTAGCTCCCACTTATAAGTATTTGGTTTTGCTTTTTCTGGTTGTTGTTGTTTTTTTTTTTTTTTGAGACAGGGTCCCACTTGAGTGCAGTGGCACATCATGACTCACTGCAGCTTCCACCTCCTGGACTCAAGTGATCTTCCCACATCAGCCTCCCAGTTAGCTGGGATTACAAGGACATGCCATCACACCTGGCTAATATTTTTTGGAAATTTTGTAGAAAGAGGATTTCACCATGTTGCCCAGGCTGGTCTCAAACTCCTGGGCTCAAGAAATCCACCTACCTCAGCCTCGTAAAGTACTAAGATTACAGGCCTGAGCCACTGAACCTGGCCTTGGTATCTGGTTTTATATTTCTGTGTTAATTTGCTTAACCAGCTGCATCCATGTTGCTGCAAAGGACATGATTTTATTCTTTTTTATGGCTATGTAGTATTCCATGGTATATATGTACCTCGTTTTCTCTATCCACTCCACCACTGAGGGGCACCGAGGCTGATTCCATGTTTTTGCTATTTTGAATAGTACTGTCATTAACATATGAGTGCACATGTCTTTTGGGCAGAACGCTTCATTCTCCTTTGGATAGATACCCAGTAATGGGATTGCTGGATTGAATGGTAGCTCTGTTTTAAGTTCTTTGAGAAATCTGCAAACTGCTTGCTGCCGTGGCTGAACTAATTTACATTCTTACCAACAGTGTATTCCCACCGAAGGGAACAGTAAAGCATTCCCTTTCCTACACAGCCTTAGCAGCATCCTTCATTTTTAACTTTTTAATCATAGCCATTCCAAGTGTTGTGAAATGGTAACTCATTGTGATTTTAATTTGCATTTCTTGCTGGGCTCAGTGGCTCACACCTGTAATCCCAGCACTTTGGGAGGCCGAGGCAGGTGGATCATGAGGTCAGAAGTTGGAGACCAGCCTGGCCAACATGGTGAAACCCTGTCTCTACTAAAAATACTAAAATTAGCCAGGTGTGGTAGCACATGCCTGTAATCTCAGCTACTTGGGAAGCTGAGGCAGGAAAATCACTTGAACCTGAGAGGTGGAGGTTGCAGTGAGCTGAGATTGCATTACTGCACTCCAGCCTGGGTGACAGAGCAATACTCAATCTCAAAAAAAAAAAAGTTGCATTCTCTAATAATTAGTGATGCTGAACATTTTTCCATATGTTTGTTGGCCGCTTGTATGTCTTCTTTTGAAAGGTGTCTGTTCATGTCCTTTGACCACTTTTAAAGTTATTTCATTTTTGCTCAAGTTCCTTATGGATTCTGGATATTAGACCTCTGATGCATAGTTTGTGAATATTTTTCTCATTCTGTATGTTGTCTGTTTACTCTGTTGATACTTTCTTTTGCTGTGCAGAGGCACTTTAATTTCATTAGATTCCACTTGTCAGTTTTTGTTTTTGTCTCCATTGCTTTTGAGGACATATTCATAAAATCTTTGCCAAGGCTGATGTCCAAAATGGTATTTCCAAGGTTTTCTTCTAGAGTACTCTACCTTTTCAATGCATGAACTCAAATGCCTTTTAAGTATTCTCAAGAAGCTCTCTTCAGACATAAAACTGACTCACTTGTGTTCACAGAGAATGAGCACCTTATCCTGCCCACACCTGGAGTGGTTTTCTGGGAAATCTTGTGTGGTATGCATGTCGTCACACACCTGCACAGCAAACAGATAAATCAGGCCTCATGGAATTCCTCTCCCTCTCAACATTCAGAGAGAACTGGGCATGTCTATCAAAAACAAAACCGAAAAACAAAGCAAAAAAAGTTTGAGGGTTTAGCATTACCATAAGGGCTAAAAATAATTTTGAAACTATTTTGCTTTAAAACAAAAGAAGAAAGAAAGAGAGAGAAAGGAAGAAAGAAGAGAAAGAAAGGAAGGAAGAAAGGAAGAAAGAGAGAAAAGAAAGGAAGGAAGGAAGGAGGGAAGGAAGGAGGGAGGGCGAGAAGAAAGGAAGGAGGGAGGGAAGGAAGGAGGGAGGGAAGGAAGGAGGGAGGGAGGGAAGGAAGGAGGGAGGGAAGGAAGGAGGGAGGGAGGGAAGGAGGGAGGGAGGGAAGGAAGGAAGGAGGGAGGGAGGGAGGGAAGGAAGGAGGGAGGGAGGGAGGGAAGGAAGGAGGGGGGGAAGGAAGGAAGGAGGGAGGGAGGGAAGGAAGGAGGGAGGGAGGGAGGGAAGGAAGGAGGGAGGGAGGGAGGGAAGGAAGGAGGGGGGAAGGAAGGAGGGAAGGAGGGAGGGAAGGAGGGAGGGAGGGAGGGAAGGAAGGCAGGCAGGCATGCCTATGTGATGATTGCTAAAGTAGCAGAATCTTAACTTCTCCATCGCAAGTGAGTGGACTGTGCTGAGGCCCATTCAGCCTGGAGTTCATGTTCAGAGGCCTGTGGGAGCCTCTCAGGTGGCTGGCCCTTACCTGGCAGCAGAAGCAGCAACCAAGCAGGTGGCAGGGCAGAGACAGGGTAGGGGATAGGAACGGAAAGGGATGGAGAAAGAAGAATGAAGGTAGTAAAAGTAGACTCAGGACAGAGTGAACATTTGCTGAAACATCAACAGATTAGCAGTCCCTGTGATGGCTGAAAAGTTCAAGGGCAAAGGTCAGCTGAAAAATTGATGCCAGATTCTCTAAACGAATGTTCCATCCACCTAAGCTTGAACATGTTAGTCTTTCTAAAAATATTTTCAAATATTGACTTGAAATAATATTGAATAAATTACATTATCTTCAGAACATTTGGCTTTATTTATTTTATTTTATGTTTTTTTTTTTTTGAGACAGAGTTTCACTCTTGTTACCCAGGCTGGAGTGCAATGGCGCAATCCTGGCTCACTGCAACCTCCGCCTCCTGGGTTCAGGCAATTCTCCTGCCTCAGCCTCCTGAGTAGCTGGGATTATATAGGCACGCGCCACCATGCCCAGCTAATTTTTTGAATTTTTAGTAGAGACGGGGTTTCACCATTTGACCAGGATGGTCTCGATCTGTTGACGTCATGATCCACCCGCCTCTGCCTCCCAAAGTGCTGGGATTACAAGCTTGAGCCACCGCACCTGGACAATTTGGCTTTATTTTAACACACATTCATAATTCTATCTCCCCAAATCTCTGCCCCCTACAAATAAGAAAAATACAGTTATAATATTATTAAAGTTTCTGGCCTGCAGTGCTCTCTTTTTTTCCATTTGGGGTATGGCTTTGATGCCTTGGAATATTTCCATTGGAATATCACCTATTCATCTTCCTTGATCATCACAATGACAGCCGAGAGAAGACAGGCAGTCAATAGATTTGTCTAAAATACAAAGTTGATGAGAAGGGCAGAGCTTGCAAATGGAAGTAATTACACTCATTAGTCAAAAGCAGAGAAAAAAAAGAAACTCCAGCCAATAGTTTATTAGAATAGAAAGGGTTTTTCTTAATGAAAGGATATCATGAAACTGACATTTTTTTTTTTTTATCGGCTCACCGCAACCTCCACCTCCTGGGTTCAGCCAATTCTCCTGCCTCAGCCTCCTGAGTAGCTGGGATTATAGGCAGGCGCCACCATGCCCAGCTAATTTTTTGTATTTTTAGTAGAGACGGGTTTTCACCATGTTGACCAGGATGGTCTCGATCTCTTGACCTCATGATCCACCCACCTCGGCCTCCGAAAGAGCTGGGATTACAGGCGTGAGCCACCCCACACCTAGCCCAAACTGACATTTTAAAATGGAATGGATTTTTAAATCATAAGAGATAAAACCATTGTCAAGAGAGTGCCAGTATAGAAGTTGATTTTGAATTCTTGGTAAGGTCACAATCTACAGTGTCCTGGATATGTTCAGTAGATTTTTTTTTTTTTTTTTTTTTTTTGAGACAGAGTCTCACTCTGTCACACAGGCTGGAGTGCGTGGTACAATCTCCATTCACTGCAACCTCTGCCTCCCGAGTTCAAGCAACTCTCTTGCCTCAGCCTCCCAAGCAGCTGGGATTACAGGCGTGTGCCATTATACCCGGCTAATTTTTGTATTTTTAGTAGAGACGGGGTTTCATCATGTTGGCCAGGCTGGTCTCAAACTCCTGACCTCAGGTTATTCACCTGTCTCAGCCTCCCAGAGTGCTGGGATTACAGGCATGAGCCACCACGCCTGGCCTCAGTAGATCCTTTTATTTGTGTGTTCCCACTTGGTGTCGGCATTTCTTCACCATGTTGAACTCACGGTTGTGTAGAAGCTATGCAGTGTAGAGGCAACTTTCTTTTTTTCAGGCAACCCCAAGAGGGCTGAAAAAGCTTATAAAAAGTTCTGGAGATGTATTCATTGAGGCTCAGTAAGTAAATATTAACTCAGCCTTTGAGGAATGTATGCTCCTCTTGCGAATCAGTTTTGCCCCTTTGTCCTGCCCAGCCCACAGGTGGGTGATAATGGGCACATAAGAACTCCCATGGCCAGAACTGAAACTTCTCATTCAAGTGCAAACCGGTCAATTTCTTTCCTTTGTTCACTCTGCTCTCCTAAAACCGTCATCCCAGTCTGCCTGCTGCAAAACTTGCCAAGTCATGAGAGGTAAGCTGTAAAAAGTTGAACACTAGACTTTTCGGGCTTTATAAATAGGTTTGTTTCCAGATATGCTGTGTTAAAGACAATTTAGCTACGTGTCATTTCTCTGACAGCCAACTCCCAGGTTGTGAACCCCTCAGACATGTCCAGCTCTTTTCTTACAACCAAACTTGTCTTCTTAGGCACTTCTGAGTGAGGAGGTCTAGGGAGAAAAAGAAAAAGAGAGAAAATATGCACACACAGGCTCACAGACACAAAATCCGGCATCCCTGGAGGACAGCAGCCTGCTGCACAGTAGGGACCAAGAGATACAAGGCTGCCCATGTAACAGATGCAAGTTTCCCGTGCTCCAGTTCAGCTGGGAATGCAGGCTGTAAAGCTGAAATAAATCACATGGAACGTGCTGTCATCTCCCTACCTTCCCGCTAAACCCGTCCACACTGCCGCTTGACTGGCTGGAGTCACTGTAGGTTTTAAATGAAGGCTGGAAACTGGCATTGGCAGCACTGCCTAATTTTTAGCTAATACCTTTGTGGGTTCTGCGCTCGCATCTGGCCAGTGCCATCATGCTGGGTATGATTATCATAGGCTGCTGCTCTTTCCCAAGCAGGAAGCTGGAGTCCTGTAACTGACAGCCTAAACAGAGGCTTGTTCCAAACACAACAGCACATCACAGCCAGAGAAGGGTCTGCGGTGCGGGACTTCTCCCAAGGCATAAAAAAGAGAGAGAGAGAGAGAGAAATGTGTTAACTGTGCTAACAGTGCCAAGTAATATGCTTCGTTAAAAATTTAATCACCTACAAGTGCAAAACAAGTGCAAAGCAATCATGTTGTAATTAGCACAGCAATTAACACCTCCCTTTTCGATAGCACATGCATCCTAGGAAGGGCAGGATTGCAAGTGTTTATGCTGCTAACAGCCTCAGTTCCTATAGAGAGGGAAAAAATTGCTTAAAGAGAATTTTTTGGTTTCTGGCATTTGGGCTTTTATGTGTTCATGAAACCTCAGAACCAGCTGCCATTTTGGTTTTGTGCGAAAGTTGTTCAGCTGTGTGGTGAAACTAACCAACTTCCCCATTTTGTGTGTTAGCTAAAGCTTCTCACTAGCACCACCTTCACCTATTCTAACATTAAAATATAAATAAATTAGGATTAGGACCAAATGTGCCATGCACATCCACACGATTTGCATGCTAAACAGTGCTTCCTACCAAAAGAAAAAGAAAATTATCTTCCTTGGTCCTTTATCCAAAGCCAAAAAAAAACCTCAATACTAGGCTAAAGGACTATTGGAAAAATGCTCTAAGAGTATTCCTGCTAAAAGATAAATAAAGCATTCTTTCCATCACTTCAGAAAATATAGATGTCTTCTATGTCACCAAGATCAGTCTTAAAGACTAAGCGTCAGTTCTTTTTTTCTTTTTTAATTTTATTTTACTCCAAGTTTCAGGATATGTGTGCAGAGTGTGCAGGTTTGTTACATAGGTAAACATGTGCTATGGTGGTTTGCTGCACCTGGTCTTTGCAGTAAGCATCGGTTCTCAGGGAAGGAAGGAAGGTGGAGGGTCCTTCTATACCACCTCATATCAAGCCCAAGTCCAATAACTGGTCTAGAGAGAATGTGGCACCAGAGCTGCCTGGTACTAAGCAGGAAGCACCTATTCCTATTCCAGCATGTACTGCTATTAACCTGATTTATAGGTACCCTAGAGCTCATCTCGATACATAGAGATTTGTGGGTAAAACAGCAGGGAAAATAGAGCAAGGAGTCTTCAATCCCCTACTGGAGAGTTAATCTTTAACTTTTCAACCTCTTGTCACTTTCCCAGATAGATGAAAGCCTGCCAGTGTGCAGTCTGAGATGCCACTGACTAGAAATTCATCTAAGGCCCCAAAGTCCTTGGCACAGTTTTAGAAATGACTCATTATGAGAAGGAAACCCAGTTAGTGACTCTAAAACTTTAAATGTCTTTGAAAAAAAAAAGTTATATAAGGAAACTTTTTTTAACTATGAAACAGCTAAGAATTTAAGAAACGATATGAGGGAAATGCAAATAAAATCTTTAGGATGAATTTGTTTTATCTCATTGGCCATTGATCGTGGAATGAATGTGTTTTAAGGAGCAGAGGAAATATTTGGAGTGGGATGTTTGAAGGCTAGAAAAGCAATCTCCTAAGCTTTACATTTCTACAGTTGACTCGTAACAACATTGCTAAGATAGGAGCAATGAAAAGCGAGAGTCCCTAAGAACTGGCTAACATTCTATAGATCAGCGGTCTCCGATCTGTAGAAAGTGCAGCCATTCATAGAAGCTAGTCACTTTCCTGGTTTGCTATTTCCTTTTCCCAGCAATTCTTTTGTTCAAGCTCAGAAGCCCATCCCAAAAAGCTGAGAAAAGAAACCTCAATGAGATAGAAGACACACTTTATAATAGGGCAAAAGCTGCAATGAAAAATTCACACTGGAAACCTCAGCAGGAAGTAAAATGAAACCCCTGTCTCAAATACAAAGAGGACACATGTCTTATTATACTAAAAAGCCTCAAATTAAGTGTGTAGAGCTACTTGGAGTAGACAGTTCCCATAGTCATAGTTTTTATTCATTCTTACAAAAAATGTCTTTTGAGACTGATGCTCTTTAAATATTGCTATCATTTGTAAAACTGGTTTAAAATGTCTGCTGTAGTATAGCCTTAATACAAAGACCCAGATGACATATTTCTGCATTTGCATTTATTTCCAATAAATATTGCCTCTGCTGCTTGATGTTTATTTTCTCTTTCATCAGAAAGGCTTAAATGCCAGATAATTTAAAAACAAGTCATGTGCAACTTTTGTAATTATCATCTTACATACTTGCTAATTAATTCATTCATTTAATAAGGAGTACTTACTATGTGCCTGGCATTGATATAGGACTAGACACTTTTTACAGTGTAAAAGCAAACTAGTAACAATGAAAAAAAATAAGGACTCCAAGGCTGTAAGCTCCATGAGAAGCTTTTTTTCACTATCATATCCCTATTCTTCCTAGCATGTATTAGAAATCTGTGAAATGGGCCAGGCTCAGTGGCTCATGCCTATAATCCAGCACTTTGGGAGGCTGAGGCAGGCAGACCAGCCTGACCAACATGGAGAAACCCTGTCTCCACTAACAATACAAAAAATTAGCCAGGTGTGGTAGCACATGCCTGTAGTCCCAGCTACTCGGGAGGCTAAGGCAGGAGAACTGCTTGAACCTGGGAGACAGAGGTTGCGTGAGCCAAGATCATGCCATTGCACTACAGCCTGGGCAACAAGAGTGAAACTTCATCTAAAAAAAAAAAGAAAGAAAGAAAAAGAGAAAAGAGAGAGAGCAAAAGAAAGAAAGAGAAAGAAAGAAAGAAAGGAAAAGAAAGAGAAAGAAAGAGACAGAAAAAGAAAGAAAGAAAGTGACAGGAATAATAGGGGTTTCAGTTTTGCAGGAACACAGTGTCTTTCGGTGGGAATCATGTTGGAACAATGCTGGAAAGGTAGGTGGTGGCAGATCACAGAAGCCTTGAATGCCTGCCAAAGAAAAGTCAGTTCAGGAAGGGAAGCCAGTAAGGGGAGTGTAAAACTGATTAGACTGGGAATACACTGACAACAGAGAGACCAATTAGGAAACTGTTGGGACAGTTCACACACAAGTTAAAGGTTACCTGAGCTGGGTAAAGGCAATTTTACAAGGAGTAAAAGTCAAGAAACTGGTGAATGTCTAGCAGAAACTGACAAGTGAGAGCCAGCCCATGCCAAACAACACACCAAGGTTTCAATGTTTGGTGGCCCAAGAGGCGCGGGCTCCACTCACACAAACTGGAACCACAAAAACAAGAGCAGGTTGCAGAGATGAAATGAAGGCTTTGGCTTTAGATACGCTACTTTTAAAGAAGTGGTTGGATATTTGATGGCTAATGAAAGGCACCTGGAAATACGAAACGAAAGCCCAAGAACGGAGTCTAAGCTAAAGGTAAAAACAAAAATTTGCTGGGAACTATAAATTCGTTCAACCATTGTGGAAGACAGTGTGGCAATTCCTCAAGGATCTAGAAATAGAAATACCATTTGACCCAGCAATCCGATTACCTGTTATATACCCAAAGGATTATAAATCATTCTACTATAAAGACACATGCACATGTATATTTATTGTGGCACTGGTCATGATAGCAAAGTGGAACCAACCCAAATGCCCATCAGTGATAGACTGGATAAGGAAAATGTGGCATATATACACCGTGTAATGCTATGCAACCATAAAAAAGGATGAGTTCATGTCCTTTGCGGGGACATGGATGAAGCTGGAACCATCATTCTCAGCAAACTAACACAGGAACAGAAAACCGAACACCCCGTGTTCTCATTCATTAGTGGGCGTTGAACAATGAGAACACATCCACACAGGGAGGAGAACATCACACGCCGGGGCCTGTCATGTGTTGGGTGACTAAGAGAGAGATAGCATTAGGAGAAATACCTAATAAAGATGACAGGTTGATGGGTGCAGCAAACCACCAAGGCACATGTATACCTATGTAACAAACCTGCACATTCTGCACTTGTATGCCAGAACTTTACGTATAACTTTTTTAAAAATTATAATCCTCTGTGTATAGTTTCAGAATCAGCATGTGGTTGATGCCATGAAATTGTATGAGAGAGAAAAGAAAAGTGAGAATAGAATCTTGAATACTGGCTAAATGAAGTTAGGAAACCAGGGAGGGAAGAAGATGATTCAGAGCCTTGAAATCTAAATAGGAGAATTTCCAAAAGCTTGTGGTGCCAAATGCTGTAGAGAGATGAAAGTAAATATGAACTGAGAAAAAGCCATTGGATTTGACCACCAAGAAATGATCGGTGACCTTTGAGAAAGCAATTTCCATAGACTGCTAAAGTCAGTAAACCAACTACAAGGAATTAAGAGTGGAGAATGATAAATCAGTGGAAGCAGAGAATACAGACGATGCTTTCAAGAACACTGGCATTTAGAAGGAAAAAAATAGGAGACTGTCTTAGGAAAGAACAGGTCAAAGGTCAGTTTCTTTAAGACAAGTGTGCCTCAACCTGAAGGAGGGTAATTATCAAATAAGATTGAAGATTCTTAGACAAGGCAGGATGAGAGGGGGGAAGAAGTTAAAAAATAAATAAATAAGTGTAAAATGAAAGACTGAAGATACAAGTAGGAAGAGGTAATTAGTGGAGCAAGTTTTTCAGAGCAAACAAGAGGAAATGTATCGGCCCAGAAGACTGTCACTTTAGAGAACTAAAGTCAAATTTCTTCCGCTGAGAGTGTAGAAAAACGAACACACACTTAGTAAAAGGAAATACTGAAGTGAAAAATGAAA
Organism: Callithrix jacchus; assembly: GCF_049354715.1. Classification (NCBI taxonomy): domain Eukaryota; kingdom Metazoa; phylum Chordata; class Mammalia; order Primates; family Cebidae; genus Callithrix; species Callithrix jacchus. Next base: position 20,151,737 of record NC_133505.1, on the reverse strand, counting down.
AATTTTGAAAGACTTGACATTTTCCTTAAACCAGGAGGAGCCAGTTACAACTTCTACTTCTGGGTAAATGAAGTAGACATACTTTTTTCTATTCCTCTTGCTAAGTACAACTAAAGTCACTGGGCATTACAGCTAAAAGAAACATAAGAAGACTCTGAAAGGTAGAAAGAAGAAAGCAGACCAGCGAGAAACTTCAGGACGCAAGGAATAATATCGTGCTGAGTTCCATAAGTTTTATTTTTGTTTCCTAAATCCTAGATTTGGAGCTAAGAAGTCAATCCAGAAATCGCAACAAGCACAGGAAAAATAAACAAACAGAAACCTCAAGCACCAGGCAAGGAAGAACAGCCTAGCAAAGACGGAAAAACGTGCAGGCCCTAGTCATTCTACTCCAGCAAAACCCTGCAGAATTTCTGAACCCCTACCACACCCACGCCGGCAAAGATCAGGTGGAAAGCCTAGACTTCCATTCTCACGAGGCTGTAACAAGTGTTACATAATGTGAGTGGAGGCCACAGGAACAGTAATAGGGCACTGCTATGCTCCCCATCACATAGCTCTCCGTGGATGCCTAGTGGGGAGCTGAATCTCCCTGTCTCTGTCAGCACTAACAAGGACCCCCTAGATTTCTTCCCCTATATGACAATAATGAGGAGTCACCACCACCCCCATTGTCACAGAGCATCAGAAGAAGCCAATCAACACAGAAGATTGAAATAAGATCCAGAGTCTTATGACATACTACCAAAAAATATCCAGGCTTCAACTGAAAATCATGTATCCTACCAAGAAATAAGGTCTCAAATTGAATGAAAAAAGACAGCCAACAGATAACAACATCAAGGTGACAGAGATGTTAGGATTACCTGATGACAATTTTAAAGCAGCCATCATAAAATGCTCTAGTAAGCAATAACAAACAGACTTGGAACAGATGAAGTTGGGGAAATTTTCAGTGAGAAATAGAATACTCAGCAAACAAATACAAAATATAAGTGAAACCCAAATGGAAGTTTTAGAACTGACAAACATAGTAACCCAAATAGAAAACTCATTGCATAGGCTCAATAACAGAATGAGAGAGAAAGAAAAGAATTAGAGAACTGAAATAGAACAATGGAAGTTATGAACTCTCTTCTTGACTAGGCCCTAATTTTGGGGCTTCCATATTCATCTCTGTTTAGTTCAGTTTTAACAAGAATCCAGCTGGGTCAGTTTAGTGAAAATCCCCCACCCATAATAACTGATCAAATTCCTTATCCCCTACCCATAATATCTTATCACTCTTGCATGCCTTTGGCAATAATCCTGTCAAGTCAATTTGGCCAGAATCCCCCTTAACCCTGAAGTTCCTCCTAGTAATTTTCCATCTACTGGCCTCCCCCCTCCACTGCTCACCCTGCTCCTGGGGCTATAAATCTCCACTTGTCCTGTTGTATTCAGAATTGAGCCTGATCACTCTCTCCACAGAACTCCATTGTAGCATCCCCCTTTGAATAATCTGCCTTATCATTCTTTAACAAATATTGAGAATAATTTTTTGTCTTTGATAGAAGCCCAAAATATCGAAAGTATGAGAAGGGAATACTACGAACATCTTAAACACATACATCTGAAAACGTAGGTGAAACGAACTAATGCTTTAAAAGTATACATACCGCAACTTATTCAACATGAAAAAATAATTTAAATAGTTTTAAAACTATTTCAAAAATTGAATTTGTGATTTAAACACTCCCAAAGTAAAAACCTCCAGGCTCAAACAGTTTTACTGGTGAATTTTGCCAGGCATTTAAAGATGAATTAACACAAATTCTATAAAACATTTATAAAAAATAGAATAAGAAGGAACTCATTCCAATTCATTTTATAAAGCTGATATTACCCTAATGCCAAAACCAGACAAAAACTATTATGAAAAAAGCAAACCACAGACAGCTAGCCCTCCTGAATATAGACCCAAAATTTTTTAATAAAATGTTTACAAACAGAATTCAGCAATGTGAAAAGAAGTATATACCATGACCAAGTGAGATTCATTCCAGAGATGCAAGGCTGGATCAATATTTGAAAATCAATCAACAGGCTAAAGAAAAAAGAAGAAGAAAAATTACTTTATTGTATTTTTAATGCAGAAAACATCTTTGTCAAAATTAAACACCAATTCTTGACTAAAACTCTCAGAAAAATAGGAATAGACTTCTTCAAATATATAAAGAACATATACAAAAATACTTACAGTTAACATTTAATGATGAAAGACAACGCTTTCCACCTAAGAGCTGAAACAAAGCAAGGATTTCCACTTCCATCATTCTTATTCACCATAGTGTTAGAAGTTCCAGCCAGCACAATAAGGTAAGAAAAGGAAGTTAAGGCATATATATATCAAAAGGAATAAATTAAACTGCAAAATAAAACTAATAGAAAACATAATTGTCTACATAGAAAGCCTAAGAAATTTACAAATGTCTCATAGAAATAGGCTGAGTACGGTGGAAGGTGGAGGTGAGAGGATCACTTGAGCCTAGGAGTTCAAGACCAGCCTGGATAAAAAGACAAGACCCCATCTCTACAAAAATAAAAAAAAATTAGCCAAGCATGGTGGTGTAGCTTATAGTCCCAGTTCTTGGGAGGCTGAGGCAGGAGGATTGCTTAAGCCCAGGAGTTCAACGCTGCAGTGAGCCATGATTGCACCACTGCACTTCAGGCTGGGCAACAGAGGGAGACTTTGTCTCAAACAAACAAAAAAGTCATAGAACTCAAAAATTAGTCAGCTAGGTCCAGAATATAAGATAAACATACAAAATCAATCATATTTGCACATACTAGCAATGAACATTACTGAGTATATATCCAAAGAAATATAAGTCATTCTATTATAAAGACACATGCATGCATATATTCATTGCAGCACTATTCACAGTAGCAAAGACATGGAATCAATCCAAATGCCCATTAGTGATAGACTGGATAAAGAACATGTGGTACGTATGCATTGTGGAATACTATGCAGCCATAAAAAAGAACCAGATCATGTCCTTTGCAGGGACGTGGATGGAGCTGGACGCCATTATCCTTAGTAAACTAACACAGGAACACAAAACCAAATACCACCTGTTCCCACTTATTAGTGGGAGTTAATGATGAGAACACATGGACACATAGAGGTGAACAATGCACACTGGGGCCACTGAATGGTGGAGGGTGGGAGGAGGGAGAGGATTAGGAAATAACTAATGGGTGATTAGGCTTAATCCCTGGGTGATGAAATAATCTGTACAACAAACCCCCATGATGCACATTTACCTATGTAACAAACCTGCACATCCTGCACAGATACTCATGAACTTTAAATAAAAGTTAAAAAATAAAAAGAAATGAACAATCTCCTAATAAGAGAAAGAAAAAGAAGAAGACCTTGTCAGAGCCACATAGCTTTGGCTACAAGGTGCTCTGACCCGTAAAACCAGGAGAAGGGAGAATAACTCAGAGAAGCCAAGTCTGGACTCAAGGAGATCTATCTTCCTTTAGAGATTTAAACATTTAAACACCCCCAGGAGATCAGAAAAACTCAGGCCCAAACAACCTTGGTTTCCACTGTTTTCCCCAAATGGTTTCCAAAATCCATTTGAAGTCTGCTACTATTTCTGTAAGGACTAAAATGAGAATATCCTTAAAGTGTTAATTAGTTAGGCTTTGTCATGACTGTTAGTGATGGTAATTATTTAAATGATACTGGTTAATTCCTTTTTATTGTTTCACATAGTTTGATTTATTTGCTATTTATTGGTTCACTTATATAATGAATATGGTTAGATTAATAGATTTTCAAATGTAAATTCATTTTCACTAATGTTTATGAGCTACATTTGTACATGTGGTTTAAATGAATACACAACCAGGAATCAGGATTACAGTATATTTTCAGAGTAATAAAGTGAGAATTCAAATATGTTGCAGAAATAAATAAGATAGGCAGATTCACAAAGAAAACCGCCTACCAGAAACAGGAGGCATAGCCAAATTCAGCCTCACAGTAAATAGGTCTCATTTTCTTCCTGACCCACCCAAAATGAAAATTGTCAAATAAGAAGCCCGGGGTCACAGATACCTCCGTATGATATGTCACTGAGAAAGGCTTCTACACTATCCTACTTGGTCCTCTGTTTGGGGTATCCTGGCAGTCAGAGGGTTTCTGAGATAAGCACTTCGGGCAGCTTCTCTGCTGGCTCTGCTGGCTCATGCCCTGCCACATGTAGCTGCAGCTCCTACGGAATACCATGCACCAGGGTGAATGAAGAAGACCAGGGAGCTGCAGGAGCTCCGCTGCAAAATCCTTTGCATGCTCAGCACCGCACAAGCTCCTCAGCTGATTGAAGGTAAGGAAATGACCAGAAATAAGTTGCTTCCTGACTTGGGATGGATGAACCTCTCCCAAGCACGAGGGTATTGCTGAGCACACCAGGAGAATCCACTGGCTAAGACGGGCCTTGGTGCCCTAAAAGAACGATTTATATTAGGTGGAAGAGCAACTGAAATATCTCCTCACTTGTTGATGAGCCTTTGGAATGGTAAAAAATTAATAATAAAATATATGTATATTTATATATAAATCTATAAATACATTTTTTAATTCAAAGTTTGTATTCTGAATTCAAAAATGCAGTTTTTGAATACAGATTTTGAATAAATATTTATGTTCACTAATATTGATAGCTACATTTGTAGATGTGGTTTAAATAAATATACAACCAAAGATTAAAATTACAGTATATTTTTGGAGTAATAAAGTGAGAAATCAAGTATGTATTATATACGTCTATGTGTATATATATGTGTGTCTACCCATGTGTGTATATGTGTAAATATACATAAACATGTATCCATGTGTATATATATTACATATTATATAGAATAAATATTTTCTGAGCATGCAAATATATAAAATAATTATATAGCATATATAATATATGTTATATATGCATGTGCACATATTTATGTGCATATTTATATATACACACATAGACACACACACATATATATACCCATAGACATATACAATACATATTTGACTTCTCAGATATATATATCTTTTTACTGACCACAGAAGCAGGCCGAAACAGTGATGAAGCGCTTAATGGCCTGAACGAGCCAGCTCAGTCCTTAATAAGTGCGGATTTACAAACCAGTCAGCCTTCCATAAAGGAACTGTTTGTTAGAGGGGCAGGTTGAAGATCAGAAAGTTTTAATAGCCTGCCAAATCTTCCAGATAGTAATGACTGTTAAGAGCTGAACTGGGTTCTCCCAAAATTTATACATTGAAGATTTAACTCCCAATATCTCAAAATGTGTCTGTATTTGGAGATAGGGTCTTTAAGGACGTAATTAAGTTAAAATGAGGTCATTGGGAGGGCTCAAATCCAAGAGGGCTGGTGTCTTTATAAAAAGAGGCAATAGGGACACAGATATACACAGCAAAGACCATGTAAGGACAGAGCAAAAAGGTGGGAAGAAGAAGAGGAGACGAAGAAGGAGGAGGAGGAGGAGGAAGGAGGAGGAGGCAGAAGGTGGTCATCTGCAAGCTCAGGAGAGAGGTCTGAGAAGGAACCACCCCTACTGACACCTTGATCTTGGACTTCCAGCCTCCCAAACTGAGAAAATGTTTCTGTTATTTAAGCCACCCACTCTGTGACTTTGTTAAGGGAGCCCTAGCAAATTAATACAATGATCAAATTTAGGTTTGCATCAAGTCCTACCACTAAAGTGGGGGCTAGCAGCTCCCTTATCCCAGCAACACACTAATGGTATGTTATAATTTTAAGTACCAGAGGATTGATGCCATTTTTAACTTTAAAACTAGAAAAGATCTTTGGTTATCCCTATTGTAATGTCATTCTTTTTTGTCTTGATGTTTCCTCAAGTGGACAGAAAGAATTACTGCTGACAAGCAAATTGTGAATAAGGTAAAACTTACTGTCATATTTTTCAGCTGTCACCTATGTACCATGGACACTTGTGGCAAATCCACATTATTGTTGTACTTATGTAACCTGTAATTTTTAGACCTAATTCTGTTTTTCTTTTAAATTCCTCTCATAAATAAATGTATAAGAAGAAGATAAGGCAGGTGCTATGGCTCACACCTGAAATGCCAGCACTTTGGGAAGCAGAGACAGGCAGATCACTTGAGCTCAGGAATTTGAAACCAGCCTGGGCAACATGGTGAAACCCTGTCTCTACAAACAAACAAAAAAAATTAGCCAGGTATGATGGTGAATGCCTGTGGTCCCAGTTACTCAGGAGGTTGAGGTGAGAGGATCACTTGAGCCTGGGAGGTCAAGACTGCAGTGAGCCATAATCACTCCATTGCACTCCAGCCTGGGTGACAGAGTGAGACCCCATCTCAAAAAGAAAGAAAAGGAAGGGAGGGAGGGAGGGAAGAAGGAAGGAAAGAAGGAAGGAAGGAGGGAGGTAGGGAGGGAAAGAAGGAAGGAAGGAAGGAAGGAAAGAAGGAAGGAAGGAGGGAGGTAGGGAGGGAAAGAAGAAAGGAAGGAAGGAAGGAAAGATGGTAAGGAGAGATGAAGAAAGTTTCACATATATGAGAAATTGGGGGCAAGTGATCATCAAAAGCTGGGTTTGCCCTTAGGGATTTGTGTGAGCATCATTCATTTATGAAACACTATTTACATGTTTTAAACTAAATAATGTTCATCCTCCAAATCAATTATCATTGGGGATGTAAAGCAAGGTAAGAGTGGATATGTGGAGTCTAGTGTTATGTTAAGAACCTATCATCCCAGGAATCAGCATTTTGTGGTTGCTAAGAGCATGAGCTGTGTAGACATTAGACCTCTACCACAGTCTGGTCATGGACTCTGCATGAATTATTCTACCATATTAAGTCTGCCAGTCCATCAGTAAAGTGGGAATGAGAACAGTACCTCAATGTGTTCACTTCCACTCACAATGCTGTGGAAGGAACTGGATTTACCCTCTCATCTTAACTAAGAAACAGGCAGACTGGGTGCAGCAGTTACTCAGGAAGCTGAGGTGGAAGAATCACTTGAGTCTAGGCAGTTGAGGCTGCAGTAAGCCATGATCTCACCACAGCACTCTGGCCTGGATGACAGAGTGAGAACCTATCTCAAAAAAAAAAAGAAAGAGAAATAGGCAGGCTGAGTATGGTGGCTCATGCCTGTAATCCCAACATTTTGGGAAGCCAATTCAGGAAGATTGCTTGAGTCCAGGAGTTCAAGACCAGCCTGAAAAACATAGTTCTGTTTTTTCAACCTATACACTTCACCTTGTCAAAGACAAATTTTTTAAATTTTCTTTGTTCTATTGATAATTCCTTCTCTCTTATCTTTTAACAATACATTGAAAACACACACAATGAGGTTTTTTAAAAAAAAGAAAGAACGACATTTTCGTTAGTAGATGTAGTTTTTAAGGTGGACCTAGAGGATAATTCTAACAAATACAAATAGGAAAATTAGACCCTAAACTAAGAAATAACAAGAAAGTCATGTTTAAGTAAAGCAGATCAAGGTGTCAACATTTATGGCAACATCTTTTTTAATAAAGAGAATGCTATCCCCAGATACACTTTGCCTTCATAAACCACTCAGTCAGGGATAGGGGTAATTTGGGCAGCAGACTAGTATAGTTCAGGGTGTCAGGAACATAAATACATCATTAAATACAAGCTGATACCAAACATAACAAGATCGTAAAACGTGAATCTGGGATTTAGGGCGTAGAGAAAGATACAAGACCGAAAAGAAAAGAGGACAAGAGAGAGCTTGGCTGGAGGCTTTGAGGTCATTGCAACAGCACTTTGGTGCCACTGAAGCAAAGCAAGACAAAGCAAGACACTGTGACATGGCCACACTGACCCATGCACTCTATGTGAGAACATTGTGATGTGACATGATCATATGAACCACTAGAAAAATGCTTAATGGTTTTAAATTATCAAGTACTGTAGGAAATAGACTGCCCACCCTGTCCCCAATCCCTGCCTGTATTAGTCTGTTTTCATACTGCTATAAAGATACTATCCAAGACTGGGTAATTTACAAACAAAGGAAGTTTAATTGACTCACAGTTCCACATTGTTGGGGAGGCCTCAGGAACCTTACAATCATGGTGGAAGGCAAAGAAAAAGCAAAGGCACGTCTTACATGGTGGCAGGTGAGAGTGAGTGAATAAATGAGGAACTGCTAAACACTTTAAAACCATCAGCTCTCCTGAGAACTATCACCAGAACAGCATAGGGGAAATTGCCCCCATGATCCAATCACCTCCCTCCCTCCACATATAGGGGTTACAATTCAAGATGAGATTTAGGTGGGGACACAGAGCCAAACCATATCACTGCCCCTTATTCTGTTTCTGGACTTCTCCCCATCATCCCCAGTCGCTAATGGAAAGAGCTCTGCCCAGATAGCCCGAGCAAAGGCCCTGCTCAGAACAGAACAGAATCCACAGCCAGAAGAGGACAGAGCATAATGCCCACAAGTCACCAGCCTGCTTACATCCATTCAACTCCAGAGACCCCCAGGGCTACCATTCTTTCTTCCTATTACACTCTCCTTTCTTCTGCCGGCCCCAACCTTGTCAATAATTTTAACATCACAAAGTCCCTAGGTTTTCATGCCTCTGGAATAACCAATGCCTAGTGTGATTTCAAATATCTCCTACATCATGTTTCTCAAAGTGTGGCCCATGGGACAGAAGAAATGCCATCACCTTGGAGCTTGTTTCGCTCCAGAAATGCAGAATTTCAGGATCTACCCAGATGGACTGGACCAGAATCTGCATCTAAACAAGATGCCCAGGGGATTCATGGGGATCTTTTTTTTCAATGGAGTCTCACCCTGTTGCCCAGGCTGGAGTGCAGTGGTGTGGACTCCACAAGGTTGGAATGCAACCTCTGCCTCCTGGCTTCAAATGATTTTCCTGCCTCAGCTTCCTGAGTAGCTGGGATTATAGGCATCTGCCACCACACCCAGCTAATTTTTTGTATTTTTAGTAGAGACCAGGTTTCACCATTTTGGCCAGGCTGGTCTTGAACTCCTGACCTCAGGTGCACCTCCCTCGGCCTCCCAAAATGCTGGGATTACAGGCGTGAGCCACGGCACCTGGTCAGTCAGTATCTTTTAACTTTAAAGGCTAAGAAGCATTGCATCACCATTATCCCCTGAAACTCTTACTGCCTACTGACAACAAAACCTTCTGTATACAATTTCTATAAAGATATCTCTTATGGACTGAATTGTACTTCATGCTTTCACCCCCACCAAATTTATATGTTGAAGCCCTAACCCCTGATGTGACCCCCCAGTTGTTTGAAAACAATAATTTTCAAAAGAAAAGAAAAGAAACTATATTCCCAAAGAATGTATTCCTCAAAAATGCATCAAGAGTAAAAACACTATTAGAAAAACACTGTCTGGGAAGTCACCCTTATTCAGAAAGAAAACCAAACATCAGCAGAAAATAAAGTGAGCGACGTACTTATGGGAACATTCAGGATGCACGTAAACAGCATTTCCATGGATTCACTGTATACTGTCTTTGGGGTCCCTGTTGCCAAATCATGAATCATGTTGTAAGATAGCAAGGACTTTCAGACACTTCCAGAAGTGCCCATCTTCCCTTGGAAAATGCCCAAGATACACCGACCTTATGTCAAGTTCCTTTAAACAGCAAAAAAAAAAAAAAAAAAATTTCCTTGTGAAGAAATTCTAGAGTCATGAAAATACTTAAAACAGGATTGTATTCCATTTAGCTGGTGATGGTGAGAATGGGAAAGAACCTGGAAAAAGAGACAAGATAGACAAGAGAGGTCTCTCACACCCCAAAGATTCATTCACTTCTTCCAAAGACTGTATCTTCTCTAGATAATTTCAAGAGGGGAAAAAGAGACAAGATAGACAAGAGCGGTCTCTCACACCCCAAAGATTCATTCACTTCTTCCAAAGACTGTATCTTCTCTAGATAATTTCAAGGGGGGAAAAAAGTGGCTCCAGTTCTAAATGGCTCCAGTTTTATTTCCCCCAAGCACTTGCTAAGCTGAAATCTGTCCATGTACAACACTAATAAAATCACCAACTCCTCTTGATTGTGATTGTGTAGACAGCCATGAGCATAATGAGTTTGTTCTCCATGTTACTAAGATCACAGGAGCTATGGAAAAGGGTCTGTCTTAAAGACTAGATGTGTGATGGGAACAAATCTTCCAGTCTGTTGCAGATGTCCTCAGAGGAAATCATGTTTGTATGAAAATTGTGTAAGGTAGTCAACTGATGGAGCGTCAAACGTGAAAGGACAGTTCAATGAATTTACAGTGCAGATAAAAACAGAATTGAGCCATGTGACACGTTTACAGCCTTGCTGTGGCATTTGTAGCAAAGATGTCCAAAAGACAATTCTAGTGCAGAACATTTAAGTTTCTTAAGGCATTACAAAATAAGTCACATAAAGAAATAAATATTTTACATAATTCCATCTCTGTGATATTAACACTCATATGGCACTTCTAATTCTGCTTATGAAATACATAATCTAATTTAATTCCTACAACAAATGAGGTTATTCGCATTATCATCATTACTCTCATTTAATGGATGAGAAACTGAGGCACAGAAAGATAAATTAGCCCAGGTTTACACATCTCATGGGTGCAGAGCTAGAATTCAAACCTGGGACTCAGCTGGGTACGGTGGCTCATGCCTGTAATTCCAAAACTTTTGTAGGCCAAGGCAGATGAATCATTTAAGGGCAGGAGTTCAAGACCAGCCCGACTAACATGGGGAAACTCTGTGTCTGCTAAAAATACAAAATTATCCAGGTATGGTGGTGCATGCCTGTAATCCCAGCTACTCGAGAGGCTGAGGCAGGAGAATCACTTGAACCTGGGAGGTGGAGGTTGCAGTGAGCTAAGATCATGCCATTGCATTTCAGCCTGGGCAACAAGAGCAAAACTCTGTCTCAAACAACAACAACAACAACAAGAACCCTGGGCCTCCTGTTAGCTGTGGGGAGAGCCACTGCACTGTCCCACCCTGTAAATCCTCAAGGTCCAGCAAGTCCAGGTGTAGAGAGGCAAGCTCCCAGTGGCAGGAAAACTCAGGTCCTGTAAGAATCTCTGAACCATCTGGAACCTTTATTCTGAAACTCAGACAGATAAATTTGTCAATACTTGTCATGCTCCTTCTGCAGATTGCTGGGTTCCAAGTCCCAGATCTGCAACTTAACAGCTATGCAGCCAAAGGCAAGTCACCTAATCTCCAGGCCTCTCAGTTTCCCATTTCATAAAATGAAGAAAAGAATAGTTTCACTTGTGTCATAAGTTCATTTTAAAGATCATATGAGTTGATATCCTTACAACCATTTGAAACCACTCTAGCCATATGGTAAATGCCATGGTAGCTACTGTTATCCCTGGGTAGATGTCCATGCCTGATTCATCCTTGTATCCCCCACAGAGCTGAGCCCATAATAGACATCAGTTAATATTGGCAAAGTTAAACAAGCAAGGCTTTAGGAAAGAGAAGACACTTAAGAAGGCCTCCTATAAGGAGTGAAATTTGGAAAAGCAGAGAGATTAGAGAAAGGCATTTTAGGAGCAGGAATTGGTTGAAGGTACTGGAAGAGTAGGAGGAGCCAAGGTAGTTGATACGGTTTGACTGTGTCTTCACCCAAATCTCATCTTGAATTGTAGCTCCCATAATCCCCACATGTCATGGGAGGGACCTAGTGGGAGGTAACTGACTCATGGGGCTGGGTTTTTCCCATGCTGTTCTCATGATAGTAAGTCTCAGGAGATCTGATGGTTTTATAAAGGGCAATTCCCCTGCACATACTCTCTTGCCGGCCGCCATGTAAGACATGCCTTTTTCCACTTTCACCTTTGGCCATGATTATGAGGCCTCCCCAGTCATGTGGAACAGTGAGTCCATTAAACCTCTTTCTCTTTGTAAATTACCCAGTCTTGGATATTTCTTCACAGCAGTATGAAAATGGACTAATACAGTAGTCCTGTGGGACTATAAGGAGACAAAGCCAACTAGAGTGGAGGACTCTACCTGGAAAGTAATGGGAAATAACAAAGAAAAGCAGGGTGGGGCCAAAAGATGAAAATCTGGAATAATCCAGGCTATCTCAGGTCTGTAGCCCTCTCAGGTCTATGCTTTTCTCTTTCCATTTCTATGTGGTTAAGAATCTTTGTAGATGGCTGGGTGGAGTGGCTTCTGCCTGTAAACCCAGCACTTTGGGAAGTCAAGGTGGGCAGATCACTTGAGGTCAGGAGTTTCAGGCCATCCTGGACAACATGGTGAAACTTCATCTCTCTAAAAATACAAAAATTAGCCGGGCATGGTGATATGTGCCTGTAATCCCAGCTACTCAGGAGGCTGAGGCACAAGAGTTGCTTGAACCTGGGCAGAAGTTGCAGTGAGCCAAGATGGTGCCACTGCACTCTAGCCTCAGCCTGGGGGACAGTGGGAGACCCAGTCTCAAAAAAAAAAGAAAAAGAAGAATTTTTGTGGACCCATTGCCTAACCTTGCTATAAGTTCTATTATAAAGCAGTGTTCTTTAACAGGAAAAAGTAGTAATAATAATATCTTACTGTTATACTGTGCTTTAAACTTTTTGTGGCATTTATGCATTTATTATCTCATATAATAAACATCGCTCTTGCAAGCTACACTAAAAAATAATACATTATTGCATAATATGTATAAATGCATTATTTTCTGAGCTTGCGTTACAACTTAAATTAATACTGAAGGCTAAGAAAATACCTCATAAGTCAGGCTTATCCATCAAAAACCAATTAGTAAAGATTAACAGTTTGGTTTATTTGCAAGCCCTATTCATTCTCAATTGATTTTCTATCATAAGATAGATGGAAATTGGTCCTGGCTTGACTCAATCATTGGATCTGCCTACTTCTGATGAGTATTCAATGCATTATGGGAAATTTTAGTTAGGGATATGTCAGCAAAGGGATTTCCATCTGTTACAGGCCAAAAGCTAACCAAAGACACATATGACCTTTTGAGTACTGTAACTCTGCCAGGATAGACTGGTTGGAATTGGTTCTGGCCAGTCCTGGGCAATCTTCCCCAAGAGAGATAGAAGCGCCACCGGTAAATGCTGACTTTAGCCGAGATCTCAGTATTACTAACAGGGTGGAATGTTGCAATGAATATGATTTCACACTCCTTTTCATTGACTTTCTCAACAGGTAGGATGAGGGCAGTTGTAAAGGGAAGGAATTCGGGAGCCCTTCGTACCATGACACTTTTGGAAGAATGCTTTCAGTCTTTCGACCCCCAAAATCACTCTAAAGTAAGTGTGTCCGTTTTACAGATGAACAATCCACCCTTGGGCTTTCAAACCTAGCAGTGGCAAAAGGATCCTATTGCCCTCAGGTCTAGACACACGCATCTTGAAAAATAAGTTCAGGGCCAGGCGTGGTGACTCATGCCTTTAATCCCAGCACTTTGGGAGGTGGTCGAGGCAAGCGGATCACGAGATAAGAGATCGAGACCATCCTGGCCAACATGGTGAAACCCCGTCTCTACTAAAAATACAAAAACCAGCTGGGTGTAGTGGTGCATGCCTGTAGTCCCTGCTACTTGGGAGGCTGAGGCAGGAGAATCGCTTGAATCTGGGAGGCGGAGGCTGCAGTGAGCCGAGATCATGCCACCGCACTCCAGCCTGGGTAACAGAGCAAGACGTCTCAAAAAAAAAAATAATAGGAAGTTCAGGTGATCCCTGAGTCAGATGGGGATAGCAAATGCATGCTCCTTTTTTTTTTTTTTCTTATTGAATGACAGTAACTTTTATTGTATCTCTTCTCACTTCTGTTTTTTGTTTTGTCTTTAGGGTAAAGAGATACAATTACTCTGAATGATACCATTTCAGGGCCCATCATAATGGGACTCTGTGTAATTTGTGAGTGATCAGTGGAGCAGAATCAAGCATATACCACTTAGGCCTCTGGAGTGTCACCTCAGTTGTGGTGTTTCTGTCTCCCTACACACTGTACTCTGTTGACTGCCAAGTATTTTCACTCTGCCATGTTACAGGTAATAAACAATCCATTTCCAGGCAATTCTTCCGTTGCATATTCTTGATGAAAGGTGGCTGGCAGGCACCATACTGCAAACTGGAAACCCTTTGTGTGAACACATATCCTTCCCTGTTACTGCTACTTCATTGATTTAGGGCTGGCATTTACTAGAGCTCTCCTTCAAGATTCCACAAATTGGGCACCGTTTCCTCCCTCTACCATTGCCTTACTAGGGCTGGTCATTTTCAACTATCATTTTCTTTCAAGTTGGCATGAGAAGCATACACAAAGCAGAAAGTGATACAGTCTATTATTCTGTTTTTATTGCCTTTTACATATACAGAGGGGTCCCTGGTGTCCCCTTCCATATCTAAGTTCAACATTTTATTCAGTAACATGCAGTTATAGAATAAACAAGAAAATGAATCACAACAGCTTGGATAAAGACAGAGCTCTGGAGCCAAGTAACCCACAGAGTGCCCACATTTATAGGCATCGTAGATGTTGCTGCTGATTTTATTTAAAGCTGGGGAATGCTGGACTCAGGCTGCAACAGCGAAGGACCATGTGAAGGCAAATGCATGTTTTGCAACTTAAGCTGGTGCTATTTGTAAGTGTGGGGTTGGCGAGCCTTGTGCAAAAATACACACTTTCCAACCAGATCCATAGTCCCTAACAATTGGTGACTTATTGGAGCCAACAGATAGGGATACTTGGAAGAATTTTATGGCAGCCTCAGGTTATCAGCATTGCAGCAGACCTCTGGAATCCCAGAATGCAAACCTGGGCTGACGGAGAAAGAGAAGGCAAGCCCAAAAAGAATCACATCCTCCTCTTCCCAACTATGCCTGATGCGCCTCTGCATATAGGAGGTGCACGAACCCTTCTACCCTGATTTATACTTTCAGGACACCAGCGTGCTTCCTTTCCTGATCAATGAAATGCCCCAGATAGCCACACAATCTGCACTGTCACCATATGGCATCTGCCATGTGAAAACACCAGTTCAGCTTTGGTGCCTCCTCCTTCTGTCCTCTCATTGGCAGAAATGTCATTAACTTTGTGGTGACAATTATTTGAGGACCAAGTAAACTGTGGAAATTTGTAAACTCTTGCATGGCTAAATTAAATGCTATTTTAACTAACAGTTAATAGTGTTTACTGCTGTGTAATAGTAATTTTCATTTTTTACTGTATCTAATGACATTCTGATGACTGGAATTCTCTGTAGGGATACCAAATCATTACATTAAGGATGAGTGATTTTAGTATGCAATGACTGATCAGTACAATAATACGTGGCCTAATGCTTAAGCTAGTAAATTAAATCATTTGCACCACAGTGTTTGTCAACTAGAATAGAGATTCCATTATGCCGTTAAAGTATAATATAGAGCCTGCTTAAAGTAAAATAACAAATGAGCATCTCAAATTGGTGACGCATTGGTAGAATATTCTCTTAAGAGGTATGGAAAAGAGAGAAACACTCCTAACCAACCGTCAACTTCTTGAGGTAGGTGACCATTGAACTGAGTTATAAAGGCAACCTTGTAGACACCCTGAAGTGTTGGCATAAGAAAATCGCCTGCTGGGGAGAAAGAAGGGAGGAAGGACCTCAGGGAAGGTTTGGATTGTCAACCATAGTAGAATTGGTTTCACTTGAGCATGTGAGAGCTAATGAAAAAACAGAGTTGAAAGGCAAAAGAAACAACTGCTTTCCAACTGGGGATTGGCCATGTTTGGGAGCATGTTCAAAACATAACAGCCACCTGGACGAGACTCCTGTCTCCAGGCTGCAACCAGAGACTCTCCTCTCTGGCCTGAAAGCCATTACGGGTTACCTAACTCTCAAACTAGACCTCATTTCACAAACAGGAAATGCTTTTAAGTTGGCCTCTCCAAGAAGCTAAAGCGAGTTCAGTGTTTAAGGTATGAGATCACTCAAACTCGAAAGACTGCAACACTCTCAAAAAAAGCCATCTAAGTTTTTAGACTTCCTTTTATCTCAGTCATCAGATCACATCTGAGAATCAATATTAAAGAAAGATTCGAAGAGTAGAATTGGCAGAATTTTCTCTTGGTTAAAAAGACTTGAAGAATTTTATGTCTTCATAAAGACATAAATTAAAAGACAGGGAGAAGAGAAGGAATATTATCCTCTTTTTCCTAAAATAGAGGCTGTGGGATGGAGTACAAAGGGAAGTAAACTTTACTCAAAAAAAGCTCAGTGTTTTTTGTAGAAGAACCTTTAAAAACAAGGTATATTACATTCAATTCAATTTAAAATTTGTTGTGGTGGTTGTTTTTCTCAGATGGAATTTCACTCTTGTTGCTCAGGCTGGAGTGCAGTGGCGTGATCTCTGCTCACTACAACCTCCACCTCCCGAGTTCAAGCAATTCTCCTGCCTCATCCTCCCCCGTAGTTGGGATTACAAGTGCATGCCACCACGATTGGCTAATTTTTGTATTTTTAGTAGAGATGGGGGTTCGCCATGTTAGCCAGGCTGGTCTCAAACTCCTGACCTCTGGTGATCCGCCCGCGTTGGCCTCCCAAAGTGCTGGGATTACAGGGATGAGCCACCTCACCCGGCCCAAAAGTTTTGAATTAAGCACACGATGGAGCCACCTTAGGAGTCAGTCTGGTTGATAGGTATGGGTTTTTAAATTTGTTTTTGAGACGGGATCTCACTCTGTCACCCAGGCTGGAGTGCAGTGGTGCGATCATAGCTCACTGTAGGTTTAACCTCCCTGACTCAAGTGATCCTCCTGCCTCAGCCTCCGGAGTAGCTGGGACCACAAGGTCACACCACTATGCCTGGCTAATTTTTTTTTTTTTTTTAGACAGTCTCTCTCTGTTGCCAGGCTCCTGCCTGGAGTGCAGTGGCATGATCTTGGCTCACTGCAACCTCCACTTCCCGGGTTCAAGCAATTCACCTGCCTCAGCCTCCCCAGTAGCTGGGACCACGCCAGGTGTGCGCCACCACGCCCAGCTAATTTTTGTATTTTTTAGTAGAGACGAGGTTTCACCATGGTCTCGATCTCTTGACCTCATGATCTGCCCACCTCAGCCTACCAAACAAAGTACTGGGATTACAGGCTTGAGCCACTGCCCCCAGCTGCCTGGCTAATTTTTAAATTATTTGCAGAGATGAGTTCTCATTCTGTTGCCCAGGCTGGTCTTGAACTTCTGGGTTCAAGTGATCCTCCCATCTTGACCTCCCAAAGCTCTGGGATTACAGGCATGAGCCACCATGCTGCCACCATGTCTGGCTGGTCCTGGGCTTTTACAGGGATGAGTACTGAGTCACTATCCTCAAGAAGCCCACAGTGCAGTAGTTGACACAATATGGAAAACAGGAATTACTACCCAGTTCCATGTGTTCTAAATCAAAAGACACGCAGAACCCTAGGAGCTCCCAGAAGAGAGGCCCTAGCTCTGTAGATGGAGTGAGGAGGGTTTCCCACAGACTTCACTCTTTATGTCAAGTAGGAGTTGGCCCAATGAAGAAAAGAAGAAAGGACTTTCCATCAAACAAAAATGCACAGAGGTTTAAGAAAATGTGAGGTATTAACCAACATTCAAGAGAGTAGTAGGAAGAACCCTCAAATGTCGAGAAGGGGCTCGTGAAATCACGGAGACTTTGTACAGCACACAGTAAGTCAGAGTAACATGATTGTGGATCAGATCTGTATTCTGGAAATGTCATTCTGGTGGCAATCGAGAGGTGGTTTAAAGAGAGGAAAAGGGGCCGGGCACGATGGCTCACACCTGTAATCCCAGCACTTTGGGAGGCTGAGGCGGGCAGATCACAAGGTCAAGAGATCGAGACCATCCTGGCCAACATGGTGAAACCTCGTCTCTACTAAAACATACAAAAATTAGCTGGGCATAGTGACGCGCGCCTGTAGTCACAGCTACTCGGGAGGCTGAGGCAGGAGAATTGCTTGAACCCAGAAGGCGGAGATTGCAGTGAGCCGAGATTGCGCCACTGCACTCCAGCCTGGCGCCTGGCAACAGAGCAAGACTCTGCCTAAAAAAAAAAAAAGAGAGAGAGACGAAAAGGTACAAACTGACATAACAGCAGGAAAATTATGATAATAATTATAACAGATGATAAAGGCATGTGAATGACAGTGACGATAGAAAGGCTGAAACATATATATTTAGAAAGTAAGATGATAAGGCTATTGACTGGGATATGGGATTGGCATAGTACACAGTAACTAAGTAACACTAGTCATGGCACAAGGAGGCCATTTGTTGGTTGCATGTATTCAATATTAATCAGTCCACTAGGCTGGGCACAGTGGCTCACACCTGTAATCCCAGCACTTTGGGAGGCTGAGGCGGGCAGATCACCTGAGGTTGGGAGTTCGAGACCAGCCTGACCAACATAGAGAAAACCGTCTCTACTAAAAATACAAAATTAGCTGGGTATGGTGTCCCATGCCTGTAGTCCCAGCTACTCGGGAGGCTGAGGCAAGAGAATTGCTTGAACCCAGAAGGCAGAGGTTGCGGTGAGCTGAGATCGTACCATTGCACTCCAACCTGGGCAACAAGAGCAAAACTCCGTCTAAAAAAAAAATAATAATTAATCAGTACACTAAATTTTGCTTCCTTCAGTAAGCAAAAACACTATACATTTCAGTTTCTTCCCAAGGTATCAAAAGAGAAAACTCTCATGTAACACTATTTTGTATTTTTACTGTAAATCAAGCCACTTTACCCAAGATGTAATTCAGAGCAGTGTTATTGCAGGTTACATTATTCATATTCAGTGGATGTATTCTCTTCTAGAGTTTGTGACATTCCTGCCCCGGGTGGGGCTGATTGGTTCAGGAGTGGGTACACAGAGCTAACAAACTGCCTGGCACACAATCTCTACCAATAGGTCATTGGTCACACCTACCCAATTCTCTTTCAGGGAGCTTGAATCAAAGATACCAAGACAGAATTACCAAGTCCATGATGACAGGAGAGAAAAAAGCCAAGAGAAAATAGCTGAGTCACCAAAGAAGAAAATCACCCAAACAAAAAGGATCACATACCTCCTGGAGAGAGGGAAACAAACTTTGTGGTTCTGTTAGTTCTGACTCATGTCCTCAAGGATGGATGTGCAGGCTGGGCACTGCACAAGCACCTCTGGCTAAGGGGATAAGTGGGAACAGAAATACGGCTCACCTTTTACTACCAGGCCAAGCACATGTGCTCAGTGCAGCAACCACCCAGAGAAGGGCTGCCCTTTCTAAACAGCCCAGAAGCCCTACAGAGTCTAACAGGAACCCAGCAGAAAACAGTCCAGCTTGCTGTGATGCCTGGTGTGCAGAATTGACCCTATCTCCCACCTTGCTTTCAAACCCTTTCAACAGAGACAACTGCCACCAAACAAGAAAAGGAGCCACGTGCTGTGGCTCACGCCTGTAATCCCAGCACTTTGGGAGGCTGAGGCTGGCGGATCACGAGGTCAGGAGTTCAAGAACAGCCTGGCCAGCATGGTGAAACCCCCATCTCTATGAAAACTACAAAAATTAGCTGGGCATGGTGGTGCATGCCTGTAATCCCAGCTACTTGCAAGACTGAGGCAGGAGACTCGCTTGAACCTGGGAGGCGGAGGTTGCAGTGAGCCGAGATCATGCCACTGACTCCAGCCTGGGCAAGAGACCAAGACTCCATTTCAAAAAAAAAAAGACAAGAAAAGACTATTCTTAAAAAAAAAAAAAAGAAAGAAAGAAAAAACTAGGTGTGTTTTTGCCATACAGTGTATAGTTCATAAAAAAATCTCATATAAATGCAAAATTGCCACATGTAGACTAATGTCTTCTTGGTACATTTAAATTTAGTTTGATTTTATTAACCTAGGTTAGTTTCCACTGGCACTGCCATTTCCAAAGACATAAACTCAGTATTTTCCAAAACTGATCCAAAACATTTCCTCAAAATCTTTGAATATACGAGTAAAATGTTACATATCCTGAGATGCGTTTTGCTCTTTAAAGTAATTCCATTTCCTGCTAACGACATCACAGTGTAATATTTACCTTCTAACTTTCATAGGCAAATGAAGCCTTAATTAGAATATTTCAAGTAAATAAACGTCTTTAAAGAGATTACGTAGCATTGTACTTAAAAGGATCACCAAGCTGGGCAAACTGGCTCAGGCCTATAATCCCAACTTTTTGGGAGGCCAAGGCAGGAGGATCATTTGAGATCCGGAGTTTGAGACCAGCATGGCCAATTATAGCAAGACCCAGTCTCTACATAAATTTTTTTTTTTTTTTTGAGACGAGTCTTGCTCTGTCACCAGGCAGGAGTGCAGTGGCTCAATCTCAGCTCACCGCAACCTCTGCCTCTTAGGTTCACGTGATTCTTCTGCCTCAGCCTCCCAAGTAGCTAGGACCACAGGCGCTGCCATCACGCCCGCCTAATTTTTGTATTTTTAGTAGAGACGGGGTTTCACCATGTTGGCCAGGATGGTCTCTATCTCTTGACCTTGTGATCCGCCCACCTTGGCCTTCCAAAGTGCTGGGATTACAAGCGTGAGCCACCGCGCCAGGCCCTCTACATAAATTTTTTTAAATTAGCCGGTGTGCGCTTACAGTCTCAGCTACTTGGAATAGAGAGCTATGATCATGTCACTGCCCCCAGCCTGGGTGTCAGAGTAAGAAATTCCCACTCAAAAATAGATAAATAAAAAATTTTTAAAGATAAAAGAACCAACAATCTCACCATTTACCTGAAATAAAAGCCCTTTGCCACATGGCACCCTGGGAAAATGTGTTTAATCAGATTTAATGTTAGAAAGGAAGTTATGTGACATTAACAGAAGAATTTTTAAAACTTAGGAGGGGCTCAGTGGCTCACGCCTCTAATCCCAGCACTTTGGGAGGCTGAAGCAGATAGATCACCTGAGGTCGGGAGTTTGAGACCAACCTGGCCAACACTGTGAAACCCCGTCACTCTAAAAATACAAAATTAGCCAGGCATGGTGGTGTGTGCCTGTAATCCCAGCTACTTGGGAGGCTGAGGCAAGTCATTGCTCAAACCCAGGAGACCGAGGTTGCAGTGAGCTGAGATCCCACCACTGCACCCCACCCTGTCAACGAGAGTAAAACTCCATCTCAAAAAAAAGAATTTTTAAAACTCAAACTAAGATACCTTTTTAAATTTGAGGTATTTTCTGTGATATCTGATTACGTAAAACAAGCTATTAAAATATGCCATTTTTAAGAATTAAATTTAATAGCACTCTAGGATCTAGGAACTATGCATTTCACAGAGGCACTCTCTCAGTGCTTAGTATGCAAAGAAAAGATGAGAAGATGAGAGCATTTTCTTTGCCCACTAATGTCACTAATTTGTGTTATTGGGTGATCATGTATCCTTACTTAAGGGATTAGCCACTGTTGTACCATTTTATTTCAGTGTTCCAAGAATTCCTTTGGAGATTAAAAACAAATCCTTGGAATGAGAATCCAATTTTTTTCGTCCAAAATTACTTCTTGGGACACCAGTGCAAAATATCAGAAATGAGCTAATCCCTTAAGAAAGGGATATTTGATAACTCAATAGCACAAATTAATTGTGAGAATGCTCAGGGAATCCAAATGCATTATAATTAATTTAATTCTTAAGAAATACATTGAATAATGTACGTAGTTAATCCCCATAAATGTAATCTAGTAGAGGGAAGGTGGGAGTTGGCGTTCTTGCCCTTCTTTGATCTTATAAGCCAATAATCAGCCTGAAGTTTCAGGAAGCAGCTCTAGAGTCGACACATTCATATATAAAAGATTGTATAAGCGTGTAAACTATACCGCAAAAAGATAAATATCATTTTCAGCAGACAAATACACAAAAACAGGTATGAACTGATAGCTCCCACTACCCAGTGGAATAAACTCTTCTGCAATAGAATGATTATGTTCTTCTATAAAGGAAAAGAGTCACATCATAGGGAAAAGAGCTTATTTGGTGAGTACATTTAAAGCTGAATGCGTATATTGTCTCTTGCGGACTTAATGACTCATTTTATTTTTCCCCCCAGAGGTCCAGAGTTACAAAAGCGTTATATTTTAAGTTGTGAATTCCTCATTACAGAAATGTTTTATGTACTACTGCATTCAGATTAAGCTTCTCTGGTGATATCAAAAAAAAATTAGTTATCACGTCTAATTTATGATCCACTTGGCATGCTTCAGTGAGACATTTAGCAAATAAGATTGGTGGGTTGTCATCTACCTTAATAATATCATAGCTGCTTAGGCCATGCAGCTTTTTTTTCAAACAAAAACTGTCAACGTCTCAAAGCCTTTTTCTTAAACCATTAGCAGCCCAAAGATAAGTGGTAAGCAGTCTAGAAAGAAAAGGGCTGTAGGTGAAATGTGGCTCTTCTATTAAAATTAAATGCAGACAGACAAAACTCAGAAAGCCCAATATTCATCTGGGCAACAGCTGAGTACTCCAGGTAAGTAGCTTCACAGGCTGTGGCCAATTTGTATGGCTTTCCCATACAACAATAACCTCTAAGAGAACATGAAGCACCATTCCATACAGCACAATCTTCATGCCAGCTCTGTCTTGCTTTCTTCTGGATGCTAGGTGAGAAAAGTTCCCATGGATTCTAGGAGGGAAAAGTGAAGCCTTGTTTTCCATCTTACTCCCACCTCTGTCTGTGTGACCTCATGTGATTAAGCTAAGGTCATTGTCCCTTCATTTGTCCTCCGATGAACAGCCATTGTTACTTTAGTACAAACATCCTGAATGCCTGGCCTGTGTGTGCACAAATGCACAACCCACGGTCCTGTCCCAGTTGCACAGGAAGTGGCCATCAGATTGAGGGAGTAACAGTAAATCATGAGAGGTTAAAAAACAATACAGAATAAAATAACCATGAATGGCGACCAAAAGCCAGCAGATGACTAACCCACTGATGAGCGCTTCAGACAAGAAGCTTTTATGGAGGAGGTGACTTGGAGGTGAGCAGGATGGAAGCCCGCAGAAAGGAGAAAGAGCTATTATCATACTCCCGTCTGGGTGACCACGTACTACTCACGTGCAAAAAGGAAGCACTAGATTAAGCACATTATTGCTCTCTCCCATCTTTCATACATGTGCTCTCTTTTGTTTTCCCAAAAAGAAGAGAGAAGACAAAAATGGTATGGCCAGAGCCTGGACCAGAAGGAAACCAACGGGGCAAACCCAGCACATCAGCTGTGGAAAAAGATCTGCCTGAGGCGGGTTCCCACTGGAAGCGCCACGAGAACTCAGGCAGGGATTCTTACAGCATCACACTCCACAGGAAGGGTGGTAGACCAGCAGGCTGGCTCACCACACCACCAGGGGGAAGGCAGACAGAGGACAGTTGAATGGGGAAGATGTCCTTGTGAGGTCTCGGATCATTCTTCAGTCCCCTAGCCTCAGCCACATCTTTTAGACGAATTCGTTGTTGATTTTCCTTCAACAAATAAGTGCCTACTATGTGACAAGCATAGGGCTTTCCTATTCTTTCTTTCTTTTTCTTTTCTTTTTTTTTTTTTTTTTTTTTTGATTTGGAGTCTCACTGTGTCCCCAGGCTGGAATGCAGTGGCATGATCTCAGCTCACTACAACCTCCACCTCCCAGATTCAAGCGATTCTCCTGCCTCAGCCTCCTGAGTGGCTGGTTCTACAGGCAAGCACCACCATGCCCAGCTAATTTTGGTATTTTTAGTAGAGAGGGGGTTTCACCATGTTGGCCAGGAAGGTCTCAATCTCTTGACCTCGTGATCCGCCCACCTTGGCCTCTCAAAGTGCTGGGATTACATGTGTGAGCCACCACACCTGGCATTCCTATTCTTTCTTAGTTTTAATTAAAAGAGATTGTGGCTCACAGTAGAACAGGCATTAAGCCAGCCAATATAGTCCAGGCACCATGGCTCACAACTATAACCCTAGCACCTTGGGAGGCCAAGGAGGGAGGATCACTTGAGCCCAGGAGATTGAGATCGGCTGGCATAACAGGCGAAAACCTGTCTCTACAAAAAAAGAATTTTATAAAAAATTAGTTGGATGTGGCAGTGCATGCCTGTAGTCCCAGCTACTTGGGAGGCTGAGGCAGGAGAATCCCTTGAGCCCAGGAGTTCAAGGCTGCAGTGAGCTATGATTGTGCCACTGCACTCTAGCCTGGACGACAGAGTGAGACCCTTCCCCTCCACCTGCCAAAAAAAAAAAGACAGCAGATATAGTAAGTGCAGAGAAAAAGGAGAGTCCTACCATGCATCTCTTTGTCTTTTTAGAGGTGCCAATTAATTTTGCTCATATATACCTTCCTTGTTTGTCAAATGGTGAAAGCAATTCATGCTTTATAATCTAGTATTTGGTTATGAACCCAAATGAAATATTTTGGGGTTTTGGGGTCTTGGAGGGTCTTGTTTTTAGTTTGTAGGTTTTACCTTATTTTTAACTGACACAATAATTGTACATATTTATGGGGTACAGTGTGATGTTTCAATGCATGTATACAATGTATAACGACCAAATCAGGGTTTTAAGCACACCTATCATTCCGGAGGTATTTTGAAGACTAATTAGCTAATTCCAAAAATACTTGGGGCTCCTGTGAGATACATGCTTCAGGCTTGGAGTATGAGCCTCCTCTTTATATCATCAGGTGTACTTAAATCCTCAGGTTGTCTGCCTTTTACATCCACAGAAGATGTATGGTTAAGTATTGTAAAAATTTCTGATCTTAGGATGCATTTAGCATGTGATACAGAGAACGCAAAGTATATGCAGCATGCAGGTGCAAAACTGCACAAATGCACACATTGAAGGTAAGCATCCCGAGTTTGTGATTTTAAGCTACTGAAGGCACAGAGCTCATTCACATTCTTCCTGCTGTGACTCATGGCTTTCACAGCAGAAAAGAATACTTTCTCTCCAGGAATCAATTATTTAATATCTTTCCAAATAAACACATCAAAAGCAAACAATAATACCTATTAGGGAAGAGATATGTAAGCCTGAGAGTTAAACATATCCTAACTGCTTTCTTACTAAATGAACAACCAGGTTATAAAACAGAATGCACAACCTTAAAAAGGAAAGAAATTCCGACATATGCTACAACATGGATAAACCTTGAGGATGTTATGCTAAGTAAGGTAAGGTAGACTGTATGATTCCACAGTTACAAGGCACTCTCTATGATTCTTAGTAATAAGAATTATAGAATCAGGGCTGGGTCCATATGGTGGCTCACACCTGTAATCGCAGCACTTTGGGAGGCTGAGGTGGGCAAATCATCTGAGGTCGGGAGTTCGAGACCAGCCTGACAAACATGGAGAAACCTCATCTCTACTAAAAATACAAAATTAGCCTTGTGTGGTAACACATACCTGTAATCCCAGCTACTCAGGAGGCTGAAGCAGGAGAATTGCTTGAACCCAGGAGGCAGAGTTTCTGGTGAGCCAAGATCACACCATTGCACTCCAGCCTGGGCAACAAGAGTGAAACTCCATCTCAAAAAATAGAGAGAGAGAGAGAGAGAGACAGAAAGTAGCACGGTATTTGCCAGGGGCTGGGAAAAGAGGAAAATGGGGAGTTATTGTTTAATGGGCAGAGAATTCCGGTTTTACAAGCTCAAAGAGTTCAGGAGATGGATGGTGGTGATGATTATACAACAATATGAGTATACCCAATGCCACTGAAGTGTATTAAACACTGGCTCTAAATGAATAGACTCCCCAGATAGGCTTTATGTGAGTAACATGGCTGTTTATTCACCTGGGTGTGGGTGGGCTGAGTCTGAAAAGAATGTCAGCACAGGGTGGTGGGATATGAGTTGGTTTTATAGGTTTGAGGCAGACAGTGGAAAGTTCAGGGCAGCTTTTGCAAGCTGGAAGGGGGTTGTAGGGTCTCAAGGTTGACCAAGGTTGCCTTATCAGTTGAGCTGGGAATAAGGAACAATAGAAGAATGTCTCAAAGTTAATTAGGCGCCCACAGGGGTTGATCATTCTTCTCCTTTTTGTGGTTTTTCCAGTTAACATCAGACTTTCTAGTTCCAGGAACTCATCTGGAGAGTACCTGTGGGTCACAGAGGTTACCATGCAGTCCACGGTGCAGTCAGTTAGCCTAAAAGACCTTACAAAGTGTGTGCTTAAAAAGGCAAAGTTTATGTGATGCATATTTTATCACAATTTTTAGAAATAGAAGGCAATGGAAATGTATACAGTGAAATGACATGGTAACTGAAATTTGCCTCAAAATATTAATGGGAGAGGGAGTTAGGTAGGGATAAAATAAAGTTAGCCATGAGTTGCTCATTGTTAAAGCCAGGTGATAAGCACAAGAGGTTTGATTATATGCTGTTTGCTTCTCTTGTACGTGTTTGAAATTATCCATTAATTTTTAAGTTTAAGAAAAGGAACCCCAAAATGTAGAGCAGGATCACAATTTTGTATTCTTTGAAAGATTATCTGCTTATGTACGCATGGAACAGGACTGCATGAGCATGCAATACTTTCTAAATGAAAATTAAATTAATTAAGGCTGGGCACAGTGGCTCATGCCTGTAATCCCAGCACTTTGGGAGGCCAAGGCAGGCCGATCATCTGAGGTCAGGAGTTCGAGACCAGCCTGACCAACAAGGAGAAACCCCGTCTCTACTAAAAACACAAAAATTAACTGGGCATGATGGCACTTGCCTGAAATCCCAGCTACTCAGGAGGCTGAGGCAGGACAATCATTTGAACCCAGGAGGTGGAGGTTGCAGTGAGCCAAGATCAAGCCACTGCACTCCAGCCTGAGTGACAGAGTGAGACTCCATCTCAAAAAAAAGAAAAAAGAAAATTAAATTAATTAAATATTTTTAAAATATATTAAATAAAATGTAATGTTTTATTTACTTAAATAAAACAATGAGTGGCTTTTTTTTTCAAGAGTTACACAGGTCACAAAATAACACTTGGCAATTTTAGAAGCATCAGCGTGGACTCTCATGGTCTCTGGTCCTGAACTGAAGCAGGGAGCTTTGGTTCTGGGAAGCACCCAGCTGCCACTCTAGCTCCTGCCCTCCTGTGCTCCTAGAACAGATGCACACAGACACATTCTTCTGTTAGTTCCCCTTCCCCAGGTTAGATTGATGAGGGGACGCAACTAAGCCCTGGGTTGACCCCTGGGAGCAGGGCCATTGGGGGCAATCAGTAGGGCTCTGCCCCAGGCTGTCTCTCAGCAAACAGCCCAGGCACTCAGGCTGGAAAGAGCCTTGTCAACCCACCCCAGGCCAGGCCTCTTTAAAAGCACTCAAAAAGAGGCCACAATTGTGGCTCTTTGCATTACAATCAGCCCAAGGCAGAGAGCTAGAAATGGTCTCCATGCGTAAATTTTCTGTTTTACAATGAATATTGTATACTAACATCGTATATGTATACACACATATTTTTAGGTCTTCCGTTCTAGCATTAATGTATTTCGTGAACGCTAGAATATTTCACCTTCTACAAAATAATAATGCATGCCACTTGGTCATCCAAAAAGAATTCTAGGGTTTTTTGTTTTTTGGTTTTGTTTTCAGACAATCTCACCCTGTCTCCCAGGCTGGAGTGCCATGGCGGGACCTCGGTTCACTGTAACCTCCACCTCTCAAATCCAAGCGATTCTCCTGCCTCAGCCTCCCTAGTAGGTGGGATTACAGGAGTGCACCACTATACCCAGGTAATTTTCAGTAGAGACAAAGTTTCACCATGTTGGCCAGGCTGGTCTTGAACCCCTGACCTCAAGTGATCCTCCCACCTTCACCTTCCAAAGTTTAGGGATTACAGGCATGAGACACCGTGTCCAGCCCAAGGAATTCGAGGTTTTTTATGAGGCTGTATGTATAATGATATCCCTCATATAGAAACTATTTCTCACAATATTTATGTGTGGTTACCTCTGAAGCATAATTCAACTAGGAAGTTGAATTACACTCATTATTTAGTGAGGAAGGACAAAATTACATTACCTTTCCTCAAAAAAAAAAAAAAAAAAGACTGTACAATAGAAGTGTTTTGGAAGCCCCATGTAAGATATTATCATTACAAAGACAACTGGAAAATCCCAAGTGGAAGTTGACCAGAACACTCTGGCTCCTGGGAAACATCAGGAATAGTCTGAGGATCGATAGTCAGTCCTGGGTTTCCAGTCTCAAGTAGTGGTGATCCAGCATGGAGAGGAAGAGAACGACCAGAGAGAGAAGTAACTATGAAGGTATTTTCCTAAAAATATTGAAAAGCATGTGTGTCTTTCTATGTTAGATTCACCTTTTTCTATCCAGGGAAGGCAGGCATGATCCCTGGTCCCCAAGGGTTGCTCTGTAGCAAGACCAGGTACAGATGCAACCGGTGCATTTTATTGGGTAATACAGCCACAACTCACTCAGCATCTTTGCTGGATGGTGAAACCAGCACAGGTGCACCAAAACGTCTCTTGAAGAAGGCTCCTCGTGCCTGTAATAGCTTCCTCATTTCTGTCCCTTAGCAGTCTAAGAATAGACTGGAATAGATGCACAGGTGACTTCCAAGAAATACTAGAGAAAATAGGACTTGGGAGCAGATTCTTCTGCCCCAGAATCTGTCCCTTACCAAAAATGTCGCATGATCCTAAAATCTAGCAAAGCTATTTAAATTAAAAGCAAAGAGTTTGAAACCTGTATCACAGATTCTTTTTTTCCACATTCTGATCATATTTTAACAGTTTCATTGGATTGTTAAGACCTGCCTTAAATATCCCCAGGACAGATACAGTAATCAGTGTCACCTATTTTTTGTATGAGGCCAATAGTGAATTTCCCAATCACTGACCACATTCCTATTGTTTCTGAGATGAGTTCCAGTGGATACCACTTTTGGACACAGTAAGAGGCTGATTTGGGTTCCACCTTCATTCAGATGTCTGCAGAGGTTGACCAAATCACTTCGCCCTTCAAGGATGAAATGTCCACCTTTGCAAAATAAAGAGGTTGATCATTTCCAAAGTCCTTTCCAACTCCAACATTCTACAATGATTCCATAAATAAATATTAGATGACAACTTGTCATTGTTTTAATGGTAGAAATTTGAGCCAACAATTTAGCCTACAGAGACAATGACCTGAGCAGAGTCAGCCCTTGAAACGAGAAATCTGCAAAACCACCGGGAAAGACAGAACAAAAACCCTTGACAGCAAGAAGCTAAATTGAGCCTCTTTTTCCACTTTTCATTCACTTAGGGACCTCTTGCCCAGCTGATATGTCCACCTTCCACAAATACCCAGAAAGGAAACACATACTATTTTTTTCGACTACAAGCCATGTGTCATTTGGCTGAATTTTCATTTTTTAATAAGCTCTCTTATCATTAAGCCTCTCTCATTTTAACTTCTTTGCATCCTTCCAACAACTGTGTAATGAGGACGCAGTAAAACCCAAGCACGTAATAAGAGCAAATTACTCCTTTTAAAAAGCTGACCTGAAGTTCTAGTTTACTAACCGAAATGACTGGAGTCGAGCATATTAGTCCTTTAACCTTTTTATTACGTATATCCATGAAAACAATTAAAGCTGGGATTTCTTTCCAGTGTATTATCATTTTCTCTTCCCCCTGGCCTTTTTCCATCACATTTCAAAGAATTTACATGATATCCACTGCAGAGTCTCTCGTGTTCCATTCTTTTCCCTCCTTTCCTCTTAACGACTGTCATCCTTTTAAGGTTAGCCAACCATGGGCTATCATTATACACCAGCCGTGCAGTCGGGTGGGAACAGCAGCCCCAAAGAAGAAGAAAAAAAAAAAAAGAAACGAAAGGAGAAAAAAGTTGCAGGGTGGGGGCATTTAAAGCTCCTCATAAAATTAAATCTTAGATTTAAATTCTCCCCCATATTTTATTGTCTTTTCTTTTCTTTTTCCTGTGGTAAATGGTAATTAGAGTCAATAATCTTTTGCTGAGAGAGCACCTTGTCTTCACAGTGTTTATATCATCATCATCAAAGATCTGCCTTAAGGCCCTGGCGTGTTAATAATTTAAGGTGTGCACAGCCTAGTTATAGCAGGAAGCCTAGTTATTGAGTTTGTAAACCAGCCGATGATTTATGGCAACACCTTTCGTGAGTCATGCTCATTAAATAAAATACTTCGGTTTAATAAGGAACATGGGGTACACAGTTCTTCCCGTTACAGGGTGAGTGTGCAATTGGAGATTGTTGAGTTTGGTCGCCAGGTTCACCAGCGCTATTTTGTCTTAATTGTGTTGGCAGTGGAGGGAGGGAGGCCCATGTGTGAGTGTACCTCTGTACACGTATGCATAGCGAGTTGGCCTTCTTCCTCCCCGACAGAGGAAGAAGGCTACGGGTCTAGAGCTTTCTCTCGCCTGAGAAGCTGTATCACAGAAGCCAAACCCTCTGATAGAACGTTAAATCTTTCTCTAAAAGGCTACTAATTAAGAAACCAGAAATGTTCATGGAAATAAAATTACAAGAAAAAAATCAATATACGGTTGTTAAATGTAGCCCGCATTTAAGAGCCATAACCATATTTTACTGTTAAATGCTATGGTTTACTCATTAGGAATTCCTAAGCAGACTGAGACAGCAAAAGGCAAACATAGCATTCTGGTCCATTTAAAAGAAAATTTGTAGGCAAGGGACACTTTTTGGCTTTTTAATGTTCCATATCTGAGGCTTTGGGAAAAAAAAAATCTGAATCATTTAGGTGGATGTACTGCTTCCAAACAAATGCGTTCCAGTAGCCACTTACACTTCTACTATTCTGAATTAATTGATCAGAGCATGAAGTGGGCGCTGAGGAAAGTGAGCAGCTACACTTGTTTTGTTTCACAGATTCCATACAAAATGAAGTTTGAGGCCAGGTATGGTGACTCATGCCTGTAATTCCAGCACTTTGGGAGGCCGTGGCTGGAGGATCGCTTGAATCCAGGAGTTCAAGACCAGCCTGGGTAACATAGAAAGACCTTGTCTCTACAAATAATTTTTAAAATTAGGGCCAGGTGCGGTGGCTCACACCTGTAACCCCAGCACTTTAGGAGGCCAAAGGGGGTGGATCATGAGGTCAGGAGTTCAAGACCAGCCTGACCAAGATGGTGAAACCCTGACCCTGCTAAAAATACAAAAATTACCTGGGCGTGGTGGCGCACACCTGTAGTCTCAGCTACTCAGAAGGCTGAGGCAGGAGAATTGCTTGAACCAAGGAGGTGGAGGTTGCAATGAGCCAAGATCATGCCACTGCACTCCAGCCTAGCACCTGGTGATGGAACAAGACTTTTGTCTTAAAAAAAAAAAAAAGGAAAAGAAAAAAGTTATATAAGCAGAATCACTGAAATAAAAATCAATCACATTCATTTCATACGCTAAATATAGCCAGTGAGTTTTACCAGCTTTCTTTAGAAAATAAATGTATCTTCAAAGGGAGCTGCCACAGCCAGGGGGTCTGCTGAGTAAGTAGGTATACTTCGTGGTCTCTGTTTTACTATGGATAAAATGGCTAATCTGAGTTTCGAATTACAGTGCTTCCTTCCCAGGAATCCTACCTGCTTTTAGTCTGGGGCTCAGTTTGCACAAGCTGTCGAACCGTTGCCACTGTTTGTCGATATGGCTTCCATATTCAGAAACCCCACATGCTACTCAAGATGAGGAAGCACCTCATAGCCTGCCCTGATTTTAAATAAAGTTCTAGATTTTGCTTTGATAGTATAGGATACTATGTTCTTTTTATGATGAAAGAAGCATTATGAAATAATGCAAAAATGCACAGTAAACACTTCCACTGAGCAATTTCTGCAAAATTATCCCCAAACCACAGAAGTCAGTAGATTTTTTGTTACGCTAGGTATCAGAAATGACCCAGTGTCCAGGCAGGGCACGGTGGCTCATGCCTGTAATCCCTGCACTTTGGGAGGCCGAGGCAGGCGGATCACCTGAGGTCAGGAGTTCGAGACAAGCCTGGCCAACATGGTGAAACCCGTCTCTCCTAAAAGTACACAAAAATTAGCCAGGCGTTGTGGTGGGCGCCTGGAAGCTGAGGCAGGAGAATCGTTTGAACCTGGGATGTGGAGGCTGCAGTGAGCCAAGATCGCGCCATTGCACTCCAGCCTGGGCGACAAGAGCAAAACTCTGTCTCAAAAAAAAAAAGAAAGAAAGAAAGAAACAGCATGACCCAGATTCCCAAGTATGGTCCATTTTATCCAACCTCAAATTTTTTATTTTATTGTACTTATTTATTTATTTGTATTGTTCCTTGTGGGATAGGGCTACTCCATAGGCAAGGTGCCCAGAGCAGCAAAGCCTCAAAATATTAAGAAGACTTACCTTACTTATTTCTAAGACCTATTTTATTCCTTCCTGCACAGAAATCTTGTACAGAGAAGTCATTTCACATTGAAGCACTTTATTCAAAATATTTTAGGCCGGGTGCTGTGGCTCATGTCTGTAATCCCGGCACTCTGGGAGGCTGAGGCAGGTAGATCATGAGGCCTGGAGTTCAAGACCAGCCTGGCCAACATGATGAAACCCTGCTGGAAATACAAAATGCCTGTAATCCCAGCTACTTGGGAGGTTGAGACAGGAGCATCGCTTGAACCCGAGAGGCGGAGGTTGCCGTGAGCCAAGATTGAGCCATTGTACTCCATCCAGCCTGGGCAACAAGAAGGAGATTCCGTCTCAAAAAAAAAAAAAATCAAATTCTAAGTGGTCTTGTGGGCATTTTAATAAGCAACATTTATAAGACAAATCAGACTGTAAGCTTCTAGCAGACCAAAAATAGGCACACGTATTAGTTTCTATACTATATGTAACAGTGTCATATAGTTAAGTTCTTACTAAATGGTGATTGTATTCACAGGTCCCATGCTATTATTTCATGCCTCCTTAGGTTTGGCAATGCTTTCCTTTCCTGTAATGACCTACAGATCTGGCTTGCACATGATTTTTACAATTTCAGCTTTGATTTCAGAAATGTTATATGTTGAAGAATTAAATAGCTACAAGTCCATAATAAAATCTGTGCATGTGTGTTTGTGTGTGCACTCTCATAAACTTGCTTTAAGACCAGGAGACTGAGGCCCTTGAGATTTTAATAAATATGTCCAGGGTCATGTAATTGTTGGTTACTTTGATTCATCTACTAATGAAAACATAATTATCATTCTTTGTGTTCTTACAATACTTTTCCTTTCAGGGTCTCGAGTTCTTTAGTGTTTCACACCAGCTTTTTTGCCCTCAGCCTTAGTGGAGGAGCAGATCCCTGCAAGCAAACAGCTACATCCCCACGGTGCCTGTAACAATTCACAGTATGTGCAGTTCCTAAACCCCACTCTGAGGAAGGACCTTCAAATAAAGCCCCTCCCATGTAACTCATCTAAGATGAGTCTCTGTTTCACTGTAGGGTAAATCATGTTTGAGTTCTTGGAAATGTCTCCTCATTTTCTGTTCTTGCAGTTCCACGAATAAGTATCCCAAAATAAGGGCAAAACATGAGCATTTTGAAAACATTTGTTTTCCAACCTGCCGGCTGCATTTTCCACCAAGACATTGGACACGCACTGGGCCTGAGCCCGCACATTCTCCACAGGCCAATTGACGTCAGTGGGAGCTTGGCCTTCTCAAAGACAGAGGCAAAGATAATATTTGCAAAGTCAGCTTTGCAAAATTCAGCTTTTTCCCCCTTTGTTGCAGATAGAATGATAAGGCTGGGACCAGCGGAGATAACGTTTTCACAAGGGGTTCCCTGGCTGAACTCTCCTACCAAATTCGAGGAAATCAGTCTTTAAGAAAACCGGACGAGCCACTCATAATGGCCTGTCCACCACACCTGTCTGATAGCATCTCAGCTACTCCCTTCAAAGACAACAACGGGCTAGCAATTTTTTTAATGCCTCTGTTAGAATACAGTGCATTTTCCTCACTGCACCCAAATGTCAGCACGATGGAAAACAGACTGTTTATGCCGACCCAAGGATAAATATTTACGAGCCAGCAAATACAAACCCTGTCCAAGTCGACTGGTCAACAAGCCATCTTCTAGGAGAGGGACCCATCTTAAGAAGGGTGTGTATTTTCTGACGTCAGCCATTTTGCAAGGGGACATTCGGGGACACTATTGTCAAAAAGAATCCTCTGTTTCACAGGCTACGTAGCAGCAACTGCCATACCAAATATATTTTCTGCCATTCCTGAATCTCAGACAGAGACTTCTCTCTCCAGAAATAAAATCAAAGAGAGTCTGGGGGGATAAAACAGTGGTGGAGAGATAAAATCTTTAAAATGTTGCATTCAGAGTTTTTCTGTTTTCCTCCCTTTACTTTGTGTTTGGACAGTGACTGCCGTGGCTGGCAGTCCCCTCAGCCACCCTGAATGTATAGCTGCCTTCAGTGCCCCAGGGCCAGAAGAGATTTCTTTACTGGAGATGCAATCAGCCCTAACCAATCAGTAAGAAGGGTTAATCAGCTGATCGATTGGTCCCCGAGCTGCCGGGACCTGGCTCCTCTCTGACTGGCTCTAGCCTGGCCTTGGGGTAAGAGGTTGGGAACTTTTAATTATCCACAGCAGCCACTGCTCTGATTGAATGGTCAATGGGTTTACTACTGAGGCGGCGCTGCTTGAATAATAATAGAAAACAATGTGAACGCCGGCCAGTGCAAACACAGGGCCAGAAAAGGCACTTGGTTATGTAGAATGCACGTTAAGACGAGTTAATTGCCTGGCAGAAACCAAATTTCAAAGGTCTGAAAGGTGTTTTATCGAAGTGGGGTAGATGCTGGGGGAGGCAGCAGAGAGACCGAGTTTTTTTCTTGTGTGACTCTTGGGTCTGTGACCATTGCTGGCTACACAGTGTTGCCCCAGGACAAAGGATAACTCGCTTACCCCAGTGGTTAAAAAATGATCACTGGAGGAAATCCGTATTTGGACATTTGCAGGCACTGTCAGGGTTTAATTATTTTTCTTTGTAAACTTCCTCGAAAAATAATCATTCCCTAGTTCCACTCTGTAAGATGTGCTCATGTGGTGGGGAGGTTGGATGGCATAATTAAATCATGCCAAAAAAAATATAAGTTGACATCCAAAGGTTTTTACAAGCTTTGCTCGACTGTGTGTTGTAGAGATCTTTCTACTTCACGCTCCCCAAGCAGAATAAATCATCAACCCAATAACTCACTATATAATATGCTGATCTTTCCTTTCCCTGGTAAAACAGCTCACTCATAGTGGTTCCTTCTTTCCTTGAAGATGAAAACCAGCAAGTGCCTCAGAATAAAAACGTTATCTGTGTTCAAGTCCTCTGAGAGTGTCACATTGGAGGCAAATGCCCCAAAAGGGCAAAATAACCAGCCAACAGTTACTCTATGTCCTGGCAGCGGGGTTAGCAAAAGATGTAAGCAATTTCATAGAGCTGCTGAAAAGGAAAAAAGAACAGTGCATTTGGCACAGAGACCCATGTTTGGAGGGGTGGTGGGATAAGGCAACTAGACTCCTCTGGATGGTGTCCCCTGGAATCCTGGTCAAGATTTCCAAATTATCAGACATCAGAAATCACCCTATTTCAGCAGATTCCACGTTAAAAATGTGCCTTTCTCCAGTGATCTCACATAAACACGAGAGCTCATCAGCCTCTGCCGGAGTCATTACTATTTATATTACCATACCCTGGCTGTGTGCAGTCAATTCATAATTGTCCAGTTTTTCTAATTAATCACAAAAGATTTTTGTTTTGCCCGCAGCTAGTTCTGGGGTGACTCACGACGGCAAGCCAAAGCTCATACATCAAACACAGGCCCTCTCTCACTCCAGCCTTCTGCTGGGGAAGGCTGCTCTGCGCCTCTAGACCAAAGAAGCACACACTGGGCATGTGCGGCCCCGGGCACAGGAGAAGCCGGAGATCTGTCCTCTACTGTGTGACTTGTTATTTTTATCTGATGCTTGCATTCTCGGACCACATCAGATCCAAAGAGCACGGCCAGGTTTCTAAATTCAGAGCCCTGCTGCTCTGGTTCCTGTTCCTCCCTCTCTTCTGTCTTCCTCCTCGTCATCTTTTATCACATTGTTTAAGACTGTAGTGCTTCCAAAAGAGAGACTGGGACATCATTTTTCATATTCTTCAGTCCTTTCAATGGTGACCTTTTATGGAGGCAGCAAGAAAGAATGTCACCAGAAGAAGGAGGGAAAAAAGCACAGCTTCTGCATTTTATTCCACCAAATCCACAGCAAGGCAGGGCAGGAGGAAGTATCCGATTAATGTGTAGTTTATCCTACTGAAAGGTGTTTCAGCAGGTGACCCGTTGGAAACGCAGCTGGTGCAAATAACCTCTAGGATTGCTAGGAAGGGGCCCAGGGCCGCCTGAGTCACAGCAGCCAGGTTTGCCTTATAGAAATGATCAGAGGGTCAGCTGGAAGGAGGCAGGCACAGACTGGCCTGTGTAACCTGCATTGCATGTGAGGAATTTCATGGTGAGATCAATCTGTCTGGAAGATCTCAACTGATCACAGTCGGTCTGCGTTGGTGTTGGCACAGGGTCGGCACAGTGATAGGAGAAAGCCTGGCACTTGCTCTATGAAATCTGCAGGACTCAAGCAGATGCTTCGGAACTGTCAGATGACTCCTAGCTGCTGATTTTGTATATTGATTAATTTTGCAGGCCTCATATACTTATGACTATTCTTGATATGTCCTGATAGTAGATATAGTCCATACAGCACTAGACATGCACATTTCCTTCTGTAAGGCACTGTTTGCAAGGCCGCAATGCTCCCACCTGCCCATCTCCCCAAACCCCACTTGTCCTTTAGGTCTAACTAGATATCACCTCTGCTGAGAAGTCAGTCTCCCCTGACCACTCACCCTCCATCCCCAGCCACCTGTTCCCACCACCTGTGAGATGCGTCTTTTCTGCACTCCCGTCAGAGCATGCTGCCTCTGTCATAGCACACGTCACAGGCTGTTGAAATTGCTTTGGTACCTGCCTGGTTCCCCCAATGGCTGTGAGCCCTGTATGAGGAGGGATCATGGTGCTCATCCTAAGCTCGGCGCATGATTCCATGTGTGGCTCTAGGAGGGAAATACCTCAAAGCAGAAGAGATTCATCATCGGATGGGAAGGTCACAGTGAGTGTGAAGGAGAACGATGATAAAACGTAGCTTTCTAGACTTTTTTTTCCCAAGTTATTTACCTTTCTAGGGCTACCTTCGCCTGCCTATCCCCTCACTGCTGCCCTATTCTGTTAACTTTAGAGAATTAAGTCTCCCACGCCAGCCCGCATTCTTTAGTTCATTTTGAATCATAATAACAATAAAAATGAAGAGTGCTCTTATTGTCTCCTGGTTAGGGAGAACCAAACATACCTGGAGTTGTGTTTTGGCTCTTGGCTTTCTCCCTTCCTGCAACCTATTTGCATATATGAGGAGGGGGGTGGGGAGGGGGGACATCAAAGGGACAGCTGCTTGTTTGATCTAATTAGCCTATTTTTCATTCTTTCCAAAAACACTGGGGAAGGGGAATTCCAGATAGTCCTGGGATCTCTGTGAGGCAAATTTGTTTTTTTTAGACAGGGAGGCCTGGATTTATTTTTAACACAATGGCTGCACCATTAACGAAAAACTGAGATCGCCAACCCTTGGATTTCATATTAATTCACGTATTTTTATTGAGCACTTGCGGTGTTTTGGCACACATTGAGGGCTCTGGGCAGCCAGCACAGGTGTGACCCCTACTCTTATTTATAAGCAAACATCAAGCTTGTTAGTCTTCTGGGGAGACAAACCTCCACAAACTATTACAAGCCTAGAAAGGTAGATAACTTGGTGTCATGGAAGGATATTCAGGCACAGTGAAATCTTGCAATGGAAGGGACCCGCATGGTCTGAGGAGGAAGCATCCCACAAAACCAGCAGGAAGTTCCCTAGTTGTGAAGGATGACAAGGCTAGAAGGGCTCCCAGCAGATGGAAATGAGTGAGCTAGGCTCCCTTCTGGAGAAGGAGGAGGAAAATGTCCACAGCTGGGGCACGGAAAAGAAATGGAAGCTCAGCTCCCCCAGTCACTGAGATCTCCATAGGGAGCGCCTTGTACACCACAGAAAAAAAGTTCAGTCATGTCCCAAGGACACTGGGGAAGCGCTAAAGATGGGGTTTTAAACAGGTGCATTCAAGACTCAGATTTCCGTAGTCCACAAGGCTCTCTGGTTGGGGTGTGGAGGTCCGAGAGAGTCAAGATGGGGATGGGGGAGTAATCAGGCAGCCCCTGCAGAGGTCTAGCGAGAAATCATGGCAAACTGGATGGGAGTGGCCACCGTGGGAATGAGGGACGTGGCGGGTTTTCCGTGGGGATGGAGGGACCTGGGCGGGTTTTCCGTGAGGATGAGGGAAGTGGCAGGTTTTCAGTGGGGATGGAAGGACCTGGGCAGGTTTTCGAGGTTTTCAGAAGAAGTTAAGAGAAGGTGAAAGAAACATGAATGGTGGAACTCTCCGGAAGAACAACTAAGATTTATTTCTTCAACATTTCAAGTGTTCAACTCTGCTTTGTCTAGTGACTTTAAGCCTAAGAAATCTGAAGCTTAATGCGTTGGTAAAAGTAAGTTAGGGGTGAAACAGAGGCACTCACTACTGCTGACCGAAACAAGGCCCAGCTGAGGACATTTCCCTTTTTTTTTTTTTTTTTTTTAAAAAAAAAACAGGGTCGCCCTTTCACTAGGCTGGAATGCAGTGGCGTGATCTCAGCTCACTGCAACCTCTGCCTCCTGGGTTCAAGAGATTCTCAGCCTCCCAGGTAGCTGGGATTCATTACGGGCGCACATTTGTATTTTTAGTAGAGATGGGGTTTCACCTGGTTCGCCAGGCTGATCTCGCTTTCTTTACCTGATGATCCACCCGCCTTGGCCTCTCAAAGCGCTGGGATTCCAGGCATGAGCCACTTCACCTGGCCTGTTCTTATCTCTCTCTCTCTCTCTTTCTCTCTTGCACACTCGCACATTCACACCTATTTGGTGCCAAAAGAGACCTTATGCAGCAATCTGATTCACTTTATAATACTGACCTACACCCATCCCACCCCTTAGCCAAATACAGGAGTGTTCCACTTCCCCTGCCACACACAATTCACTCTTCATTCTGGTCCAGGAGGCACCTGAGGGCCGTGTGAAAGCCCATTCTCTTCTCCAGACTTAAGTTTCTCCCTTGTTACATTGGAGAAAAA
Source organism: Callithrix jacchus (assembly GCF_049354715.1). Taxonomy (NCBI): domain Eukaryota; kingdom Metazoa; phylum Chordata; class Mammalia; order Primates; family Cebidae; genus Callithrix; species Callithrix jacchus. The sequence goes on along the minus strand of NC_133505.1, from coordinate 20,112,458 downwards.
TAGAAATCGTCTTTATTCAATTATTTGCAAGTGGCATGAGTAGTGATCAGGTAAACCAAATTGAACTCTGAAGGCCAATCCCCTAAAACCACAGAAAATTCTTCTCTAAGAGTGATTCTGAGTTCCAGCCTCCTCCACCCTCCCCACCCCACTCTCTCCTGGTGACAGCAACGAGAAACATTTGGATCAGGAAGTTACTGACGTCAGAGAATTGCCACCGATACCCTCAGAATAGTCACCCAGAAAGAGAATTTTAAATCTACCTGAAAATTCTAGAAGTAAAATTATATTATCTGAGACTAAAAGTAAGTTAGGAATTAAATATTGACCGTAAGGGCACTTCATATCAATAACAATGCTAGGCACAGGTAAGTATCTTATCCAGTTTCTAGTTGCATTTTTTCCCTTATTTGTAATATCCTAAATAGCCAATTTTTCCTTCCCTGGTAAAGGATTCTGAATTCTCAATATAAGCCTTTTTTTTTTTCTAATAAAGAATAGCTACACAAGTGGCTTTAAATTCTCTAATGCTCATATAATAGGGATCTTGATGCTAAAAACAGGCCCTCTCCCAGGTAGCCGCATAACAGTAAATTCCCTTCCTACCCATCTTGAAGGAGTTTTGAAAAATGAAAGAGTATAGCTTCATATTTTAAACTACCATTTGTAATTTTTTAAAAAATCTCTGGCCAGGCGTGGTGGCTCACCCCTGTAATCCTAGCACTTTGGGAGGCCGAAGAGGGCAGATCACCTTAGGTCAGGGATTCAAGACCAGCCTGGTCAACATGGCAAAACCCTGTCTCTACTAAAAATACAAAACTTAGTCAGGCATGGTGGCATGCACCTGTAATTCCAGTTCCTTGGGAGGCTAAGGCAGAGGAATTGCTTGAACCAGGGAGGCAGAGGTTGCAGTGAGCTGAGATTGCACCATTGCACTCCAGCCTGTGTAACAGAGCAAGACTCTGTCTCAAAAAAAAAAAAAAGATCGTGTAAGTGAAAGAAAGACTCTTAAACCCAATCCATCTCTTTCTTCATTTAACCGAGATTGTGTATACGGAATAACAAAATTCCAAGTCAACAGAAAGATGGGTGGGAATGGCGTCTTAGAGCCTGTCGAAAAAGGATTTGAACTCTAGCGTGGACACAAACATGGGGCAGGGCAAGGAGTCGATAGAGGAGAACCCCCTCAGCATCATTCCTGGACATCAGACTAAATACTGAAAAGTAAGAAAGGATAGGCCAGGCGTGTGGCTTACACCTGTAATCCCAGCACTTTGGGAAGCCAAGGCAGGTGGATCACTTGAGGTCAGGAATTCGAGACCAGCCTGGCCAACATGGTGAAATCCCATCTCTACTAAAAATACAAAATTACCTGGGTACGGTGGTCTATCACTGTAATCCCAAGTACTCAGGAGGCTGAAACAGGAGAATCGCCTGAACCTGGGAGGCAGAGGCTGCAGTGAGCCGAGATCATACTATGGCACTCCAGCCTGGGCAACAAGAATGAAACTCCATCTCAAAAAAAAAAAAAAAAAAAAAGGAAAGAAAGGATATAGGAAAACACTGGGGATTTGATTAGAGAGATATTTTTGTAGGAACAAAAGAGTTCCTCTTTTCCGATCATTAAAAGCATTCTTTATTTTCCCTTTTTAACCTGTGCTTCCAATTCTACCTCTTACCCAGGAATCTGCTCCTAGCTTCTTCTCCACATATGGGAACCTGATCTGGGAAGAGGCCTTCTGGAGAAATCTGTCTTGTGCTGATTGGAAAAAGCCCTGTGAAACCTCAAGCACAGTCCCTGATCTGTCTGTGTACCTGAGCACATGGCTATAAATCCTGGACTATGGATGCTGTAATCCCAAAGTGCTGGCTGGGATTACAGGCGAGAGCCACCCCGCCTGGCCCGTGCAGCTTTCTAGGAGTGCTGGGATGTGTAAGCAATGACACTTAGCTGAGGTGTAGGAAGGCGGTGACTTCCCATCCTACCTCTTCTTTCCGCTTGTTGCCATTCCTTTTTTCATTTTTACTTCCAGGTTTTCAGTCAAAGGAAAACGATACTTTCATGGATTTAAACACATGGCCTCAAAATAACAATCTAAGCCAAAGTCAACCTTCAAACACTTGCTCTTCGATGAGTCATTTTCTACAGTATAGAAATTATAACTACAACTCAAATTTTTAAAAAAAAACGCACAGCATCTCATTGAAAACTCACCTCTCCTACAACTTCTGAAGAATTGCTGATGAGTCAGGGTAAGGCGGGAACCTGAAAACTCAAGTCGCTTTAATTCAGATTCTATGACTTTTCATCCTTTAGCTAAAGCTGCAATTACAGAGAAGACTCTCAATCACCAGTATTCTGGAAGTGAGTCATCAGATGAACTGGGAATGAAGCTATTACTGAGTGTCTGCTCTTCAGAGACAGAGAGGAGTGGACTGAAGCGGAGTTTTTGCTGATTTATAAGCATTAAATCAGATGAGGATAATGGAAAATATGCCTAGCTTTCTTATAACACCATATGAACAGCAATCATTCTCCAATACCTTAGAGGAGTAGCTCACAACACGCAGGTAATGTAAGCAGCAGGAAAGGAGGTTGAAAGTGACTTTCTGTCATCCCGGCATTAGTGGAACGGTAAGATGAATGTTGCGTCTTGAAATGCCTCGAATTTTTTTGCCTGCTATTATTAACCTTGCATGCTTCTAAGCAGCACGGGGTCCTGGAGAAAAAGGTTATAACAAGTGGATATTTGAGGGCAGAGATTGCTATCAAAGGTAAGCTGAATTGTATTTGCTTCCTTTAACCTTCCTTTGTGCTTGCCATCCACTATTTTGATGCAGCAGCTCCTTCCAGTTAGAAAGGCTTCACAAATGCAGCAGCTAAATGGAGCTGGGTTCAGCGCACTGTTACATTCAAATAAGGTTCTTTGAGTGATTAAACCTTCGCTCCTCCAAGACAATGGGACAGTGCCCGTCAGAGAACTGCTGATGGGCGTGTCCTCAATGCCAGCTGCAAACATCCTAAGGGACTTCGTGTTTTATAGCATCTTCTCTCTCCTGCTACGGATCCTCCACTCTGATTTTTCTTTTTATCGGGCTAAAGAGGATATATATTATCACAATGGCTTTATACCCAATGTGTACAGGCCAACACAAATAAGGGTATTACAAGTTAAAGAACCGTACCTCAGGCACCATTTTATTAGAACTAGTGTTCACATCAAACAATACATCCTAAGTACTTTATATTCAGCGTGGACAAATCATTTGCCTGAGGATTAGGTGTTGTACCATTGAAATGTAATCCTGCTGTTGATTTTTTTCGTAACTGCCAAACCAAACATGGTCAAAGAAGTAACTCTAACAGCTGCAACAGGAGCAACCTTAGCCTACATTTCAAGCATAAAATCCAAACGGAAGCCTGAACTAGTGTAACACGGCAATATAAATTGCAGTTTCACCCCACTGCACACCTCTCCGTGGTGTCTAATATATGCGACTCAGTTTGCTTTGATTATCGGAGTGTACCAATTACAGTGCATTCTCAAAGCATATAAAAGAGATTATATATACTGAGCATTATAAAGGAAGCGGTGCCCACTAGAAGCCTAGAAAGACCTCCTGAATTCCCATCAATGTGGCACGTTCTCGGCCTTTCTTCTTGGCTATCTCATCCCTAAAGGCGACAGAATGAGGGGGAAGTCCTAGCGCCCAGGACCACTGTGGCAGGTGATTTTACTCTCTCAGGCCAGGACCCTATTCTTGAAGACACTGGAAAAACAATTTGCAAATAGTCATCAGAGATTTGTTACATTATGGTTTCTGAGGTCTTATGTTACAGGATTTGTCTTATAGGCAAAAACACTTTAAAAAAAGTCCAAATAAAACATCTTATTACAGTAAATCCTTGCCTTATTCCAAATTCTATAAATAAAGATTTGCCAAGTGAAGAGGAAGAAAGAAAGAGAGAGAGAGAAAGAAAAGAAAGAGAGAGAGGAAGGAAGGAGGGAGGAAGAAAGAAGGAAGGAAGGAAGGAAGGAAGGAAGGAAGGAAGGAAGGAAGGAAGGAAGGAAGGAGCTGGGCTTCCTGAGTTTGCATCTTTGTTCTGCCATCTATGCTATTTAATCTTGAGTAATTTAACCTCTCTGGACCTCAGCGTCTTATAAGATGGGAATAATAATATTAATATCTGTCTGCTAGGTGTCTGTGAATATTAAATGAGATCACCAATAGGAATTACTCTTAGCTTTCTTTCCCCACTTAACATTATCTCTAGTGCTGTATTCTGCAGCGAGAGTCCCCACGTCCTGTCTTCAGCTCTCTCTGTGCCAGCCAGACTGTTTCTCTATCACAGCAGAAATACACTGTAGGAGGAGAACTCCGGTCAGAGGAGACAACGCCTGAGCTGTCAGGACCTCTTCTCCATAAACACTTTGTGACCCCTAGAAGGCTGGTTACCTTAAAGTCTCAATAACGTCTCTTCCAGTCTAACTGTAATGCAGATGCTTCTCTCTGGATCTGTCTGCTAAAACCATGCCACCTGCACAGGTGTGCCAAGCAGGAACATGGGAAATGTAATGCTGGCATCGACAGTGGACCCTCTGTAGACATAGGGTGCAGAAACAATATGCCAATTATTAGATAGCAACCCTACTGGAAAATTGTTAAGGGTCATAAATAGTCAAACAGAATAATTGGATAAGTTACTAATGCTTGATTGGATTAACTCAAGTAACCAAACCTCTATTGATTGCCTCATTTATGGCAGGCATTGTTCTTGGGACCAGGGTTACAAACCCTGAGGGACTGAATGAGTAGATTCACCTGATCATTTATTCACTCATTTGTTCACATGTGCCTTTAACTGGTGTTTATGTCTAGCGTTTATGTGCTTATGTGCCACTCCCTCTGTGAAAGACACTAGTAATTGAGACAGAGATACCAGTGTGTCCCTGGGGACATACCAGTGAGCGAGACAGATGCAGTCCCGGAGTTTCCAGAACTTAAACAAATTTACAAGAAAAAAACAAACGACCCCATCAAAAAGTGGGCAAAGGATATGAACAGACACTTCTCAAAAAAGACATTTGTGCAACCAACAAACGTATGAAAAAAAGCTCAACATCACTGGTAATTAGAGAAATACAAATCAAAACCACATTGAGATACTGTCTCATGCCAGTTAGAATGGCGATCATTAAAAAATCTAGAGACAACAGATGCTGGAGAGGATGTGGAGAAATAGAAACGCTTTTACACGTTAGTGGGAGGGTAAATTAGTTCAAAAATTGTGGAAGACAGTGTGATGATTCCTCCAGGATCTATACTAGAAATATCATTTGACCCAGCAATCCCATTACTGGTTATATACCCAAAGGATTATAAAACATTCAATTATAAAGACACAGCCACACTGTTTACAGTAGCAAAGACTTGGAACCAACCCAAAGGCCCATCAATGGGGCCTGGATAAAGAGAATGTGGCACACATACACCATGGAAAACTATGCAGTCTTTAAAAAGAATGAGTTCATGTCCTGTTCAGGGACATGGATGAAGCTGGAAACCATCATTCTCAGCAAACTGACACAAGAACAGAAAAGCAAACACTACATGTTCTCACTCATAGGTGCTGAACAATGAGAACACATGGACACAGGAGAGGGAGCATCACACATCAGGGCCTCTTGGAGGGTGGGGTACTAGGGGAGGGATAGCAGGGGTTTCAGGGGATTGGGAGGGGATAGCATTAGGAGAAACGCCTAATGTAGATGACGGGGGGATGGATGCAGCAAACCACCATGACAGGTGTACCCCTATGTAACAAACCTGCACATTCTGCACACGTACCTCAGAACTTAATGTATAATTTTTAAAAAGAGTTTCTCAAAATAACCCACGCCTTGTAAATACTCAGTAAATACTTATTGCCTGAGAAATTACAGAGGCCTCTTTTGTCAGCAATACCCAGCACTCATTTTTGTTGCGGGTCTTTAATCTATCCCAGTCACAGATCTCAGCAGTTCAGCATGATCAAAACACCGCCCGCCTTCACAATCTCCTGCCGAGGGGCTGGTTCTCAGGTCCACTTTGCAATATCTGATTAAACATATAAAGGGCAGGGCTCCTCGTTTCAGAGATCCTGGAGGCGCGTAGAAATCAATGAAGAAGGTGAGCAGCCTCTGCGAGTCCAGGCTTCCTGAGCATGTCTCTGTCACTGAAAAGAAAAGTAAGTATGTGAAAACTGAGCAGAATTGCCCACAGAACAGCAGCTCTTTGAGGAAGACGCGGTGGTAGTTGCGGATCGGATCTGCACGCCCCTGCTCCCGACTCACCGCTGTTCACTCTCGCTGAGAAACACGTCAGTCAGGAAGCCGTGCAGCGGCCGTGGCTTTTAAGGATACCGGGAAAACACCCGTGGAGCGGAAGGTGGCAATTCACCGAATTCGAATCACCCTAACAAGCCGCAACTAAAACCCCTGGAGAAGGTGTGTGCTGATTTGATCAGAGGAGCAAAGGGAAAGAATCTCAAAGTGAAAGGACCAGTTCGGATGCCACCAACACTTTGAGAATCACTACAAGAAAAACCCCTTGTGGTGAAGGTTCTAAGACATGGGATCGTTTCCAAATGAGAATCCACAAGCGACTCATTGACTTGCACAGTCGTTCTGAGATTGTTAATTAGATTACTTCCATCAATATTGAGCCAGGAGTTGAGGTGGAAGTCACCATTGCAGATGCTTAAGTCAGCTATTTTGATAAATGGATTACCAGCTGTTAAAGAGACAGAGAGAGAGAGAAAGAGAGAGAAATGCCATCTGACAAATATTCCTATCATTAGTAAATTAATGCCTCTATTTGGTACTCTAAAGGAATCGGTAAATCTTTAAGTAGTTGAAATTTTATTTATCTAAATAAAAACCAGAAATATTTTAGACTTCTTTGCAAATGCAAATCTTACCTACCACCCTGTCTCCAAACTTCCTCAGTACAGCTCTTGACGTTTTAATATAGAAAACATCTGTTATTCTCAACTTTAGAGTTCTCCAACTATTTTCTACAAGAGAAATTTTATGACAATTAACATTACATAATGTTTTTCTTCTATACAGATAAGAGAGTTTTCTAGTATTCATCTCCCATGGAGTTCCCTCTAAATGTCACAAATCATTTGGGAAATACTTAAGAAGTAGATTTGTATAGGTCACTCTCACATACACACCTCCTTACACAAAAACCTGATACACTAAAATTCACTCTTACAGAATTTAGAAACCAGCAAACTAACTCAATACATTTTATCCCAAAGCTTCTTTACATAATTTTCAAGTTACATTCAGTCCTATGTTCCAGTAACATGTCCCACCCTCTTGCTTCATTTACTGAAATAATTAGGCTCTTTTTCTGCATTTTCTCCGATTCAGAGGAAATGATCATTCTAACACAGTGCCTTCTTCTTGTTCTGCATAACAAGCTCTGAATGATCAAAAGTAGGTGCACATTTGCTCCCAATGGAAAATAATGAAGTGTCAATTTGTTAGAAACAAATGCCTCTCCAATCCAATGTGACTGCTCAGTTAAGAGCTTGCTGAGAAAGGGAGGAAAGCAAAGCAAAAGGGTTATTAGGTCATTTAATGATTTGAATTATCAAATGTGATTGTAATACACATACACCCAGTTGTATAATGAAATGATATAGGCTTTGGTACATACGAATTCATGTTAGACAAAAGTTCAGGAGTGCAGCTGTTCTGAAAGGGCCTTGCACCTGCAATCCGTCAGATCCTGCGGACTTTGAAGTTTTCTTCTGGTAGAACTTTCAAGTTAATCACTCCCTCCTCTGCGCTACGTTGGTATTTGTGTAAATTTCTATTTATGACTTTACTGTTGTGTTTGTTTTCTTGTCTATCTCCTCTGCTGGACTATAAGGTACTGGAGAGAAGGACCTGTGAATTAGTGATATTTGCACCTCCTGGCACAACCTGGCATTCAGCAAGCACATATGAAACACCATGTACCGGCGACATAAATGTTGGGCAATAAAACTTTGTAAGTGTTTATTTCATTTATCGCTGCCCTCGATGCTACCATGTCATCATTCTTTTCAACTTAATTTTTACCAGCCCATGTCTGAGTTTGTCAGTACATGTATCAGGCTTTATCCTTTTGCAGAGATGCCTTGATGGCCTGAATGCCCACTGCCAGAGGTATGAAAAAAAGGCAGAGCAGACATATACGATCCAGGAAAGAGTGCATAGCTCTGGGTGACCCTAGAGCCTTGCTGGAGGACAACGATTTGAAAGCCTTGAATCCACCAGTCCGCATAACATCTCTGGATAGATAATGTCCTAAGGCAGAGCAGGAGGATGCTGGCGCTTTGAGGACTAGCCTTTGTGTCTGCAGCCCCACCTGCACATTTTTCCTGACCTCTGACTCACTCTCTACAGTTCAGCACATCGTCACCTTCCATGTCCCCAATTTCTTCACCTGTAAGATGGGAATGGTGGTCATAGATGGCCCTGACATTACTTACTGAGGTGGGGACAAGACAAGGCAATTTTTGTTAAGTCCCGAGTGCTGCAAAAAAAAAAAAAAGAAAGAAAATAAAATTAAGAGACCAGGCCAGGTGCGGTGGCTCATGCATGTAACCCCAGCACTTTGGGAGGTTGAGGCGGGCAGATCATGAGGAAGGCGGATCACCTGAGATCAGGAGTCCAAGACCGTCCTGACCAACATGGTGAAACCCTGTCTCTACTAAAAATACAAAAATTAACAGGGCATGGGAACAGGTGCCTGTAATCCCAGCTAGTGGGGAGGCTGAGGCAGGAGAATCGCTTGAACCCAGGAGGTGGAGGTTCCAGTGAGCCAAGATCGTGCCATTGTATTCCAGCCTGGCAACAGAGCAAGACTCCCATCTCAAAAAAAAAAAAAAGACCAAAGTGAACACAATAGTAAATCCTCTTCTTTTTTTAAGATAGTCTTCCCCAGACTGGAGTGCAGTGGTGCGATCTCAGCTTACTGTAGCCTCCATCTTCTGAGGTCAAGCAATTCTCCTGCCTCAGACTCTCAAGTAGCTGGGACTACAGGCATACACCACCATGACCTGCTAATTTTTGTAATTTCAGTAGAGACAGGGTTTCACCATATTGCCCAGCTGGTCTCAAACGTCTGGCCTCAAGTGATCTACCCGCCTTGGCCTCCCAAAGTGCTGGGATCACAGGCCTGAGCCACCATACCCAGCCTTAAATCCTTTCTTTCTCCCAAGAGAAAACTTTAAGAAATCCTCATTTTTGTTTCAGCTACTCACCTGTTTTAAGGCTTTACTATCTAAGTTCCCTTCGAGAGCCCCAGAGAACATTCAGGAATGTGCTATACCCCGTAATAGCTGCAAAACAGAAGCAGTAGATGAAGGAAGAACATAGAGGTCTAAATTGTTTTTAATAGAACGCAGTTGGGAGTGATAAAAGTTATATGATTTGCCACAGATCACGTGACTAATTAGTGATGCCCTGGGTGAATTCTGCAATACCATACTTCTTAGAATTATTCACAGGAAACTTTTCCATACTTCCACTAGGGTAGCAAACTTAGGTAATATTTCCGTAAAGCAATTTAGGCAATCTTCAACAACCTTAAATGTATGCATATAATTTGACCCAGAAATTCTACTTCTAGGAACTTGCCATAAGAAAGTAATCAGAGAGGCCGGGTACAATGGCTCACACCTATAATCCCAGCACTTTGGGTTGCCAATCCCAGCACCACCTTGTACATCAAAACTTCCAAGATCAGCCAGCTTCCTGCTTACTTGGCCATTCAGATGGTTCCATTTTTTTATAAAGAGAAGGCATCTGTGAATGCCAAAGTTCTTAAGGGTGTTAAATTGCCTCTTATGTTGGATATGTATGAACTGTGTACACCAGAGCTTCAGGAGAAAATGGTGTCTTTTCGATCCAAATTCAAGGATCTAGAAGATAAAAAAGTGAATCGGCCAAATACAAGTGCCAAAAAGAGTAGTCCTCAGGAAGAAGGTAAGTATGAACCCTTTTCTTTTGCTGATGATATTGGCTCCAATAACTGTGGATACTATGACTTACAAGCAGTACTAACACACCAGGGAAGGTCTAGTTCTTCAGGACATTATGTATCGTGGGTGAAAAGGAAACAAGATGAATGGATTACGTTTGATGATGACAAAGTCAGCATCGTAACACCGGAAGATATCTTGCGGCTTTCTGGCGGTGGAGACTGGCGTATCGCTTACGTTCTACTCTGTGGGCCTCGCAGAGTTAAAATAATGGAAGAGGAAAGTGAATAGTGATCTTTATTTTAGCTATCTATGCTTAGGTATGAAAATAAATGTTATTTGTTGATTATTTCTATAATCCAGAGCTTTAGAGGAAGAAGACACATAGGTGGTTTTATGTTTTCCCCTCATTTGGAACAAAAGAGGGCAGAAGCAGACCAGTCTGCATCCACCTAAAAAATTACAGAAGACATTTTTAAAAAGCTTATTATTTCTTGCGTTATTTTTAAAAATTCTGAGTTGAAATGCCTTTCAACCCTTCCCTTCTGTAGTCATTTTCCTTGCTTTTCCACCCAAGATTCAGCAAGCAGATGTTTATTGCACACCTATTACCTATTATCTGTTGTTCTTGCATGGTTCAAACCACCATTCTGTAGCCACCCATCCTTTGTCTTACCTAACAAGCTTTTTCCAGGAAGGTGGAAAAGGAACTGTTGCTCTCATTGTGTAACTCAGTGCCGCTGTCCACGTGGGCACAATCAAGTACTTGTCCAGCTTGTTGCTGTCTTTTCATAACTTTAAATTGTGATCAATAATAGCACATTTGATTATACGTTTATTATTGTGGCTCTGATGTACTGTGGATTGTACATTTAACTTTGGAATGGCTTTGTAATAATCAGTTTTAAGAAAATGTTGACAAGCTCTGGTTGCTTATTTTTAGAAAATGCGGACATTTAATAATAAAAAAAAGAGGGATTAATAAAAAAAAAAATCTAAAGATCTGTAAAGAACAGCCCCAATGAGGTTAACCCCGGGTCAGAGAAGCTAAAGCAGACGATGTCATAGTCATCTTTTGCTGAAATCCTCATGGTGTATGTTTTCAGGGATTTTAAAGACCTACAACTTAACGTGCACTAGTCTGTTACATGCACTTTAGCTTAAAGTCACCAACCGGAATAAGGTGTTAACAGGATGAATGGGAAAGCAGATACAGCTGAGCTCAGGCGTAAGGATTGGGGAGCAGAACGGAAGTGGTCACAAAGGTGTAGCCCAAGATGAGACTCCAGATAGAGATAAGGGTGGAACTGGGTGGAGCTCCGAAGATGAATAGAAGACAACATCTGATAAACTCTGACCTAGCTGACTTCATGATGAGACATCTGAAAGATAACAGGGGCAGGCAATGTTGATAAAGTATGTCCAGGATTAGCAAGAGAGGTGAAGGTGAGGAGGTGTCACGAGGGAGTAATTACCGCCAATTCTGCTGATTGGAAGAAGGCATTCTCTGCCAGGGATTCTAAATGTCACAGTATGGAATCACAATTATGACACTTTTATATGTGTGGCAATACAATGGTGATCAAGGTGCAGCAGATCTGGCACTGGGGAGGGCCTCTTCCATGTAGCTGGTGGCTTCTTGCTGCACCCTCACATGGTGGAAGGGGCAAACAGTCTCCCTCTGGCCTCTCTTACAAAAGCACGAATCCCATTCAGGATGATGACGTCCTCATGACCTAATCACCTTCCAATGCCCCATCCTTTTTTTGAGATGGAGTCTTGCTCTGTCACCCAGGCTGGAGTGCAGTGGCACAACTCCGGCTCACTGCAACCTCCGCCCCCTGGGTTCAAGCAATTCTCCTTCCTCAGCCTCCCGAGTAACTGAGATTAAAGGCACCTGCCATAGTGCCTGGCTAATTTTTGTATTTTTAGTAGAGTCATGGTTTCACCATCTTGGCCAGGCTGGTCTCGAACTCCTGACCTTGTGATCCACCTGCCTTGGCCTCCCAAAGTGCTGGGATTACAGGCAGCAGCCACCACACCCCGCAGTCCCATCTTCTTTAATACCACCACATTGCAGATCATTTTTCAACACATGAATTCTGGAGGAACACGTTCAGACCACAGCATCTTCTCCCTTCGTTTCAGTTTAAAGGATACTCACTGTGAGAAGTTATTGTTATTTTCAATTTTTTAAATAATAATTATTATTTTATTTTCATTATTTTTTAAACTTTTTGTAGAGATGGGCTCTCACCATGTCACCTGGGCTGGTCTTGAACTACTGGACTCAAGGGATCCTCCCACCTCAGCCTCTCAAAGTGCTGGGATTAAAGGTGTGAGCCACCACACCCAGTGTATTTTCATAGTTTTTTTTTAATGTATTTTTAGAGACAAGCTCTCGCTCTGTTGCCCAGGTTCGAGTGCAGTGGCACAATCACAGCTCACTGCAGCCTTGAACTCTTGGGCTCAAGTGGCTGGGATGCCTCAGCCTCCCACATAACTGGGACTACAGGCACATGTCAGTATGCCTGGCTAATTTTTAAAAAATTCTTTGTTAAGGCAGGGTTTTGCTATGCTGCCCAGGCTGGTCTTGAACTCCTGAAATCAAGCAATCCTTCCACTTTGGCATCCTAAATTCCTGGGATTAGAGGCAAGAGCCACCACACCTGATCTACTTTTATAGCTACTAAAAACTACTACCTCTCCAATGGAATCTTAGTCCATTTTCTTTTTGTTATTGTTATTTTTTTTCCTCCACACCATGATTCTGTAATAGTTTGTTTTCTGTTGTTTATAACAGAATATTGGAACTGAATGATTTAGTTCAGTTTCAAAAAGAAAAGGTATTGACTGGGGGAGGTGCCTCACGCCTGTAATCCCAGCACTTTGGGAAGCTGGGGCCAGTGGATCACAAGGTCAGGAGATTGAGCTCATCCTGGCCAACACGGTGAAACCTTGTCTCTACTAAAAATACAAAAATTAGCCGGGCATGGTGGTACATGCCTGTAGTCCCAGCTACTTGGGAGGCTGAGGCAAGAGAATCACTTGAACCGGGAGATGCAGGTTGCAGTGAGCCAAGATTGCACCACTGCACTCCAGCCTGGCAACAGAGGAAGACTCTATGTCAAGAAAAAAGAAAACGTATTTATTTTGTACAGTTCCGGAGGCTGGGATGTCCCAGGACGAGGGGCCTGTTTAATGAGGACCTCCTGCTGTGAGGGCTCTGCAGAGCCCTGAGTGGTACAGGGCATCACATCTGAGGGGCTGAGCAGGCAGGCTCAGGACTCTCTTTCTCTTCTTACAAACCCGCCAGCTCCACTCTGGTAATAACCCATCAATCCCACTGACTCGTTAATTCATTAATCCATGAATGAGTTAATCTGTTCATGAAGGAAGAACCCTCAAGACCCAATCACCTCCAAAAGGTCCCACATCTCAATATTGCCACATTGGGAATTAAGTTGCAACATAAGTTTTGGAAGGGACATTCAAGACTAGCAGGGCCCCACATCTTGCCCCTACGCCCATCCCTGCCTGCCACCTTCTCCAGAGGCCTAAATTGATGTCACCAGCCTCAAGCCTCCCACAGAGTCTGTGGTCCGTATGGAACACGTCCCCCATAACCACAGCCAGCTGTGCCTACTTGCTGATACTTCTCAGACATGTATAGATCTTCTGGTGCTCCAGGAGAAACTTGAGAATGACCACCATGTCTCCCAGCTCACCAGGAACTTCATAGATGTTCCATAAGTCTTCCAAGTGATTTGCACATTTTATAAAACAAAAATTTGAGGATGTCACTGCAATAATCACTAAAGTCCTCTTTTTTTTCTTTCTTTCTTTTTTTTTTTTTTGAGACAGAGTCTCGCTCTGTCACCTAGGCTGGAGCACAGTGGCATGATCTTGGCTCACTATAACCGCTGCCTCCTGGGTTCAAGTGATTCTCCTGACTCAGCCTCTTGAGTAGCTGGGACTACAGGCACATGCCACCATGCCTGGCTAATTTTTTGTATTTTTAGTAGAGATGGGGTTTCACCTTGTTAGTCAAGATGGTCTCGATCTCCTGACCTCATGATCCACCTGCCTTGGCCTCCCAGGGTGCTGAGATTACAGGCATGAGCCAGTCTTCATTACTGATTACAATTTCACTGAGACCTAGTATGATCTAACACAATTTCAAAAGAGATGGCATTCACCCACGTGGCCTACACCTATCTAGCTAGAGCTAATGCTAATCAAGTGGGGAACTGCCATTCAGAAATTAGCCTGAGGGACAGAAATCCTCTCCCAAACACCAACATCTTTCTGCAAATGTATACACAGAACTTTCACTCCAGATTCATCAGTAATGCCCATCAATTTGTTGCATCAACCTGATTCCACCCTGCACATGCTCACGCATCTAGCAAACTTGGATTAAAGTGTACTGGAGTCAAGGAGTGAAGCGAGAGCTGGTGGGCACAGAGAGGTGAGCAGGCAGTCCGGGGGAGCTGGGGGAAGCCACACAGAAGGCAGGACTCGGCTGAGTTCTGAAGCATGAATAAGAATCTGTCAGGCCAGGCCGGTGGCTCAAGCCTATAATCCCAGCACTTTAGGAGGCTGAGGTGGGCGGATCACCTGAGGTTGCGAGTTTGAGACCAACATGACCAACATGGAGAAACCCTGTCTCTAGTAAAAACACAAAACTAGCCCAGCATGGTAGTACATGCCTTTAATCCCAGCTACTTAGGACGCTGAGTCAGGAGAATTGCTTGAACCTGGGAGGCGGAGGTGACCAAGATCGTGCCATTGCACTCCAGCCTTGGCAACAAGAGCGAAAATCCATCTCAAAAAAAAAAAAAAAAAGAATCTGTCAGGACACAACAACCTGGATAAACTGTGAGGACATTATGCCCAGTGAAGTAAGCCAGGGACAGAAAGACACATGCCTGCATGATCTCATGTACATGTGGAATCCAAAAAAGTCAAGCTGACAGAAGCAGAGAGAATGGTGATTACCAGGGGCTGAGGGTGGAAGAAATGGGAGATGCTGGTCAAAGGGGACAAAGTTTCAGTGATGAGATGAATAAATTCAAACCAGGCACAGTGGTACGTGCCTGTAGTCGCAGCTACTCAGAGGGCTGAGGCAGAAGGATCCCTTGAGCTCAGGAGCTGGAGTCCAGCCTGGGCAACATAGTGAGATCCCGTCTATGAAAAGAAAGATGAATAAGTTCTAGAGACCTAAAGCACAGCTGCTGACTAGTGTTAATAATTGTGTACTGTATACTTGAAATTTGCTAGCTGGGTGTCATGGCTCACACCCATAATCCCAGCACTCTGGGAGGCCAAGGTGGGAGGATCTCTTGAACCCAAGAGCTGGAAGCTGCAGTGAGCTATGATCATGCCAGTGTACTCCAGCCTGGGCAACAGAGCGAGCACCTGTCACAAAAAAAAAAGAAAGAGAAATAAAAGAAAGGAAAAAAAGAGGAAAGAAGGAAGGAAGGGAGGGAGGGAGGGAAGGAGGAAGGGATAGGCTGGAAGAATAAATATCAAGTGTTTGCACCACACACACAAAAATGATAACTAGGCAAGGTGATAGAAATATAAACTAACTTGATTGTATGATCATTTCACAATGCACATATATATCAAATCATCACATTCTATATGTTAAATTGATACAACTTTATTTGTCAATTCTACTTCAATAAAGCTAAAAAAAAAGAGTTTTTAGTGTTAAACTAAAACGTGTAGAAGAGGAGAGAAAAAATTTTGTTACATTTTTCTCACACATTATTTAATTATTGCAACTAAAATGCTTCCAATTATCACTCTTAACTAGTCTTTTTTTTTTTTTTTTGAGACAGGGTCTCACCCTGTCACCCAGGCTGGAGTGCAGTGGCGTGATTGTACCTCTCTGCAGCCTCCAATTCCTGTGTTCAAGCAACTCTCCTGCCTCGGCCTCCCAGGTAGCTGGGATTATAGGTGCAAGTGACTGCACCCAGCCTTATTGTTTTGTTTAAATTACAGCATTTGTATAACGGAAAAGTAGATCATACAGAATAATACGTAATTTCAAATAAACACCCATTTTTCAGGAAATGAAATAAAATTAATGTGTGTGGAAGAGAGTTAAGAGGAGTAAAATGGGCAGGAATGAAAAGCTTGGAATGGTGAGGGGTGACTGCATGGGAAAGGACCGGAAGTACAGCTTGCCTGGAGTATGGGGTACCTGTGCCTGAACCCCACCAGCAAAGCTGCAGAGGTCTGGCAGGGTGAGTCTGCGGAGGGAAATATAATAACTTTATGTGATCATATTCAGGATGTAAGGAGTGTGCACTTGACTTTGTAGGGCTTCAGAAAACCCATGAAGATTTTAAGGATTTCCACTTAAATAAATTACATCACCAACAGATTAGAGAATGGACTTTTCTCAGCCTCTTTGGGCTGCTGTAAGAAACAGATGAGCCTTGAACTGTATGGAATGCTTGGAGTGCCAATCCCTGTGCAGCAGAAAATCCATGTATGACTTTTGATCTCCAAAAACTTAACTACTACTAACCTACTGTTAACCAGAAGCCTTATGTATTAGTACGTTCTGGCTTGCTATAGAGAAACATCTATAAAGAAAAGAGGTTTAGGCTGGGTGCAGTGGCTCACCCCTGTAATCCCAGCACTTTGGGAGGCCCAGGTGGATGAAACACAAGGTCAGGAGTTTGAGACCAGCCTGGCCAACATGGTAAAACCCCGTCTCTACTTAAAATATAAAAATTACCGGGCGTGGTGATATGTGCCTGTAGTCCCAACTACTCAGGAGGCTGAGGCAGGAGAATCGCTTGAACCCGGGAGGTGGAGGTTGCAGGGGGCGGAGATTCAGCCACTGCACTCCAGCCTGCGCAACAGAGAGAGACTTCATCTCAAAAAGAAAAAAAGAAAAGAGGTTTAAATTGGCTCACAGTTCTGCAGAATGTACAGGAAGTATGGCAGCATCTGTTAGCTTCTAGGGAGGCCTCGGGAAACTTACAATCACAGTGGAAGGCAAAGAGGGAGCCGACGTATCAGGTGGCCAGCGCAGGAGGAAGAGAAGGAGAGGGAGCCACACACTTTCACACAACCAGATCTCGTGAGAACTCTATCAGGAGAACAGCACTGGAGAGATGGCGCTAAAACATTAGAAACCATCCCCATGATCAAATCACCTCCCACCAGGCCCCACCTCCAACATTAGGGATTACAGTTGAACGTGAGATTTGGATGGGAACACAGATCCAAACCACGTCACCTTACCAATAACATAAAGTTGGTTAACAAATAAATAGACCACAGGAGGCTCAGGCAGGGGAATCTCTTGAAGCAGGGAGGCGGAGGCTGCGGTGAGTCAAGATCACGCCACTGTACTCCAACCTGGGTGACGGAGCAAGACTTCGTCTCAAATAAATAAATAAATAAACGAACAAACAAACCAGTATCTACATAGATTTTACGCATTCATGACATAGCTTTTCTTAATTTTTTCAGTATTTTTTTGCCTGTATTTGCCATATAGGCTACAGCAGTTTGCAAGTGTTTTTAAATCATTGCAGATCTCCAAAAATCATCTACACATCAGTGGACTCAGGCGGTTCAAATCCATGTCATTCAAGAGTCTACTATAAACTAGGTAGCTTATAAACAACAGAAATTTAGTTCTGAAGACTGGGCTGTTCAAGATCAAGGCACCAATAGATTTGTGGCTGGGCGCAGTGGCTCATGCCTGTAATCCCAGCATTTTGGGAGGCTAGGGTGGGTGTATCACCTGAGGTCAAGAGTTCAAGACCAGCCTGGCCAACATGGTGAAACCCCACTTCTACAAAAAATACAAAAATTAGCCCGGCATGGTGATTCACACCTATAATCCCAGTTACCTGGGAGGCTGAGATGGGAAAATAACTTGAACCTGGGAGGTTCCAGTGAGCCAAGATCACACCATTGCACTCCAGCCTAGGTGACCAAGCAAGACTCTGTCTCAAAAAAAAAAAAAAAAAAGGTTTAGTGTCTGGTGAGGACATACTTCTTGGTTCATAGAGAGTGCCTTCGCATTGTGCCCTCACGTGACGGAAGGGGCAAGGCAGCTTCCTGAGGACTCTTCTATAAAGGCATTGATCCCATTCATGAGGGCTCTGCCCTCCCAACCTAATCACCTCCCAAAGGCCCCATCTCCTAATACCATCACCTTGGGAGGTACGATGTCAACATGCGCCTTTTGGCAGGACACATTCAGGCACAAGCAGGGGGAGATGTTGGTGGAAAAAAGGAGCAGTTGGACAGGTGCAGTAGCTCAAGGGAACAGTGAGGAGCAGAACAGAGAGGAGCGATGGAATGAAGGGTAGGAAGCCAGATTTGAGAAAGGAGTCAGAGGACTCAGCAAGCACATGCTCAGAATTATCTTCCAGTAAAATCTCTGTGACTCATTCGATGTGGAGGCTGAGGAAGGGGATGAATAAGGATGACACTAAGGTTTCTGGTCAGAGAGACTGCACAGGTGGTGACGGCATTATTCCAAATGGAAGAGGGAGCAGAAGGAAGATCAGCTGGTTCAGGGAGGAACATGAAGTGCTTGGTTTGGGATGCATTTCACATTGGAAACACCCTTGGAACCTCAGGAGCAGATGACAGGGAGAAGTCATGACTGGAGATGTCACTGTTGGTCAAAGCCATGTTAATTAAGTACATTAAATCACCCAAAGAGGAAAAGAGAAGGTGGCTTCCTTGCTCAAGAAATTTCCCAACATAGAAAGGAGACAGACTAGCATCTTGAGATAGGACAGTACAGGGATGTAGATGATTTTAGGTTTAAGGGGATATGGACACGTTTGTCAGCTCCAAGGAGGGAGCTAAAGGAGAAGAAACGGAATATTCAGAAAAGAGCTGATTCTTTCCTACCTTCCTGCTGTCACATCTCATCTCTGCTTCTTGCTCCTCTGTCCAGCTGCCCTGCCCAGTTCCCACAAATCTGGGGGGATG
This sequence comes from Callithrix jacchus, assembly GCF_049354715.1. NCBI lineage: Eukaryota > Metazoa > Chordata > Mammalia > Primates > Cebidae > Callithrix > Callithrix jacchus. The sequence continues at coordinate 20,093,446 of NC_133505.1, read as the reverse complement.
TGTTATGAGGAGAAATGACAGAAAGCACCCCATCGCTTATCACAAAAAAGAAGGGGACTCAAACTTTTTGTTTGCTCATTTGTTGTTGGTGATTTTTTCTGAGATGGAGTTTCAGTCTTGTCCCAGGCTGGACTGCAGTGGCACAGCAATGGCTCCCTGCAACCTCTGCCTCCTGGCAGAGTGATTCTCCTGTCTCAGCCTCCCAAGTATCTGGGATTACAGGCACCCACCACCACCCTTGGCTAATTTTTGTATTTTTAGTAGAGATGGGGTTTCATGTTGGCCAGACTGGTCTCAAACTCCTGACCTCAGGGGATCCACTCACCTCAGCCTCCCAAAGTGCTGGGATTACAGGCATGAGCCACCACACCCAGCTCCCGTTTGTTTTAAACAGTCAATAATAGTGATCATTTACCAGTCTCAGACTCTGGGTCGGGTATTGTTTTACACACTCTGTGTGTATTAACTCACTTATTTCTTTTTTTTTGTTTTTCCTGGTTTTTTTTTTTGGAGACAAAGTCTCATTTTGTTGTCCAAGCTGGAGTGAAGCAGCGTGATCTCGGTTTACTGCAATCTCCACCTCCCAGACTCAAGCATCCTCCTCTCACCTCAACCTCCTGAGTGTCCGGGATTACAGGTGCATGCCACCACACTCACCTGATTTTTTGTACTTTTAGTAGAGACGTGGTTTCATTATGTTGCCCAGGCTGGTCTTGAACTCTTGAGCTCAAGTCATCCAACAGCCTCAGCCTCCCAAAGTGTAGGGATTACAGGCATTAGCCACAGTGCCTAGCCTAACTCACTTATTTTTTACACCAGCTGCATGAGATGAGGCAGCATAGCACTGATGAAATAGATTCTGCTGTCATTGTGCCTATTTTACAGATGAGAAAACTGAGGCACAGACTTGTGCCTAAGGCTACACAGCACAGGCTATCCAGAGCGGAGTTGAAATCTGTACTGCCTGGCTTCAGCCTCTGCTTTTGATCAACACATCATACCGCCCTCCTGTAAGAAAGCTGAATGTGGGGAAACCCTCAGCGGTGCTTTTAGAAAATACTTTAGACATAATCTATTCCAGCCTCCTACATCAAGCAGAATTCCTTCTGCCACTTGGGCAACTCAGGACTTAACAGGCAGTCTGTTTCGCTGCTGCCCAGCCCTAACTGGAACAAAACCTGACAAGAATCTGTTCCTCGTCCTCCCTCCTTTGGGAAGCCCAGTGAAAATGTAGCTATCAAGGTGGTGAGCCTCGCCACTCTCCTGCAATATGCAAGTCATCATCCACCCTTTCAGAACCAAGAGAAGGGCCGGTTCCTTCTCTTGCTTGGAGCTAAATGAGGATTTAAAGAGAGAGAGAGAGAAAACAAGACGAACCCAGACTAAGGTACTTTACTTGTGGCCTCAAGGGGGTACTGCGAAAAGGTGACTCTGCCGCTAGTCAATGTGCTACGCATCCCTGAAGCCACAAGCATCTGCCTGCCTTAAACCACCCAGAAGGAGCGCACTGCTAGGCTCTACCCTTGTGCATTCTATTGTCCAATCAGAAAATGTGCCATTAGGCTGAGCACAGTGGCTCATGCCTGTAATCCCAGCACTTTGTGAGGCGGAGGTGGGAGGATTGCTTAAGGCTGGGAGCTCGAGACTAGCCTATGCAACATAGGGAGACCCCCTCTCTACCAAAATTTTAAAAATTAGCTGGTTGTGGTGGTGCATGCCTGTAATCCCAGCTACTCGGGAGGCTGAGGTGGGAGGATGGTTTGAGCCAGGAGTTCAAGGTTGCAGTGAGCCCTGATTGTATCACTGCACTCGGACCTGGGCAACAGAGTGAGATCCTGTCTAAGAAAAAAGAAAGAAAGAAGAGAAAGTGTGCCATTCCGCATTTGTTTAGGCTCCTAAACTGATGCAAAAATGGACCTTTCACTCTAAAGTCTATCTCTGTCAATAATTCATAATTTGCTTCTGAAAATATAGGGTGAGTCTGGAAACAGCTTCCTCGTCCCCTATTAATTAAGCATAGATCTCTAATCTCTGGTTTTCCTTTGGGTCAGTAGATTGACTCAGCGTGCCCTTCCAAGTTCGGCCTTTTGTCAAATACTTCTGGGCCCCTGTGGGAGCTCACTGGGTCTGTCCCCATTTCGGTCTGTCACCATATGGGCAGCACTCACCTGAGGAGCGAGAGGGCATGGACCCAGTCGGATAGCAGCGGAGTGTCTCAGGAGTGCAGGCCCAGGCTGCAGGCTAAGCAGTCGGCCTCGATGGCCTGGGGACAGCAGCCCGGGATGACTGTCCGGAAACAACAGCAACCCTTTCAAGAACCTGTGAATCGCGGTTGTAGCTGTCGGCACTTGCTCCTTCACACTCCCGGGTGTGTGCGTACGGGAAAGGGAGCAGGCGAGCAGAGACAGGACTGAAAACTCAGGAAACTATAAATAAAAAAGAAAGCTTGAGCCAAATCTTTTCACACTAAAGGAAATAAACATATGGAATAAGTTATTGGAACAAGCAGCTGAAGCACAGGGCATAAATGAGTTCAACAGATATCTGCTTTGTTTGCTAGAACAGGAAAGGACCAAAGAGAAACTGGATAAGAAGGATATAAACAGCAGGTTCCTCCCTCTTATAATTTATGTATTCACTAATTTGACAAAAATGTTGGTGAATACCTACTAGGTGCCAGACACTATGTTAGGTTCCAATGAGTTAAAAAAAAAAACCGACAAATAAAACATGGTCCCTGCTCTTAAATTGCTCACAGGCTAGTGTTTTAATTGCCTTAAAGTTTTTGTAGTTTTAGGGTTCTATTAAAATTTTATCACGATAAGTATTTTAAGCATCTCAAGACATGTAGAGCTTTGGTAATAAAACAGATTAATTACCATCTCTTTTGTGCTTTGATGCATCTTTTTCTTATTTCTTTTTTTTTCTTTTTTGAGACAGAATCTTGCTCTGTGGCCAGGCTGGAGTGCAGTGGCGTGATCTCAGCTCACTGCAACCTTCACCTCCCCAGTTGAAGTGATTCTCCTGCCTCAGGCTCCTGAATAGCTGGGACTGCAGGCACCCACCACCATGCCTGGCTAATTTTTTAATTTTTTGTATTTTAGCAGAGACAGGGTTTTGCCATGTTGGCCAGGATGGTCTTGATCTCCTGACCTTGTGATCCGCCTGCCTCAGCCTCCTGAAGTGCTGGGATTACAGGCGTGAGCCACCGCACCTAGCCTGATGCATCTTTTTCAAACCAATTTGTAATTTTTAAACATTGACTGTTGGGAGACAATTCTCCATGGGTCTCTTAAGTTTCTATACATCTTACAAGCAAGGTACTTTGTTCACAGCTGCCCTTACAAGGATGTTTACAAATAGCCTTAGAAGGCAAAGATAGTGTCTCACTCTGGAGAAAATTGGAATCAGGCTTACTAAACATCATATAAGATTCAAGTTCCTTATGGTTAGTATAATGTGAAACACTGAATGTATAGGGATCTACTTAGATCTATCCATGTCACTCTCATGGGATTTGCAGGGGGAAGGGGAACTGGCAGAAATGCACACATGTGCTGGTGCTCATGGTGTTTGCTGTACCATTCATCATAAAGTCCTTTATCTCTGACCCAGGAGTTTCATGTCTTCTGCCAGCATCCATGAAACCATGACAGGCTAACTTGTTAACTTATGAGTAGGGTAAAACCTCAACCCCTCACAATTCTGTACTTGACTCTCATATGAACACACAAATAAGCACATATAAAGATTTGTTTAACTCTCTAATGAGGGAACAAATAAGATGATAAAAATGATTCTAAGAGCATTTAAAAATGGGCATATACTGGCCAGGCACAGTGGCTCACACCTGTAATCCCAGCACTTTGAGAGACCAAGGTGAGAGAATCACTTGAGCCAAGGAGTTTGAGACCAGCCTAGGCAACATAGGAAGACCCTTCTTTACAAATTTTTTTTTCCATTAGTTGAGTGTGGTGGCATGAGCATGGTGGCATGTGCCTGTGCTCCCAGTTACTTGCAGAGGCTGAGGCAGGAGGATCACTTGAGCCTGGAGATCAAGGCCACAGTGAGCCATGATTATGCCACTGCATTCCAGCCTGGGCAACAGAGTGAGACTGAAATAAAGAAAAAGAGAAAGAGAGGAAGGAAGGAAGGAAGGAAGGAAGGAAGGAAGGAAGGAAGGAAGGAAGGAGGGAGGGAGGGAGGGAGGGAGGGAGGGAGGGAGGGAGGGAGGGAGGGAGGGAGGGAGGGAGGGAAGAAAAGGAGTATTTATCCTATCAGAAAAAAAAGTTGAAAGGAGCTTGTTAAATATAAAACTGGGTAATGTCTTACTGGTCAATAAAATGATGATCTTTGGGATTATCTTTAACAATAGAAAGAAATACTTTGCATCTCTATGGGAGAAATATTTTTAAGACAGAGTCTTGCTCTGTTGCCCAGGCTGGAGTGCAGTGGTGTGATTTCAGCTCACTGCAACCTCGCCTCCCAGGTGTAAGCAGTTCTCCGCTTCAGCCTCCTGAGTAGCTGAGATTACACGCACATGCCACCACACCCAGCTAATTTTTGTATTTTTAGTAGAGATGAGGTTTCACCAACTTGGCCAGGCTGGTCTTGAACTCCTGACCTTGTGATCCACCTGCCTAATCCATGCCTGGCCTGCTCAATTAATTTCTATAAAAATATAGCCTAACTTGGAAAGGCAAGCCACGCCTACCCATGGCTTAGAGCACTCTTTAAAATAACTTAATTTAACTTAACTTTTATGGAGAGAGAATCTTGCTATATTGCCTAGGCTTGAGGGTGTGGACTATTCCCAGGTATGATATAGCTCACTGCAGCCTCAAACTCCTGGGCTTAAGCGATTCTCCCACCTCGGCCTCCCGAGTAGCTGGGACTACAGGCACGCCATGGAACCTGGCCTTACAGTACTATTTTAAAGGCTTCCAAAGTGCTTACCAAATACGCTAGAGGATTGACTCAAGGAAGGCAACAGGCATGAGTTCCAGCATTTGGTGGGGGTAACTGGTACTTTTTGCAATTTGGAGAGAGTTCCTGTAGGAGGGAAAGTAGCACCTTTTGCTGTCCTGGAAAGTTCCACCCCATAGCTTGATTAATAGGAACTTGTCCAAAATCAGCCAGAAAAGTAAATCCGAACTAGCCATTCCGGGCAGCAGAAAAGGAGCATTCTGCCTGCTGTTCCTTTAGGGCCATGCCATGAGAGGAGGCACTGGGCACAGGTGAGGTCTGAACACAATAGTCTATACCATCCCACACCTCCACTGCTCACTGGTTTACCTTTCTACCTCCCCTGCACAGCAGCCCGCCGAGATCCGGCTCTTCACCCGTGTGACAGCACAAGGCTTTATAACTCCGTCACCCCTCAGCAGAAAGTCCCCACCCACACGGAAGAGCACACCCCTGTTAGTAACCTAGTATTTTTCCTTGCCTGATGAGGAATGTTTGTTTTTCCATTACAGTAACATGCATAGTTCCCATGGGTGCTAATGGGACTTCCCCACAGACGCATAAAAGAGAATAGCACCTTGAATTTAGACAGAACCTTCTGCTAAATTCAGACATGATCTCATTAATTGCCTTCACATCCCTATGAAGTGACAAGGGGCCAAGTATTACGGTGTCTGGTATCCACATGAAGATAATGAAAAACATGTCATCATGTGCGACACAAATTCAGGTATTTAACAAGGGTAACTGACTTCAAATCCCCCTGTCCTCCAGGAATTTAGAGCTGTGCTGTCCCATAGGGTAGGCACTGGTCACATGTAGCTGTTCAGCATTTGAAATGTGGCTAGTCCAGATGAGATATGCTCTAAGTGTAGAATAAACACCAGGCCAGGTGCAGTGGCTCACGCCTGTAATCCCAGCACTTTGGGAAGCTGAGGCAGGTGGATCTCCTGAGTTCAGGAGGTTGAGACCAGCCTGGCCAACATGGCAAAACCTCGTCTCTACTAAAAATACAAAAATTAGCTGGGCATGGTGGCACATGCCTGTAGTCCCAGCTACTCGGGAGGCTGAGGCAGGAGAATCACTTGAACCCAGAAGGCAGAGGTTGCAGTGAGCCAAGATGGTGCCACTGCACTTTAGCCAGAGTGACAGAATGAGACTGTCTCAAAAAAATAAATAAGGCCGGGCGCGGTGGTTCACACCTGTAATCTCAGCACTTTGGGAGGCCGAGGTGGGTGGATCACCTGAGGTCAGGAGTTCAAGACCAGCCTGGCCAACATGATGAAACCCCATCTCTACTAAAAATACAAAAAAATTAGCTGAGCGTGATGACACATGCCTGTAATCTCAGCTATTTGGGAGGCTGAGGCAGGAGAATCACTTGAACCCAGGAGGTGAAGGTTGCTGTGAGCTGAGATCCCACTACTGTACTCCAGCCTGGGCAGCAATAGTGAAAAAAAAAGTCAAGAAAAAGAAAAGGGGGAGGGAGAGCGGGCAAACGAAAGGGCAAGGAGAAAAGAATCTGACCTGTCCTTGTTGTACAGTTTCCCTCCAGTTCTCTTCCCTCCCCCTACAAATTCTGATTGATGGACCAGGCATGGTGGCTCATACCTGTAATCCCTGCACTTTGGGAGGCCAACACGGGCAGATCGTGAAGTCAGGAGATTGAGACCATCCTGATGGATGATCTTGATTTCATCCATTCAACACGGTGAAACCCTGTCTCTACTAAAACACAAAAAATTAGTCGGGGATGGTAGTGTGCATCCCTAGTCCTAGCTACTCAGGAGGCTGAAACAGGAGAATCGCTTGAAGCCAGGAGGCGGAGGTTGCAGTGAGTCAAAATTGCACCACGGCATTCCAGCCTGGGCTACAGAGCAAGACTCCATGTCATAAATAAATAAATAAATAAATAAATAAATAAAATACACATAAGATTTGGAAGACTTAGTGCTACAAAGTGAAATACATCATTAATAATTCTTATATTGATTACATGTTAAAATGTAATACTGTTTTTGGCTTTTTAAAATTATTTTATTTCTTAAATCATCCCTTTAGTAATAATATTTTTCATATATTGGTTTAAATAAAATAGATTATTAAAATTAACTTAATCTTTTTCTTTATCCTTTTTTATGTAGCTACCAAAAAATAGCTCATTGATAGCTTGCATATGGTTCTACTGGGCAGAGCTATGAGGTCAGCACACTCCTTTTTGACCTTTATACATCATCCCTTCATTACATAGAAAAATAAAATGTAACCAATGACCCTGAGTCCTGGTCCTTTCTCTAATATTAACCAACTAGCAAGCTGTGACCTTGGCTAAATTCCTCTCTTCGTTTCTATGAACTTTGATTTTCTTCTTGGTAAAATTAAAGTTTTGGACAATCCATTCCCACGATCCCTTCAAGTTCTGATAACTAGTAGCTTGCAAATACTTTACCTTCTCACTTCTAGACCCTGGCCAGATTCCAAACAAGCTCTCACTTATCACTTCTAGAAGAAGATAAAGAGGTCTATCAGGAGTCTGTATCTGTTATATTTTGAGGAAGCTGTAGATGAAAAGACCACTGAACATCTTTAGATAAACGTGAGACTAACTTTCAGGATGCAAATACATGTAAGAAATGCAAGACAGTTTGGTGACACGACATTCTATGATCATTCAATGATCAGCCTTCCTGCATGTCAGGACAGATCAGGTTATGTTACACAAGGAACAACCCCAAAACCTCCATGGATGGCTCAGTAAAGGGTTTATTCTTTGAGCATGCCATAAGTCTATCTGTTGTTATCTGGTGGGGTCTTCCTGTTGTAACCACTTAGGAACACAGGCCAAAGGAAAAGCGAACATCCTAAACATTGCCGGCGGCTATTCCCGAGGACAAGTGAACACCAGAGGGTATCACAGAGGTGATTAAGCTGTCCAGCTCTGAAGCGACTCAGGTCACCTCCATTCCATCTCTTTGGCCAGAATTGGCCACAGGGCCCCTCCAACTGCAAGGGAGCTGAGAAGTACAATCCTACTGTGTGCTCGAATAGTAGGAGAGCTGAAGTGTTTGATGCACAGACCTAAAATCACCAGTTGGCCCAAGACTGATCCTAAGCTTGTCCAGTCTGACCCAAGAGGATGTGTGGCCCTGGGCCCATACAGACTGGAAAGGATCCCTTCAATCACAATCAGAATCTGAGCAGTACCAGGTCAGGCTCTAGGCCAGAGGGAGTTGGGAACTGGAATATAAAGGAAATACCTAGGCTGGGTGTGGTGGCTCATGCCTGTAATACCAGCACTTTAGGAGGCCGAAGCAGGAGGATCACCTGAGGTCACGAGTTTGAGATCAGCCTGGACAATATGATGAAACCCCATCTCTACAAAAATACAAAAATTAGCTGGGTGTGGTGGCGCATGCCTATAGTCCCAGCTACTTGGGAGGCTGAGGCAAAAGAATCATTTGAACGAATCAGGAGATGAACTATCACCCAGGCTGGAGTGCAACGGCGTGATCTCAGCTCACTGTGCCATTCCTGGCCAATGGACAGATCTATGCCCCTCTGTCTCAAAAAAAAAAAAAAAAAAAAAGTAAATACCTACACCTTCTATCAAAAAAAAAGGATTTTCCACTCATCATCATTTTACTTACTAAACTTACTAGGCATTTGTGCTTTTAAAAGTTTTGAGGGCCAGGCGCAGTGGCTCACACCTATAATCCCTGCACTTTGGGAGGCCAAGGTGGGCAGATCATCTGAGGTCAGGAGTTCAAGACCAGCCTGGCCAACATAGTGAAACCCCATCTCTACTAAAATATACAAAAATTAGCCAGGCGTGGTGGCATGCACCTATAATCCCAGCTAATCAGGAGGCTGAGGCAGGAGGTAGAGGTTGCAGTAAGCCACGATCATGCCACAGCATTCCAGCCTGGATGACAGAGCAAGACTCCATTTCTAAATAAATAAATTTGAGAAAGAGAGCCTTGGCCTCCCATTTTTGCCAAGTTAGTCCCTGTTATATAAAACCATCCCCCCAAAACTGAAAACTGTGGTTTTACTACTTCCCTTTTCAAGTAACAACAGTCTCACTGATCTAGACTCAAGCAACCTTGAACAAATATCACCACTGTCAAAATCAACCAGTGACCCATTCCAGGACCATGCAAATTAGCCAGCGCATATGCAGGGGCATCACTGAACTGCTTCTCTAGCTGTCCTCTCTGACAACCAAATCACTATACTCTGCATGAACATACACCTGGGGCCTCCCGCTCCATTCACCCCAGGGGCATAGATGTCTCCAATGGCCAGGAATAGCACAGTGCTTGATATTATAGGCTGGACACTGGGCTTTTTCATTCAGCGAACTTCTGCCATACAGACCCTTCTGTGCACTTCAAGCATATGCACAAACATATGCAGCATGATGACCCACCAAAAGTACTGAATGGCTCAACACAGTACTTATTAGATAGGCACCTCTGCAAAGAAGTTCATTTTAACCAAGGGACAGCCAGTGGTGAGTAACCTTCATGTATTCTGAGTCTGATGCTGTTTAGGGCATTACTTCTCGCTTTCTGGGTTACACAGTGTGTGGATTCAAACAGAACCCCCAATGTGTCCCCTGAGCCGAGGGTCACTGCAGCAATCTATCTACAGCTGCTGCTTCCCGGTGACCAGGCCCTGTGTCCAGTCTGTGCTTCCCAGAATCACTTCCTCAGCCCACTTGGGGGTGACCCACTTTGCTGGTGAAGTGGCAGCTGCGGAACAATCTTGTGGCTGTTCATATGGCGAATAGAAAATGCCGGGTCAAAGGCACTTCCAAAAGCAAACATGACGCTCTGTCTCCCAGAAAAACTCAGGCTATCATGATGCACAATTTTGTATTATCTCCACACCTCAGATTAGCTAAAATAAGACCCAAAAAAAAGTTTAACCAAAAATAGAATGGGAACTAACATTTCTGAAGCCTTAACCCAGGCTAGGGAATTTGCTAAGTACTTAAAATGCATTAGCTCATTTGATCCTCTCAGCAACCCTGGAGGGGAATTACTATTATCTCATTTTACATGTGAAAAGATTGATATTTTGGCAAATGAAGTCACTTGTCTAAAGCGATACAGCTAGGATGTATGGAAATCAGGACTGAGATGCAGGATCCAAACACAATCCCCAACCCTGGTTCTCCAGAGAAACAAACAGAACCAATAGAAAATAGATATTAGATGTATTTTAAGAAATTGGCTCACACCATTGTAGAGGCTGACAAATCTGAAATTTGTAGGACAGTTCCCCAAGCTAGAAATTCAGGCAGAAGTTGATGCTATAGTCCCCTCCCTCCCTCCCTTCCTTCCTTCCAGTTAGAAATTCAGTCAGAAGTTGATGCTACAGTTCCCTTCCTCCCTCTCCCCCTCCCTCCCCTCCTTCCTTCCTTCCTTCCATCTTGCTGTGTCTCCCAGGCTGGAGTGCAGTGGTGCGATCACAACTCATAGTAGCCTCTAACTCCTGGGCTCAAGCAATCCTCCTGCCTCAGCCTCCTGTAGTCCCCTCCTGGGACTACAGGTGCATGCCACCATGCCAGGCTAATTTTTTTTTGTTTTTTTTTTGTAGAGACGAGGTCTTGCTATGTTGCCCAGGCTCAGAAGTTCTTCTTCCCCAGGAATCCTCAGTTTCTGCTCTTAAGGCCTTCAAATGAGTGGGTGAGGCCCACCCACAGGATGGAGGATAATCTGCTTTACTTAAAGTCAACAGATGCAGATGTTAAACATATCTATAAAAATATCTTCACAACAACATCTAAACTAGTGTTTACATAGCTGGGTACTATGATCTCACCAAGTCGACCCATAAAATTAACCATTGGCCGGGCGCGGTGGCTCACGCCTGTAATCCCAGCACTTTGGGAGGCCGAGGTGGGTGGATCACGAGGTCAAGAGATCGAGACCATCCTGGTCAACATGGTGAAACCCCGTCTCTACTAAAGATACAAAAGATTAGCTGGGCATGGTGGCATGTGCCTGTAATCCCAGCTACTCAGGAGGCTGAGGCAGGAGAATTGCCTGAACCGAGGTTGCGGTGAGCCGAGATCGCGCCATTGCACTCCAGCCTGGGTAACAAGAGCGAAACTCCGTCTCCAAAAAAAAAAAAAAAAAACTAACCATTACACCTGGTCACTGGATTAAGAAGCTGCATTCTTAACCCCTGTCCTACGCTGCCTAGCAATGGTACTAGTCTTCAAGATTTTAAGATTTACTCTGGTTTCTGCATCTGGAGGAAATGCAAAGGACTGGTTGCTTCACACACTGGATATTTTTGTCAGTCTTCTGTCACTAGCAACATATCTTGAAACTTTCAAAACTCAGTTCAGGTGTCATCTCCTTTTCCAGCCCCAGAAATAAGACGGGCTCAAAAAGAGAATCCAGAAATAAAGGAAGGATGTTCTCCCTTAAGCCATGGCAGTACTTTACTAATACTCCTAGTGAAGCATTGAAATTATCCGCCTTTCAAACAAGAAGGATCGTGCCTCAAGGAAAAGGACTCTAATGATTCTTGTCTTTCCATGATTCAGCAAAATGCTTGAAGTAGCAGGTGATCAGTAAATGTATGTTGGCCAGGTGTGGTGGCTCATGCCTGTAATCCAAACACTTTGGGAGGCAGAGATGGGAGGATCACTTGCACCCAGGAGTTCAAGACCAGCCTAGATAGCACAGGGAAATCTTGTCATCTCTACAAAATAAAAATAAATAAAAACATTAGCTTGGCCAGGAGTGGTGTCTCACGCCTGTAATCCTAGCACCTTGGGAGGCTTAGGCAGGCGGATCACGAAGTTAGGAGATCGAGACCATCCTGGCCAACATGGTGAAACGCCATCTCTACTCAAAATACAAAAATTAGCTGGGTGTGGTGGCACACCTGTAATCCCAGCTACTCATGAGGCTGAGGCAGGAGAATCGCTTGAACCTGGGAGGCGGAGGTTGCAGTGAGCTGACATCACGCTACTGCACTCCAGCCTGGTGACAAAGCGAGACTTTGCCTCAAAAAAAAAAAAATTAGCTTGAGAGCGTGAGGCAGGAGGATCACTTGAACCCAGCAAGTGAGCTACGACCACATCACTGTACTCCGGCCTGGGCGACAGAGTAAGACTGTGTCTCAATAAATGAATGAATGAATGTATGCTGAGTCATGGAAAGGATGAACAGAAGTTTTGGAGTGGTTTTGTTGTTGTTGCTGTTTCTTTTTTGAGACGGGTTCTTGTTTTGTCGCTCAGCTGCAGTGCGGAAGTGCTATCATGGCTCACTGCAGCCTCAGCCTCCAGGCTCAAGCAATCCTTCTTCCTCAGCCTCCTCAGTATCTGGGACTGCAGATACACACCACCACACGCAGCCATTTTTTTTTTTTTAATTTTTTGTAGAGACAAAGTCTTGCTTATGTTGCCTAGGCTAAAATGCTTACCAACAGCAAGATTTCTAGCACAAAGTAAATTACAGAATTTTCAAATCAGGGATTTTTAGGCTTTGGTTCTTCTCTCCAGGCCAACTGGATTCCTTCGTTGGTTTCAGGAGATCTCTATGAAACCTCAAAGGTTATATGCACAATTTCGTGAGCAAATGCATCTGTGAGTTGTTATTTAGAGAAGGTTCAGAGCTTTCAAATGTACTTCCTGGGATAGTCCCAGCTTTCTCCTATTGTAGGTCAATTAATTTTTTTAATTGTTTTTAGTATATCTTTTCACTCTCAAAAGGATTCTGGTTTGTACAAGATTAAAACCCACTGTATAAAACTTTATCCACAGCCAGGCACGGTGGCTCATGCCTATAATCCCAGCACTTTGGGAGGCTGAAGCAGGTGGATCATGAGGTCAAAAGATCAAGACCATCCTGGCCAACATGGTGAATCCCCTGTCTCTACTAAAAATACAAAAATTAGCTGGCCATGGTGGTATGTGCCTGTAATTCTAGCTACTCTGGAGGCTGAGGCAGGCGAATCTCTTGAACCCAGGAGGCGGAGGTTGCAGTAAGCTGAGATAGCACCACTGCACTCCAGCCTGGCAACAGGGTGAGACTCCATCTCAAAAACAAAACAAGGGCCGGGCGCAGTGGCTCACGCCTATAATCCCAGCACTTTGGGAGGCCAAGGCAGGTGGATCACGATCAAGACCCTGCTGGTCAACAAGGTGAAACCCTGTCTCTACTAAAAATACAAAAATTAGCTGGGTATGGTGGTGCATGCCTGTAGTCCCAGCTACTCGGGAGGCTGAGGCAGGAGAATTGCTTGAACCCAGGAGGCAGAGGTTGTGGTGAGCCGAGATTGTGCCATTGCACTCCAGTCTGGGTAACAACAGCGAAATTCTGTCTCAAAACAAAACAAAACTTTATCCACATGTCTACCTTCACAGCCAGGTGGATTCAAGACATTTGAACCAAGAAGAAATGCTTTCCTGGTCTATTCCTGCATTCTCTTGTGCAGTCAACAATAGCCTCTGCTTTATACAAAGGTCTGTGCAAATTAGATCAAAGTTTCAGTTGAGTAGTAGCAGCCTCATCCTAAGCTGGGGTCACCCAAAGTTCCAGACCCCAGACTCTGGCTGCATCCTTGCCATTCAAGAGTCATTGATCATAAGTTAAACCAGATCAGCAAAAAAAAAATCAACTGAATTTTTTTTTTTTGCTGATTCCTGGGAACAACTGAAAATGCGTGTCCTGCTGATGGACAGAAACCAACACAGTAGCACATTCTTTTAAGGGAGGTGACCTCAGGCTTTTCTCATTAGAAACTAATTATCATGGTACTCACCTTGTTAGATGATGATGATAATACAACTTGCTGAGGAGGAGGGCAAGGGTCAGTGTGGACCACAGTGTTTGCCTCTCCTGTAAGAGGGAAGCTATTGGCCATTAAAACTCAATGGAAATTGTTCAGCAATCAACCCTCTGATAAAAATCGATATATTGGAGAATTGTCATGATGAGGTACCATGATCATGTTTTCTGAATCAAAAATTGAGACTTGGCTGGACACAGTGACTCACGTCTGTAATCCCAGCACTTTGGGATGCCAAGAAGAAAGGATCACTTGAGACCAGGAGTTTGAGACCAGCCTGGCCAACATAGTGAAACCCTGTCTCCACTAAAAATACAAAAAAATTAGCCAGGTGTGATGGCACATGCCTGTAATCCCAGCTACTCAGGAGGCTGAGGCACAAGAATTGCTTAAACCCAGGAGGCGGAGGTTGCAGTGAGCGGAGATGGCACCACTGCACTCCAGCCTGGGTGATAGAGCAAGACTCTGTCTCAAAACAAAACAAAACTCGGACATGAGTTTTGTTTTAACAGAATCTCAAAGAAGCATTCAAGGGAAGAAGTTGCAACTGTCTGTCTCAGATCATCAAGAAACTCGAATTTCCAAGGGTGACATATAGAACAATTGAGCATGTATTAATTCTTTAACACACTTGTCCTATGAGAAAGGCCCTAAAAGGAAAACCTAACAAGCAAAAACTAAATTCAAATATAGTTACTACCAGTAGAAACTGCAAACTGGCTAGAAAAGATGGGGCACACAGATGATAAAACAGATAGCCATGGTGAAGGGTACCATGATAATTAGTTCTAGAAATCAAACTAGGGAAAGATCAGTAGATGCTGGAATATTCGTGGACAAGGTTATGGATTGAAAGGAATCTTTTAAAATGAGCACAGTTTGCACAAGCAAAGAGAAAAGGAAAAGGCACACCAAAGACGCTGTCAGGGTTTGCCATGCTTCCGCCACATGGAAGCCCCCGTGTAGAACAACAGCTAAAGGTGCTGTTATTTGACCCCATCACTGAGAAGCAGATGAGGAGGGGAGACTTTTCCTCATTGTCAGCACAAGTTGAAACAACCCCACTGCCCTCTGCCAGAGGTGGGGAAATTGGGCTCATCATCGTCTATCTATGTTTCCCAAGGCTCTGAGTAGTTCATCTGTCATGATCCCAAACTCCCCCAACAGGTCTTGGTGATGTGATTCATGTCATTTCTGATTCATCCAGGGATGATGTCTATTGTTTCTATTTCTCCCATGGTACTCTCCTATAACAATACACTTGGGAAGTTTTCTTCTTTGTGTTACCAAAACCCCTGTTGTTTGCTGCACAGAAAGCCAATAGCAGAAACAACAGTACTGCCCAGGAAAAAGGCTTTATTGGATGCTGCAGCCAAGGAGATGGGAGATCAGTCTCCAATCTCTTTCCTTGACCAACTAAAACTCGGGAAGAAATGTTACAATGTGTAAGGAAACAAGAACTAGGGAGGGAGAAGGAAGCAATCATGATAAATAAAGTCTGACATCTCATTGTGGTGATCTGATGAGTTTCAGTTCTTTGATACTTTTTATTTGAGAGGCCTGGGGAGCCATTCCTGAGAAAGGAAGTGAGATAAAACAAATTGTTTCAAGCTTTAGGACAAGAAGGATCAATTCCTGTGTTTATCAAAAAAAAAAGAAAGAAAAGAAAGAAAGAAGGAAGGAAGGAAGGAAGGAAGGAAGGAAGGAAGGAAGGAAGGAAGAAAGAAAGAAAGAAAGAAAGAAAGAAAGAAAGAAAGAAAGAAAGAAAAGAAAAGAAAAATCTATGGGACTATTGGGTGCCTACAAGAGTGTGACACGTTCCACCAGTCAAGGTTCAAGTGCAGAACGAAGCCTTCACTGATAGCTTGTCTTTCAAGGCAGGAAGCTACTTCAAGGACTAGTCTTCAGGGGTTCAGGCTTTTCGGTTACCTTCTGCAAAGACTTTACATCTTTTAGAACATGAAGAGACAAAGCCAGAAAATATCTGGTGTTTCAGTGAGACATTGAAAGTTCATATTCACACTGAAAGAATCTGGTCCATTTTACTGGTTCCTTGATCTCATTTTTCTAGTGATTTTTAGATCAAGGCTCTTGACCTTTAAGGTAATGATTTACTGGCAGATCCTAAGCCGCCCCCCCAATCTCGTGTTTTGTTGTTTTTTTCACAGCAAAGACAACTGAACATTATTTGTGTGCCTTTCTTCCTACATGTATTTCGAGTCTTTTCATAACAGGCCCCAGAAATCTCCAGATTCAATTATGTCCCTGCGTCTGGTCCATTGCTACCGGAGTCTTAAGGAGCCTTGTACAAATGCTTGAGTTACTCATTTACCAACATTAAACCCTAGGATAGAAGATGCAACAAAGCAGGACTTTTTCCTGCTTCGAATAACCTACTGTCTTTTCTTTGAACCCTCCTTCCCGTTTCTTTTTTGAGGGGGTGGTTGGAAGCTGGAAGTTGATTTTTAACGATAAAGTACAATGGAGGGAAGGCAGAGGGACTAAGCCAAGCTGTCCAGGGTGCTGTGATGGTGGTGGGCTGGCTACCCAAGGTGCTGCTGCTTCTTGGCGGCCGCCTTGCTGCTGAGGTCCTTGGCCTTCTTGGCTTCCTGGGCCGTCTCTACAAGTGTTGTGGAAGGGGCTTCGCCTTGCAGCTTCGCCAAGATCTGTTCAAAACCCTTCATGGTCTTGGTCACACTGCTTTTGGACAGGGCAAGACCAAATTCCTGGACAGCCTTGGAGACACCAAATAAGCTAGAGAAGACCCAGGCTTCCCGGCGGATTTCGGTCCAGCCCGTTGTCAAAGTTCACACAGTAAACACAGCGTTCCTCCACCACCATCAGCCAGGTGTGGGTGATGTTTCAGGTGAAGGTGGTCACGGTCTGATTCTGTGGGTCTACAGTAGAGTCCTCCAGGATGTACACGGGTGAACAACACTGCCGGGAAACAGTCGCTCGGCCCACCGGGGCCTCCGGTTGGTCTTGATCAGGAGTCGCTGGGACAGCAGTTTCCAGTCACGTGTCACCTCCCAGTGTACTGCGTCTTCCGGCCGGATATGTCTGCTATAGAAACTAGGCAGGCATGGTGGCATGCGCCTGTAATCCCAGCTACTGGGGAGGCTGAGGCAGAGAAATGCTTAAACCCGGGAGGTGGAGGTTGCAGTGAGCCAAGATCCTGCCGCTGCACTCCAGCCTGTGCAACAGAGTGAGACTCTGTCTCAAAAAAAAAAAAAAAAAAAGCCAAGGAATGTTTATCTGACAATTCCAAGGCATGAGGTTTCACTTCTAGTCAAGGTGAGATGCACCTTGTCACGTTTCTGCCCCCAGGAATCATGTAGGAATGATGGTTCCAGTGGCTTAAACCTGAGTGCTTTTCCTTTCCTCTGCTCTTTCTTTGCCAAAAAGTGCCTGATTTGCCTGAGTGGCTTTGAGGGCTTGATAAGCCTTCCTCTTTTTCAGGAGATTTTCTGGAACCAAAGGGATTTTTTTTCTCTTGCTCCACCATCTTTCTAGTGTATCTGGTGGTTTTTCAAAGAAGTTACTGCCGTCATACCCCAAAGAGTGACAGTTGTGGTCAAAAGTATTCTTTACGAGGAAAACACTGAGATCTGTTTTGTGGCTTAAAGAAGTCAGTTATAATGATGAAACAATAAGGCGGGCGGACGCAGTGGCTCACGCCTGTAATCCCAGCACTTTGGGAGGCCGAGGCAGGTGGATCACGAGGTCAAGAGATGGAGACCATCCTGGTCAACATGGTGAAACCCCGTCTCTACTAAAAATACAAAAAATTAGCTGGGCATGGTGGTGCGTGCCTGTAATCCCAGCTACTCAGAAGGCTGAGGCAGGAGAATTGCCTGAACCCAGGAGGCGGAGGTTGCGGTGAGCTGAGATCGCGTCATTGCACTCCAGCCTGGGTAACAAGAGCGAAACTCCGTCTCAAAAAAAAAAAAAAGAAAAAAGAAAGAAAGAAACAATAAGGCAACAAATTTCCATCAGAAGGTCAAGTGGTAACCTTTGAGGATTACTGCAAATTACGTGAGATTCTGGAAGCTCAAATCAAATACAGTTTGGGTTTTTACCAAAGTTGACATTCTGAACATTTTAGATCAGCCCATTTGACGTCATTTATTGGCAAAATAAATTTTTTTCTTTTTTTTTGGAGATGGAGTTTTGCTCTTGTTGCCCACGCTGGAGTACAAAGGTGCAATCTCAGCTCACCACAACTTCTGCCTCCTGGGTTCAAGTGATTCTCCTGTCTCGGCCTCCTGAGTAGCTGGGATTACAGCCATGCACCACCACGCATTTTGTATTCTTAGTAGAGATGGGGGTTTCTCCACGTTGGTCAGGCTGGTATCGAACTCCCAACCCCAGGTGATCCGCCCACCTTGGCCTCCCAAAGTGCTGGGATTACAGGTGTGATCCACCACTCCCGGCCATCATTGGCAAAATTTTAGAAGAGTCAACACAGGATGAAAAGAAACCCTGGGGACAGAGGGAAAAGAAAATGACATTGTAACTCAGTAAGGGCCCACAAAGAACACCTAAGAGAGGACTACATTCACTTCCTTTTTACAAAGGATTACCAGCCTAAAGAATGTTTTCATAGCAATATATTGACTTTTTAAAACCTTTTTAATAAAATCAGTTTTATTCCTATGGCATTGGTGAAGAATTACAAGCTGGATGATAATGTAGTTCTAGGTGAGTCAAACCTCAATGAAGAACTTCCCCAGGAATACTTACTTCCTATAGGTAGATTGTCCTTGGAAGTACACGAGAGCCCCTCAGCCTTCACCAGTTGGCTAAGGGTTGCTGCCAGCCTCAATTTCTTCTTGATTCAACATTATTGACCAAGAGGAGGCTCAACATTCGTATTCAGAAAGGCTCAACATTTATATAGGTTGTCTCTGCTATCCCATTCAGAGATGCTCTCATCTCATAAGATGAATTTGACATAAAAATGCCTCCATTTCTCCGCAACTTAGATCCTAGATAACTATGACCTTGAATGGGACAGAAGCATGCTACACTGACAACATGAAACAATGATCCGTATAAGTGTATGCTCATTTTAACAATATTTGATTTGATTTGATTTTTTTGAGGCAGAGTTTCGTTCTTGTTGCCCAGGCTGTGCATGCAATGGCTCGATCTTAACTCACAGCAACCTCCACCTCCCGGGTTCAAGCTATTCTCCTGCCTCAGCCTCCAGAGCAGCTGGGATTACAGGCATGCACCACCACACCCAGTTAATTTTGTACGCTTATAAGAGACGGAGGTTTCTCCATGTTGTTCAGGCTGGTCTTGAACTCCCGACCTCAGGTGATCCGCCCACCTCAGCCTCCCAAAGTGCTGGGATTACAGCCGTGAGCCACCATGCCTGGCCAACAATATATTATTTCAATACATTCTATTTATCAGAGATGCCAGTAGCTTTTTCTTCATATAGTTGTCATTGTTGAGAAGCCTGGCACATACTAGATACTCTGCAAACAGTTGTTGGAGGAACAGACAAATGGAACGTTCTAGAGTTCTTTGCTCAAGTTGATTTTTGCAAATATCTGAATTTAGAGGAGGGCTCTTGTCCTAACAGATCCAAGGAGAACTGTGGGTAAGAATTTTTGAGCGGTTCTACTCCAGTCACATTTAGCTTTAACAGGAATTGTGCACGGAAACCCTGGGAGATGCTTTGAAAATCTCTAAGAATACATATTACGAATTCAACAGCTCTCCAGTCATTTTGCTGATATATTAAAAGGCAACATTTTTATTAATTTATAAGTGCTGTCTTACCAGTTCTAGGCAATAAGGAAGTTTACAAGGGCAGTCAGGATCTGAACAAAGAATAAATAGAAAGATAGTCTGAAATTGGCAATGCTGTCAGGAAATTGGTGCGTACTAAATGAATTGGGGGTGATGGCCCAGTGTGGAGCATTGAGGATCAAGTGACCCAGCATAATGTAGATGCCAAGGCTGCAAAAATTGACACACGATCCTGACAGAAAATAATTGGTACTTATTTGCATATAATTTCTTATATGTTTTATAAGTTAATTGAGGTCAAAATGAACATAAATTCCCCTTGGCCCATGTATTTTCATCTTATGCAACCGCAGTTCCCACCAGCCTCTGCTGAAGGAGGTCAGGCTAACCCATTCAGAAAAACAAGAAAAAAAAAATCCCTGCTTAGCCCAACCTAAGGCAGTGGCTCTCTTAAGTTCATCCTGCAGCACTGCTAAAGGTCTCAATCCATCATCTCCGGCCTCACCTTCCTCTTCTCATCACCATCTTAACATTAAAGTGCCAGACAGGCTGTTCACACTCAAGCAAATGGTTTCCTTCACTCCTCATCACAATCCTCGTTCTGCGGATGATGAATCTGAAATACAGAGAGGTTTAGTACCAAGGGCAAGTCGCCCAGCTGCTAACAGGAATTCCAATCCAAACAACCAGCTTCAAAGCCAGTGCTTTTAATTAAACCCCATGCTCTCTTGAACCATTCCTCCATAAATCAGAAAACCTCTAGCCCACCAGAATTGCATGGCTATCAGACATCAGGATGCCCATCTCCCTCTGAGCACCCCACCGAACCATAAACACTCCTCGGTATCATGGAGACATGAAAGGCCAACCCGTTCCCACTCATCCTTCTCCATGCCACCAACCCCACGAGGCTACTTGGGTTTGAAAGCTTCCGTCTCAGGACACCCTGGTTTCCATGGATCTTCCCATACAAGAAACAGTGCTCTAGGCATTCGCAGCCTTGGCCGACATATTTCTTCTACAACTTATGAGTCCTGAAGTACAGACACCTAGAAAGTAAGCCTAATTCTGACACTGAGATGGAAGCTGATCTTGACAAAGGCCTCACTTTCCTTTCTCCTTAACCATGAAGGAGAAACTATATTCATGAGTTTCCATGCTAGAGGAATTTTTAACAGCAAATGATAGAAAAATACTTTCTCTAGCAGGAAAGAAAAAAAGACAAGGTGAAGAACAATGCATATAATAGATTTCTATTATGAGAAGAAGATAGAGAGCTACAACCTGTACAGTCATGTGACACAAAATGACGCTTGAACGACAGACTGCGTATACCATGGCAGTCCCATAAGATTATCATGGAGCTGAAAAATTCCTGTTGCCTAGTGACGTTGTCGTCATTGCAATGTCTTAGTGCAATGCATTACTCACCTGTTTGTGGTGATGCTGGTGTAAACAAACCCACTTCACTGCCAGTCATGTGAAAGTAGAGCACATGCAATTATAAGTATGACTCATAACACTGGATAGTGATAATAAATGACTACATTACTGGCTTACGTAGTTACTGTACCATACTTTTTATCGTCATTTTAGAATGTACCTTTCTACTTACATTTTTAAAAGGCAACTGTGGAACAGCCCAGGCAGTTCTTTCAGGAGGTATTCCAGAAGAAGGCATTGTTACCACAAGAAATGACAGCTCCATGTGTGACTGCCCCTGAAACCTTCCAGTGGGGCAAGACGCGGAGGCAGAAGATACTGATATTGATGATCCTGGCCCTGTGTAGACCTAGATGTGTGTGATTGCATCTTAAGGTTTTTAACAATGATTTTTTTTTAAAAAGTAAATAATTATAAAAATAGAAAAAAACTTAGAGAATAAGAATATACTGTACAGCTGTACAATATGTTTTTTAAGCTAAGTATTATTACAAAAAGAACAAAAGGTTAAAAAAGCTTTTTTAGTTTGTAGAGTAAAGAAATGACAGTAAGGCCAGGTGCAGTGACTGACACCTATAATCCCAGCACACTGGGAGGCCAAGGTGGGAGGATTGCTTGAGGTCAGGAGTACGAGACCAGCCTGGGCAACATGGTGAAACCTTGTATCTACAAAAATTAGCTGGGCATAATGGCACAAACCTGTGGTCCCAGATATTCCAGAGGCTGTGGTGGGAGGATCACTTGAACCTGAGAGTTAGCGGCTATAATGAGCTGTGTTTGCACCACTGCATTCCAGCCTGGGTGATAAAGTGAGACCCTGTCTCCATAAATAAATAAATAGGCAGATAAAGGATGGACTAAGAGAAACTTTTGACTGTATAATGTTTTATGTATTTTTATTTTTGATTCATGTGAATATATTATCTATTCAAAAATCTAACACATTGATTTTTAAATTAAAAAACATGTATATGTAACTATGAGAGGTACTAACATTGATTGCCTCTGAACAGAGAAATCCAAAGACAGAAAAATTATGTATTTGTTTCTTACAGCTGCCATAACCAAGTGCCACAAATCATGTCACTAAAAACAACAGAAATTTAGGCTGGAGGTGGTGTTGGCTCATATCTATAATCCCAGTTCTTTGGAAGGCCAAGACAAGAGGCTAACTTGAGGCCAGGAGTTCAAGACCAGCCCGGGCAACATGACAGGGCCCCATCTCTACAAAACTAAAAAATAGAAAAATTAGTCAGGCATAATGGCATGCACCTGTAGACCCAGCTACTTTGGAGGCTGAGGGGAGAGGATTGCTTCAGCTCTGGAGCTCAAAAGCGTAGTGAAGCTGGGCCTGGGGGCTCATGACTGTAATCCCAGCACTTTGGGAGGTCAAAGAGGGTGGATCACTTGAGGTTAGGAGTTCAAGACCAGCCTGGCCAACATGGTGAAACCCGGTCTCTACTAAAAATATAAAAATTAGCTGGGCGTGGTAGTAGGCACCTATAATCTCAGCTACTCGGGAGGCTGAGGCAGGAGAATCGCTTAAACCCAGGAGGTGGAGGTTATAGTGAGCCGAGATCATGCCATTACATTCCAGCCTGGGAGACAAAATCAAAACTCTGTCTTAAAAAAAAAAAAAGTGTGTTGAGCTATGATCCCACCCCTGCACTCCAGCCTGGGCAACAGAGCAAGACCCTGTCTTTAAACAAAAAAAAAAAAAAAAAGGAATTTATTATTTTATTATTTTACAGTTTTAGAGCCTAGAAGACCAAAACCAAGATGTCATGCTCCCTCTAAAACTCTGCGTGGAATCCCTCTGTGGCTCTTTCTAACTTCTGGTGGTGGTAGTGCTGGCAGTCCTTGGGGATCCTGGGCTTGCAGATACCCTACCCTCAATAAACTTGTCATCCCACTCAGTAAAGGAAACAGACGTAAACAACTAACCCAACACAAAACAGAATGAGACTATTCCCCATGCCTTATTAAACAGGGCCTCATTGTAGCTGAAGCATGAACATCATTTATTAACTTTATTATAAAGATAAAGGATATTGGATAAGTAATGATGATGATGCCAGGACCACAGCAGCAGGGGTCAAACAGAGTTAACGCAGGGTTCAATAAAGTTACAAGAAATATTTGATAAAAAGTCAGGAGGAGAGACAATTGCTTCTGACTGTGAAGATTAGAGATGCTTTATGAGATGAATTTGTAAGCTGGGATTTAGAGGATAAGAAAGTTTTTTTTCATTTTCTGAAGGAGAGAAATGGCATTCTAGGCTTAGCAAAGGTCAGGAGGAGTCCTGTAAGTTCCTGACATATTCAAGGCAAAGCAGGAAGACCGGCTCAGCCAAAACATAGGGTGTTTACAGGCATTTAATGGAACAAAAGTCTAGAAGGACAGTTTGGGGTGGGATCGGGAAAGAGCTTACCTGCCAGGCTAAGAAGAAGTTAATTTTTACAAACGAAGGACTGCTGCAGTTTTTCAAGGAGGCAATTGATATAAGTGGACCCATGTTTAGGAATCTAATTCTAGGCTAAAATGAAACACTCAGCATTAACCCAGTGTGGCCAGCGGACTGGAGTGAATAATACCTGGATATGGGGCTCTCAGTAGGAAGGTCTTGGTGTTAGTTCATTCCCAGCCTGATTATAAAACCACCTTTACAGTGTCAAAGCACTCTGCAGTTTTATGGTAGTCTTTATTTCACCTAATCTGCCCAAAATCCCTATGGTGTGTGTGTGTGTGTGCATTATATATATGTATATATTACAATGGTCATTTTACAGATGAGAAAATGGAAATACACCCATTGTAAGTGGCTCACCCACAGCCCAAAACCGCCAATTCCTCAGCATCCAAACCCACTCCTCTTTCCAATAACCCACAGACAACTCCAAGCATACCCATCTTTACTTTAGAGTGGGGTTCTTTCCTTGAAGAGATCTAATGTCATAGATAAAAAGATAGAAATATTTGGGAGCTTAAAAACGAGTTTCCTTTAAGATTAAGAGCGAAGCAAATGTTAGCAGTCAACTTAAACTTTTGGAAATGGTGTCATTAAAGGGATAACAGCCACAATAACAAGACGACAATAAAACAGTCAATACTCATATGGTGTGAATGAGAAGAATTGTTTGTTACATTCGCTCAGGAATGTGGGTCAACCTTCTCATGCTTCCCCTACAGCCTTGTCTGAAGCATTAACAAATGGCTTTTGTGTCCCTGTCTATGTGACTGTGGCATGTAACTGCACAAGCGGCCACTTCACACAAGAAGGGTTTATATATAAAGGTTTATATCTACCCATGGCCCCAGACAGAGCCTTCTGCACCAGATGGATTGAAATGCGATTCAAGAAGTA
The DNA here is from genome assembly GCF_049354715.1 of Callithrix jacchus. NCBI lineage: Eukaryota > Metazoa > Chordata > Mammalia > Primates > Cebidae > Callithrix > Callithrix jacchus. The sequence goes on along the minus strand of NC_133505.1, from coordinate 20,069,097 downwards.
CTGTGTGCTGGTTCCCACCCCCGCCCTCTTAGCCCTGTTTGGGGAAGTCACTAACTCCAGCTGACTGGGCTTTGCCCTTTGTTGCAATGAGTCCCAAGCCAGATTTTCTGCCAGCACACCCTCCTGTGTTCACTGACTCCTTAGGACTACCCAGGACATCTGTGTGGGAGACAGGGCTTTTTATTTTTTAAACTTTGGTGGAAGGGGGGGAAAAGGGGGCACTATTATTCTTTGTAAATGAGGCCATTTCAGGTAAAGCTATTTTTGTGACCATTTTCATCCCCTTTTCTCCCTCAGGCCACCTTTCCTCCCCCTCTTCACTCACTTGTTCAGTAATTACGATCATTTCTGCTTCCTCGATTGTTAGAGTCTATTAGTGCATTTTCCAACTTGTCTTATGTTCTGTTTAAATGTCTTTATATAGTGAAAAATTCCTTCCAAAGCTGTCTCCAAAATTTCAGATCTTGGGCTCAGCAATTTCTTAGGTTAAGCTTTAGGCAAAATTTAGAAGTGGTAATTACAGTTAGCCCAAAGGATAAAAGCTGCAAACCAAAAGAATAAATTACGGACAACCGTTTGTTTTATTGCTTTTTTTTTTTTAGACAGAGTTTCGCTCTTGTTACGCAGGCCAGAGTGCAGTGGGGCAATCTCGGTTCACTGCAACCTCTGCCTTCCAGGTTCAAGCAATTCTCCTGCCTCAGCCTCCTGAGTAGCTGGGATTACAGGTGTGTGCCACCACACCCAACTAATTTTTATATATTTTAGCAGAGACGGGTTTTCACCATGCTGGTCAGTCTGGCCTCGAACTCCTAAGCTCAGGTAATCCACCCGCCTCAGCCTTCATAAGTGCTGGGATTATAGGTGTGAGCCACCATGCCTGGCCTTGGATTTTATTGCTTTCTCTGTGTTTTAAAAGTTGATATCTTAACCTCTGCATAAATAAAACATCTGCAAATTCAACAATAATTCAATATATTATTAACTTGTAATTAATAATATGGGAAATTCATCTGTCCAAAACTCACCCTTCTGGGGATATCAGCGTTTTATCTAGCAGCTTTGTTTTGCAGCAGGGAAATTGAGGCCAAATGTTGCTTTTGGTGCTTCTTCAAGGCTAACTAATTTCTTTTCTTTTCTTTCTTTTTTTGAGATGGGAGTTTTGCTCTTATGGCCCAGGCTAAAGTGCAGTGGTGCAATCTTGGCTCACTGCAACTTGCACCTCCCAGATTCAAGCAATTCTCCTGCCTCAGCCTCCTGAGTAGCTGGGATTACAGCCATGCGCCACCATGTCCAGCTATTTTTGTATTTGTAATAGAGACGGGATTTCTCCATGTTGGTCAGGCTGGTCTCAAACTCCCAACTTCAGAAGATCCGCCCACCTCAACCTCTCAATGTTCTGGGATTACAGGCATGAACCACCACAGCTGACAGGTTAACTAATTTCTGAGGGAACTAAAGGAATATTTGAGAATTCATTCCCTATTTTATAAGGCATGGGGTGAGGTGTTTTTCTACATCAAGCCATGAATCAGGGGGATTTTTTAATCAGTAAAATGATAACATTTTTGGACAAAGCAGACAAAGTAGTTGCTGCTTTTTTAACCAAATGGATAAGTCAGCCATGATAGCTAAACTAGTTTTTTTTTTTTTTTTTTGAGATGGCATCTCACCATCGCCCAGGTGGAAGAGTGCAGTGGCAAGATCTCAGCTCACTGTAGCCTCTGCCTCCTGGTTCCAGCAATTCTTGTGCCTCAGCCTCACAGGTAGTTGGGATTACAGGGATGCACTACCACGCCCAGCTAAGTTTTGTATTTTTAGTAGAGACTAGGTTTGTATTTTTAGTGGAGACCACCATGTTAGCCAGGCTGGTCTCAAACCCCTGACCTCAGGTGATTCACCCGTCTCGGCCTCCCAAAGTGCTAGAATTACAGGTGTAAGCCACTGTGCCTGGCCTTAACTAGTAGTATTAAACAGTCTCAGCCTGAGTTACTGAGTCAAATTCCCCTATCTAGCCCAGCGGTTCTCAATTTCTCACTACTATCGCCCCCTCAATACAAAGTCTAACAAGAGAAGGAGTCACATTTTGTCAGGTAGGGTTAGTCTGAAGGACCGCAGACCATTGTAATATATGGGATTTGTTTTATCTCCCAGGAACCAATTTTTGCCCCTTTGAAGACAATATCACCCCAGTTAAGAATTCATGCTGTAGCCTAATTCCATATATCAAAATGAGTGACCAATCCAGTCCCATTCTGTGTATAAATCTTTATTGGAACTTACTTCACTGTTCTGTAATTATATTTATATTAATCGGCCTCCCACCAGGCAATAAAATTCTCAATGGGATTTTTTTTTTTTTACTTCCTAGAAAAGAGCTCAAAAGTGTTGAATAAATGAATGAACAGATGAATAAATGAAATATAAAGATTGATTGGCACAATTCAGAAGCCAGTACATTCTTAATAGCTCTGCCTCTTTATTCCTTGACTAACTGACCTGAGGTTCAAACATTAAAGGCATCTCCAGGTGTTGCCTCAGCCAAGTGACTACCGTGAAAAGACACTAGGTTTCCAAACACCCACAAAGTCTTGCCTACTTTTTGGAGGATGACAGGTGCAGGAGGCAGTGACAGAGACTTGATGTTTGTTTGATGTCTTTGTGACCATTTCTCTACCAGATACAATAGGGTGCAGGAAGTAGTAATTAAGTTGTCTCAAAGCAGCATTGCAAGTTTACTCACAAAAATGAACACTTAACCTTTCTCACTGTTGTGCCTGGACTGGTTGCCTAGAGTGATGGCCAACAGCAGGGCTAATGGCCCAGGCAAGGCAGAACAGAGCACCCTGCAATTAGGAGGAAGGATAACCCTAAAGAAGATTGGGAGGGGGATGCCAGAAACCCACTCCTGCCAGACCCTGAGATCCCACAGGATGCAGGGAGACTCAGTGGGAACAGCCATGTCTTCTCCAACAGTATTTCCTCCATTAAACCAGGAGACTCTCTATCTCATTCTTAACAGATCCATTACCACTCACATTCCAACAATCACTCAGCCAAAGTTCAATCAATTTCCATGGTTGCTGCTGCAGAGTAGGTTATTGTAGTTACTAACAATTACTGATAAGAAACAGCATATGATAACAAAAACAACAGTACATTCATGGAGCATTCTAACATTTACAAAGTGTTTTCACAAATAGATGAAATTTTATCTTCACCACACTGTGAATAACGAAGACTAGATGGGTATTAACTGCATTTATTTTTTCCCAGACAAAGTCTCGCTCTGTCGCCAGGCTAGAGTGCAGTGGTGCGTGGCATAATCTCAGCTCACTGCAACCTCCGCCTCTCGGGTTCAAGTGATTCTCCTGCCTCAGCCTCCTGAGTAGCTGGGACTACAGGTGCCCACCACCACACCCAGCTAATTTTTGTGTTTTAATAGAGACCACATTGGCCAGGATGATCTCGATCTCTTGACCTTGTGATCTACCCGCCTTGGCCTACCAAAGTGCTGGGATTACAGGTGTGAGCCACCCCGCCCAGCCTTTAACTACATTTTATAGACAAGAAAGCTGAGGGCAAATGACTGAAACTCCTAGGGTAGTAGACTCTTCATGCTACTGCAACAGATACCTGAGTTCCAGATGAGGCACTGCTGGTTTCTCACTGGTTGCCTAAGCCCCTTCACTTAACCTGCTCTCAGCCTTGTTTCCCTCATCTCTCTCAAAGGATTGCTGAGAGTTTAAATGAGGTAAAGCTACGTGGCACTGAGTGCAATAACTGGCAAAAGATAATGGCTAAAAAATAAATAAATAAAATAGTTATTAGTAGTGATACTTGTATTTTTTATTCCCTATTTGTTAAGAAAGTACTTGTCTTTAGATTACATAAAATATTAAGAAATATGTGCAAATCCAAAATACTGATTCCAGCAGCTCTCAAGGGAAACAGAAAAATATTCAAATTGTCCTGGCTATTTAAAAATAAATAAATATTTTTGACTCCTGGCGGGGCTCAGTGGCTCATGCCTGTAATCCCAGCACTTTGGGAGGCTGAGGTGGGTGGATCACCTGAGGTCAGGAGTTCCAGACTAGCTTGACCAACATGGAGCCTCTACTAACAATACAAAATTAGCTAGGTGTGGTGGCGCATGCCTATAATCCCAGCTACTCAGGAGGCTGAGGCAGGAGAATCGCTTGAACCCTGGAGGCAGAGGTTGCAGCGACCCGAGATCCCGCCATTGCATTACAGGCTGGGCAACAAGAGTGAAACTCCATCTCAAAAAAAAAAAAAAAATATATATATATATATATACACACACACACACATATTTCACTCATAACAAATAAAGCCATAGAAAAATGGTTCCATTAAGGAAATATAAAACATCTTCCTTACAACCGTATTCTTTATATGACTTTCATCAATAGACTTCACATCTCTCTCCTCAATTCCATTTCATAAAGAAGAATTTGGAGGGTGAAAATTATTTTCCCAAAGTTAGACAGGAGGCCATTTGCCCTGCCATGTAAAATAATAAATCAACCAAAACAGGTCAATTCAAAATATAACCTTCATAAGAAGATGGATTTCTATCTGTTTAGTTTGCTTAGTATATCTCCAGGACCTGGAACAGTTCCTGACACGTAGTATGTGTTCAGAAAATATTTGGTGAATATTGAAAATACTGAGTGCTTGAGCATCTTAGTTCATCTTCGGATGTTATCAAGGAGATTGTTCATTGAATTATTTAACTTTCTGCCGTTGGTCCATTCAATCACTTGTTCAACACACACCTATTAAGCTCCTACTATGGATGGGGAACGATCCAAGATGGTCGATCGCTAACATCTCGGGATTGCAGCTCTCAGTGAAAGCACAGAGAACCAGAGGACGCCACACTTTCAGACAAATTCTGGTCGCTCACGGAGCAGAAGATCCCCAGAGGAGGAGTCACACGGGTCGCCAGCGCGACTCTTGTGGCCGGCGCAGCGGTTTCGCCGGCACCTCCGCGCAGCAGCTCTCGGCCCAGAGTAAACAGGGCTGGCTCCGCTTCTGACTGAGGTTTGGAGCCCCGGGAAGGCAGAGTTGCCTATTAGGGACACAAGAAGGAAGCCAGACAGGAGAATCCTGGGCAGAAAAGCACCATCAGTCTTAACGCCGCTGTTCTGGCCCTGGGAACTAACAACTTGGACATCCACTCAAGAGACCTAATCTGAAAGTTGGTAATTTCAAAGACTACAGGAGGATAAATTTACAATGATGGGAAGAAACCAACGTAGAAAGGCTGAGAATACTCAAAATCAGAACGCCTCTCCCTCTAAAGATGATCACAGTTCCTCATCAACAATGGAACAAGGCTTGATGGAGAACGAGCGCATCCCAATAACAGAATCACGCTTCAGGGAATGGATAATAAGAAACTTCTGTGAGTTAAAAGAACATGCTGTAGCCCAACGTAAAGAAACTACGAACTTTGAAAAAAGGTTTGATGAAATCCTATTGAGAATAGACAACTTAGAGCGGAATATAAGTGAATTAATGGAACTGAAGAATACAATACAGGAACTCTGTGAAGTATGCACAGGTTTAAACACTCAAATTGTTTAAGCAGAAGAAAGGATATCAGAGGTCAAAGTCCAACTTAATGAAATAAAACAAGAAGACAAGATTAGAGAAAAAAGGATAAAAAGGAATGAGCAAAGTCTCCAAGAAATGTGGGACTATGTGAAAAGACCAAATTTACGTTTGATAGGTGTACCTGAATGTGATGGAGAGAATGAATCCAAGCTGGAAAATACCCTTCAGGATATTATTCAGGAAAATTTTCCTGAACTAGCAAAGCAGGTCAATATTCAACCCCAGGTAATACAGAGAACACCACAAAGATGTTCCTCAAGAAGAGCAACCCCAAGGCACATAATCGTTAGATTCACCAGGGTTGAAACAAAGAAGAAAATACTAAGGGCAGCCAGAGAGAAAGGTCAGGTTACCCACAAAGGCAAGCCTATCAGACTTACAGCAGATCTCTCAGCAGAAACTCTACAGGCCAGAAGAGAGTGGGGGCGAATATTCAACATCCTCAAAGAACAGAACCTTCAGCCCAGAATTTCATATCCAGCCAAACTAAGCTTCACAACTGAAGGAAAAATAAAATCTTTTAAGAACAAGCAAGAACTCAGAGATTTTATTACCACCAGGCCTGCTTTACAAGAGCTTCTGAAAGAGGCATTACACACAGAAAGAAACAACCAGTATTAGCCTTTCTAAAAATATACCAAAAAGTAAAGAGCACCAACATAAAGAAGAATTTACAACAACAAATGGATAAAAAAGCCAGTTAACATCAAATGGCAGTAACCCTAAATTTAAATCGACTAAATCCCCAAATCAAAAGACACAGCCAAAACCCAACAGCATGTTACATCCAGACCTGTTTCACATGCAAGGATACACAAAGACTCAAAACAAAGGGATGGAGAAAGATTTACCAACCAAATGGAGAGCAAAAATAAATAAATAAATAAAAAGCAGGAGTTGCAATTCTCATATCAGATAAAATAGATTTTAAAGCAACAAAGATATAGTGGTAAAAGGATCAATGCAACAACAAGAGCTAACAATCCTAACACCCAGATACATAGAGACTTAGATTCAATGAGACAGAAAATTAATAAGGATATCAAGGACTCGAACTCAGATCCAGAACAAGTAAACTTAATATTCATAGAGCTCTCTACTTCAAATACACAAAATATACATTCTTGTCAATACCGCATCACACCTACTCATAGGTTTAAATGAAACATTGATTGGCCATTATTAATACCCATTTTTTTCCAGAATAAAGCAATATTTCCGTTCACCCTCCCTCTTTCTCTTCCTCTTTCTTCCTCTCCTTTACTCATTTTTTTTTTCTTTCCTTCTCTCAAAAAGAAAAAGAAAAAGAAAAAAAAGCTCCTACTATGTAGCAAACTCTGGGCTGGGTGCTGGGCATAGAAATGCCAGAAGGCAGCCAGGCGTGGTGGCTAAGGCCAAGGCGGGTGGATCACTGAGGTCAGGAGTTCCAGAGCAGCCTGGCCAATGTGGTGAAACCCCATCTCCACTAAAAACACAAAAATTAGCTGGGCATGGTGGTGGGCACCTGTAATCCCAGCTACTCATGAGCCAGAGAATCGCTTAAACCTGGGAGGTGGAGGTTGTAGTGATCTAAAATCGTGCCCTTGCTTGCACTCCAGCCTGGGAAAGTCTCTCCAAAAAAAAAAAAAAAAGGCCAGGCACGGTGACTCACGCCTGTAATTCCAACACTTTGGGAGGCGGAGGTGGGCGGATCACGAGGCTAGGAGTCGGAGACCATCCTGGCCAACATGGTGAAACCCTGTTTCAACAAAAAAAAAAAAAAAAAAAAAAACTTAGCTGGGCGAGGTGTCGCGCGTCTGTAGTCCTACTTGGGAGGCTGAGGCAGGAAAATCACCTTAACCCGGGAAGCGGAGGTTCCAGTAAGATCGCACCACTGCACTCCAGCCTGGCAATAGCTTGCTATAGGAGCTTACCCTCTAAATAACCCCTCCTCTTCTGCGCATGGCCTTGGGCTCTTCTTTCTGCATAGATTTTGAAGAAGTTTGAGTCTGTAACAAGCTTTCTATTTTAAAAGCCAAGAAACAGGAGCGTTTTGTGATTTTATTTCCACCCTGACCCACCGGTTTCTGCGCTTCTACATTTGTGGTGGTGCCGTTGCTGCCACTGTTGTTCCTGTCCAGGGAAACACCCGTGGCCAACCCAGATCGGATACAACCGTGCGGCTCTGGACAGAGCCTCCAACCACATCAGCCATAGGCAGCGTTGTTGCTGCCGCCGCTGTTATTTTAATTATGATTGTACGTTAACCACCACCTTCCTTCCTCTGCCTCCCTTCAGCTGCAATGATGTATGTTACTTTTTGGTAACTGGATTTCATTAACATTTATGAACTCTCATAAAGTAGTAGAAAAAGCAATTTGTGTGGAAGAATTTTCCACCTCATTAAACAGTGTTCTTTTGGGGGTCAAGCTGATATTTTTGTTGTTGTTGTTAGATTTTTTTATAGGTCCTTTGTCCTTCCCTGAGCCCTGGGGGATGAAAGGAGAGCCGTCGACCCAGCGCGAGGCTCGTACGCCCTACAGAGGGCGCTGGGCCCCCCGCGCTTTCCTGGCTGTGCCCACCGGCTTTCCACCCTCCCCAAGGCCCAGGTGCCCACCCGCTTTCCACCCTCCCCAAGGCCCAGGTGACCACCCAGGGTCGCTGCGGCCTTTCCCCCTTCTTGGCCAAATCCGACTCTCTCGCCGCCTGCGGAGGGCCTCGCCTGGCTAAGGGCAACCTGCGGCATGTCCCGGGGCCTCAACACTCCTGATCTCTGGGGCCTAAGACGACGCTCTGGGCTTTTTCCCGGGCTCAGGGTGCGTGGCATGCTCGCGCCTTTCGAGGCACGGTCCCTAGATAGGCTCTTGTCCTTCGACGCCCCCTTGGCACAAGCACACTGACGCCCTCAGCCCAACCCCCCTTGCCTTTGGGGCTGGCTTCAACCCTGGGAAGACAGGCCTGCGGGAAGCGAGAGGAGAGGGCCGAATAGAAGCCCCGGCTCGGTCTTTCCCAGACTGAGGCCCGGTGTTTCCAGCTCAGTTGCATCTTCCAGCCGCGGGCTCCTGGCCCAGACAGAACGTGTTTGCTTTCACACCGGGACTGCAAGCTGAGTCCGCCTCGGTGAGCCCCGGGCTGCCGGCAGTCCCGACGGGTGTTGCCCCCAGACACTCCCCAGCCGTCCCCATCTCGAATCTACTGTCCAGCCCTGGGCCCCGGGAAGACCCAGAGGACGCGCTGGATCCCCTGAAAAGGGTTGGGAGGGGAACAATGCCCGAAAAAAGACCCTCCCCGACCGCTGGTCCTGAGGAACTGGGGATGTGGTCGCAATTGCTAGGGGCCTTGGTTAGAAACACGCTCCTCTCACTTGGTCCCAAGTCCAGGCCAATCACCAGCCTCTAACCTCCTCACCTCCCGCCCGCCCCACCTCCCCGCGCACACACCCAGGAAGTTAAAAAAAAAAAAAACACACCCCTGAGCCTTGACTCTTGGGGTAGGAAAGCGGAAACACGAGGACTCTAGCCTGAGGGCTCCGTAAAGTAACCAGGAACAGAGTGACAGGTGCTGGGAGAAATTAACATGCAAAGACCAGCTTTTTCTATCCTACATGTGAAACTATAAAACAAGAGTTCAAACTCAAGAATCTGTGTGTCCATCTTGATTAAAAACAAAACATCTCTCCAAGAAACCGGTTCTATACTTGTGACACACTTTTCTGCCAGACAGCTCCCAAATCAGATCTTATTAAGGGAAACCTCTATGGCCTGTTAGTAGGTGACTGGGGTGGGGGCAGGGGCGCGTCTGCTGTCCAGCTTGGGCCGGCGTGGACGCGGACTGGGGGCTTTTCCGATTTGCTGAGTCAGCCGCGGGCGCCGTGGGCTTTGCCGTTTCCAACCCAGGCGACTGTGCTTCGCTGACTGGTGTGTCAAGTTGGTGGTGTAATTATTGTTTTGTTTTCTAATATGTAATTACTCTTTGTCGTTGCTATTATGAATCCACTGAGCTTGACTCGAGCAGAAAGATGGATTCAAGTTTGAAGTTAGGATTTCATGCGTGGAAAATACTGGTTTATCCCCACGCTTAGGACAATATAGGGGCCCACGCGTGTCTTCCCCGCAGCCCAGCCAGAAAAGCGGCGTCTGTTCCCTCGCAAACAACAGGCGGTCACGCCAGATCCCCGCAAAACAGATCCACTCTCCGTGTGGCTAAGAGCACGAATTGCCGAGGTTGTTTTTCTGTTTGGCATATTTATAAAGCTGAGAGAGGGGAGGGAAAGGAAGGGAGAGAAAAAAAAAATAGAGAAAGATGGGCTGGGGAGTTGAGAACAGACAGAAATTGAGGAGAAACAGAATTAGAGAAACAAGGAAGAGCTCAGAGAAAAAGAGATGAAGAGAGAGGAGAACAGATTCATGTTTATTTTCAAATGTTTGCTTTTAGATTTAAAGTGAGATACTGCAAAGTTCCCTCCACTTCCACCTGCGTTACCACACTCTGCTTCAGTAAATCCCAGGAGCTGCCAGGTTCTGCACTTGCTCCCCGAGCTGTGCCTCGGGTTCAGAGCGCGCCCCCACCGTTCAGTCCTCACCCCCACGAAGGGGCGTCCCCTCGCACCTCCCCAGAGTTGCCTAACTCCTAGGCCCTAAAAGTGCCAGAACAAAGGCAGACTCCCCGAGCGCCACCCTCGGGGGCCGAGTACCCTGGGCCCTGCTGACGGAAGCAGACCGCAGACTCAGCTCAGCTCCCAAGGCTCCCAGCCAAGTCGTGGGTGGATGCACCCGCCTAGGCTGGGTACCGCGGAATCCGCACCCGCTGCTGCGCAGGCCCCGCCCAGAGGCTGCACCTCCTGGGCCCTGCCCACCGTCCTCTTCAGCCTGGGCGGGGTGTGTGTCGTCGCGGTCAGCTTTGCCGAGGGACCTGCTGCCCCTGGCCGGGACGGGGTGGGTCGGTGGGGAATCCTGGGCCGAGGAAAGCGATCCATTTTCTCTAACCATTTGCCCCAGAGCTGTCAGGTTAGCGTTGCTTCCTTGGCCGCCCAGAGAAGAATGTGTTAAAATTCTTTGCACGGGAGCCTTTCTCAGCCCAAAAATATACCACGCTGTGACGTTCCTCGCGCCGACCACGGGTCCCTAACCTCGGCCACCTTCTCCCGTTGAAATACGCACATCGCTCTTCAATAATTTAGACACCTGGGAGACTGGACAAGTATAATTTTTTTTTCCAAACACACGAGCATCCGGGTTGCCATCAATCATGCTTTTGTTTTATGTGAGATGGGCTTTGTGTGTTTAGCTGCCCGGCTCCATCCTATTTGCATGTTGCTATTTAATGGGTATTTATTTTAGCTTTGAAGATCTGCTTAAAAATCTAAATCCAAAGAAGGGGGAAGGGCGCGCCTCTTGTGGTTCGGGTGGATTTGCCTTTGGGACCCTTTCCTTTGAGGAGACTGGCCCTGCGGGTCTCGATTACAGATGAATTTTGATTCCGAGGTGGGGCACGTAATGGAACGGAAAAGATATGTTCTGTCTCCCAAATCTCAGGGTGGCTTTCCAGCAAACAATGCTCCAGTCACTATTTGTGTATGAGACAAGTAATTGTGCTCCAAATGCTTAAATAAATCATTGATGGGTGAAATTACACATTCTCACTTAAAGTGTAATGTGATTAAGAGATTATGAGATTGAAGCTAATATCTTGTCTCCCAGCTCCTGGCCCCAAGTCTTGACACTATAAATTTATCAACTACAACTGTCCTGAAATTTACAAATACAATAGGTTTCTGTTGACAGCGAATCAAAGACAGCCTCTAAAAAATAAAAATAGGTATGTGTGCGTCTGCATATGGTGTCGGTCGTGGTTTTGTTCTAAAAAGACCTAAGAAGGCAAGAGAAAGACTGAGATGATAGGGAGAGGGTATTTGCTTGTTTCATCTTTTATTTTTAAAAGTAAATAGGGAAGGGAGAGGAGGGGGAGCCGTGTTGGGCGCTACGTTTGCGAGCTGATTACTCCTGGTCTGAAAGCGGCTCCATTTCCCGCACGGTGGGTAAGTCCTTTATCGGGGGAAGCCCCGGCCTCGCCCGCAGCCATTCCTCGCCTCGAGGCGCGCGCTGGGCCGGGGCGCGGGAGCCGCTCCGCGACTCCGTAATGACCTGGGTTCGCCGCAGCTGCGCCCTGACCCTTTGTGATGGCGCCGATAGCGTTCGGATGAAATTATGTCCTTCTCCGGGTGTGAAATTACCATGTTTATTAATTGAGCCAGACATTAGCTTTACCTTTTCTTTTTAAGCCGTGAAAATTTGTGATTCAGGGCAAATGATTCTCCGACAGACGCTCGGCTCCACATCCCACCCCTTCCAGCCCGCGCCCCCTCCTGTCCTCGCGCTCCCCTGCCCCCACGTCCCGGGCAGTTCAGGAAAGCTTTCTAGGTTTCCACGCCTGAGAGCCTAAGGAGAAGCAGCCAGCAGGCCTCTGAGCGTGTGAGCGTGTGAGCGCGTGTGCGTGTTAGCGCGCACACGGGGATGTTTTCCTCTTCAGGAAGTGTTACCAAACAATAGCAACCCGCGACTCTGAATTACAGCATTTCCCCCAGAATTCCTGATCAGTAAAACCCAAATCGTTTTCAAGACAAAGGAGCATCAATCAGCGACAAAGACAGATTTAACGTATTAGCTCTTTATTAAAATGAAGTCATTCTTATTGAAATGATGTATTGGGTATGCAGAAAGGTTTTTTTTCTTTCTTTCTTTCTTTTTTGACAAGGAGTAAAATAAAGATGGTGGCAGAGAGCTTGCTCCACGTCTTGTTCTGGGCTGGGATTGGATTACTGGGACTCTGCCCAGGATCCCGCGGCAGGACACACCACCTTGGACTGCAGGGAAGAGACTGATCTCCCTCCTCCTGCCGCCCTCCCCATCCCCGGTTGATTTCCCAAGAAACAAGCGTTTCCCTGGTCCTCTCAAAAACTTCCCGCCTTAGTCTCTGTATTAGGGAAACTGAGATACTGCTGGCATGGCTGTCCATACGTTTGCTAAACCAACTACTCCAGAGGCCTAGAGAAGGCAGAGAACCCCTAAGCGTCCCCTGGTTTTCCAGAACAAGACGCAGCTCTCTCCCTAGCCTGAAGAAAGTCCTGGCCCCAGATCTGAACGCGAAGGGGAGCCTGTGTTTGCTCCCAGCGGGCTCGCCAGCCGTCTCCACAACCCTTCCTTCCTTTGGGCAGGATTGAATGCAGGAGCTGGCTGTCTTCCCGACCGGGGTGGGCTCTTTATTCAGTTGGACCTCGGGTCCTGTCATGGAAGGGAAACCAGGAGGAGGGAGTTCGGAGAGGAGTCCTCTCCCCCAGGGGATGGGCTGCCCAGAGTTTGCTGCTTTGCGTCTCAAATGGCTCAAATTCTTATCTCCCCAGGAGAGAAGGTATCTAAAATTGTAGGCTGCTTTTCAGAATGGCAGCCTCAACTCTAACAAAATGTGTTTGTGTCTCCACCTTCAGACACGCAGACATCCACACCAACTGAAAATGAACTGTTGGAATCAATTTCCTTGGAATACTCAACTTTTTTTTTCTATCATATTTCAGCAATGGACTGAACAGTTATAGCCAGTTGATTCAATTTCGTATTTGCATAACCACGAGAAGAAGGTGACTTTACAGACTCAATGAATAGGTCTCTTGTTTGTTGTGTGTGTTGTGGGGTTGGATTTTTAAATACGTGTGGGGAGGAGAAGGGTATCTCTAGGGCTGAGCTGCTGCCCCAGGAGTCAGAAACTGAGAAAGCTGCTTCTGGGCTGATGACATACTATTGTTCCCTTACTCCTCCATGTTCTCTCTCCCTTACCTCATATCTACCCCTGGAATCATCTACATTTGAAAATTCACTAATTGGATCTTTCTTTTGTTTGTTCTGGGCAGCTCTGCTTTTAAAGACAAACTGCTGTTGTAAACTGTTTGAAATAATTACGTGGCAAGGAGAGATGGCAACACTGTTTTACACTTTGCCTGAAAGGAACAAGCAGATTTTCAGGGCAGCCTTCAGAAATAGAGCCAATTTTAATAGGATCCCAACCCGTGCACTAATTAAATATTTCACAGCTCCCAAAGTTAATGTGTTAACATTGGGACTTTTTTTCCACCAAATCATACAAATTGGCCCTCTGTAACATCATCCTCTCGCCCCAACTACTCCCTCCTGTACTCACCCACACACATACGCACTCCCTGCTACAGACTCCTACCCACCGACCTGTTTTCTGAATGGCATTACAAAGAATTTTGTTGAAGAAAAGTCAGACTAATTGCTGCCAGAAGACCCGTCTCTTAGAGAAGTCTGGTTTTCATAAGCCAGATTCAGTAAAGGTTGTGGTTAAATCTAAGCCTAGTGGAAGGTTCTTAAAGTTTTCTCAGCAAAGAGGGAAAAACAAAGAAACAGTAAGTTCAGCCAAAACGCTCAGTGAGGGGAGCAGGGGAGATGATGGGTAGGAGGGAGATTCAAGAGAGATCTCTGAACTCTTGTTTCTAGATTGCTCTCCTTAGAAGAGCTTTCTTCAAACTTAGTAACATCAATTGAGATGATTTTCCTAAGTGACCCAACATTTTAATCACAAACCAATGACTTGATTCTCTTGATATGGCACTAATTTTCAAGGGCTAGGAGTTATACTAGAGGGTATAGCAAGGGATTTTCCAGTTCCAGGATTCCCTGGGGTACCTCCCTGTTCAATTAGCACCAGCCTTCCTTTCAAATCTCCTGATTGAGGTAGTAGCAAAAGGCCCCTGCAGGAACAGGCAGGTGGATTCTCCCCACTTCTAAGCTATGCCACTAAGGGACACAGGCTTTCCCAGAGCGTGTAAGGGAGTGCCACTCCAGCCTTCCCTCCCAGCCCTATCCCTGGCTTTCATGAGCTAAACCAGCAAGATGCTGCAGAACCTTATAAAGCTCAGAGATGGGAAGCAGTGGTGGAGATGGGGTTTGGAGAGACCTTGATCTCTTTGAGTGTTTGAAAAGAAAAAGCCTTCCAAGAATGGTCTCATTTAATAATGAGGCTGGTTTAATTTTAGAAGTTTCTCATCAGAACTTTATCCTATGGTTTAATAGATGCGGTCCCATGGCTGGTTGGAGGTACCCAATAACTCACTGTCTCCTAATAATGGGTCTCCCCCAAGCCCACCTTGTTCTAATAGATCCAAGAAGCTGGAATCACCTGATCATGTCTCATGTTGCAAGAAGAGAAACCTACTCAGTCTCCCAGTCTCTGAACTTCATGGGACTCTCCAAGACCACTCTGACTTGAAGCAACATCGTCAAGGTTAAGACTCAACACTCCCATGCTCCCTATAGTCCGTTGAAATAGCCTTTTTGGAACCATTATCTTAGATACTTCCATTCAACTGGCTATGGAGGGCGGTGGTAGGAAATAGAATATGCAAATCTATGTTTATTGAGGATAGTCTCTCGCTTAAGGAGTTCTCTTGCCCTTGCCATTCTGGTGGTTAGTATTTAACTTCTTTTTTCCTTTCAAGGTCACTGACCCCTTCCGAATCCATTGCCCACTCCCACCCTCACCCCCAAGTAACCCTAAGGATGTGGAAATGGGGGTTGGAGGATGTCTTGGTGTTAATGAGTCTTTCTTTTGTTTTGTAATTACAAAAAGATCATAATATAAGCAAATGAATAAAAATTTAAGAATCACTCTTTCTCTTGGCAGTTCTTGTGGTTGGGGTTTTAAAGGATGTTATCCATCCTTTTACTGTTTGATAACCATAACAAAGTGGTTTCTCATTCTTAAGACATGAAGCCACTACGCTATGAAATGTACCTCATTTTCTAGTTTTCAGGATGAGTCAGGACAGCCTTTGCCCCAAAGTGCTATCACTTCTCATCCCACAGCCTGAACACTGTAGAGGACTTAAGGCAGCATGTTGCCAACCTTATCGTAAAACTGTGATGGTGGAGGTTTGACTTAAACACCTGGATGTCAACGTTAACAGTGAATTTGGCTCATCCATAGTTAATCCAGGAGATTGCAATGATTTCATATGAATCTGAAAGTGGACCAAGGCCGGTAGGGTTGGCACTGAAGTGTCCTTTTGAGCAGGAATCAACTGCTCACTTTCAAGCCCTTCACAGTCTTCCTTAGCTGGACATAAGAGCCCGGACATATGGGAGACTCACCGAGAAGCTACTTCATGCCACCAAGGCCCACTGTGCTCTAAGACTGCAGAACAAGGAACCATGCCCATTTACATTGCCTTCCTCCCCTTGATCATCATGGGGGAAAAAATGCTGCAGAAGTAACTAAGTCACTTAAATCAGTCTCAATATGGAGTGTTTGGGGATTTGAAGAAAACTGTATGTTACCCTGAGGTTCTCATTTTATAAACAAGCAGCAAGGCTGTGTTCTCATAATGGAACTACAATCTCTTCTGTTTGTGCGTTATTTGCATAATAATTGCTACACAAAATCAAACCTCACGTCCAGTCTTTTCCATTTGACTTTTTTTTCCAGCGTCAAAAATATTTCCTATCTGCTTCTAAGATCTTTTTGAGAATTCATCTGTTCACTGTCATTCCTCCTTTCTTTTTCTCCTAATCAATGAAAAGCTTTTTCTCTTGAAGCTAGGAATTCAACCAAAATATAAAATCAGGAGTGTGTGATACTTCCACATTAACCGAGGCAGAAATCTTCAGATTCAACTTTTATTCACGCCTGTCACCGGCAGGAAAAGAGAGATTGGATATGTACGTGGAAATCAGCGCTGGAGATATTTTGTCAAAGCGTTTCGGGTTGGAGACCACCAATAATGCCCTTTAGACAGGACCCTTCTAGGTGCTAGGCCCATTTCACAGAGCTGTTTCTGCCTTTGTATCCCACTGGACTGCCCAAACACTCCACAGAAGCTGTCGATTTCTGTGGTTTCAAAGAGGAAAAAAAAAAAGATGAAACGTGTTTTCTCTTTGAGGGTGACCTTTGACCTTTCTCTCCAATACACCTGACACCAAGGGCTTAGAAAAGACCCATTTGAGGTATGGGGTGCTGATGCTGCATTTTGGTCATTCGTTTGCACTCGCTCTCGTACTCTCTCTCTGTATCCTCTTCACCCCCTTTCTCGGAGACTGAACTCAGTGAAAAGTTGATGCAATAATCGCAGCTCTCTGCTCCGCCAGGGCCGAGGGAGGCGGGCAGAACACGGAGGGTGTTTTGTTAAATGCTCCCGTCGTTCGCAGGGGCTGGGACTTGATAAAAGGAGACAGTTTTCTGAAAAGATTTGATTGAAATGGCGTGTGCCAGGGCTGATGGGAGCCAGCGAGGGACAAAGCGCCGAGAATCCATGGACACTCGAGCAATTATGCCTCCACGCTGAAGGTGGATTAGCGCGCTGGAAAGAAGCATATGTTTGGCCCGGGGCGACACTTCCCCCCGGCTGAGCTTAGAGAATGGGAGCGCGGAGAGCGGCTGGACCCGGAATATCAACTATCTGCAAAGCCCCCCCTTTCAGCCCAACCCCGCCTGCCTCCCCGCCCCCGCCCGGAAAAGTCGGAGTGCATTTTTTACAAAGAAGAGTGGCGGAGAAGACAGGGCTGGGGGAGGAGCGGGCAGGGAGGGGAGTAGATGCCCAGAGGTGCAAATGGCCCTGGGATCCCCGAGGAGCGGCCCTCCAGGCTCTCCTCTCAGAGATCCCGAGGGGGCGTCCGGGCTTGGGTGTGAAGACCCAGAGGGGGTCAAATAAATGCTCCCCTATGGAATTTCCCACTACTAAGGTATCCGGGATGTCCGCTTGAACGCGTATTGGAAGGTCAACCGATTTGTGGCAATGAAACAAGGTTTTAATGACTGTAAAGATGCAAATGCCTAATGGTCATGACTGCGTTGGGCAGGAGGCGCTGGGAGGGCGGCGCGGGTTCCCCGCCGCGCCTTGGGCCTAGGTGGAGGAAGGCCCCGGGAGACGAGTCCCACAGTCAGATATTTGACGAAATGGGTCGATGCTGGAAGCTCCGACAGGCCGCGTGGGAGAGAAAGGGTGCGGGTGCCGCAGTCCAGTCCCCACGCAGCTCTATCTGCTTAGACACCCGGCCGAGGGATGCTGAAACTTCGTGCTGCTTTGGGAGTTGGGAGCCAGAAAGTTTCCCAGATCCTGCCTTCAGTCATTAATTAAAGCGCCCTTCCCGTGGAAAAAAAAAAAAAAAGGCCCTTAAAACTCTGACCTGGAGCCTCCCGGCTCTCGCTCACTGTTCCCGCAAGCGCGCTAAGGGAGACGAGAGGCGCAAGCGAGTCCCAAACCTCTTTCTTGGGGTTTTACTGCGGTTTAATTGGGTCTAACCTGGACGCGAGTGCCGGTGGCCGCCGCCCAGGACGTCCACATTTCCCGTCCTTCCAGCCCCTGCCAGTCCTTCTACCCGCCGCCCAACCCCAGGCCAGACTCGAACCTCCCGCCCCTCACAACTTCTACTACCCGCCCCCTCAACGCCAGACCGTCAAAATCAAGTTGTGAATTGCTCCTAACACAAAGGGGCGCGCGGCAGGATTTTTTCGGGGAATTCAGCTAGCGCAGCGCCCTGCCAGCAGGAGGGGTCCTGTACGGATCAGGTGGGACCCAGTGAGGGGGTGTGCACTGCGCCCCCTCCTCCTAGGCAGGGGTCCAGGAGCCTGGAGCTGAGCTCTGGCGCTGGGGACTGACTCCAAGCTGTGGACAAAGGCGCAGCCCAGACTTGGGGACTCCAAAAAGACGGGGGAATCCTGAAACAGGATTTAGTAGCTGACAAAGCAAAAGGAAATTTGATCCTAGCGTTAACTCAGTGCTGCTCCAGGGAGAAAAATTATTTTAAGGTACATTAGCTAAATTTAGTTTGATCAAATACACACACACTCATTCATATACGCACATGTGTGTGTATATCCTTATCCCGAGTATAGGTTGGATTTTAAAACGGTGATGAGACCAACTCTAGAGAGAGTTTGAAGAGATTTGCTCTCAGGCCAAAAACAAAAACAAAAACACCCGGAGGGTCTGGGCTTTTTGACTTGTAAAACTTAAGAGTCGTGATAGACACGCCAGGATCGCTTCTGCAGAGGCTGTGGACCACCTTCAGTTGAGGGCATGTGTTTAGGTTTGTTATTGGAATTCAAAGGAAGTGATCTTTATTGCCATAGAAAAATCACGTGCAGCAAAAGAATAGCTTAGGTTGGGTCACTTTTTAAAGCTCCCTCCGTGCTGTTGAAAATATTCCCACTCCTTTAAGAGGACGTTAAAAGAAAGTCAAAGTAAGACCTGGAAGTTTCCTCAAAGTCCTATAGACCTTTTTTTTTTTTTTTTTTTTTTTTTTTTTGTGAGAGAGAAAAAAGGCGATCCCTGTTGGAAGTGTGCACTGTGGAAAGGTCATCTCCCTGGGCCACTGCTTCTTTCCAGATTTCTCCAGCAATATACGAAGTATTGCTCTTTTGTTAAGAAATAAACCTCTCTGTGAACACTAAGATGGTTCTGAGCCATCCTTTTCGGGCATCAAAGATGAAAAAGAAATAAAATTGTACACATAAACAACACTTAAAGTTTAGTTTTAGGCCTCCCAGAATCAGCCTGAAATCACTTTTCTTTCCACCTTTCCTTATTATTTTTTAAACAGGGGAACTTCCCATAGACATGAATTATAGTTTTGCAACCCAACATTCTCTCTTCCTGCTCTGATGCTTTCCATGCAAAACATCAGTTACTTCTTTGAGGGTAAGACTCAGTGCATCATGTGATTATGACTATTTCTCATCTGTGTCCACACAGGCAAAGATGAGTCTGGGCTACTGGTTTTGTAGAAAGAAATCAATGTCTTGTTCAATCATAGAAGGGCTCATGTGAATAAATACTTCACCTCAGACTTGTTCTCCCCTGCCTTCAGAAAAACAGTTAACCAAATCCTGATCGTTAGTGGGATCATCAGTTTGAACTCATGGCTAACCTGGCAAACAATGTTTTTAAAGACATTGAAAAAAGGAACCCTTATATAACAGGGTCAAATTTTTTCAGTTTCCCACTTGAGGTGGGTCACAGGGAGGAGACTATTATTAAGAGTGGTAATAGGCTGGTGCCGTGGCTCACGCCTATAATCCAGTACTTTGGGAGGCTGAGGTGGGTGGATAATGAGGTCAGGAGTTCGAGACCAGCCTGCCCAACGTGGTGAAACCCCATCTCTACTAAAAATACAAAAATTAGCTGGGTGTGGTGGTAGGTGCCTATAATCCCAGCTACTTAGGAAGCTGAGGCAGGTGAATTGCTTGAACCCAGGAGACAGATGTTGCAGTGAGCCGAGATCGCACTACAGCATTCCAGCCTGGACGACAGAACAAGACTCTGTCTCAAACAAACAAAGGGTAGTAATAATAATGGGAAGCTGAGATGGCATACCTGTGCAACTCATGTAGTAAACCAAGCTTCATACAGAAAGGAATTGTTCACTGAAATTCACAAGGAAAAATATCCTGGAATATCCTAAGAAGGGTTGCAAAGGTGTGAGAACTGATATTACCTGTTGTGCTCCCTGGTTTCATTCTTCTGGAATGGAGTGGTTCTGTGCTTTTAGGAGTTGAATTGGGCTTTTCTGTGGTATGCGTGGGTTTCATTTTTTTTCTTCTCTGCTTGACTTTTAGATTTATTTCCCCCCATAGCACTAAGCAACAGGGAAACGTGGATGTGTTTCTTCAAATGCACAACTTGGATAATCAAGTAAATTAAAGAACAAATTTCAGCACTCTTGCCTCAGAACTGCTACCATCTCTGCACCTGTAACACAGACCTTGAAAACACTGGTTATTTATTTTGAACTTTCTGCTTCTCAGATCTCTAGTGAGTTGACCCGATTTTTACAGCCCTTTTACCCAAGCAATGAGGAATCTTCCCCACTGTACCTCCCCCTTCCCCTCAACCGCATAACTGAGTGGCTTAGGAGATCTGTAACTGGGATGATGCAGCTGTTGGCTTCATGCCGTCCTCTAACTTGATTATTCTTTGGACACGTTAGGCAAGCATTAGTGATTGATAATGACGCTAATTAACCCCTTTCCTTTCCAAACAGTAAACTGCTGCCAGCAGGATGCTGCAAACAATAAATATAAAACACTGCATACATCAATATCTGTTTAAAGCACAACTTCATTTGGGCACTTTTAACTGTACTGCTTTCAGTTAACAATTGGGTATTTATTCAAGTACTTCTCCAAAAGCCAAGGGGTAAGGCAGAGAAAGAGAGAGGGTTAAGAAAAGGAGCCTGTGGCTTTAAGACCGCAAAATGCTGTCATACCTGTCAGCTGCTGCAAAGTTAAGCTCTAATGGAAACCATGCGTATTTTTTTTTTATTTCAAGTCTATACTTTTAAAAAACTTAATTAATCCAGCTTTGTTCTTAACCTATTTAAACTTAACGCAAGGCTGATGACCGCAGATGATTTTTTTCTTCAGGGGGGAAAGTAGCTCTCCTGCCTGACATGGAATTATTGTGAATTTACTTTTGGCTGACAAAAGGAATGGGGAGACACTGTCTCTTTCAGAGAGTGGTAAAATGTAGATGTTAAGAAGGATTTGGGGAAACCAGGGCAAATCTGATCTGATTGTGCAGTCTAACATAACCTGAGTTGTAAAGAAATGTATATTAAATTTGGAATTTTGATAAATGAATATTCCTAGCAAGTGAATAAAATGTATTCAATTAACTAAAACCCTGTGCACTTCTGAACTGAAGTGGAATCGACTGTAATTGATTTATTTGAAACCAGAGGTTAAGGACTGAATTAGCTAAGTACAACTGGGTATTTCAAGCCACTGACTTCTCAAATGTCAAATCCCTTCTATTTTAAATATTATTTCAGCTGCGGGGCATTGCAGTCCTGATGGTAGTTCCATCAAGAACGCAAATTATATTAATATTCGATTTTGGGGAGGAATGGATGGGATTGTAATTTTTAAAGGGTGTTAGAGAATAGAGGAGGTAATGACTACCAAACTCCAAGGGGCATTGTGTTTCCATAAAAATTGGGTGTGGTAATTAGCATAGCCTGGCAAGCATCCTTATAATTCAATTTAGTTTAGTCCAAAAAGAATCACTGCTGTTAGTTTACAAACACCTGTCCTGTCAAGCAGTCACCATGTGTTTTAGAAAGTATACATTGGTCACCACAGAGAAAGCCAAAATCTACATAGCCTTTGGTTAATCCAACAAAAGTTATTTTTAATATAATCTCTCTAATTGTCCCATTTCTTAAAAATATACATACCTTCTATTTTTTTTTTTTTGTTTAAAAACAAAAAAGAAAAAGAGAAGGAGTCAATATCACATCCTCAAAATGTCCAACTACCGAATAAAAATAACTAATGCTCTGCATTTGGCAACCATTGTTTATTATGACCTTGTAATGTTCTAACCCACTATTTCCTTTCTGTCTTTCTCAGGATGCAAGGATTATATTGGGTTCAGGTTTTCCAACATAACAAGCATCTGTAAATCCAGATATGAATGAATGGTATTTAATAAGATTGTTTTCGTTTTAAAATGAGTATTTATGTGTCGTTGGAGACAGAGCAGCAATGTATGGCTGTTTATGAATGCTATTGTGCCTGAGGTTAGGATCCCCCCCACAATCTGAGATGCAGCCAAGAAAAACAGCCCTGATAGACAATGCTTCACTTCACCTGCTACAATGCTGTGTGCATTTCATTTCTGTCAAGAGTATGTACAGTTAGGGTTCATTCGCCTCATTATTTTGTTACATCTACGTTACAGTTAACCAGTCTCTCTAGGAAATAATAAATAACCGCTTTAAAAAACAATTGCCGCGTTGCGTTCTGAGAATACACTTTCCATTTGAATTCTTTTTTAAACCCACCATTGTTATGAATTCTCTGGCTTCGGAAAATAGAATTTAGACTCCACCAACTCTCGTTCGTTTGTTGAGATTGATTTTACACTGCCTTCCATAAGGAGATTAGGAAGCAAACGGCTACAAAATGGACACTCTCTAATGCTTTGCTTCCTTGGTCCTTCGGAATGTCGGACCACAGGAACAAATGTTAAATCTCCACCAGTCTGTCTACCTAGACACTTGTTCTGTGACCTTTCCTCTAACCCTTCCAGTTAACCACCTCCTTTTGCTTGTTAAAAAGTCCTTTTCCCTTCCAAAGCAAAGAATTTCCAAATGAGTTTACAAAGGTCTGGATTCGCCATCTTTATGCACAGGAAGTCCTTCCTTCTCTCGAGGCTCAGCACACAGTCCTCTTATTGTAGAAGACAGATAGGAGAGGTCTGGAGAGGCCGGCTTCACAGCCCTCCCCCGTCCTCCCACCCCACCTCAGAGAAGGTTTTGTATTTCTAAAAGGTCCAGAGATGAGCTCTCTGGTGATAGAAAAGGGTGGACTGGCATTTAGGGGCCATGCAGGAAAGATTCAAGGGATCAACATCATTCCCCACGCCTGTCTCTACCTCGAGAGCTACTGGAGAACATCTCTAAATAAAATATGAAAATAAATGGGAGACAATTTGCCCTCTCTTGTATATTTCTGCCACTATTCCTTTTCTCCTGCCAGAAAACTGGAGCTGGTCTTAGCTCATGTGCTTGTCTTAGCCACCGAATAGCTTGGGCAAGCAAGTGAATGTTGAAGTGGTTTGTGTTAATGAACAAACAATTTAAATCTCAGTTATCCTCTGAGACAAATTCCAAAGCAGTTATAAGGGGGGGGGGGGCTGCTGGTGGGAAGGTTCTTCTGTTCTTCTCTTCTCCATCTTCCTGGTCATCCTTAACATTTGGTCCTGGAGATTTTACATTTTGCTTTCCAAAACACAAATGAAAACCTAAAGGATCAACATAAATAAAATAAAACTTTATTTTTAATAATAAAATTAATGTTTCTAGTAAGGAAAAGACAGTATGTCATTCCTTTAGCAGTACAAACAATCTTTTATCCAAAAGAATACATTGGGTTTTATTGTGTCATTTGTCTGAATACAGACTCAGTGGAATATCTAAATGATACCCTGCTCTGAACTCCAAGTTGAAAGTAAGTTTTTATTATACTTGAGGGAAACAATGGGTTCAGCTGCTTATTGCAAGGAGCAATTGCCAAGGGAGAGTTAAACTCAATTACTGTAACCATACTGAATAAAAAATACTGCCAAGAACAAAAATACGCCTGGGTAAAGACAGCCACTGAATAAAAAAAAATCGACATAAAGCGTATCAAATATTTATTTATCTGGGCAACAAAGGACTATGATACATTGACAGGCATGGAGACTACTGCCAGCACAACTCAATACAATGCAACTAGAGCTGCTTCCAAAATGGCCAGTGAAAATACAGAATACCAGGTGGTCCCAAATGTTTGAAGTTCTTTGAACAAAAAGGAGAGAAAGAAAGAGAGAGAGAGAGGAAAATTCCCTAACCCTTGGTTTAAAGACAATATTCATTTATTGCTCAAATGATGCTTTTAAGGGAGGACAGTGGAATAAAATAAACTTTTTTTTTTCTCCCTACAATACATAGAAGAGTTATCAAACCACTCAAGTTTAAAAATCTTTCCAGGGTCCAATGTCAGTTTTTTTTCTTTCA
Source organism: Callithrix jacchus (assembly GCF_049354715.1). Lineage (NCBI taxonomy): Eukaryota > Metazoa > Chordata > Mammalia > Primates > Cebidae > Callithrix > Callithrix jacchus. The sequence continues at coordinate 20,044,906 of NC_133505.1, read as the reverse complement.
GGTCAATGAAAATCTAAATGTAATAATACTAATTATAAATTTTATTTTACTTTTTAAAAATTTGTCCAGCTGTTTCATTGTCACCTTTAACATGCTACAACAGGGCTAAACTCATGAATCCCAGAGGAAAAAAAAAATCCCCCAAACATTGGATTTCTAAATCAGTACCATGAACCACATGAAAAACTAATAGGAAGATTCAAAACCCACTAAACAAGAGGTAAATGAAATCCGATAAATTAAAAAAAAAAAAAGGCTTAAAACAGACTCACCATATTTACAATTCCCATTAAATTACACATAAATAAATATATACAGAGACGTGAACACTGATTCCCTTATATAACTGCGAATCGTGTTGCCAGAGAAAGTTCAAGTTGGTAGCTTTACCTTAAAGAGGAAAAACTTCTACAACTGAAGACATGACATGGAACTTCGTGTATTTGTGTTCAAGTTTATTCACAATACTGATAAAAATGCTGTCATCATCCTTTTGGCTTTTTTTTTTTTTAAGTATGGCTACGATCTGAACTGAAGTATGTAAGGGAAGGTGGTGATTCAGTCCCATGAAGCGCATATAATTTTTTTATTTTTACTTTGTTTTTTAGAAAAAAAGTTTTTAATTTTTTTCTGTTGCTGTTGTTGATTTGCTGTTTCGTTTAAAAAAAAAAAGGGGGGGGGTCAAAAACTCGGCAGAACTTCTCTCTGCTGGCTTCACGGCCTGTTCTGTTCTCTTAGGCTCCACAGGAGGGCACAGGGGTGTAGGAGTAGGAGTGGGTGGGGAGGTCGAGGCGGGAGTCGGAGCGGCTGCCCCACTGACAGTCGAGAGAGCAGTCCCGGAGACTGGGGGGAACCCAAGGGCAGCGGTGGCGGCGGCGGCAGCAGCAGCAGCAGTAGCAGCAGCAGGAAGGGTTGCTGATCCCAGAGCTGTCACCCGCCGGTGGGTGGGCGCGTGGGGGCTGGTGAGGCGCAGGGCGTGAGGAGAGCCTCACTTTCTGTGCTTCTCCTCTTTGTCACTGCTTTTGGCGTTGTTGTCCGTGTGGCTGTTGGGGTTGTTGCTGAGGTACATTTTGTCCATGGCCTTGAGGGCCTCAGTGAGATAGTTCTGCAGGGCTGTGACCGCGGCGCACACCGCGGGGCTGCCGAAGCCGTGGGAGATGAGGTTGAAGTGGGTCAAGCAGCTCTGGATGCCGGGCTCCAGGATGGGGTTGGGCCGCGAGTTCCCCAGAGGAGATCGGTCCTGAGCCAGCAGGTCGGTGAACTCCTTGCAAATCTGTCTGCAGCACAAGTGGAGCAGAGAGAGAGATGTAAGGCTCCACCTTGGGCAGCACCAGCAGCAAAGAGAAAACCTCTCTCCCTGCAGCTACCTCTGCTGGGATCCCACTGGCACCTGACATCACCTAAGGCCCCAGGGACAGACCGTGCAGCCACGTTGGGAGACCGAGCCACCTCTCAGTGGCCACTAAACCATCTCTCTACTAATATGCAAGCCCTTCCCACCTTCACAAATGACTCTCTCTTTCTCCTCTCAGATATGTTAAACTTCCATTCCCATGTTTCTCCCTCACACCAAAAGTCCTAGACGTCCTAGTCCTAAACGTAGGAAACCATTTCACACATTAGAAGAGAAAGAAAGAAGTCAGACAGACCGGAAGTCAGAAACACTAGCATCTTGCCAATATTCTACTGCAGCCGTCAGCCTTCCTATTCAAAATGTCCTAAAGATCCTCTTCCTACTCCTCTAAAGAGATCTCAGCAGCAGTTTGTAGAATGAAGTCCCCACTCCTTCACCTTCCAATCAAATTCAGTTGAATTTGGACAGAAAGGCCAAACTTCGCTTGGGATTATTTTGCCTTAAAAAAATAACAGTAACAAAAACCAACAGGCGTGTGTGTGTGCGCGCGCGCACACACACACACACATCCACACCCTGTTACTTGGAGATAATTCAAAGTAGTGTTTGGGATGAAGAAACAGACATTTCAATTTCCCATTCCTCCTCTTTCCCCATGTAGGTCAAAATAAAAATACTGCAGGGAAATTGTCAAGATGGGTGTGCTCCGGAACCCTGGGGGAAAGGAAAAGTTGAAATCTTGCAGAAGTTGATGAGGCCTGTACTCAGGAAGCTCTGTCTCTGATTTCTGGGAGGCAAAGGCTAGCTGGGGCCTTCCCAGGGCCGCAGCATGCTGGCCTAGGGGGCTGGGGAAGGGGATAAACGAGGAACCCGGGTTGGCTCGGTTCTCCAAGGCCAGCTGATGTCCCCAGGCCAGAAACAGGGTCTCACCCAAGGCCTCAGCTTCTGCCCTCTGCTTCCATGCCCTCCTGTGACATCAACTTTGATAATTAGGGGCTTCCCAACAAGTCTTTTAATTTCCAGAAAACATATCAAAACAGTCATTTTCTTTTTACACACCACCTGGAGAAGCCTATTCAGCCCAGGCACTAATGGGAATATAACTTGGGCCACTTTGAAACCTATTTGACTTCTCGCCTGTGGGCTAAAACTTCTGTGGGGTGTGTGTGTATCTGTGTATCTCTCTCTCTCTCTCTCTCTCTCTCTCTCTCTCTCTCTCTCTCTCTCTGGTACTTTCGAGAAGGGGTTGTGAAAGGAAGGTAAGAAATGGAATAAGGGATTTGGGTTGAAACTAGGACAGCTTCTGGCTTGCACATTTTGCAGGCCACGGTTTAATCTTTGCCCTTGGAGAACATACTGACAGGAAACAAAAAGTGATACAGGCAAGCCTGTTACCCCTTTGAGGATTTTATTCCGGTCTTTCTGAAAGAACATAGTCACAAATCCACCCTCAACTTCCAGCACACCTCTCCTATATCCCAACCCTGTACATAATCATTTAAAAAAAATAAAAATGAGAAGGTGGGAGAGATGAGAGAGAAAAGTTGGGAGCAACCTAACAATCCCACCTGTATTTCTCCCTTAACATAGACTAGGATTTATAAGATGGTGTTGTAACTTCAATATCTGCAACAAAGCTGATTAACACAAAAGGAAAACAAGAGAGAAGGAACAGCAAAACAATTTCTGTTTCTCTTGACAATGAGACCCAGAGACCCTGCAGAGGTAAATGCCTTACTTTGTAGCCAGGAGCATGTTTTTTCTTGTCACTTGCTCATTGGGATCGGAATGTTGTCGGTTGAGAAATTCAGCTACTGCTTTGGCAGGAAATTCGGTTTCGCACACGTACCCAAAGTCCCTGGCTAGGTGGACAGCTTCTCCTGTCAAGAGGGGAGAGGAGGGAGCCAGTGCAACCGAATGAAGAGTAGGGATCCCAACTTCTTGCCCACTATCAACTCCCTTATTCCCTTCACCCAAAATGCTACAGGAAACACAAACTACTTGTTTTCTCATTTCAGACATTTTATTTCCTTCCTTCTCTGTAGGATCTGGTGGATACGTTTATCAGGAAAAATGACCACTTGCTCTAGAGGGCCAGAAAGACTTGAAAATGTAAATCCCATCCACCAACTTCCAGTCCCATCCCCCATGCCAAATGGCATTTCTCCAAATTCTCTTTTAAAATGCTTCTTACATTCCAGCTTCACACCTATCAACACATTCATAAATGATACTCATAATTATTCTTTGAGCTTTTCTGCAAGGGAACAACTGAGGGGTTACATTTTAACTTGATCACATAAATTATCTGTTCATCCAAACCGATTAACCAAGAGGATTTGAGGGTCACTCCACTGAGTCTGTCTGTGTTGTTGATTTTCGAATCTTTGGTTTTAATTTCCTGAACCAGTTGGTTTTTACTGCAGGGCTTCCTGCCATTAGCTCCAGCTCCGGAAGAACGCATGCGCCAATTAGAGCATCAAAGCCCTCTCCGCAGAGCTTGTTTCCATAAAATGGAGCGGATCACAAACAATAACAGTTCTCCAGAAACTGACTCCCTGCTACAGAACTCAGTCCCCAAACCCAGACAAACTCTCACGCTATACCCCAAGCCACCACTACCATTTTCTTGGCATATAATTCTTTTGGGGGTATGAAGAGTGGGTTCTCTATGAACTGGTATGATTTTTAATGTAAGGCTACTGTAGTAGTTCAGTTTCTGGCACTGAACAACTGCTGATTTTCTAAACAGTTATATTACTATCAATCTCTGACATCAACAAATGGAATTCATAGGATTCCTCCTCAAATATATGGTTTTAAACATTTAAAGCATAATTCACAAACTACAACTTCAATTGTAATGCATCTCCTCAAATACAAGATGTGAATAAAATACAACGATTTCTTTAAATATACATGCTAGTTTCAAAATCTGTCTGGTAATTAAAGTAACTTTTATTCCCTGTTAGCATGAGACATTTACAAAAGGACACAAAGAAAAACAGGAGAGCTGTAGATTCAATCCAGTACACCCAAACCTAGGCCAATCTTGTATCAGAAAACTTAATCTAGAGGCAGCAGGAATGTGAGTGGCTTCTGGTGACACTTATCTAGAGCAGGGAGTGAGGATGAGGGTTGGCTTTTTGTTTTGAGGCTGTTTGGAAGGGTGTATGTGTGTTTACAGCTGCAAGGAGGAACTTTTTGCAATGCTTATGTTTCTTTTATCTTTCCACATCCACACAATCTAGAATCAAAAATTGCTCCCTTTTCTTCTTCTCCAAGAGAAAAGCACAATTAAACAAGAGATAAGGGAGCATATGTTTGGAAAACAAAAACCTGAAAGGGCACATAACCCTCAGCTTTCAGGACGGTCTTAAATCAGGACACAGGTCAAAGATTCCCAAATTAATTCAGGAAGTAATGGTCACGCATTTCTCAAACGCAGATGTCAGAATAACGTAAGTGCTTTACTGCTGAGCCCTTTAAAGGAGACAGAAACTTGGAGAATGTGCAGTTTTAAAACTTGTGCATTGTTTAGATCAAAATTAGGCTGGAGAGGTGTAACTTTATGGTAGAGAAGAAGGAAGGATGAAGGTATAGGAGTATATGCAAATGTTTCTTTTTGCCTGCAAGACTTCTCTTCACATCTAGCTATATTCTCTGCAAAGATGAAACTGCCCAACTGACACAAAATACAACCAAACATCTGGCCACTAAATATTATTCATTTTCCCAGAAGGCAGGTCCTTCTAGTTAGCAAGTGGGTTCGCTTACCCTCTACTAGTGATGTGAGCAGGGTAACGTTGGCAGCTTTACGTCTCCCTGCTGGCAGATTTAATCCTATTTTGTCCAGTTTTTCTCTTAAAGATCTTCCTCCGTTTTTAGACTTCGCCCTGTTTTCACAAATATATGCGAGAAAGGGATTTAGAAAACATTGGGTTGCTCTGTAAGACATTAAAATCATTGTGAAAGCTTCCTAAAATGTGCTTTCAAAAAATGAGAAGCTTGGCCCCAAGACATTTAAAGGAGGGAAACCTAGGAATAGTACAGAAAGTTCATAGGAAATAAATGCCTGTTAAACTGTAAAGCACTCCCTGTGTTTAGTTATTATTGCAACACTTGTGGCAGGTTGAAAGGTTTTGATTTCCCAACTCTCTAAAGAAGAGACCACAAACAAACAAACACAGCCCAATCTCTAGGATTTGAGGTATTCTTGAGTTCAACTGATTACGGTACATTTTTCCTGATGTTACAATCACACAAATCCCAACAGGGTCTTTAAAATGGTCTGTGCAAGATATGCTGTTAGGTTGTTCTGAGTAACCAAAGTTATCATCACTCTCATGTTTCTTGCTCTGGCTCTAGCCCCAGTGGGACATTCATTTCACCAGTTGTTTACATGCCATGTCACCAGCCTAACTGGAAACGTCAAAGGCTGATATCAGCCCTTAAAAGTTTCACTGATTTCAGAGACAATGGAGGCAGTTCTAAACAGATGTCTAAATAGAATCCCATAATCAGAAAGTGGTTAAGATAAATTGTTTAAATAAAACAGCAAATTAATTAATTTCAGATTTTATTCCCTACTCAAGTGCTCTTTAATTGTGTGGATTAGATTATACTCCCCTAGGTAAACAGTCTCCAATATTGGGGATGGGGGAAGGGAAGGAAAAAGCAGAGGGCAGGGAAAAGATCTGTGTCAGTGAAAGATTACAAAGGGAAAGCAAAATGACTGTGCAGGAGGAAGAAAAGACTAGAATGGTTGATGTTAAAACCTTCCAAAAAATGATCTTCGCGCGCTTTGTATGGGATATAGCCACTAGAACGGAACTGTGGGTCCATAAAGATAGGTAAATGAATAAAACTCAAAACAATGAAGGTCTCAGTGTGATTAAAGAAGGAGAAAGAGAAGAAACATATTACCCAGACAAGTTCAACACAAGCTCCACAACTCACAACGTGGAGTGGAATCCTAGGGGGAGGAAGCCCAGAGCAGGGAGAAATCTGTCCTGAGAAAAGGTGCTTCACCTTGCTGACCCTTATAAAATCTTATCTACTAAATGAATCATTCAAACCTCGCTGGGGTGAGGTAAGAATCCCTGGCCATGTATGTAACAGATGCATTCCTTGGTAGTGACTACACACAATACACGTAAACATGCTCGCACGTAGCCTGGCACACATCAGGGTCCCAGTAAATCGGAATAGTCATATGCAAATGTCTATAGCACAGGGGTCCGTGGGTGACAGCAACCGAGGGGCACGGCGTGTGGACTCAAGAGGACACCATTCTCTTCCTTTAGTTAAAAGCCATTCTATTAAAACCCTATACCAGACACGACCGGTTACCCTCGGAGACCCTACTCAGAGGTAAGGCAAAGCGAGGTGCCTGAGAGGAACTTCTCCTGGGCTTGCAAGGTGTGAGCAGAGTGAAAAGCTGGCTGCACGGCGCCCCGCGGCTGCGGCGGCCGGGACTGAGCCCGCGGCGGAGCGAACTGCGCTTGCGCAAAGAACGCCGAGGACTAGGACCCAGCGAGCGCGCGGCAGTGGACTAGGCGCGCACCAAATACCGGGCGGCAGCGGAGAGCGCAGGCGCGCGCCGCCTAGCTCGCCGCACATTCCCCCCCGCCAAATCCCGCCCACTTGGCTCTACGCTCTTCTCCCCGCCCCCTTTCCTTTCCCTCGTAGGGAGGGGCACGGCGCGAGGGCGGTTTGCGTCGTCGTCGCCGCCGCCGCCGCCCCAGCGCAAGCGCAGTGATTCCCCCGGCCGCCGGGCAGGACGGGCGGGGCCGTGCCGGGCCTCACCTCCGGAGCACTCCGCCCAGCAGCGACGCGTTGAGACACTCGGGTGGTGAGAGCCGCCGCTGCACTTCCGCCACCGTGACCTTGTACTTCGAGGTGGAGCTGAGGAGTGAGAGGCGACCCGGAACTGAACAGAAGACTTCGTTGGGGTTCACCACGCCGCCGAAGAGGTTGTCCTTATTAATAGGGATGGCGGAGACCGCATTGCTGTTGGACTTGGACAGGGACACGGGGCCTGCGGAGACAGAGGGGAGGCCGCGTGTGGGCGTCGTGAATCCCCCCCCCAATCCTGTCCGACCCGGATCCTCATCCCAGCCAGGGCCAGCTCCCAGGCTTGGGCCACAATCCCGGCTTTTCTTCCCGTCCGGCTCAGAAATTCTGTGGCTCTGTTCTCATCTTGCTACTTCCTTTTCCATTCCCTTCCTCGGCCTCGAGCCACTCCTGGCCTCAGCGGGCGCCGAGAGGCGGTCCAGCCCTCCCCCAACCAGCCTAGCCTGCGTTTCTGCCTTGACTCTTTCCCCTTCGCCGTCAAGGGTGCTCTCTAGAGATGGGTGGTGAAATTGGTGACGCCTGAGACTCTGAGCATCCGAGCGGAGTGGGCCCCAGATGAGGTCCAGCAGCACGGGTTCAGGATGCAGGGGAGTTACATTTGCAAACCGGAGCAAGTTATTTGTACTTTTAGGTGTTTTGATGGGTGACGGGTTTTGTGGGGGGGGGGGAGGGAACTGCTTCAAAGACCCATTTTTAAAATCAGCCGACAATTTAGATGGCCAAAGCACCCTGTAAACGAGAGTTTTAATTGAAGCACCACGCTGGGAAGTGTTGGATTTTGTTGTCCACACCACAAGTCCCATCTCTTTGATAAATAGGCCCCTTCCTATGTTCAATTTTGAAAACGTCTCAGTTTTGGAGATCTATTCCAAGGCCAGTTTTGAACTGGGGGGTAGGGAGGGACACACAGGCCTACAGTGGAATACTAGCAATGTGCCCTTTTGTTTAGTAAATACTTAGTAGTCCCTCTCTGCTAAAGCGCCTTCATTGGGAAAGTGGGTATATATACTGTCTAGTTAAAATCATAAGCTTATTATTGTTGGACCCATTGTTAGAAGAAAAAAAAAAAAAAACAGAAGACCGGCAGAAAATATACGAATGCAAAACGTTTCTCAGCACCAATATAATTCAGATGCATTCACAACCATTTGAATACAGTATGCATTATAATTTAAAATTCCATTTGGAGACATAATATGCACACAATCTCATCACAGTGTTCCTTGTGCGTTCTTTAATGGGGATATGCTAGATGTATAGGGAGGTGGGGGGCTCTAGGTTTTGGATAGATCACTTGTGACATTAATAGCTCTGGGGAGGCTAATAGAGACAATAGGAGTTAAACGAACTCTTGAGAGATTACTAATAAAAGAGCCAATTATCATGTCGACTTGGAAAGAGCATCTCTTAAGATTTATCCCTTGCACATCTAATTTGACGTGACAAAGACTTCACAGATGCAAAAAATGAAACTTTAAAGTAGCTAACAATATACTGATTGGGGTTAGAAATGAGAACAGTTTTATATAGCATCGTCCTCTGGTGGTGCCTAGAATCCTGAAATGTAACATTGCCACCATAACCAAAAAAAAGCTGCTACCAAGAGTGAATGGCATTTAATCCAGTAAACTTTATTTCTACTCACTAAACACAATACAAATTACAAGTCCATTCAAATCACTTGACACTTTTCTAACAATTTCTGCACTGAACAAATATGCTAATAATCCTCACATCTTCTTTTAACCAAAAGCTAAAATTTTGTTAACCTAATTCACAAAGTTCTAAGACCCTTAAACAGCTAACAAGAAACTGAATTGAAGAACATGAGTGGTTTCTTAACTCTGCTAAAGAGTGCTTTTCACCATTTGTCCTTACGATAATATTAAATTATTTGTACTATTTTAGCATTATACACTTCTTAACACTCATCCACGAAATGGATTAAACTATTAAACTCTTCCAGAATTGAAATGCCACTTCCAAGTCAGTTCAACTACTGTACATTTTGTATGTTTGTCCAAATATCATTAAACTAAATTAAATGGTCAAATCATGAATCAGAACAAAGCTAGCCTGTTGGCATTACCAACATACTGAAAGCTGATTATTTAAGCACTGCTGTTCTGTGCCTATTTGCTAATTCTGAGCCTTTAGGAAATCCTATTTGGAAAAAATAAACACAGCTCTGCAAGTTCTTTTAAATAGCACTCTGCCTGTAAGGACATGCTTGGAATGCAGAAGGAAATGGCTTACCTTTCTTAATTACAGTTTGATCTGGGATGTTAATACCCGGGTCTTCTACATGCTGCAACAAAAGGATACACATGGATGTAAGTGTATAATCAAAACAAAAGGAAATGAATATTCCCTGCAAGATGGGAGGAGGGGAAGGTGTAGAACTAAAATTTCTCCTCCCATATAATGACATTTATATATAAACATTTCATCTTGGCTTATTGGAATTTGGGGCTTTGCAAACTCAAGAGGTTTCACTGCACACCCATGGCCAATTTCTCCTCCTCCAGCAAATAATCCGTGTTTAAAGGGGGTGGAGATGGGGAATAAAACTTTCTTTGGAAATTAAATCAAGTGTTGGAGCACCTAATCATTCTCAGTCAGTTCAACATTTAGAAATGTACCTAGCTTTAGATTGGCGCCTCAGCGGCTTCTGACTTTAGCAATTCCAGTGTTCAGGCAGCGAAAGCCAGGAAACACAATAGAAATGACGGGTGGAGTAACAGGAGAGTGTTGGAAAAGGTTGATAGTATAATAAGAAGCAAACACACATACACACCTTTACTTATGGAAAACTCCAAATAAATTTTTAAAAAGACTACTGCCTAAGCTTGGATGTTACAGGAATATGAAAATGATCAAAAACAAAAAACCTTCGAGCTTGCTTTCCTGTTGTCCAGCAGCAGGTTTGTCGTTGATGTGGGGTGCTTTTCTCTCTCTCTCCTTTTTTTTTTTTTTACAGATGGATGGCTATATGTGTGTGCGCTAGAGTCAAAACGTGATTAGAAAGTAAAATGAAATCATGTTTTCTAATGCAGAAACTGACAGGCAATATAATGTCTGGCTGTGTTTACAAATTAGCACCAGGGCTGCTGAGATAGAAGATTTTGCAATCGTTACCAAACACAGGCATTACCATTTAAAAAACTATTACTTCCTTCTCTAGTCTTTGTCCAACAATAATACTGATTCGAACATTTTCCATTCTGTCTTGGATTTATGCTCCTGTTAATTGTGCCTGATCGCAATGATTCCGGGTGGATGGTACTAAGTTGCTTTATTACAGGTTTTATTATACTCAATGCTCTCATTTGTAACTTGCCTAAAGTGCTTCTGGATTTAAGTATAATTAAATTGAGAAATGTTCAGAAATGACTACTGCTGCAGTTCTTGTGTTTTAACTATATGGGGAAATATGATCCCTTTATGCATGCACCCTAAACCCATAAAGTAAATGTAGTGTGGCATAATACTTTTATTTGTGTTATTTCTAGACCTTGTCTGTACAGGGAAGACTGTTAAGTTTAAAATCCCACTGAGATATTAATGATTAAATAATTTTCATCATCGATTTGATTTTCTTAAATATTTAGCAGTTATACTTATTAAGGGTTAACTGTTGCAACAATGAGAAAAAAAATTGAAAACAACCTTTTTCTTGACCCAAATTCCTTTGAAAGAATTTTTTTTTCTTAAAAGATGGGGGAGGGAGAGGGAAGAACACCAACTGGGTTTGTTTTTATTTAATCTTTTAACTTCTCCTACTGACCAATTTTGCCACAAAGAATGAGTACACAGGTGTTAAGAATTCACCTTGATTTTTTGCAAAGTAGAGCAATTCTAATTCACAGTAGTTTCAAAAGCTTGCAACATTATTTTGCAATTCAAATATTTTCGAACAAGCAAGGAAAAGATTCAGAGTGCTTTGGAAAGGGAACTAAAATGATCATAACTCCCAGTTCATTTTTAAATTGCTCTTTTATAAGTTATTGCTCCTCTCGTTTCACTTCCAAAAAAAGCACTGCTAAGTATCAGTTCCTAAAAACATGTATGAACACACACATACAGACACACAATGCTTGCTAAATCTTATACTGGATCAAGTGCCTACTTTCCTGCTTCCCATGCAAGGCTGCTAAACATAACCAACAAATTTCAGTGACTAACTGGGCCAAATGAGAGATGTAATAAATTTTCTATTTTCCTACGGAACTTAAATAATGTTTTAAATTCACCAAGCAAGCAGGTAAGTTCATCTGACCATTTTCCTTACAATCTAATGTAGTAATCATTAAACTGTCAACGGACATACTGCTGCAATATTTGATGCAGTAATTTGAAATAGCATTTTAGCAAAAATCACATCCAGATACATTTCCTCTCCAAAGAAAAGCAGCTTTAACAGAAGCCTTTACAGCTTTAATAAAATTACTGGTTTGCTCTAATTCCATTTCAGGAAGGTTGTGAGGAAACCATAAATATGTAGAATTGAAGCAGAGGTACTGGTTGAAGTTTAATTTCAGAAAGTATTTTCAAATTATCAGTAGCCTGGTTTGCAATGTAAATAGTAAATGTGCTAATGCCATGCTTATTTAGGAATCATTTTAAACTGCATTTATTGATAACTGAATTAGAACTCTAATAATGTATTACCCAATAGTCTCAAAACATTTAATTTAATATGGGGTGTAGCAGGTTCTGATAGGCGTTGGGAACCCAGCTAATGATTTATGAGGTCACCACTTAGCACCCCTAGGAAGAGAAGGCGGCTGCATTTTAAAGTCTCTTAGCTTGGATTTGCTACTGAGTTTTTCTTTAACCAGAATAGGGTGTATACGTAACTTTTAGGTTTCACTAGTGCTTATAAAATCCAGTTAAAACTGATCTTCTTAGTATGTCTTTTACACTTCCTTTTACATTTTGAGAACATTAAATGAGCTCTTTTGGTTGCATTTAACATCATTCCCAGGATAGGGAGATATCTCCAGGCCAGACTCAGCGGTGGAAGTAGGTCTTTTAGCAATTGAGACAGTTTACTGTAGTCGAGAGGAAGATATTGTTAATGGTGACATTCGTCTGATTTATTTGTGTTGGTGGAAATGGTAATGCAGGCATTGTTTGAGGGAGCTCCGGGAACCATTGTTCTGGGACAGAACTCGCAACTACTTTGTGTGGTTCCTCAAAACGTCCCCCCATCCCGCCCCTAAATAAAATGTTTTTAAAAGGAAATACTGGGGAGAACCCGGGCCCACCGACTGTATGTTTCCGGTATCCTTTCCTGGGGTGAGGAGAGAGCTCTGTTCCCTCCCGCTCGGGTCTCGCGGCCTCTTACCGGGACCTCCTCGATGGCGTGAGGTAAGGAGTGGATCGAGAGGTCTCCGAGTCCTGAGCTTAGCGCGTGTGGGCCGTGCAGGAGGTCCTCGTGCCGCCTGTAGTCCCTGCGAGGGTCCAGGCCCGACAGCTGGTGAGGCAGCCCGCGGTGCGTGTGCAGGAGCCCAGACTCCTGGCTCTGCCTCTGGCCGGGCCAGCCTGGGTGCTGCGGCTGCGGCTGGGCGTGCAGGGGGTTCAGGCTGTAGGGGTCGTTGACGTGGGAGTAAGGGTCTTGCGACTGGGGGTAGATAGGCTGGTAGGGTGGGGGAAAGTAGGGGGGCTGGAAGTCGGCATTGGGGGTGTGGGACAGCGGCGGGGCGCTCGTGTAGGGAGATTGACCTACAGTGCCCAGCTGGGGCAACCGTGCCGTCCCGTTGCTGGTGCCGTCGTGACGGTCCTAGAAGACAGCGAGAGGAAAGGTAAAGAACAGGGGATTAGGCGTCGAGCTACAACTATCCACACAAAATCCACTTGACAAGCCTGCGTGGGAAATCACCCGTTCCTGTTGGCTGGCCGCCGGGAAAAAAAACAGCTCTAAGTTCTTTTCAGGAAATACCCCCGAAGTGAAACAGACCCTTCCAAAAACGCAGAGGAATCAGACTGCATATGTAGGGGGCACAAGAGACTCTCTCCAGGCGTTTCTTTCAAAGGGGGGAAAAGATAGAAGAGGGTCTCCTGAAACATAGCCTGTTACACTGCAGCGTGAAACCGCTCTTCAGCAATATTAAAATTTTTCCTAAATACTAAACAGCAGAAGCGGCCCTTTCCCCCCTCCCCCGATTTGAACCTGTCTGCCACCGCGTTATTGTTTATTATCTTACATTTATTTGGAGAGAAAAAAATCATAAACGTTCAAACACTATTACCCTTTCATGACTATTTAAATAGAAACATATTTCGCAGAGGGGCTGTAACGAAAACACGTTTAAATTACCAGCTTAAAGAAGGTTTTAACTGCAGGATCGGGGTCTGTCTTTTCCGCTTCCTCAGTTAGGAGTCTTTTTCTCGACAGAGTCGATTTTGGTTTGGATAGGGGAAAGGGGGACGTCAAGGTTTAAAATAGAAAGATTCAGCCTTGTTGAGTTTAAAAGAGAGAGGTGCACCCCGGGGCGGAGGCCCCCGCCCCTTCCACCCCAGCCCCAAAGGGCAGAAGAAACGCCTGACTTTTATGTTTCTCTATTACAATTCGCTTGCAAAACAAGCGAACAGAGTTGATTCCAGGGACTGCGAACCCTCGGCGGTTCAGCCGCAGGCCCCAAGGATGGGGGCACACCGGGCTGCATGCACTTTTCCTGCAGACAGATTAACCATCGAATGTTGAGAACATCTCGGGAACAAGTGAAGACGCAAGAAAATCAAGATGAACGTGGGGAGAAACACGCCTTGGGAAGCCGCGGCGAGGTAGGTCTGCGTGCGCGGAGAGGTCGAGCGGGTGCTGGGGTCGGGGTAATGCATTGGATTTAGGGATGAAAAAGAGCGAGAGAAAGGTGGAAGGTAGGGTGGGAGATGCAAATGGAGGGGGTGTCCTGAAGGAAAGCTGGGCGTGAAACCCGAGGTTTCGGGCAGCTCCACAGCACCAGGCTTCCAGAATCCAATTCCTAAAGAAACAGGCACGGGGGTGGGGGTGGGACTCACCATAGCTGAAAAACTGTGAACTAACATCTGCGCAGAGTCTGGGGTAACGAGTCAGGGTGGAAAGAAACAAGCCTGGAGCGCCTGGCTAACCGCCGCCCGAGCGCGCGCCACACAAAAGGCGCCGAGAGCCCCGCGCCACCCAGGACTCCAGTCACGGCGCCGACGCTCCCCCGAGCGCGGGAGCCCCGCTCGGATCCATCCGAACTTGAATCACCGATTCGCGCGGCGCCTTCAGCTGGTCGAACCCACGGTCTCTATCCTGCCGCGACTGGTTATAATTCAAAGTTCTTTAAAAATGAAAAACCCCAAAAAAGGAAAAAGGAAAAAGTATGTGTGAGTGTGTGGGTGCGTGCGTGTTCCTTAATCCGTGTCTCCCCCTCTTTTCTTAGCGGCGGCTTCGCTTGAGCTTCTAATAACCGCGCTGGGCAGCGTTCCTGGAGCCTCCTAATAGCAGATATTCATGACTATTAATATTACAAGAATACTTAATAAGGGAAGAATGCCTGGAAATCGAGCGTGAAGCGGAGAGGCAACTCGCGCCGGAGCCGGCTCTCAATGCAGTCCATTGACGGGAGTCTCAGTGTAGCAAATCGGAGTGGGGAGAGGGAGCGCGAGAGACAAAAAGCGGGCGAGAGAGGGAGCGGGCGAGCGCGCGGGGGGCCGCGGCGCGGCGTCTGGCGAATCACAGGGAAGGGGCAACATTTTAAAAGGTTGCAGGGCATGCAAAAGTGAAAGAGAAAGAGGCAGAGAGGGAGACCGAAGGAGAGAGCGCAGAGAGGGAGAATGTGTCTGCGTGCATGTGTGAGAAAGAAAGTGTGGGCGAGGGAGAGGAGCCCGGAGTGGGGAGAGGGGAGGGAGGGAAGGAGGGAGAGCCCGAGAGGAGGAAGGGAGGGAAAGAGGGAGGGAGGAAGGGAGGGAGGGAGGGAGGAAGGGAGGGAGGGAGGGAGGGGGCCCAGCCCGTGCGCAAGGAGGGGGAGGCCGCGGGGGAGGGGGAAGGGGAGAGGAAGCGAGCGAGGACAATCAGACCTAAAAGGCTGGGGCAGACCTCGGGATGTAGCGGGGGTCGTGCAGAGCGGGCAGGAGCTGCTGGGGACCGCGTCCGGGCGCTCGTGGGGCTCTCGGCGCGGCAGGCGTTTCCCGGCCCTCCCTGGCCGCGGGCTCCTCCGCTCCGCAGCCGAGCGTGAGACTCAGGACTCGGCTGCCGGCTGCCGCGCGGCTCCTCCATGACCCGGCGCCCCTCCCGGGACCGGCCCGCTCGCGGCGCTGGCCCTCTCCTCCTGAGCTTCCCTCGGACAGGGGCGCCGCGCGCTCCCTGGCCACCGTCGCTCTGCCCTCGGCTCTCAGGGGCCGGGGATTCTGGACCGGGAGCCGGGATGCGGGCCCGGGCGCACACAGACGCGAGGCGGCCCAGCCCGGGCGCCGCTGGCACGGGCTCGCAGCTCCCGGCAAAAACCCGTCTGACTGGCTGGGCCACTCCCGCCCGACGCCCCCCCAGATGACAAGGCTAGCTCTCCCGGCGTGCTGCCTCTGCCAGTCTACCCGCCAGGTTGTCAGAACAAGCGGCACCTCGCCTTCTGCGTGTCCCTACAGCGCCCCGGCACAATCAGACTGCCCCAAGCCAACTCCGAAACCCGAAATCCCCGCTCCGGCGCTTGCCCGCCGCCACCAAAGTTGTGGAAACAGCTTTGACTTTATCCTTCTCTCCTTTCTCTCTCTCTTTTTTTTTTTTTTTTGCCTCACACACGCATTCACACTTGCCCCCACAGGATCCCTCTAGGGGTGCAAGTTCATCCCCCACCTAGCCACCCACCCCATCCAGTTGGCACCTAGAGCTGCGCGGAGGTTCGGACCCTGCCCGCCGAGGGCGCCCACACCTGGAGCTGGGTTTCGGCCTCTGCGAAAGTGAAATGCCCCAGCCTCGGGCCAAAGACCAGACCAGGACTGTATGACTTGTCCTGTGAGACTGAGGGACTCAGTTTCATTCCGACCGGCCTACAAAGCTCGCTCCCAGCCTCGAAAACAAAGCCACTGGTCTGACATGGGATCCCTGCACCCCTCCCCAGCGCGACAGGACCCCCCCAGAGAAGGGCCAGTACCCATGGGATGTCACCCCGTGCCCCATCTACTGGGGTAGGGGGCCTGAAAGGAGAAAGATTTTAAATAGTCTTCAGAAAGAAAAGGGAGGAGGGAGCGGGTGACACATCGTTCACATAAACCCAATTTCTGGTTTCGAGCGAAGTCAAGACCTCCGCCTTTGCGCCTGCACACAGACCTCCTGCTTAACATTCTCAGCCTCGAATGCCAAAAAAGAAAAAAAAAAAAAAAAGTAAAACCAGCAAAAGTTGGGACTGCCACCTATTTTTTAAAGTAATCTTCAGCCCTGCACTCTCTAACCCCTCTCTCGGACTCCTTGCTCATTTCACTGAAGGTTGTAACCGTTCCCAGCGCCTCCTGCGGGTGGACCGGTCGCGCTAGAGCCTCCTTGCTCACTCAAGAAGGCGAGCTCGGGGGACTCTGGGTTTTAAAATGGGTTCCAAATCGGCGCGCTCTGTCGGCCCAGCGGGCTCGCGGCACCAGAGGTGTCCACAGCCGCTCAAGGATTCCCACGGTCGTTCTCGGCTGCTGCTGAAGCTGGCGCTCCGGCACCCAGCGCCAGCAGATTCCGGGTAGCACCTTTCCCACCACACGCCCCCCGTGGGGTGCGTCGATGATGTAGCTCAGAAGGAGAAGTTACTTAGAACTTCTTGAAGCACCGAGGCTCTGCAGCGAGCCTCGCAGCTGGGATGAGTGTTCTCAAGTTGAACCCACTTATAGGAAGATGCAGCCCTTCTTACAGCGAAGTGTGGGGGCCCTTCTCCAAAGCCCAGACCAGGGTACTCTAAAGAGTACCGCTTTAGAACAGGGGGTGGGGGGTGAGGGAAAGAGAGGAAGAAAGGAAAGAATGAATGAATGAATGGAAGGAATATTAAACATCGGATGGGAAGTTGAAGAGAGAAAAGAGTTTTCTCTTTCTGTTCCTCGTGACTTGGGCCCTCAGAATCTCGATGAAGAAACACGAGGAGTGCACTGGCGCGTGCCCATTTGCCAGCAACCGCTTCAAAAGCCCATGTTCTTCTCTTCACCCCACTCTTACGCACAGCCAAAATCGGTCAGAAAGGGAAGGAAAGTGGGACACGGGCTCCAAAGTAGGGAAACCAAAGAAGGGAGCATCAACGACCTCCCTCTCCAGCTTCTCCCCCGCGTTCTTCGGACGAATCTGAGGGGCGGTCGCTGCTCTGGGGAAAGTTTGTCCCACCCGCGTTTCGCAGCTGGTTGCAAAGAGGAGGAGGAGGAGAGGGAGGGTCGAGCTCTGAGCCTGGGGCCGCATGGATGATCAAGCCGGCCTCGCGCTTACCTCGCAGTCCTCGTACTTGATATTATCCGTCAATTTCCAAAGCATTTTCATGGATCGGCTTGAATGGATTTGCTCCTCTCCGTCTCGCACCCAAGTGGAGCTACTCTCTGGGTAAGCGCAAAGTGCTGGCTGCCGGCGGTGAGCACAGGAGGAGGAGGAGGAGGGCGAGGAGGAGGGAGAAGAGGTGGTGGAGGAGGAGGAGGGCGAGGAGGAAGAGGAGGAGGAGGAGGAGGGCGAGGAGAAGGGCGAGGAGGAGGAGAGAAGGGAAAGAGCTCCCGTGTGCGCTCGGAGATCTCCCTCTAATGGTAGAAACTTTTCCCTTTTCCAGCTCTATACCAACAGCCTAATCGCCTCATTAGCATATCAACAATAGTCCAATTGCTCGCCAGTACCACAGTCTGCCGCCGGCCGCTCCGACCCAGGTATAAAGGCCTCTCTACACCGCAAACTTGCTTCAAGAGCTCACTCCTGCCTGCGAACTGATGAAACCATCTTGAGCTCCGCCGCGCGCCCCTGCCACAACACCCCCTCTCTTACCCCAGTTCCGCCCCATTCCCTTTCCTTTCTTTCTCCGCTTCCTTTTCTCTAGAGATGCCCTGTGCAAAGCCCGGCACAGCTCCAGGTCCGAGCCGCCACGCCTGGGGCCCGGCTTTTTGCACTTCTCCTTTAACCCTGCTACCACGATCCGAGCTGCCCTTTTGGCCCCGTGCAATTTTATTAGAAATCATTATCCCTTTCGCAATTAAACGTAACCACCAAACCAAGACCGGCGAAGTCACTCCAGGATTTTTGCCCAACTAGGGATCGCCTCCGCTCGCAGCAGCCATCCCCTCGGGCCGCAGCGCCCTGGGAGTTTTATTGGCTTTGAGCTTTCCCCCAGGTTGGAGATTCTGCCAAGCGGCCCCGGTGGCTCTGCTGGGGTTTTCGATCCCTTAATTGCGGCATGTAAAATAAAAGTTGTACCCTGAAGAGGTAGCTTGACAGCTCCAGGGGTTAAATAATTTTCTTCCCGTTTGTGTGAAGCTAGGGTCAACTGACAGTCCAACTTGGTGTTCAGGCTAATGTTTCTTAGGTGCGACTTGGACACGAATACAGAACTCCTATGGAGCTGCACACCCGCTTCTGAAGTTGAGCCGAAATAGACATGTGTGCGCCTGCAGGTCTAGATACCGTCTCATGCATGCATCAAAATAAATCACCAGGAACCGACTCTTCGCTGTGTTAATCTGCTCCAGTTTTCCCAAGATTCCCCTTTTTAATTAAAGCAAGGAGAGTTCCTTCATGATTTGGTGATGCTACTAACGCGAGCGTGCTCGCCAGGCAGAGCCCGGCTGACGCGGAACCTGGAGGCCTGGGAAGCCACCTCCTTGGCCAGATTGGTCAGTCCGGGCTTTTGGACTTTTCACTGGGGCCTACTGGCTTCGCTGGGGCTTTTATCAGTTTCTTTTTCGGGATTTTTTTTAAAAGTAAGAAAAAGAAATAATAAAGGACCTAATGCGACACTATGAAATACAGAGTAATTAATTTTCCTGGCTGAGCTTCCTCGTTTGTCCTCCAAAAGAAAGTTACCTCAGTCTTTTCTCTCTGCGATATGCGCAAACTCCTTAAATACACTAAGTCTCGCCTCAGAGTTACTCTAGTAGCGACCTTTGATTCATCTAGGATTGTTTCTCGAAAATCTCCAAGCCGCCCAGAGTTCCACCTGGCGTACCTAAAAAAGGATGGGAGCTGTGGCAGATCGGAGCATTCCTTCATAGGTGTAAGGAAGGCAGGAGCAGGGAGAACTCCCCACTCCACCCAAAGCTGCAGAAGGGGCAGTCTACCTCCAAAGTCAGCAAACTCCCCAAATCTAGCAGAGTAGGCGGAAGGCCCCAAAAAGCTAGGGAGAAGCCGGAGCTGACAGGGGACCTCAGAGCCCCCGGGAGCCCTCCCCATGCTCTGGGCCCTCCCTTGCCCCACCTGAACTGAGCACAACCCCTGGGCTGAACCGGGCTCGAGGCTTGGCGCCGCCCTCCGTCCAGAAAATGGTCGACTTTCCAGGGCTAGACCCTGCGGGGCTGTCCCGGCCTGTAGCCAGTGCAGTGGCTTGAAGTCAGGATCTGGGCTGCCAGGAGCAACAACACCCTCCCAGCAGCGGCCACAGCCTGAGTAGGCCAAATGCTAGGCCTGGGAGCATGGGTTTTTACACTCCGCAGACGTCGCCACAGTGTGCTTAAGGGAACTCCAAGTTTCGCTTTCTTTCCTTGTTTGCCGGCTTGGGAAGACGCCCCTCCATCCTCTGCAACCCCGTTTGAATCCCCCTTCCCACCTCCCCACTGCCCTGCGCCCCACAGATCTCCGGCTCCGTACCCGCAGGGGCTGCTAAACTGTTTTTGTATTCCCGCCGAGGGCGCCATTGAGGTGCAGATTGGGACCTGCGGGCTCTGGGCTGCCGCCCCAGGTGTCGCTGATGAAAGGCCGGGAGGAGCGCGGGTACGACCCCGAGCTGCATTTGTGCCAGCGTCATTACCACGCTAAGTCGCTTCATTGCATGTCAATGCCCCGGCAGGGCCAGAACCCCGGGACAGCAGCGCCAGGCCTGGGGTTGGGGGTCGGAGATCCAGGCCTGACTTGGTGGGCATTAAAAGGGCCTGGGGGTGGGGGCGAAGGGGGAATATTTGTGTGAGAGACAGAGTCACAGAGAAAGAGACAGTGAGGGGCCAGACTCTATTTCCCCTGATTGTCGATGCCCAGCGGGAGCCGGGAACCCAACAGGCCCAGCCCAGCAGATTCGGCCCCTCGGGGCCCCAAATGCGCTGGCTCCACCCGAGATCCAGGCCTCCAGCCACTTGCCTAACTATGAGCCGGCAGGAGTCAGGCCGGCGGCTCCCCCTTCCTCCTCCTGCGGCAGTCTCGCGGCTTTCAAACCTCAGTGAACCCACAGGAGGCCCAGTCCCGGCCCAAACCTACTCAACAGGCACCTTCTCAGGCCTAGGAATTCTGCAGCGAAGTTCACTGGGATTTGAGGACAAAACCCAAAGCCTGCTATCAAAGGACTCCCACAGTCTTCAGCCTCCAAAGAAGAGGGGTAGGAAGGGCCTGTAGCCCACAAGGGCAGGGAGGGCAAGGTGTGGGTTCCTGAGGATTTGTGTCTGGTATGGGATTTGCATCCTTAAACCTCAAGATTCATCTAACCTTGGGGATGAAATAGCATTTAGTGAGGCTTAGCTAGGGGGAAGAATATAAAACAGCTCACTCTTGATTAATAAGTACAAGGGGAAAAAGTACAGAATGCAGAAGGCCTTTCTTTCTCCAACTCCAGGTAGCTCAGTGAGAACTGCACTTCTCAGAACTTTACTTTTAATGGCCTAAATCTGAAACAAGAGAAAGAACTCGCCCAGGAGTAGCAAGGCTTCGATTTGGTTGAGGGGGGTGGGGAGTTCAGAGCATTAGATTCGAATTGTCCCCCGGGGTTTTGGGCACCCAGAATCTCGCCCTAACCAGGCCTCGCTTGGTTGGAGCGAAAACAGGGCCTCGCGGTTTTGATGATGAAATCGGCTAGAGGCAGAGCCTTTTACCGCCAACAACCTGGCCAGAGTCGCACTGTTTCCCAAAGAGAAAATGTCTGGAAGTTGGAAGGAGTGCACTGGACAAATGCCTCCTTGGCCGGGGTCGGAATCTGGGACTCAGGAAGGACGAGAGCAAGGCTTGGACTCCTTGTGCCGCCCGCGGCCTAGCAGGGCCAAGTTCCGCAGGCGTTGTTTTTGGCAAATTCGAGACCTCCTGCCTCATCACCCCCCATTCACACACTCCTTCATCCGTACCCCAGGCAGCAAAAACCCATTTCAGGAAGCGGAGTGAGTTGGTAGCTAAACTTTGGGCAAACTCTTTTAAGTGTCTCCCAAAGAAACACCCTGCCGCCGTGACCCGGCAATCCGGACCCTTTTCTATTCTCCACACATCCTAGATCCCCCGAAACCTGGGGGTACCAGGAAAGACAGGTGCACCAGGATCTGTCCCATACTCAACCCCGGGGTCTACCGCGAGCCGGAAGGCGCGGCAGGCTGGGAACCTACACCGCCGCGCACAGCAACCCCAGGCCTGAGCCCTCCCCCCTTCCGAATTAGTCATCCTCCCAAGTTTCTGCTTGAGGAGGGAGGCGGGTGGGGGAAATGGCCACGGCACAAACCACAAGTGACCCACCGGGCCACCTGTGGAGCGTGCGCCGGACTTTCCCCGGCACTGGGCCCCGCGGGCGGCGCGCCTTGCCCCCAGCGCCGCGGTCGCCGCCTGCGCTCGCTTTTCCTGTCTTTGCTGTCTCCTGGGAGCTCTCTTGGGCGCTGCCAGGCGCGCCTCACCTACGACTCCCCTGCCCTGGGCCACGGCGCTTCCTCTCCTCCTCCCCGCTCTGGCCCCCTCCCCTACTCCACCCCCGCCCACCTCAACCCCAGCCAAGGCAAAGCCCCCCTACCTGCCAGTCCCCCATTTTGGCAAGTATGGACATCGCGGCTTGGCGCTCCTGGAGACTGGTCCCCGCCGGGCATGGGCTGGAGGGCTCGGCCGTGCCCGCTCCCTGGAATCGCTTAGGCAAATCCTCCTTTTTTACCTGCTCGCCAACATCTCACCTGGTCATAAAGAGCTGGGTTGCTACCTGCCGACGCATGCGCGCTGGCCCAGGAATTCACTCCGCCAGCTGCAGTCCCAGCGCCTCGCGGAGCTGACCTGGGAAGTGATGGATTTATAGCCGCGGCAATCTTGCCATCAGCTCCAGCTTTTCCCAACAGCCCCAACCCGCTTTCCCGGTCAGTCCCTGGCCCAGGAACCGAAGTGGACTGGCTGCTGGAGTGTGCTGGGTGCGATGCGGGTCTGAGTGTGTGTTCTCGCACTCCAGTCGTGGGTGCTTCGACAGCCTCGACCCATGGCTCCCCTCCCCTCGGAACTTTTGAGCTGGAGGAGTCTCCACTCCCGGGTAGGGGTCAGGGGTTGGGAAACGGCAAGACCAGGAGGAAGAGACCTGATGATCTCCGCGCACCTGGAATCAGTGGGGATGGGTCGCCGTCCCCGCCTCCCTATCCGCCTACGAGGTGCAGGGCACGACTGGCCTTAGCGGATCCGACTCTGTCACCCCCCCCCCCCCAGGGCCACTTCAGCGTTAGATTCCACATGAAAGTGTTGCTCAATAGGTGAAGACGTTCCTGATTCTGTGTCACTTCTGGCTTCTAGGTTTGGTCTCCTCCCACCCCAGATAGGAGAAACTGTACACACACATACACACTCTCTGCCTCTTACACACTCACACTTAGCACTTCTGTACAGAGGTCCACCCCTTCTTCCCACGTTCACAGTTCTCCGCCCCTCCCCCACTCCTCTATGGTTTCCAGAGCTTTATCTTTTCCATTTAGAACTTTTTAAAGGAAAAATGGGGGCGTTGGTGGCTCTGGGATGGGCAACTGAGGTTTGGTTTAGGGTTTGCTTTCCCATGACAGATAAAATCACTCAAGTGATTTCACCGCTGCTTCTAATTAGAGGGGAGCTTTAAAAGAAGCCACAGGATTTGGGGCTCCCGGAGCTCACCTCCGTCAGGAGCCACACCTGGCCGGGAGGGAGGTGAGGGTGAGGAGACTGGCCTCGGGCCACTCTCTCGCAGAGAGGGTGCCAGTCCCATTCCCGCGGCAAGGATATCGAATTGTCCTGGGTTTGGGCCTGGGGCGCCTGGGGCGCCTGGGGCAGGCCCAGTTACCCTCCCGGCCTGCTGTCGCAGAGACTTGGAGACGAACAAAGAACCAATTTTAAATCGTCTTCTCTGACACGTCAGGCAAATATGTGTAAAAGGTCAGATCCACGCTGTGGAGCAGAGACCTGTCCCCCAGGCACCAAAACCTCCCTCATTCTAACCGTGCTCTCGACCCCGGGCCCTGTCCAGGAGGCTTTGCACCCTCTCGGCCAGGGATGGGGTAGTGGTGCCTCTCCCTGGAGTCGCCTCAAAGCTTCCGAATTTTATTGGACTAAGGGACTCTCAGCCCAGTGCCCATCCTAGTTGATTTAAAACTTTATTGAACCTGCCTTAGAATCTTGCTCAAGTCTGGGAGTTTCTGTGGGTAGTTTTTTTGTTTTGTTTTGGTGAAAATGTAAATAAATTAGATGATGTTTTTAACTCATCAGTGCACTTTCCCCTGGAAATAGGGTGGTGACTAACTTTTCAGAGTGGAAGACGCGCGAAGGGAGCACCTGCTGCTCTCCGGGATGGAGACGGGGGTCGCTGTGCTCTCTTAAGAGTGAGCGGAGGTTTCAGCTCGCGACCGCTTCCTCTCGCCTGCACCGGGGAATCTCTGGCTGGAGGCGACCTCAGGCCTCGCAGGACAGGCCCGGTCAAGCCTAGGAAGAGCGGGCAGGCGCATTCTAGGGCCAGGGTGGGGTGTGGGGAGCTCCGTCTCCACCCTAGGTACTTTTGGGGTGGGGGACCCGAGCGTGCGGAAAGCGGAAGGCAGAGCAAGAGCTGGGTTAAGTGCGAAGCTAAGGCACCACATAGGGTTGGGTGGCAGTGGACGGGGTGAACTGGAAGTGAAGCAGCCCAGGACTTAGGAAACAGGACCCTTGGCATCTGTGCACAACCCAGGGGGAGGACGACGTGGGAGTGGAGGGAGGTGGAATGCCGGAGCTAGAATTCAGCTTTGCAGTGAGATCACTTGGGGCCCACATTCAACTCTGATATCTACATGTACTGGCTGTGTGATCCCGAGGAAGTTACTGACCTTGTCTGACCCGTTTCCTGATTTGTAAAGTGGATAATTGGTGGGAATTCAATAGGAGAATGTGAGCAAAAGTCTTAGCACAGCGCCGGGCCAACAATAAGCGATCAAGTAGGACTGCGGAGCCTTGTCCAGGACGGTCTACACTGCCTCCGTCCAAGAAGAGTTCACAGCGCCCAAGACCTGTTCTATTCAAGATGATGTAAACCCCACTGCCCCTTTTTAGACACGCTGCTGCCGGGAACTGGTCATCTGCACCTTCTGCGATTTCCTCCTCAGAACCCCAGTCCTGCCAGATCTTCGTCCTCCCTTCGTTCCTCAAACACCTGCTGCACAGCTCAGAGCCTTTCCCCACCCGGACCTCCTCCGCAGCTCCGCAGCAGCGAGACGGCGCCACCTTCGGGGGTGCCACGATTGGCGGGGAGGGGGAATGCCTCCCAGCTTCCTCAGCTCTCCAGGTTCCTGGCAGCCATTCTGGATAGCCAGCTGCGCCCAGTGCGGGCAGACCCGAGGCCACTAACTGCACTTGGCCACCCACCTCGACACTCAAAAGGCCTCGGGAAGTGCGGGCTCGGGGATCCTTTGAATCAGAGATCCGCGGCTCCCCCCTCCACCCCCTGGGGTGGGAGAGGGAGAACCGCAGGGGTTCCCCAGCCACTTCTGGCGCTGCTACCACGAAGCAGGTTCCGTAGCTAACAGGCCTGGGACACTGGGCCTTATCGCAAACTTTTCTGTGCGCCACTGAGTGCGGGAAGTCTGAGCTTCGGGGAGGGGCGGGATGACCTAGTAATGAGTTTAGCGGAGCTCCCAGCTTCAGGTAATGCTGAGCGCAGGCTCTCTGAGGCCTGTGGTGTGAGAAATGCCGGTGGAACCCATCCTCCTCCCAGCGCCATCAACCCCAAATTGCTGAGGGAATAATCACTGCCTTAGGGTTAAGCCCTGCTTGAGCTACGTTTTCACTCCACCCCTTCACTTACCATCAAGCACTATACCCCTGGCGATTTTGCCCACCTTTCCTTAAAGGAACTTGGATATCTGGACCCAAATCTGAGCAATGAGTTCACTGGGGTGACGACCTCAGCTTTGCTCTCCCCCTGGGGAGCTGAAGATCCCTGGGCAGGTTGACTGGCCTCTTGCCGCCGGTCTCTCCTCTTCCCCCATCTCCTACAGTGGCTGGTCTTCCCTGCCCTTGGCAGAGCAAACCTAACTCAAACTGTAGTTCCTTCTTGGTCCCCCTTGGAGTAGTAAACTGGCCCTCAGGGTCAGGGCCAGGAAGAAGGAAAGTTGGGCTACTCAAACGACAAGGTGAGGGAAGTTGAGTGGCATCTTACCACCCTGGGATTTCGGGTCTTCAATTAGACCGATTCCTCGATGGCACAGAAGCCCTCTTGAATCTCCAATTGGATTAGACCAAAGGAATTACCAGTAGAATTACCAGCAACTACGGGAAAAGAAATGAGCCAAATCTCTTAGCAAAGGTGTCCAGGGAGAGGGTGAAGAAGGAAGGGTGTGCATTAGGGGTCCCACTGTGGCTCTCCAGAATGCACGCTTCAATTGACAGCGATGGGTACAGGCCGGAAGTGTGTAGCGAGCGGGAAACCCAGAGGCCCAGAACCTAAGAACGCCCTGGAGGCTGGAGGAGCGCGTCATTGGTCAGTGGGTCCACTCCAGGAGTGACCTCCCGGCCCTTTCGGCCCTAGGTGACAGGTGCAGCAGCCGTCTCGGCTGCCCGCTGTGCCAGGGCCGCTGCCGAGCACTGGTGCGGAACCACTATCGGAACGGGTTTGCGCTTCTGTTTACAAAGCAATCCTGCCATCAAAAGAGGAACAAAATCACCACTTATCACACCCTGTCATAAAGTAATCTGCCCCGAGGGAAACCCTAGCAGAGAACCGCGCAGAGTGTGTGTGTGTGGGGCGGGGGCGGGGGAGCGGGGAGGGATGGAGGAAAGGGGGGCTCTCCCAACTCTTATGCAGAATAAATCGCTGGGAGGCATCTCGTCCGGACCGGCCCGGAAAGACAGAGGGAACCTTGAGCTGTGGAGCCGGGTGTGACCGGGATCCCCGTCCAGGGCTGGGCCTGGGGCTGGAAGAGTGTAGAGTGACTTTCTTGTACCTATGGAATGGGCACATCTGCAGCCCCCTCTCCAATGTTTGCTTTCCCAGCGTCTTTGAAGATGCTCCCAAAGACCCCCAAATAGATCAGCAGAAAGTGTTGGGGGTGAGGGGAGTAAAAAAGCGAATTCTTGAAGACTGTAAGGTCCCTTTTCTCGTCCTCAGCAACTGGAGTATGCAGGGAATTCTTGACCAGTGGAGGAGGGTTTTGCTCCGTCCAATCCCTGGTCTCCCCTTCCCATGTTATGCACTTGTTCCTGGAGAGATGGAGGTTCCTGGAGAGACGGAGGTTAGGGAAGCATCAGGCAGTTCTCACTGCAAATAAATGGTGCAGAAATAAGAAAGAGAGGATGAAATCCTAGGAAGTTATAAGTAATCACTGACCCAACGCAACCACCGAGGGTTGTCTTTCAGGTTCTGCCTTGTCTAGAGTGAGGTGATAAACGCTTTAGGCATCCAAACCCAAGCACAGCTGGGTGCCTGGTGGTGGGGGTGGCGGTGGGGGTGGAGGTGGGGGTGGAGGGGTGGGGGTGTTCTATGTGGTGCCTCTGCCTCTGGAGTTGCCTTTAGGAAAGGTCAAGAGAATTATCCTCCCCTCCATGTCCGCTGAAAAGGGGCTATTTTGCTAGTCTTGGTATCCGTAATTCACCGCTTAATATAACCAGGTTTTCAGTTTGTACATGAGCGATCCTGGACATCCAATACTGCCCCTGACCCCCGACCCCCGTTCCCCAGCGCCACTCCTGGACATTCTAGACACCAGCGAGGCTTCTTCTGTAGCCAGTCTTGACTTAGCAAATCCATTTTGGGGGAATCTGGATGCTTGGGGGAATCTGGATGCAAGTCCGTGTGATCCAGCTTGAATAAGACTCTGTTTCCTTAACACGAGCTTGAAAAGTCTGCGATCACTAGCCCTGAGAGATTACTTTGGTTCCTAATGGAATATCCTGAGTCAGGGTGGCTGAAAGAGCTTGTACATGGCAGGCAGAATTCTCAATGCTAAGTTATCATTTGCACTAATTGAAGGCCTGGGGGAGCTGGTTTCATCTTTTATAATTCCTGTATGGCTGATGCCACTGGAGAGTCAATGTTTTGCTGTGTCACTTTGAAAAACAAAACAAAACACCTGTAAGGTGAAGGATTCTACTTTTCAATGACTAGGGAGCTAGATCCAAAGCTGGCACAATTGCCAAGAGCTAAATGGGAGCAGGTCCCTGCTCCTTCTCCAAAAAAAAAAACCTTTCCTGGGGGTAATGGATGTCTTAGGGCAGTGGCTTTCAAACTTGCCTGCATATTAGAATCAGCTGGAGGGTTGTGAAGTCCCGATGCCTGAGTGGGTCAACACGACAAAGAAATCAGAGTATCTGGGAGTAAAACCAAATTTGGGAGCTATGTAGGAAAAGTGTGCGTCCATCTGTAGCAGAGTTTTGGGATTCACTTTCTAAACTGCAGCCACTCCTCATCTTTGGCCTTATGAAAAGCTTGAGACCCCGGCTTTGTCGGTCCCTCCTATGAAAAACAGGGCGTGTCTCAGTCCTAAGTATGGCAAAACTAAACCTCTCAAACTGCTCTGCGTTCGAATTAGCCAACTTAAGAACAAGTCGAACAGCACTGCGAAGCAAGAGCCTACAAACTCGGCGTTTCCGGATATCTCTCGGCGGCGTTCCCGGTTTTCGCCGGACACCGGTTTTCGCGGGACACTGCGGGACACCGCACAGCATAGGGTGTCTTTACGTCTAAGAAATCGCGACAGACTCTAGGTTAGAATAAAGTTTACTTGGAACCGGGCATAACTTTACGCCACCTTTAGACTTCTTTTTCTCCAGTTTCCCCTCTTCTGCCTTTTCTTTCCCGTCTTCCCAACTCCTCGCGCGCTACCTTGAGTCTCAGTCTGGCTCGCTAAGCCTATGAGCCTGGGACTTGTCCGGAAAGCCAGGAATCCTCGATCATGGACTTCTCGCTAAATTAGAGGAAGTGAAATTTCGCTCTCCTCTCCATCCTACTTCTCCAACCCTAAACTAGCTGAGTTCGCTGACCAGGTGCGCACCCAATGGCAGCGCCCTCTACAACATCCTCGCCACCAGAGATGCAAGCGACCTACATTTGTACCTAAAGGTCCCTGAGTCGCTGGGTGGAGAGGCTCGGATGCCCTTTTCTCGGGAACCTGTAGCAACCCCAGCTTAGGCACCACCGCCAGGCGAGCACGCCTTGTGTTCGGAGATCCGCGCGCAGCTGGCGGCCTGGGCCGCTGACCCTCGGGCCAATAAGTCTACGGGAGGATGCGTGCCCCGGGGCTCGGCCTTGCCTCAGGTGAGGAGGCTGGTCACCATTCAGGGTCCAAGTGTCACGGCCTGCAAATATTTGAGCAAACAGGTGGGCGTCGCTTCCCGGCGGTGCGCTGGCCGCTGGCTAGCAGCGCGCTTCAGCTTCCGGCCCCGCCGCCGCCACTCTGCTCTGCGGACCGGGCCAGCTCCCAAGTGGCACAGCCGGGTGGCTTGGAGGCCGGCCCCTCGGGCTGCGGCGGGAGGCGGGGACGGCGGTGCCGAGGGTAGGGCGCCCCCGCCGGGCTAGTAGTTCCCGCTGCGCTCGGGCCTCTGCCTGGAGGGCGCTCTGGCGCCAAAACCTGGCGGACGGGGGGCTGGGGAGCCGATTGGGCTTATTCCCATTCAGAATTTAGAGGCTGGTGGAGACAGAGAGTCTCCTAAGTGGATGCCAGTCTCCTGAAAGTCTGGGACGGAAGCCTGAAAACCTTCTGCCACGCAAAGCCCCGGCAGACGCCGGGACTCTGTCCCGGTTCCCTTGGTGCCGGCCCTGAGGGGTCCTCCCGGTGTTCCCGCTGCCTGGAGGGGCCCAGGGTCGCGGATAGACTTGGACAAGGCTCCGTTTACTTTCAGTTTGTCTAAGTTGACTAAGGGCGGGACTGTTTGTGATGCGTGCTCTGAGATTTTCTCTAGGATTTGTCACTTTAATTTTGCCAGGCGAGGTAAGGCTGTGTTTTTTAAAGTGAAGACACTCTCTTAAGCCTCTCCTGCCTTCCTAAAGGAAGCACATCCTCTCCACGTGTGCTCGACCTGTAGACTCCAGACTCCACTGCTTTTTCTCCAAGCCACACACTTCGATTGCTGTTAAAACTTGTCAGATTTCCATGTTTTAATCTCTGGTAATGTCTTAATACTGGAGCCTTACTACTTTTACAAGTATTGCTGAAAGGATATCCAGCAAAAGAGCTGTGCCCATCAGTCTTTTGAGGCTCTGCAAGGTTGCTTGTGAAGGATCTCAAAATGACAATCAAGCTACCTCTGGATTTCCAATCACATGCTCAAAACTCACAGATTCTCCGTCTGGAGAGGTTTGGTTTTGTTTTGGTTTGGGTTTGTTTTGTTTTAAAAGCTCATTCCTCCCCCCTCTCAGTAAAACAGTACTTAATTGTTTTATTAAATTGTTCCAGGCTCTGGAACCCTGGGGAGGCCCTGTTGAAATGACAGTTTTTTTTGGATTTATGTCAACATAGTAAGTTGCATTAGAAATTTATGTTGACAATTTAACAAGGCCTGATCAAGTATATGAGGTTTTGTTTGTTTTTTTTTTTAGTAGTGGACATAGCACATATCACTTCATTTATTTTCAAAGTCAAAATGCGCTCTTTCTGAATCTTATGATGTAAATCGTAGAGTCTTAATGATTAGATAATTTTAGCTGTGGTATTGTGACTACCAGAATTCTGTGATTTTCCTTGGAAATGTGGTGCTGAGAAGAATAAAAATGAAAATTTCTCTCTGGACGTAGTTGGAGACAAATGCCGAAAGCTGACAATTCACACACACAGATCCCTTTCTGACTTGACTCACCGCTTTGAGAATTATTTTTAAGATACCAAAGTTATAGGACACTAAGTTAATTGTGAAAAACTGGTTTTCATTTGCCTCAAGAACTTTTAAAGGCAAGGTTGTCTATGATATTTCCTTGAACAGAGACTCAGACAAAAGCATTTGACTGCTTTTAATTTCTTAGCAGTTTTACATTTTAAAATATAGCTCAAATGAAATTTAAGTGTACTGAATAAAGAATAAATTCCTAAAAATTGTTTAAATACACATTTTCTCCTTTCATTATTGGAGCATTCAAGCAAAGATTGTGTAAAATTCAGGTTAAGTAAAATATAAAAAATACACATCCAGTTAATGTTACATATTCTTGTTGTGTTCAAATATTTATACCAAAAAAAAAAAAAACCTAGGATATTTACATCTTTAACATCTTTTTCCTTTTACTTTTACTACTAGAAAGAAAAGCTAACAAAGGAAACCCTCATCAAAAAATGGGATTTCCTTGGCCTTAGCAGTTCTGGTGTGTTCATTGCCAACACTAGGTAGGAAGAATTTGACTTGTGATGTTTGTGATTAAATAGCGGCCTGGCTCAAACCTCCCAAAGAGAGGGAATTCACCATGCTTTCCACAGTTTTATTCTGAGGAAGAAGCTAACAGAAACAGAATTTTAGAGCCTTAGAGCTCACTGTAAGTGGTGCATACTGAGCCCAGTACACATGTATGTACTGAGCCCAGTACAAATGTATGTCCTGAGCCCAGAGCTATTCGGCCTATTGGTGCTGGGGTGATTAGGATTAGATGACGACACCTCCAATGAGTTAGTCTGTGATGCTGTGTCCTAGATTGTGCTCAGGATTAAAGACCTGATTAAAAGACCTTTTTGACTGAAGAATGTTCTTAAAGCTGAGCATCCAATCAGCTTTAAACGGTTTGCAATTAAACATAATGCTATGTGTTCATTGTTAATTGCAGATGAAATGCCAGTGTTGATAGAAAATACCTCTAAAGCCTTGATTCTGGAAGAAGCTAGAGAAATGGCTCTTGGGGTTCTAATACTGACATTTCTTTGGTGACTGTTTCCCATGAATGACCTCAACTTCCACTGAAATCCACAAGAAAACCAAAAAATGCAAACCGCAAGCCTGAATATTTCTGCAAATTACCTGTGTCTTTAATGTGTCTTGAACAGTTTGGATACGTGCCTGATCTTTTGTGGCAATGTAATACTAGTGCCAGGACTCCACTTGTGGTATCACTTTTAGTAGTGAGTATTATCGTTTTATCTTTCAATACATTAGCAAAGCTTCTTACGGTTTTGTTCTGCCTTTCCAAATCAACAGGTGATAGTAGGAAAACAGGAATAATCACCCAGGAATCATTGTTTGATTGAGAGTTTTTAGGGAGTGATAAGAAACTTGACAATAAGAATGGAAACATTAAATGGAGGTGGGGGAAAAAGAAGTATCTACCAAAGAAAATGTTTTATTCGTCAATAATCATAACAATGGAAATGGATTATGAAAACACCTACAGGAAATCTTCACTAATAAGTTTGACTATACTTATTCCAGTCTCTGTGACATCAAATATCATGAATTTCTAAAAAAGAAGGTAAGACTCAAAATTAACAAACACTGCAAAGAAGACACACATCCTATTTATGAGTGCTTTTAACTGTCTCTTAGCAGAGGCACATTTGGAAGCTAAATTGAATTACAGTGACTATCACTTTCTCTGAAATCCCCAGTCCAATGTTGAGGCACATGGCTCAGAAACAATCTCAATATCAAATAAGTAAACCACATAAAAGAAAAAGAAGCTCTCACATATCTCTTTCCCACACGTTTCCCAAGTATATACACATATGTAGACAGTACAGGCTAGAACTGGAATTTTTTTTTCCTAAACATTTGCTGCCCCCACGTGTCCCTTTAGAAAACTGAGTGTTAAAGCTAAGTCATGTTCATTAGGATCTCCTATACATTCACAGGTTACATACGCTTAAGGACGATCACAGAAACAGCCGCGTGTCTGTAGAAAGAGCCAGAGACAGGGCGGGGAAGCAGGGAGGGGAGAGGCTGACGTTTGTCACAGACTCCTGGGGTAATCCACAGTA
Organism: Callithrix jacchus; assembly: GCF_049354715.1. Lineage (NCBI taxonomy): Eukaryota > Metazoa > Chordata > Mammalia > Primates > Cebidae > Callithrix > Callithrix jacchus. The sequence continues at coordinate 20,012,493 of NC_133505.1, read as the reverse complement.
ATTACATAAGGTCCAGGTGTCTCTGTCTCTTCAAACTTGAAATGGGTGGCAGCCTGGTGGGACAGGGCGAGTAGCTAGATTTTGACTAAGGTTCCATCTAGCTCTAATACCTGGTCACTCTCATTGAGGATCATAAAAGAGAAGGGGGGAAATCCAGTTATTCCATTTCTAGCTAAGTCGTCACTTTGGAGGTGTGCCAGAAACTCATGAATGAACTTCCTGTTTCATCACTGGAATCCATTACCTTGGTTCTCTGTCATCTTAACAAACTTGCTTCCCAATGTCTGAGTGGCTCTGAGCCTAAGGAAACAAGAAGGAATTTGTTTCCTTAATGTCCAGTGATTATGCAGTACCTGCTCAAGATTACAAAAATAAAAACCATCTTCCATGTTTATAGTATGTATCAGAAGCGGGTGCCTCAACGGCTCTGACTAGGTTTCCTTTTTTTTTTTTTTTTTTTTTTTTCCTTTTTTTAGATAGAGTCTCACTCTGTCACCCAGGCTGGAGTGCAGTGGCGAGATCTTGGCTCACTGCAACCTCTGCCTCCTGGGTTTAAGTGAGTCTCCAGCCGCAGCTGGGATTACACGCATGCCTACCACGCTTGGCTAATTTTTGTATTTTTAGTAGAAACGGGGTTTCACCATGTTGGTCAGGCTGGTCTTGAACTCCTGGCTTCAAGCAATCCACTTGCCTCGGCCTCCCAAAGTGCTGGGATTACAGGCATGAGTCACCTGGCCTGGCCACTAATTCTTAAATCTCCACAATACCATGATGGGCATGGCAAACTCATTCTCTCCCTATTCCAGGTCAACCACATGTTTAAAGAAAGGCTAGGTCCCTCCCTTGCCCAAGAGGATGAACTTCAACTCATCTAAGAACGAGACTAGCCACTGGTCCTCACTCTTCACTATTAATCAGAATCTTTTGGGGAGCTCTATAAAAATACTGATGCCCAGGCCCATCTCCAGAGATTCTGATTTAATTGGTTTAGAGTTTAACAGTTTTTGAAAACTCCCCAAATGATGCTGTGAGCAGCTTGGGTTGTGAATCGCTTATCTAAGTCATTATCATAATTCCATTTTCCTCTCTGATGATTAGGAATGAGGACACAATATAATTCCAGCTACTCAGGAGGCTGAGGCAGGAGAATTGCCTGAATCCAGGAGGCGGAGGTTGTGGTGAGCCGAGATCGTGCCATTGCACTCCAGCCTGGGTAACAAGAGTGAAACTCTGTCTCAAAAAAAAAAAAAAATTTAGCCAATGAGATTTAAGGGAAAATATGACTGGAAGTAGGGACTATTGGATCATTTTCCTCACTCTTAAAAAGGAATGGAAGATTGGGTCTTAACTGTGTCTTCCAGGCTTTGATTGTTACCAAGTGGGGATATAAGGGATGAGATGTCTGGAGCTGCTGCAGCCACTTTGTGACTATGAAGGAAGCTCCCACATAAAGGAAGCTCCCACATGGCAGAGTTGAAAGATGGGAAGAATTCCCAGTCTTTGATGGTCTTGTTAAGCTACTGAGTTAAGTGATCCTATAGCCGTCCTACCTCGGGACTTATTATAAAAGAATGTGAGTAAAAGACGTATAGTTGGAAGGCCAGGTGTGGTGGCTCATGCCAGTAATCCTAGCACTTTGGGAGGCTGAGGCGGGAGGGTCATGGGGGCTCAAGAGTTCAAATCCAGCCTGCATAACATAGTGAGACCTTGTCTCTACAAAAAAATACATATATTAAAAGGTGAAAAAAAAAAAAAGAAAGACATATAATTGGAGCCAAAATCATTCTAACTGATAACACTGATAGTTCTAAAGAAGTAAGCACCAAACTTTTTTTTTTTTTGAAATGGAGTCTCACTGTATTGCCCAGGCTGGAGTGCGTTGGCAGGATCTCCACTCACTGCAACCTCCGCCTTCCCGTTTCAAGCAGTTCTCCTGCCTCAGCCTCTTGAGTAGCTGGGACTACAGGCATGCACCACCCACCTGGCTAATTTTTATATCTTTAGTAGAGATGGGTTTCACCATGTTGGCCAGGCTGGTCTCGAACTCGTGACCTCAGGTGATTCGCCTGCCTCAGCCTCCCAAAGTGCTGGGATTACAGGCGTGAGCCACCACGCCTGGCAAGCACAAAGATTTTTAACTGGGTTCCTCAAACTATGCTCCTGAAACCTTGGGATCCCATGGGATTTTGCTAGTGTCCTACAGGGATGTTTTATAAGTGGGATTTTGTGTGGGTATATACATGTTTCCACAGTAAAATGTGTGAGGATATAATTTCAGAATATTATTTGGTTCACTTCTGTCTTCAAATTGAAGTTCATCATTTATTTGCAAATATAAAATAAGGACTGGGGCAGAAATAACCTATAGTTATTTTTTTTTTTCTTCTTGAGACAGGGTCTCACTCTGTCACCCATGCGGAGTGCAGTGGGGTGATCTTGGCTCACTACAGCCTCCGCCTTCCAGGCTCAAGTGATCCTCCCACCTCAGCCTCCCGAGTTGCTGGGACCACAGGCACACACCACCAAACTCAACCACTTTTTTTTTTTTTAGGGCTGGGGTTTTACTATGTTGCCCAGGCCGGTATTAACTTCTGAGCTCAAGTGATCTGCCCTCCTCAGCCTCCCAAAGTGCTGAGATTTCAGGCATGAGCCACCACACATAGCCAGGAAAATGCCTTATTTTACCTGAGTAAGATGAAACCTAAAAATCAGGGAGATTTTTCTTAGAATACATACAAATATAATTCCTAAACTGTCATGATATGTGTAATTCTGAATGTTATTTTTACTACGACCATCTTCCCTGTGATCATTATTTTATTTTGTTTTATTTTATTTGAGACAGTCTCGCTCTGTCACCCAGGCTGGAGTGTAATGGCATGATCTCAGCTCACTGCAACCACTGCCTCCGGGTTCAAGCAATTCTCCTGCCTCAGCCTCCCAAATAGTTGGGGTTACAGGCGTGTGCCACCACACCTGGCTAATTTTTTGTATTCTTAGTTGAGATGGGGTTTCATCATGTGGGCCAGGCTGGTCTCGAATTCCTGACCTCAGGTGAGACCCATCTGCGTAGGCCTCCAAAAGTACTGGGATTACAGGTGTGAGCGGCTGAGCCTGGCTGATGATTGTTTTTAACATTTAGCTTTAGTGACTTAAGTGTTTTGATTGGGCATGGTGGTTCACACCTGTAATCCCAGCACTTCGGGAGGCTGACTATGAAGGAAGAAAATCTCTTGAGCCCAGGAGTTCAAGATTGCAGTGAACTACGGTTGCACCATCGCGCTTCAGCCTGGGCAATACAGCAAGACCCTATCACTAAAAAAAAAAAAAAAAAAAGGTGTTTGAAAACTTCTGCGGTTAAAGGCCTTCTCTTTCACTCTTAGCTTTTGTTGTCATTTCATCATGAATGTTCTCATTGTCACTTGATACACAGGATTCCAAATCCTACTCAAGTTTATAATTCCTACTTTCAATACCATAAAATTATGCCAGAATACTCATACACCAGCGAACTCTGTCTGACAAAACAGCGTGGTAAGTGTCCACACCCGAGTCACTTGGAGGAACTTGACTCTTGTCTTCAGCACGCTTACGTTTCCTGAGCATACTGGCATGGCGCTTGCTCTGTGAATTACATGCAGATGTACACAGGCTTAAACGTGCACACATATGAGAGAGAGACTACTTTTATCCTGATCACCGTCTATTAAGACATGAAACTTAAAAATTCAAAGCCTCAAAGGCAGGAAATGCATCTTATTAGGTTAACTTATGTGGATTTTCAAACATTTTTCTCCATTACCAGATGATCTAATATTTAACAGAATCGAAAACAGATTTATAGTGTGGAAAATATTTGTATATTCTTACCTAAATCATGATCCATTATTTACCTTCTCTCTCTATACCAAGAAACCAAAGACATTTAATGGGCACGATTACCAACTATAATCAGAAGTATCTAGGGAGAGCCAGAGGGGATGTGTCCCTAGAACAGGCTTTAGAGTGACAGATGTGAAGTCATTGTCCTTAGAGCTACGGTTCAGTTTGGTGGAAGAGCAAAGTGCCCATTCGTCATTCTCAGGGTTTTGCCATTTCTGCAATGATTCTCAAATGCAGTCTCTATTTTCATGCTGCACCTGTATTTTCCCAAAGCTGATTAGTTTAACTACAATATATATCCTTCTCAAAACCTGCTAATGTAACAGGTAGAAAATGCTCAATATTTGGGACTGTTGGTGAATTTCCTGAGTAGCATGTGACCAGAGTGGGAAGAACATGATTCTAGTATCAGCCTAGTCACAGGCTGGCTGTTACTCCTTGGGCAAGTTTCTTCTTGTCTCTGGGTTGCATTTTCCGACCTGTAATGCAAAAAGTATTGGTCTCAACGATCTCTGAGGCCCTTTCTAGCTCTTAGAGACCCTGGAATCAGATTCATACATCTGTCAGCTGTGTTTCCAAACCACAGAGCCTGGAAACAACAATTCTAAAAATAAAACATACAACTAAGAAAACAGTCACAAGACTAGAAAACATGATCACACATTCTGTCACTGGTAACAAAAGAGTCGCATACATATGCAAGTCAGTCCTATTTATTATTATCATTTTTATAGAGAGAGGGTCTTGCTCTGTTGCCCAGGCTGAAGTGCAATCACAGCTCACTGCAGCCTTGAAGTCCAATGCTTAAGCAATCCTCCTGCCTCAGCTTCCCAAGTAGCTGGGACCACAGGTGAACATCGCCACACTTGGTTAATTTTTTATTCATATTTTCATTAGAGAAGAGTTCTCCCTTTGTGGCCCAGGCTGGCCTGAAACTGTTAGCCTCAAGTAATCCTTCTGCCTCAGCCTCCTAAAGTGTCGGGATTACAGGCATGAGCCACTATGCCTGGTCAAGTCAATCCTATTTTAGATTCATCATTATTCATTAGACAAAATATTTTCACTTATTTGTATCTCACCCTAATTTATAAAATCCAAATACTATTTGCCTGACATGAAGATAACATGCTACTTCATCCCGTTACTGACTTCACTTAAGAGGGCTACACAAATAATGCCAATAATATTCAGTAATATCATAACAATTATGACTTTTTTCTAAGGAAACTGAGTCATATATGCCTTGAATAAATTATATAAAATAATCTTTTTTTGTTTTTGTTTTTCTGAGATGGAGTTTTGCTCTTGTTGCCCAGGCTGGAGTGCAGTGGCGCAATCTCAGCTCACTGCAACTCCCAGGTTCAAGCGATTCTCCTGCCTCAGCCTCCCAAGTAGCTGGGATTATAGGCATGCACCACCATGTCTGGCTAATTTTCTGTATTATTAGTAGAGACGGGGTTTCACCATGTTGGCCAGGCTGGTCTTGAACTCCTGACCTCAGATGATCTGCCCACCATGGCCTCCCAAAGTGCTGGGATTTTAGGCGTGAGCCACTGCATCTGGCAATAATCTTTATAGTCAAGTTTGCTGTTGCGTGTGTGTGTGTGTGTGTGTGTGTGTGTGTGTGTTTAAACACAAAAAACACACAAAACAGCCAAGGCAGGTGGATCACAAGGTCAGGAGTTCGAGACCAGCCTGACCAACATGGTGAAACCCCATCTCTACTAAAAATACAAAAATATTTAGTTGTTCTTTTTTCTTTTGTTTTTTTTTTTTTTTTTTTTTTAGAGGCAGAGTCTCACTATGTCACCCAGGCTGATCTTGAACCACTGGCCTCAAGCAGTCCTCCCACCTCAGCCAAGTTTTATAGTGTTACCCTTTGTCTATTATTTTAGCTGTAGACACCTGGAGCTGAAAAACCATGAGAAATTGGGCAGCCCTTCCTTTTGCCTGTATGCAGAGCAATGGTAAACATCACCAGCAAATTTAGACTCAATCTTATTTTCTAATGTCTCCAGAGATTTGATTGTTTTGCTTGTATGGCTTATGGCAATACTCATCTCCAATGTCTGATTTTTTTTTTTAATTTTATCTAATGCTTTGTGTAATGGTTTACATCTAACTTCTCTTGTTCTGAGATATAGACAGCTATTGAGAACTGATCTTTGCACAGTAAACTTTCCTATTCTTAATCGTTATCCTTAGGTGAGGCCACATGGTGCCATTCAGAGATTCAGCAAATTCTCACATGTTCCATCTGCCGTGCATTGTTACAGGTTTTGAGTCTAGAACCACGAAAACAAAAGACAAAAATCTTGTGGACTTTGTATTCTAGAGGAGAGAAAATAAACAAGGTAAGTAAAATATATAGTATGGTAGATAATGAATGGTATGGGCTGAAGGAGAAACATAAACAAAGAAAGAAGTTAGGTAGCACTGAGAGGAAGGGCGGTTTGCAATTTAGGTAAGAACACCTCCAAGGATACAGAGGCATCTGCATTACCAGAGAAATATTCCAGTCAGAGAAGCCAGTGAGTTCAAAGGCCCTGAGGCAGGAGCATGGCTGGCTTGTGTAGTAGGCGTGAGTGAGCTAAGGATGAAGGAGCAACAGAGGAGGCCAAAGAGAAATCGAGAAGTGAAGGGAGTTGGGGGATGGAGTTGTTGGCACTGAATGAGACGTTCTAAAGACCTTAGCTTGGCCAGGTGTGGTGGCTCACTCCTGTAATCCCAGCACTTTGGGAAGCCAAAGCAGGTAGATCACCTGAGGTCAGGAGTTCGAGACCAGCCTGGCCAACATGGAGAAACCCCCGTCTCTACTGAAAATGCAAAAATTAGCTGGGTGTGGTGGTGGGTGCCTGTAATCCCACCTACTCTGGAGACCGAGGCAGGAGAATTGCTTGAACCCAGGAGTTGGAGGTTGCAATGAGCTGAGATCACACCATTGCACTCCAGCCTGGGCAACAAGAGTGAAACCCCATCTCAAAAAAAAAAAAAAAATCTTTTTAAAAAGACCTTAGCTTTTCCTCTGAGTGAGAGCAGAGACTTTGGAGGGGCTTGAGCCAAGCAATGGCATGACCTGCTTCATATTTTAACAGTCACCTTGGCTGCTTGGTCAGGGCAGGGGGCAAGTGTGGAGGCAACAAAGCCAGTTTGGAGGCTGTGGCCAACAACCATGAGTGCGGCTGAGGTCACCTAGGGAGTGCTTGTGATGAACAGGAAAGAGGCCCGAGACTGGATGTGGAGTTCTCCAGTGTATAGAGTCATAAAATGAAGGATGCCAACAAAGCTCACCTAAGAGAGGAGCAGCTGCAGGACGCAGTAGCTCACCCAGTAATCCCAGCACTTTGGGAGGCCAAGGTGGGCAGATCATAAGGTCAGGAGTTCAAGACCAGCCTGACCAGCAAGGTTAAAACCTGTCTGTACTAAAAATACAAAAATTATTCTGGCGTGGTGGCATGTGCCTATAATCCGAACTACTCAGAAGGCTGAGGCAGGAGAATCACTTGAACTCGGGAGGCAGAGGTTGCAGTGAGCCGAGACTGCACCACTGCACTCCAGCCTGGGCAACAGAGAGAGACTCCATCTCAAAAAAATAAAGAAGGAAAAAAAAAAAGAGGGGCAGCCAAAGGAGGAAAACCACAGAGTGTGGACTCTGGAAGCCACCGCTGCAGGAAGAGGAGGTGAACAGCTCTGTCAATCGCTGCTGCTGGGTGGAGCTCCCTGAAGACAGAGTGGGCCCTTGATTTTTGCCACGTAGAGGTCAGCGGATGTGGTGGAAAACCTGCAAGGAGGTTAGAATTAGGGAGCTCAACCATTTTGGCCAAACTCACTCCATGAAACCTAGGCACTGCTAAGCAATTTGCTCGCCCCTTTGATCCTCAGTGGTCTTGTTAGTAACACAGGTGGAATGATTCCTACCACAGGTTGGTGAGCTCTTAAAGAGACAATGCTAGGAAAGCCTGTATTCTTCTGCTAGGACCACCTTAACAAAATACAACCGACTTTAACGCAAACATGTCTTTTCTCACAGTTCTGGAGGTTGGAAGTCCAAGATGAAGCTGCTATGAGGGTTGCTTTCTGGTGAGGCATTTCTTTCTAGCTTGTAGACAGCCACTTTTTCTCTCTGTCCTCACGTGGCTTTCCTTTGTGTCCATGCTGAGAGAGAGGACTCTCTGCAGACTCTTCCTCTTTCTTTCTTTTTTTTATTTTTTTGAGACGGAGTCTTGCTTTGTCACCCCGGCTGGAGCGCAATGGTTCAATTCAGCTCACTGCAACCCCTACCTCCCAGGTTCAAGCAATTCTCCTGCCTCAGCCTCTTGAGTAGCTGGGATTACAAGCATGAACCACCACACCACCACACCCAGCTAATCTTTTTTATTTTAGTAGAGACAGGGTATTTCACCATATTGGCCAGACTGGTCTTGAACTCCTGACCTTGTTATCCTCCCGCCTCAGCCTCCCAAAGTGCTGGGATTATAGGTGTGAACCACCATGCCCGGCCGACTCTTCTTGTAGGGACACCAGTTCCGTCAGACTAGGGCCCCCACTCATATGACCTAATTTAACATTAATTACTTCCCGAAAGGCCCCATCTCCAAATAGAGTCACATTGAGGATTATGGCTTCATAATCCTGTGACTTTGGGGAGAGGACACATTTCAGTCCATAACGAAGCCCTTAGTGTGTCTCAGGGCGCAAAACTGTTCATGCATCCCTCGATGACTCTTATCATTATTGCCTATGATATTACCACTTCAGGGCTTCTGTTACTTTTTTTACAGTGTAGAGCACAACATTTAATAAAATACACAGACAAATTCTCATTGAGAAATTATCGAAAACATGCCTATCCTGTCTACTAAGGTTTAATTAGCATCTTGAAAAGAAGGGAAGTTTTCAAGGAAAAAACTTGGCCAATGCTGCCATCTATTGGAATTTTGGTCAAAGCTCATGTGTCGAAATTTTTGTTCTTTGTCCTTGTCTTTTAAGTTGCTGTGATTATTTTCCTCCCTAATAAGTGTAAAATTTGCCACGTTGCCTCAAACCCCTGACCTCAAGTGAACCTCCTGCCTTGACCTCCCAAAATACTGGGATTACAGGCATGAGCCACCGCACCCAGCCCCCTCTTACATTCTTACCATAATGTATTTGTGTCCTTTATTTTTGCTTTTCTATTCTTGCTCACAGGGTTTTCAATTGTATTAGGCTTTTCAAAGAACTGCTTTTCTTTTGTAATGTTTTTGTTTGTTTGTTTGTTTTGAGACGGAGTTTCGCTCTTGTTACCCAGGCTGGAGTGCAATGGCACGATCTCGGCTCACCGCAACCTCTGCCTCCTGGGTTCAGGCAATTCTCCTGCCTCAGCCTCCTGAGTAGCTGGGATTACAGGCACGTGCCACCATGCCCAGCTAATTTTTTGTATTTTTAGTAGAGACAGGGTTTCACCATGTTGACCAGGATGGTCTCGATCTCTTGACCTCGTGATCCACCCGCCTCGGCCTCCCAAAGTGCTGGGATTACAGGCTTGAGCCACCGCGCCCGGCCCTGTTCTATATTATAAATTTTAGTTGTATTTACTTTGCTCTTATATTTATTTTTCTTTTTTTGTTCTTTGAATTTATTTTGCTGTTTTCTAATTCTAATTTAGATGACTAATTTTTTTAGTTTTCCTACTTATTAAATGTCAGCATTTATAGACTTTCACACTATACATTTTACTCAAAATAGATTTTGTGGAATGCCACAATATTTGACATGTAGCATTTTCACAATTGTCAATTCAAAATGTTTTCTAGTTTTCAATGTGACTTATTTTTTGATCCATGGGTTTACTTATAAGTGTATATTTTTAAATTTCCAGATATATCATTTGTTTTGACTACTGCAATTTTTTATTAAGGTATAACTGACAAATAAACATTGCATATGATGCTAGGTGATGCAAAGAAAAATTAGCACTGAGACAAAGGATTTTCAACAACACAATTTTTACTTCCTGGGCTGCAGGAAGGGTACTCTCAAGGTGTTTAAGCTGTTTCTCCTGCTAATTAAAAACAAAAAACAAAGAACAGATACAGGCCATGGCTTATGAGGGGACTCCATCTTTCTCAGGATCTAATTTCCTTAATCTTATTGCTCAGCTATCCCAAGTGGGGTGTTTCATGGTGCAAGAAGGCTGCTTAAGCTCCAGTCATCAAGTCCAAATCCCAGTCAGCAGAAAGGCAAAAGACCTGACAAATGTTACATTCTAGTATCTTTCACTCTAGTATCTAAAACTTAGTTACATAGCCTACATTATTAGCTAACAGAAAGGCTGAGAAGTACATTTTTTTTTTCTGGACAGCAATGAGTAGCTTCAAATACATTTGGAGTGCTGTAATAAAAAGAGTGAGGAGATCAGACGCAGTAGCTCATGCCTGTAATCCCATCACTTTGGAAGGCCAAGGTGAAAGGATCCCTTAAGCCTAGGAGTTTGAGACCAGTCTCGGCAACATGGTGAAATTCTGTCTCTACAAAAATTTAAAAATTAACCAGGTGTGGTGGTGCACGCCTGTAGTTCCAGCTACTCAGGAGGCTGAGGCAAGAGCACAGCTGTTGTTCATGCCAATGCACTCCAGCCTGGGTGACAGAGCAAAACCCAGCATCCAAAAAAAAGAAAAGAAAAAGAAAGTGGGAAAACGATGTTGAGACAGGCAACTTGCTGTCGCTTTCATGGTATGCTAAGATTTATGTGATAAGGAGAATATATAATATGTATATGTTAAGAAAAGTTTGGGACGTCTAGAAATATACAAGTACCTAGTAACAGCACGTTTAGGTGTCTTTTGAAAGATCTGGATGATTGGGGAAATGGGAGGAACAGAGATAAGCTTTGTAACTTACCATTTTGCCTTTTGAATTTTACATTATGGCCCTGTAATTTTTTAAAGAAAAAAAAATACATGCAAAAACTAGCATTTGATGTTAAGATTTTCCACCTGGATCTGCTTTGTGGCTAAAAGTTTCCCTCCCCTGCAGCTTTACTGAGGTATAATTGACAAATAAAAGTTGTATATATTCAAGGTGTACAATGTGATGTTTTGATGTATGTATATCTTGTGAGGGAGATACCATAGTCAAGCTAATTCACACATCCATCACCTCACACAGTTACCATTTGTATGTGTGTGTGGTGAGAACATCTAAGCTTTTTTTTTGAGATGGAGTCTTGCTCTCTCAAGTTGGAGTGCAGTGGTGCAATATCAACTCACTGCAACCTCTGTCTCCTGGGTTCAAGCAATTCTCCTGCCTCAGCCTCTCAAGTAGCTGAGATTACAGGCATGCACCACCATGCCCAGCTAATTTTTGTGTTTTTAGTAGAGATGGGGTTTCATCATGTTGTCCAGGCTGGTCTTGAACTCCTGACCTCAGGTAATCTGCCCACTTCAGCCTCCCAAAATGCTAGGATTACAGGCACGAGCCACCACTCCTGGCTGCATTTAAGCTTTTTAACTAAAAATTTCTTAGGAGAATAAAGTGTAGGGCAGTAAAATGCCTCTAGTGGAAGAAAATGTGAGTTGTGCTCATTATGACAAGTGGGAAGACGAGTTTCACCCTTCACCTGACTATATGGTGAGAACATATTTCTCAGGTGAGACAGATTGGAGGAAAGTTTGTAAGAACTGAGAAAAAAATGGAAGAAAATGAAATATTTGTTCTTCAGGGTCACCAAGTTCATTATATGCCTAGACTCTGTCACTTATGCCAATACATTTATGAATGTAAAATACACATTTGACTCCAGCATGGTAGCACACACCTGCAGTCCTAGATACTCAGGAGGGTGAGGAGCTAGGACTGCCGGTGTGTGCTACACTTGAACTCAGGAGTTCAAGACCAGCCTGGACAACACAGGGAGACCCTCTCTCTAAATATGTATAAACATGTATCCTCTTAGCCTCTCAGTCTTCCTCTTGCAGGAAAGAAAAGTTAAGCATTCCAAAGTGTTCAGCTGATTTGAGCATTTTGTCCAGGACATCTGATTCCAATGTTTGAATATGTGTGTACATATACACACGCATATATATAAAATATATATGCATGTGGTATCTTTTTATATAAAATATATGTTATGTATATGTGTATATATTCACATATGTGTGTATATATGTGTATATATGTGTGTGTATATGTGTATATATTTATATATGTGTGTGTATATATTTACACACACACACACACACACACACATTCAAACATTGGAATCAGATGTCCTGGACAAAATGCTCAAATCTGCTGAACACTTTGGAATGCTTAACTCTCCTTTCCTGCAAGAGGAAGACTGGGAGGTTGAGAGGTGAGCACTGGGTGTCAGCTCAGTGCCTGGTAGAGGCAGGACACATGAGCTTTGAGTCCCGACCTGTGGGCCATGCTGTGCCTGGACTGCCCTGTTATGCCACCTGCTTGCTTCTGCCTGAAATTCCTGTAACGCAAGATAACAACTCTCATTCTGCAATTTAGTGATAAACCTTATAAAATCTGAGGCTAAGGCTTGTGAAACAGGCTGAAATGGCAAAGCCCCGAAAGCCAGAGAGCTGATATGTGGCAGTTGAGCAGTGGCTGCAGCAACTAGAAGAAAAGGGAGTGAGGAGAGAGGGTGCAAGCTGGAATGTGATCACAGGGGAAGGTGCTCTCTGGGCTGTAGGGAAATCACAGGCAGCTTGAGGCTGTGAGATGAAAGACACTCCCTTTCAGTAAAACGTCTGTGACTCAAAGCTACAAGGTGTGTCGTGTTGGGAGAAAGTTCTGATGGAACTGCATTCCATTCTTGGAGGAATAACCATTACCATGGAAGTACAAATTCTAAAATGATGTAGGACTAATAATGAAGGCAACACTAGTAGTGACAGCAGCCCAGAGAGCTTTCCCTAGATTCTGTAATTTTCTTCTCTCCACTGCTTACATAAGCAAATATTCACCCGAAGAGTAAAGAACGTTGAGACATTTAGCGTTACGTATTAGTCTGTTCTCACAGTGCTATAAAAAAAATACCTGAGACTGTGTAACTTATGAAGAAAAGAAGTTTAATTGACTCACAGTTCTGCAGGCTGTACAGGAAGCATGGCTGGGGAGGCCTCAGGACACTTACAATCATGGCAGAAGGCAAAGGGAAAGCAGGCACATCTTCACATGGTAACAGGAGAGAGTGCGAAGGGGGAGGCGCTACACACTTTTAAACCACCAGATCTCATGAGAACTCACTATCATGAGGACAGCAAGGGGGAAATTCCCTGCCATGAGCCAATCACCTCCTACCAGGTCCCTCCCCCAACATTAGGAATTACAATTTGCATGAGATTTGTGTGGGGACACGGAGCCAACCACATCACATTGATAAACCTATATAACAACGTTTTTCTTAATCTAAATGTATACTAGCTGGGCACAGTGGCTCACGCCTGTAATCCCAACACTTTGGGAAGCCAAGGTGAGTGGCCTCCCAGAGTCAGGAGGGAGTTCGAGACCAGCCTGACCAACATGGAGAAACCCCTGTCTGTATTAAAAATTCAAAATTAGCTGGGCATGGTGGCGCATGACTGTACTACCAGCTACACAGGAGGCTGAGGCAGGAGAACTGCTTGAACCCGGGAGGTGGAGGCTGCAGTGAGCCGAGACTGTGCCATTGCACTCTAGCCTGGCCAAAAAGAGTGAAACTCCATCTCAAAAAATAATAATAATTAAGAAACAATGTAAACTAAATCAGTGTTTTACCAATTTAAAAATACATCTTGAAAAAGATTTTGCAGTTTCTTTTTGTTTTGAGACGGAGTCTCACTCTTGTCCTCCAGGCTGGAGTGCAGTGGCTTGATCTTGGCTCACTGCAACCTCTGCCTCCCAGGTTCAAGCGATTCTCCTGCCTCAGCCTCCCAAGTAGCTGGGATTATGGATGCCTGCCACCATGCCCAGCTAATTTTTTTTTTTTTTTTTTTTTTTTTGTATTTTTGGTAGAGACAGGCTTTCACCATGTTGGCCAGGTTGGTTTCAAACTCATGACCTCAAGTGATCCTCCTGCCTCGGCCTCCCAAAGTGCTAGGATTGCAGATGTGAGCCATCACGCCACTGCACTCCAGCCTGGGTGATAGAGTGAGACTTCATCTTAAAAAAAAGACAAGATGGATTGGTACATGAATGAAGAGCTGGATAAATGGATAAACAGTTAGTAAATGAAGTACAGTAGAATGTCCATTGTTGAATCTAGCTGGCGGGCATATGAGTGTTCAATGTACAGTTTCTTCAATTCTGAGATAGGCTTAAAAGGTTTTATAATGTTGAAAAAAATGGATCTTGAGCAAGGCAACCGAGTTGCAGACGCAGAGATGCAGATCTTTGTGAAGACCCTCACGGGCAAGACCATCACCCTTGAGGTCGAGCCCAGTGACACCACTGAGAATGTCAAAGCCAAAATTCAAGACAAGGAGGGTATCCCACCTGACCAGCAGCATCTGATATTTGCCGGCAAACAGCTAGAGGATGGCCGCACGCTCTCAGGCTACAACATCCAGAAAGAGTCCACCCTGCACCTGGTGCTGCGCCTGCGAGGTGGCATTGAGCCTTCCCTCCGCCAGCTCGCCCAGAAATACAACTGCGACAAGATGATCTGCCGCAAGTGCTATGCTCGCCTGCACCCCCCGTGCTGTCAACTGCCACAAGAGGAAGTGTGGCCACACCAACAACCTGCACCCAGGAAGAAGGTCAAATAAGCCTCTTCCTTCCTGGAAGGGCAGCCTCCTGCCCAAGCCCCATGGCCCTGGAGCCTCAATAAAGTGTCCCTTTGGTTGACTGGAAAAAAAAAAAAAAGAAAAAATGGATCTTGAATTAGGAGTTCTAACAAAGAGCTTGTGCTATACCTTACACATTTCTGTAGGAGGTATTCCCATGAGGTTGGGGCAGTGGGAAGGGAGGGAAGTTGCAAGGAGAAAAATCTATCAGTAATGGAAGGTTCCTTTATTGTATTTGTTTACCAAACACCAGCATATCATAGAGCTTCAATAAAAGTTTTCGAACGAATGAAATGAATGAGACATTCCTCAACCAATGACTGCAGAAACTGTAAAGGAAAGATGATTCTGACATGAACATTACAGAGAACCCCGTGAGGGTATATACTTAGACCAAAGAATAAACTAATGTCTGAAATTACCAGGCGTTAATACTCATTACAGTGAAAGTCTCAAAAGGACAAAAGGGACAAAAACAGGAAATACAAAGTCATATCTAAGATTTGCTTTTTGACTTGACAATTCGGATCTTTCTTCGATCATGATGCACACTGGAGAAAAATACTATTTCCCCTTTTGAGAAAGCACATTACAAACGAGGCTTTGGGATGTGTTC
Organism: Callithrix jacchus; assembly: GCF_049354715.1. Classification (NCBI taxonomy): domain Eukaryota; kingdom Metazoa; phylum Chordata; class Mammalia; order Primates; family Cebidae; genus Callithrix; species Callithrix jacchus. The sequence goes on along the minus strand of NC_133505.1, from coordinate 19,997,241 downwards.
TTCGAATATGATTATAGTGATCCTGCCAAGAGCTGGTGCATTTTTCTTCAAGGGCCCCTGAAAATACATGAGGTTTTCGAAACAGGAGTGATCCATCAGTGAGCCCTACTAAGTGAGCTGCCATTCTGGAATTTGCCTGGGGATCAGGGAGTCCTGAGCACTTGAAATGGAAAGGGGACTAAGGTGTGTTCATCCAAAAGTCATGTTTCTTTCCGAGAGATCAGGATACAGGAAAACTGACTAGGCTAGTGATTCTAGACCCTGGCTACACATTAGAATCATCAGGAGAGGTTTATTTGTTTTTTGTTATTTTTTGAAATGGAGTTTTGCTCTTGTTGCCTAGGCTGGAGTGCAATGACATGATCTCAGCTCACTGCAACCTCTGCCTCTCAGGTTTAAATGATTTTCCTGCCTCAGCCAACCAAGTAGTTGGGATTATAGGCATGCATCACCATGCCTGGCAAATTTTGTATTTTTATTAGAGACGGGGTTTTTTCATGTTGGCCAGGCTGGTCTTGAACTCCCGACCTCAGTTGATCCACCTGCCTCGGCCTCCCAAAGTGCTGGGATTACAGGCATGAGCCACCACCCCCCGCCATCAGGAGAGGTTTACATAGTGTTGATCAAGTATTAAAGGCTGAGCCTCTGACTCAATCAATTGAATCAAGCTCCCTGGGATTAGGACTTTGATAAAAAGCTAATGCACAGTCAAGACTGGGAGCCAACAAGCCCATCCACTGAAAACCTAAGAAAGATAGCTGAGCTGGAGTCCCTGAAGCAGGTCTGATCCCACACTAGAGTGGAGCCTCTAGCAACATTAGAGAAGGTATGGGGAAGGAGTCTGGGAGGTTCATTGTAAAATGTGGAAGAAATTTTTAAAAACTTAGGCTGGTAGCATGCATCTGTAATCCCAGCTACTTGAGAGGCTGAGGCAGAAGGCTTGAGCCTTGGAGGCCAAGGGCAAAGCTGCAGTGAGCTATGATTGCACCACTGCCCTCCAGTCTGGGTGACATAGTGAGACCCTCACTCAAAAAAAAAAAAAAAAAAAGCCTGACACGGTGGCCCATGCCTGTAATCCCAGCACTTTGGGATGCCGAGGCGGGCAGATCATGTGAGGTCAGGAGTTCAAGAGCAGCCTGACCAACATGGAGAAACACTGTCTCTACTAAAACTACAAAATTAGCCAGGCGTGACGGCACATTCCTGTAATCCCAGGTACTCAGGAGGTTGAGGCAGCAGAATCACTTGAACCCAGGAGGCAGAGGTTGCAGTGAGCCGAGATCGCACCATTGCACTCTAGCCTGGGAAACAAGAGTGGAACTCTGTCTTAAAAAATAATGTGGAAGGTTGAGCAGGAGGCAAATAGATCAAATGATGGGATTCACATCTTGCTCCAAAGACAGGAGATACTAACATGCATTACCTATGTTTTCCTATTATTTTATGTGTTTGTATGCATGTATGTATTTATTTTTCTCTCATTGAATTAAGAATAACTTTGCATACCAGATAATTTGCTGAGCATTCGGTATGCTTTTGACCAATTCCAGTGTCTAAAATACTGCATAGGAACACTGTTACAATTTGAATTAAATTTCTTGCCCCTTCTCCTCCCCTGACCATTTAGTCTTTGGGTAGCAACAGAGATCACTAACATAATATAACAATTAATATTGGTTTGTTTCAGGGCATTCATTTGATGCAGATTGTAATTCTGTCCTCATCAGTTTTATAAATCGCTTTACTGTAACTACACCATGTATTTGATCAAATATTGCCAATGTTTCCATCTGTTTAGGGTGCGGTATTATGATTTCACAATCTATTCTAGATTTAGTCCAATATTTTTTAGAATGTATCTTTCTATATAAAAGTCAATGCAGAAAAAATATTTTGAGATTAAAAAATCTAAAGACATCTTCTAGCTAACAGAACAGATTTTAGTCACATTTATATTCTTTAATGTTCAATGTATGTATCCACTACATGAGAAACTCAAGACACAAACAAAATTGTTATATTTACTGCCACACTAAGCAATATGAAACATTAAAAATAATGTGTATTCATAAACAAAAGATGGTATAGCAATATAAAATTTAGAAGAATATTATAGCTGGACTGTATAGGAAGAGCTTGACTGATTTCTTTCCACAATGCATTTTTATCAAAACTCATACATATTCAGAGACACAAATAGCATGCCAGTGAATTCAATGAACTGCCACTGAAACCAGAACATTATTTTCTAGCATCTGTTTGTGGGAATTATGTCAAATACTTAATGCAATGTGTTTTCATTGCAATCCTATTTTTGTTTCCCAACCAGTGAATTTTCATTTAAACCAATATGTTTACCTGAGACCCACATGCATGCATTTATTGGAACTGAAATACAGCTACATACAGGCAACACGTCTGAGGCAAACCAATGCATTTCGATGCAACTCAAGCCAATTTTCCACAACATGTGTTCTGATTCTCTAGGGATATATAGCCCCGTATAACAGTAAATGCACTGAATTGTGGTGATGAGGAAGGGAAACTGACATCTGGATTGTAAAGAAATACAAAAGCCTCAGCTTGCTGGAAATCTTGCCACCCAAAGTGTGCTTCAGGGACCAGTAGCACCTTGGAGCTTGTCAGAAAGACAGAATCTCAGGCCCCACTCCAGACCTACTGATTCAGAGCCTGAATTTTAACAAGATCCCTGAGTAATTTGTTTCCACAGTAAAAATCTGAAAAGCAGTGTTTTAAAGCAAACTCCTAAACAGCCACAGTTATCTTTGGGGTAATATGCAAAATTTTTCTGAGATGAAATGCACAGCATGGTGACTACAGTTAATAATAATGTATTATTTACTTGACGAATTAACATATTCATTACTACAAATTGGTTGTAGTAATCCTTTCACAATGTATATTTCTATCAAAACATCACACTGTGCACCTTGAATATATATACTTGTTATTTGTCACTTATATCTCAGTGAACCAGAAAAACAGTTTTCTGAGGCAAGCACTTTTCTCCAGTGGACAGAGAGTTTGGTTAAAAACAAAAGTTGAAACTAGCTTGCTTTACATACAAAAGCAACCCCAACCCCTTTTTCTTTCACAAGACACGTGATACATGAATTTATTTTTCTTGTGAATATTCAAACAATTCAGAAGTCTGCTGAGTGCATTCTCTTCATTTTTTTTTTTTTTTTCCACTCTAACACCCAGGCTGGAGTGCAGTGGTGTGGTCTCAGCTCATTGCAACATCTGCCTCCCAGGTTCAAGCGATTCTCCTGCCTCAGCCTCCTGAGTAGCTGGGATTACAGGCGCCTGCCACCACACCTGTCTAATTTTTGTATTTTTAGTAGAGACAGGGTTTCACATTGTGGGCCAGGCTGGTCTCGAACTCCTGACCTCGTGATCCACCTGCCTCGGCCTCCCAGAGTGCTGGGATTACATGTGTGAGCCACCCTGCACGGCCCATTCTCTTCATTTTTATTAATTAATTAATTTCTTTTAGAAATGGAGTCTCACTCCGTTGCCTAGGCTGGAGTCCAGTGGCACAATCATAGCTCACTGTAGCCCCAAACTCCTGGGCTCAAGCACTCTTCCTGCCTCAGCCTCCCAAGTAGCTAGGATGACAGAAGGACATGTACCGTCACACCTGGCTAATATTTCAATTTTTTTTCTAGAGGCAGGGTTGTTTCCCAGGCTAGTCTTGAACTCCTGACCTCAAGCAATCCCACCTCAGCCTCCCAAAGTGCTGGGATTACAGGCATGAGCCACATGCCTGGACCTTCTTTTACCAAAGGTACTCGCCGTTAACACTTTCACTTGCCTTTAGTTCCTTTTTAATGAATTTATATGCATATTATATATAGGCAAACACTTAAAAAACATAAATGGGATATATTAATATATTGTTACATAGTGTATATATTTTTTCATTTATCTGCATGTTCCTAAGGTCTTTCTTTGTCTGTCTCTGCTGGTCAACTTAAATCTATAACCAACTGCATGGCCCTCCGCAATATGAACACACCATAATTTCTATAGCCAGTTCCCATTTATGGACATTTAGATTATCTTTATTTTTGCTTCTATTATAAACAATGCCATCGGACTAGAAGATTCTGACTCTCCCTTATGCTCCTAAGATCAACGCGGCCGGGCGCGGTGGCTCACGCCTATAATCTCAGCACTTTGGGAGGCTGAGGCGGGTGGATCACGAGGTCGAGAGATCGAGACCATCCTGGTCAACAAGGTAAAACCCCGTCTCTACTAAAAATACAAAAATTAGCTGGGCATGGTGGTGCACGCCTGTAGTTCCAGCTACTCGGGAGGCTGAGGCCAGAGAATTGCTTGAACCCAGAAGGCGGAGGTTGCGGTGAGCCGAGATCGTGCCATTGCACTCCAGTCTGGGTAACAACAGCGAAACTCCCTCTCAAAAAAAAAAAAAAAAAAGATCAATGCTTGAGATATTTTTCGGACCCTGTACTTGATCAGTCTATAAAACACCCAGATCTATAAACCAGCTCATCTGATCTCGTGGCCCCCACCCAGGAACTGCCTGAACACAAGAAGACAGCTCCAACTCCCTATGATTTCATCTCTGACCATTCAGCACTCCTGGCTCACTGCCTTCCCCGCCCCCCGCAACAAGTTATCCTTAAAAATTCTGCTCCCAAATGCTTGGGGAGATTGATTTGAGTAATAATAAAATTCCAGTCTCCCGCAAAAAAATAAAAATAAAGAATAAACTATGCCATACGAGCATTCTTGAACATCTATCGTTTTGAGAATTTCTTTAGATTATATCCCAGAAATGGAATTTTAGGGACAAGAGAGAAAAGCATATGGTAATAGGCTCACGCTCCGTAGTCATCAAATGTGAATGAAACAATAGAGCCCTTTCCCTTCTTCGGGTTGGCAAGAATGAAAAAGAATGATGCACTTGTGGTAGGAGTATGAACTGGTAAAGGCTTCTAGGAAGAAAGTTTAGCAATAGCCCATCCAAAGCTTTGATGCTTAGGAAGGGGAAGTGCAGGCTGCTTCCAGGGCTGGTGGGGTTTGCCTCAGAGGGGAGGGCGTGGAGCCCCAGAAGGCCTAAGTCCAGTGCCTCACAGTTCAAAAACAAACATCCTTCGTTCCATGCACGGACCACTTCATTTAGGCAGGCAGGCCCCAGAGGGATCATGAGAACTTGGTCCAGCATCAGCAACCCCATGGCACCCACACTTCCACCTCTTCTTCCCACGGGCTCCTTGCCGCCAGGGCCAGCCTGTAGCCCATCTTTCTTCCCTTCCGAGTGGCTTCTTTTTTTTTTTTTTTTTTTTTGAGGCAGAGTCTCACTCTGTCACCCAGGCTGGAGTGCAGTGGCACAGTCTTGGCACACTGCAACCTCTGTCTCTCAGGTTCAAGCGATTCTCCTGCCTCAGCTTCCCAAGTAGCTGGGATTACAAGCATGTGCCACCACAACTGGCTAATTTCTGTATATTTAGTAGAGGCAGGGTTTCACCACATTGGCCAGGCTGGTCTCAAACTCCTAGCCTCGTAATCCACCTGCCTCAGCCTCCCAAAGTGCTGGGATTGCAGGTGTGAGCCACTGTGCCTGGCCAGAGCGGCTTTACTTGAGTTGTCCTATTGCCCTTCCCAGCACCTGACCTTAATTGGAGCTGCTCTGGGCCACTTTGCCAGGGATTCTGAAGTTGATTCATAGGGAACAGGGGCTGAGTGACTGGGCCCTAACTCCCTCCCTCAAAAAAACTCCTGTTCTCCTTATGTGCATGGCCCACTTTCTCCCCAGCGTCTGGGGCTCGACGCTGAACACTGAGGTGGCTTTTGCTCAGCTACTCTTCAAGACAGCATGAACCTATTTTGCCTGTATTGGCAAGAGTAATGAAGCTGTTCATTCCAATTATCTTTCACTGGACTAAAAGGATTGGTTTAAGAAGGCTGGGTGTGGTGGCTCATGCCTGTAATCCCACCACTTGTGAAGGCCAAGGAGGGTGGATCACCTGAGGACAGGAGTTTGAGACCAGCCTAACAAACATGGACAAACCCTATCTCTACTAAAAATACAGAAAAATTAGCCGGGCATGGTGGCACATGCCTGTAATCCCAGTTACTCGGGAAGCTGAGGTAGAATTGCTTCAACCTGAGAGGCGGAGGTTGCAGTGAGCCAAGATCTTGCCACTGCACTCCAGCCTGGGCAACAAGAGCAAAACTCCATCTCAAAAAAAAAAAGATTAATATTGATGAAGCACTTGGAAAGAGACTTGTGTTTATTAGTTGTAAAAGTTTTTTTTTTTTTTTTTTTTGAGCGGAGTCTTGCTCTGTCACCAGGCTGGAGTGCAGTGGCGCAATCTCGGCTCACTGCAACCTTTGCCTCCTGGGTTCAAGTGATTCTTCCACCTCAGTCTCCCGAGTAGCTGGGACCATAGACATGTGCCACCATGCCCGGCTATTTTTTTTTTTTTTTTTTGGTATTTTTAGTAGAGACGGGGTTTCATCATGTTGGCCAGGATGGTCTCAATCTCTTGACCTCGTGATCCGCCTGCCTTGGCCTCCCAGTGTGCTGGGATTACAGGCATGAGCCACCGCACCTGGCCTAGTTGTAAAATATTAAGTGTTTGCTAAATAAAATTAACACTAATAAGAGTATATGAGAGAAAGGTTAGCAAGAGATGGTAAGTCTTACTCTGGGTGACAGAGTAAGACTCCATCTCAAAAAAACAAAACAAAACAACTTCAGCCGCATCCTCCTGGGCTCAAGCCATCCTCTGACCCCAGCCTCACAAGTAGCTGGAACTACAGGCATGAGCCACCACGCCTGGCTGATTTTTTGTTGTATTTTTAACAGAGATGGTATTTTGCCATATTGGCCAAACTGGTCTTGAAATCCTGACCTCAGGTGATCCACCTACCTCTGCCTCCCAAAGTGCTGGGATTATACAGGCATGAGTCACTGCACTGGGCCACATGATCTTTTTTATTTTGGGTAGAGATGAGGTCCCACTATGTTTCCCAGGCTGGTCTTGACTCCTGGGCTCAAGTGATCCTCCTGCCTTGGCCTCCCAAAGTACTGGGATTAGAGGCAGAGCCACTGTGGCCAGCCCATGGAGGATATTATAGCCACACCACGCTCTGTGAAAGGACTGGAGGGTGGGGAGGAGGTGCAGATTTGTACTTTAATAACAGCAGCCTAGTGATGCTAAATGATCTGGACCCTGTCAGCTTTTTCAGAGGAACTTAATCGTCCTGAGCCTGAGACTTCTCATTTGCTTAATGAGGATAATTTTACCCGTACTTTATAGCATTGCTGTGAGAATCCAATGAAATAAAGTATTCAATAAACAGTTGCTTTGTTTTGTTTTGTTTTGAGATGGAGTCTCACTCTGTCACCCAGGCTAGAGTGCAATGGTGTGATCTCAGCTCACTACAACCTGCATCTCCTGGGTTCAAGGAATTCTCCTGCCTAAGCCACCCAAGTAGCTGGGACTACAGGTGCCTGCCCCCATGCCTGGCTAATTTTCATATTTTTAGTAGAGATGTGGCTTCACCATGTTGGGCAGGCTTATCTCAAACTCCTGACCTCAGGTGATCCACCTGCCTCGGCCTCCCAAAATGCTGGGATTATAGGCATGAGCCATCATACCCAGCTATGATATTTTAACAGGTGGGCTATAAGATATTTTGTACATGTATCCCAAGCCTAAATTAGAATGCATTACCTCTCTTTGCCTTGTTTTTTATTCTGTATGGCATTTACTACTATCTAGTGTACTATATACTTATTGTTAGTTTATTGTTGGTTTCCCCACTAAAATGTAGGCTCCTTAAAGGCAGTAGAACTGCACATAATAGGGACTAATATATATTTATTGAATTAATTAATGAGGGCCAAGACATCTCATGTATTGGGTATCTACTACGCGCCAAGTCTTTTACCTAGTAAAAGTAGTGCTTTACACACACATTTATATTGTGCCACTTAATACTTATAATAACTCTAAAAGATGACGGCTGGGTATGCTGGCTCATACCTGTAATCCTAGCACTTTGGGAGACTTAGGTGCTAGGATCGCTTGAGGCAAGGAGTTTGAGATCACCAGGGGCAACATAGCAAGACCCCATCTCTACAAAATTAAAAAAAAAAATTCCAGTGTGGTGGTGAACACCTCTACTACCTCTATAGTCTCCCAGGTATGTGGGTGGCTAAGAGGGGAGGATCACTTGAGTCCAGGAAGCTGCAGTGAGCTATGATCACACCACTGCACTCCAGCTGGGATGACAAAACCAGACGCTGTCTCTAAAATCAAAATAAATAAATAAATAAAGATGTCTACTCTCCCCATTTTGGGAAAAAAAAAAAAAATCTCAGAGAAGGCCCAGGCACTGTGACTCATGCCTGCAATCCCAGCAATTTGGGAGGCCTAGGTGGGCAGATCACTTGAGATCAAAAGTTCGAGATCAGCCTAGCTAACATGGTGAGAAACCCCGTCTCTACTAAAAATACAAACTTAGCTGGGCGTGGTGGTACATGCCTGTAATCCCAGCTACTCTGGAGGCTGAGGCAGGAGAATTGTCTGAACCTGGGAGGTAGAGGTTGTGGTGAGCTGAAATCGCACCATTGCACTCCAGCCTGGGCAATAAGAGTGAAACTCCATCTCAAAAAAAAAAAAAAAGAAAGAAACTTAGCTGAAAAAATTAGTTTGGTAAACACTGGGTGAAATAAAGCCAAGCAAGTTTCTTTACTGCGTGACTTCTCAGATCTTTTACTGAACTAGTTTAAATTGTCAACCTTCAAGGTGGGAGAGGTTAGCATTTTTCAGATCACCTTTTTGTGCCAGTAAATCCATAATAAAAGTTGATCAATAACCACTAGACATTTAAACTTCAAATATAAGGCAATAAAACAAAATAAACCTTGGTTTTAGGCACAATTTGAATTAATCAAGCCAGGGTTCCACTTTACAAACATCTGTCTCTGAAGGTTATTAAATGTGGCATTGGCTTGTGTGCTTCAGTGGCCAGGAGGTCAGAAGGCAAGAGAAGGCCAGAAATGACTGCTTCCCTCCCCCAAACCCTTTCCTGGATCTGGAAAGAATATGTAGAAAAAAGGATAGTGGGGGCGGATATAGTGGCTCACGCCTGTAATCCCAACACTTTGGGAGGCCAAGGTGGGCAAATCATGAGGTCAGGAGATCGAGACCAACCTGGTCAACATGGTGAAACCTCATCTCTACTAAAAATACAAAAATAAGCTGAGTGTGGTGGTGCATGCCTGTAATCCCAGCTACTCAGGAGGCTGAGGCAGGAGAATCGCTTGAACCAGGAAGTCAGAGGTTGCAGTGAGCCAAGATCGTGCCACTGCACTCCAGCCTGGGCAACAGAGTGAGACCCTGTCAAAAAAAAAAAAAAAAAAAAAGAAAGAAAGAAGGAGAAAAGAAAAGACAAAAAAGATAGTGTTTTAATTTATTCTTGATTAATCTCTTAATTTCATTAAAGTGAATTAAATTTTTCATAATGCAGAAAAGAACTTCATAAAAATACCAGATGATATATTTTTTCTTTTCATGAACATATACTGTCCAGAAGTCTCTGGGTGTTTCTCTCATAGTCTCCTACCATAGTTTGAAACATGGAGCTGTCTGAGGATGCGATATTTGGTACACTGTGATACTCCTGGAGCAGATGTGCTTTCCACTGTGACATTTCTGGATTTCAGAAATTAGCTCTGCAAATTGACACTGAACAAAATCTTTTCCCCACTTGTAAAAGCAGAGCAAGCTCTGGAAGAGAGTAAAAGTAACAAAAATAATCCATAATGCTCCAACTCAGGGAAAACCACTGTTAACATTCCTGTGTATACATCCCAGATTTCTTATTGTGTATGTGTGAATGTATGAGTGCATATCTGTGTAGCATGAAATGTGTCTGGACCAGGCATCCTGGCTCACACCTGTAATCTCAGCACTTTGGGAGGCGGAGGCAGGCAGATTACCTGAGGTCAGGAGTTCAAGACCAGCCTGGCCAACATGGTGAAATCTTGTCTCTACTAAAAATATAAAAATTAGCCAGATATGGTAGCAGGCGCCTGTAGTCCCAGCCACTAAAGAGGCCGAGGCAGGAGAATGGCTTGAACCCAGGAGGCTGAGTTTGCAGTGACCTGAGATCACACCACTGCACTCCAGCCTGGCTAAACTTTTTTTTTTTTTTTTTGAGACGGAGTTTCGCTCTTGTTACCCAGGCTGGAGTGCAATGGCGCAATCTCGGCTCACTGCAACCTCCGCCTCCTGGGTTCAGGCAATTCTCCTGCCTCAGCCTCCTGAGTAGCTGGGATTACAGGCACGTGCCACCATGCCCAGCTAATTTTTTGTATTTTTAGTAGAGACGGGGTTTTACCATCTTAACCAGGATGGTCTGGATCTCCTGACCTCATGATCCACCCGCCTCGGCCTCCCAAAGTGCTGGGATTACAGGTGTGAGCCACCGCGCCCGGCCCAACTTTTTTTTTTTTTTTTTTTTTTTGAGACTGTCTCGGCCAGGCGCTGTGGCTCACGCCTATAATCACAGCACTTTGGGAGGCCGAGGCGGGTGGATCACGAGGAAAAGAGATCGAGACCATCCTGGTCAACATGGTGAAACCCTGTCTCTACTAAAAATACAAAAATTAGCTGGGCATGGTGGTGCGCGCCTGTAGTCCCGGCTACTCTGGAGGCTGAGGCAGGAGAATTGCTTGAACCCAGAAAGAAGGCAGAGGTTGAGGTGAGCCGAGATCGTGCCATTGCACTCCAGTCTGGGTAACAACAGCGAAACTCCGTCTCAAAAAAAAAAAAGAGGCTCTGTCTCAAAAAAGAAAAAAAAAAAAAAAAAAGTGACTGTCTCTCACCCCTGTATCCCAAGTGCTTAGCACATATCTACCTCAGTCCTTGGTATAGTAAAGGCATATTTTAAGTAGAGCATGAATAAATATTAAAAATTAGGGGCTAGACATGGTGGCCCCACTTGTAATCCCAGCACTTTGGGAGGCTGAAGTGGAAGGACTGCTTGAGCCCAGGAGTTCAAAACCATCCTGGACAAGATGGTGAGACTTTACACACACAAAAAATGGGATCGCAGTGGTCCATTCCAAACCACTTTCAAGTATTCCACTGGAGCTGCCAGACCTCCACCTAGCAACAGTCCGGTGCAGTGACACGTCCCAGAAGTTCCCCTTCTGGTGAGAGGCAAGCTTCCTGACAATACCACGCCAAACGTTCGATTGGCTAAACCTGTTCATAGAGCATTTCACAAGCCTTCCTTTCTTGCGCAAACTAGCTGAGAATAAACGGGCCCCCTATGGGACTTAGACCTAAAGCAAATATTAACATCAAAGAACAAAGGAAAATCCTCACTGCTGGCAGAAATATGAGGGTGCTTCACAATACTATTTCACAGGTCTTTTCTACATGGGCATCAGCCACAGCGGTGATTTGCCAAACATTCATTGAGCAACATGGCAATAATTTTAGAACACTTATCTATTCCTGAGCTATTTCTGTGATAAAATTGTTACTAAAATACAGCCAGGCACAGTGGCTCATACCTGTAATCCCAGCACTTTGAGAGGCCAAGGCAGGCAGATCACCTGAGGTCAGGAGTTTGAGACCAGCCTGAACAACACGGTGAAATCCTGTCTCTACTAAAACTACAAAAATTTGCCTGGCGTGGTGGTAGGCGCCAGTAATAACAATTACTTGGGTTGCTGAGGCAGGAGGATTACTTGAACCCTGGAGGTGGAGGTTACAGTGAGCTGAGATTGCGCCACTACACTCCAGCCTGGGTGATAGAGGGAGACTCTGTCTCAAAAAAAATTGTTAAAAAATATTATTGACAGCTTTGCACAGTATTGTAGCCAATGAGGTTTATCTGAGGTGTGATTATTGCTAATTAAAAACTTCTCCCAATACCCTGCCATGACGATTTGAAATATAGTCATTGGCAATTTTTGACAGTCTCTATGGAGTCTCAATTGAAAAAAAAAATGGACAAAAAGAACACACTATTGTTTACTCTAATAAAACAAACATACCTCCCCTCTTCCAAAAAGGATGTGAGACAGCTTAGACTGTTACAGTACTGTGAAGAGAACTAGTAAAATTTATACCAGATTCTAGTTGTGAAATGTTCAGAACAGGAAAAATCTTAGAATCAGAAGATAAATTAGTAGCTCTCAGGGACTCAGGGAGTTGGGACAGTCATGTAATGGTTAGATGGTTTCTTTTGGGATAATATCGTATATTGTGGAATTAGATGGAGATAATGGTTGCATAATCTTGTGTGAATATACTGAAAACCACTGCACTGTACATTTCAAATGGGAGAATTGTATGGTATATGAATTAAGTCTCAATAAAGTTGTTACAGAAAATTTACATCATACCAATGGCGTGCATGTGTAACAAGTTTATACTTTCAAAGTACCTTCCTTTATTATACGTGTTTAATATCATTATAACCTTATAAAGTACACACAGCAAGTTTATTTAATCTCCCTTGACAGTTGGTAGAACTGAGACTCAAAGAGACTCAGTGATTTTTGCCAACAGCACATATCTAATTAGAGGTAGATTTCAAATAAAAATATTCCTATCTGTCAGGTAATCCCAGCACTTTGGGAGGCTGAGGTGGGCTGATCACCTGAGGTCGGGAGTTCCAGACTAGCCTGACCAACATGGAGAAACCCCATCTCTACTAAAAATACAAAATTAGCCAGGTGTGCTGGTATATGCCTGTAATCCCAGCTACTCGGGAGGCTGAGGCAGGAGAATTGCTGGAACCTGGGAGGCAGAGGTTTCAGTGAGCTGAGATCGCGCCATTGCACTCCAGCCTGGGCAACAAGAGTGAAACTACACCTGAAAAAAAAAAAATCCTATCCAGTGAACCTCTATTGTTCAGTGTCCCATTAATGGTTATACTTAATATCCAGCTACTCAATTTCATACATTTTATATGATGTTATTAAATAATAACAATTTTTTCTTGAGATGGAGTTTTGCTCTTGTTGCCCAGGCTGGAGTGCAATGACACCATCTCGGCTCACTGCAACCTCTGCCTCCTGGGTTCAATCGATTCTCCTGCCTCAGCCTCCCAAGTAGCTGAGACTACAGGCACCTACCACCACGCCTGGCTAATTTTTTGTATTTTTAGTAGAGACAGGATCTCACCATGTTGGCTAGGCTGGTATTGAACTCCTGACCTCAGGTGATCCACCCATCTGAGCCTCCCACAGTACTGGGATTATGGGCGTGAACCACAACTCTTGTTAAGTGCCTGTTATGTGCCAGGTAGCTTCATACACTGTGTTTGTTTGTTTGTTTGTTTTGCTTTTTAGAGATCAGATCTTGCTGTGTTGCCCAGGCTGGAGTACATGGCTCTTCACAGGCTGGATCTTAATGCACTGCAGCCTTCAATCTGGGGCTCCAGGAATCCTCCCACCTTAGCCTCCCAAGTAGCTGATACTACAGGTGCATGTCACCATGCCCTGCTATTACAAGTTATTGTACAAACCTCATAAAGTTTTGTAAGCTGCATTTTACTTCTTTTGGAAGGTAGCTTATTGGTCCACCTTATTGGAAGGTGGACCCATAGGGACATTTAGCAATGCCTGGAGACATTTTTGGTTGTCACAACTGGAGAGAGAAGATGCTACTGGCATCTAGTGGGTAGACGCCAGTATGCTGCTAAACGTCCAACAATGAACAAGACAGCCCCCACCACAGCCAATTATCTGGTTTAAAATATCAATAATGCCAAGGGTAAGAAACCCTGTCTTAAATGATGACACAGTATGTGTGAAAACCCTCTACAAACCCATATTGCTATTTTTACCATTTTACAAGTAGATTTTTCTAGTATAACAGCTATTCCTGGCAATGTTAGCCAGCACTAGGCCCTCAGCTCAAGTTTGTTGGGTAGGCCAGTGGATGCCAAAGATGCTTAGCAAGCATTATGTTAAGTGAAATTAGCCAGTCACAAAAAGAAAAATACTGCATGATTTCTCAAATGCGGGATATTTAAAGTAATCAAACTTGAGCCAGGTGAGGTGGCTCATGCCTGTAATCCCAGCCCTTTGGGAGGCCGAGGCAGGTGGATCACCAGAGGTCAGGAGTTTGAGAGCAGCCTGGCCAATGTGACAAAACCCCATCTCTACTAAAAATACAAAAGTGGGCTGGGCACCTGTAATCCCAGCTCCTAGAGGGTGCTGAGGCAAGAGAATCACTTGAACCCAGGGGTGGGAGGTTGCAGTGAGCCAAGATGGCACCACTGCACTCCAGCCTTGGTGACAAGAGCGAAACTCTGTCTCTAAATAAATAATCAAACTCATAAAAACAAAAAGCAGAATATGGTTGCCAGGAGTTGAGGGGACAGCAAACGGGGAGTTGTTCTTTGATGAGTTTGAAGTTTCAATTATGCAAAGGTGAGAGAGTTCTCGATATCTGTCATACAACAGCATGCAATATAGTTAACCCTATTCTATTGCACACTTGAAGATGGTTTGGATGGTAAATTTTATGGTATGTGTTATTTACATCATTTTAAAAACTGTACAGTGGCTCATGCCTATAATCCCAGCACTTTGGGAGGCCAAGGCAGTTGGATCACTTGAGGTTAGGAGTTTGAGACCAGCCTGGCCAACATGATGAAACCCCATCTCCACTAAAAATACAAAAAATTAGCCAGGTGTGGTGGCACACATCTGTAATCCCAGCTATTTGGGAGGCTGAGACAGGAGAATCACTTGAACCCAGGAGGTGGAGTTTGCAATGAGCCGAGATAGCACGACTGCACTTCAGCCTGGGCAACAGAGCAAGACTGTCTCAAAACACACACACACACACACACACACACAAAATACTGCCGGGCATGGTGGCTCACAGGTGTGGTGGTGGGCACCTATAATCCCAGCTACTTTGGGAGGCCGAGACAAATGCATCACCTGAAGTCAGAAGTTCAAGACCAGCCTGGCCAACATGGTGAGACCCCATCCCTAATAAAAATACAAAAATTAGCCGGGCATGATGGCAGATGCCTATAATCCCAGCTGAGGCATGAGAATTGCTTAAACCTGGGAGGTGGAGGTTGCAGTGAGCCAAGATCACACCGTGGCACTCCAGTCTGGGTGAAGTCACAAGACTCCGTCTCCAAAAAAAAAAGTGTTTTAACAAGTCAACATCAGTGATTAGGGGTAGAATTTGAAGTTGCAGGTTCCCATGGCAGTGTGTATACCTGATTAAACACTACTGTTCCATTCCAGCTAATTTGACAGAAATGCAACAGTATGTTAAATCCAGAAGGAGAGGGGTGGGTGATGGGAGAGAGAAGTGTGAAAAGACCCACAGTGTGTCCTCATCCTGGAGATACCGAGTACATGCTGGAAAACAGGCTGATGTATTGGACTAACCCTTGTATTTGGTATTTGTGAGAAATAATTTATTTGCAGAAGATAAAAGATTTAGAGGACATTTATAAATAAAAATGTTATTGGAATTAGGTGCCCTTCAAAGGAGTATTGAATACACCTATTGGTTTTGGTCACAAACTTTCCAGATCATTTTGTTTTGCTTTGATTAGATTTGCCTAATCCTGATAAGGTTCACACGAATGAATAAATGTTATCGCTCTGAGCTTCAAAGTTCTAATGTTTTACCAGCCTCATTGAAAAGCACAAATATTATCTTTACCATAGATTGGTTTCTCAGGGAAGAAACTACATATAAGAACAAATCTCATGAAGTTAAGATTATCTCACTCCCTATTCAATTTGTCCTTCAGTTGAATAGTGAGTTAGAACTAGAGACATGCTTATAAAATTTTGTTTTCTAGGCCGGGCACAGTGGCTTATGCCTATAATCCCAGCACTTTGGGAAGCTGAGGCAGGCGGATCACGAGGTCAGGAGATTGAGACCATCCTGGCCAATATGGTGAAACCCCGTCTCTACTATAATACAAAAAATTAGCCAGGTGTGGTGGCACGCACCTATAGTACCAGCTACTCAAAAGACTGAGGAAGGGGAATCTCTTGACCCTGGGAGGTGGAGGTTGCAGTGAGCCGAGGTCACGCCACTGCATTCCAGCCTGGAGACAGAGTGAGACTCCATCTCAAAGAAACAAACAAAAATATCGTTTTGTTTGTTTTCTGACATCTTCATTGTAGGACAAACGGAAAGAAACATTTTTGGAAGCAGCTTCTTGTGTCCGACCAGCTGTGGTCTGCCACCACTCCCAGGTCCGGGGCTAGATGGCTCTGTAACTTTCCTTCTCTGGATGGCATTTTCCTTTCCTGTATAAAATGATGTGATGGGTAAGATGACCTCTAAGCCTTTTTCCATGTCTGTCACTGGACTGTCATCTTATGTAGCCATTTAAGTTTTCTTAATTTTTTAAAAAAGGAATTTAAAATTTGATGCTCAGTTAAGTTACATTAAAATAAGTAAAATGGGCGGGGCGCAGTGGCTTACGCCTGTAATCCCAGTACTTTGGGAGGCCAAGGCGGGTGGATCACGAGGTCAAGAGATCCAGATCATCCTGCTCAACATGGTGAAACCCCGTCTCTACTAAAAACACAAAAAATTAGCTGGGCATGGTGGTGCGTGCCTGTAATCCCAACTACTCAGGAGGCTGAGGCAGGAGAATTGCCTGAACCCAGGAGGCGGAGGTTGCAGTGAGCCGAGACTGCGCCATCGCACTCCAGCCTGGGTAACAAGAGTGAAACTCCGTCTCAAAAAAAAAAAAAGTAAAATGAAACTACAGATTGAGTATCCCATATCCAAAATGCTTGCTACCAGAAGTGTTCTAAATTTCAAATCTTTTCAAGTTTGGAATATGTGCATAGATAGAATGAGATGTCGTCTTGGGGATGGGACCCAAGTCTGAATATGAAATTCATTTATATTTCATATACACCTTAGCCTGGAGATAATTTTATACACTATTTAAATAATTTTGTCGAAGAAACAAAGTTTTGACTACTGTTAGACTGCAATCCATCATATGAGGTCAGGTATAGAATTTTCCACTGATGGTGTCACATCAACTCTCAAAAAGTTTTGGATTTTGGAACATTTCAGATATCAGATTTTCAGACTAGGGATGCTGAACCTCTATTTAATTTTGCTTTGAGTGTGCCTGGAACACTGGGGAAATTTTGATTTTTAAGATTCATCTCAGGCCGGGCACAGTGGCTCACACCTGTAATCCCAGCACTTTGGGAGGCTGAGGCAGGTGGATCACCTGAGGTTGTGAGTTCAGGACCAGCCTGACCAATATGGTGAAACCCCATCTCTACTAAAAATACAAAATTAGCCAGGTGTGGTGGCAGGTGCCTGTAATCCCAGCTACTCGGGAGGCTGAGGCAGGAGAGTCACTTGAACCTAGGTGGCAGAGGGTGGAGGTTGCGGTGAGCTGAGATCATGCCATTATACTCTAGCCTGGGCAACAGAGTGAGACTCCGTTTCAAAAAAAAGATTAATCTCTAATTCTGAAAATTATCTGGCCAGGTGCAGTGGCTCACACCTGTAGTCCCAGCATTTTGGAAGGCTGAGGTGGGCAGATCACCTGTGGTCAGGAGTTCGAAACCAGCCTGGTCAACATGGTGAAACCCCATCTCTACTAAAAGTACAAAAATTAGCCAGGCATGGTGGTGGGCACCTATGATCCCAGCTACTCTGGAGTGCTGAGACAGGAGAATTGCTTGAGCCCAGGAGGCAGAGGTTGCAGTGATCTAAGATTGCGCCACTGCACTCCAGCCTGGGAAACAGAGGGAGAGTTGGTCTCAAAAAATAAATAAATAAAAATAATCTAAGTGATGGTACGTCACCCCGGGACATCTTTTCACCTTCATGTCCTCTCCTGGCTGCTTAGCCCACCCTGCCAGCACAGTCCAGAGGGCCCACCCTAGCATCCCACATGCCAGGCCTTGCTTACTTTTCTTCCACCTAATCTAACCTGTCTCTTGTCCCATTTTTCCTGAAACTCTATTGAATGGTATTGGTTACTTACTCACGGTGTAATGAGATATACAGAGGTTATTGCTAGGACATCCTTCTGGACTCAGATCTCATTTAAGCAATTAGCTTCCTTATGAAACCTCTTAAACATCATTGTGATCCCTTGGCTGGCTGATGTGGCTGAGACCTTGGGATAGGCAGGTTTTTCTATGCCCCTCAAATGCCATGTTGAATACTCCTCATGTTTTTGGAAACATGTCCTTTCCTTCGAGCTGCTCCCAGTCAGGTGAGAAATAAAATGTTATGATGGATTGAAAATCCACAGATTTGCAGTCACTCAAAAAAAAGGAAGGGTGGCCGGGCACTGTAGCTCAATCCTATAATCCCAGCACTTTGGGAGGCTGAGGCAGGCGGATCACAAAGTCAGGAGACAGAGACCATCCTGGCCAACATGGTAAAATCCCATCTCTACTAAAAGTACAAAAATTAGCTGGGTGTGGTAGCACCTGCCTATAATTCCAGCTACTTGGGCAGTTGAGGCAGGAGAATCACTTGAACCCAGGAGTAGAGGTTGCAGTGAGCCGAGATCATGCCAATGCACTCTGGCTTGGGCAACAGAGCAAGACTCCATCTTTAAAAAAAAAAAAAAGGAAGGGCATGCCAAGCCACCCCTTAAAGGGCCACTGTGTGGCAGTACTGCATCTTGCCAAAGCTTGGGCCAACCGGTTTCAGGCAAAGAGCAGTGATGTGAGTTTCCAGCTCACTGGCGGTACAGGTAGCCCCTAGATGTGACCGTGCACAGTAAGAATAGCTAACATTTGAGAGTATTCACTACATGTGAATACTGCTCAAAGAGCATTCTACTTATCAACACAACAACTCACAAAACAGCCCTACTGGTATTATCTTTATTTTACAAATAAAGAAATTAGATAGGTAAAGTGACTTCCCCAAGGTCACACAATTAGGAACCAGCAAAGCCAGGTTCTAGACCCAAACAAATCTCCCTTTGAAGCTCATGCTTTGCTACCAAATCTCGTGTCATTCTAGCATTCACCAGGAAATCTTGAAAACAAAGCAAAATGTTGTAAAATAATATCAAGTCCACAATAGATGTCTTGATGTAGTGTGAGCATAATGATATGCAAGGGACATCCGTAGATACAGAGGAGAGGGTCAGCAAGTCTTTTCTGGTAAAGGCCAGATGGAAAAGATTTTAAGCTTCGGTGGCCAGCTGTGGCAACAACTCAACCCTGCCATTGTCATGTGAAAGCAGCCATCCGCCCTATGTAAACAAATGAGCATGGCTGTGGTTCCAATAAAATTGTATTTCTGGACACCAAAATTTGAATTTCATATAATTTTCATGTGTCACAAAATATTTTTCTTCTTTGCATTTTCTCCCAATCCTTTTAAAATATAAAACCATTATAGCTGAGAGATTGTATAAAAACATGCAGCGAGCCAGATTGGAGCCCTCAGCAGGTTTTGCTGATCTCTGGAAATAGAGGAAAGAAGAGTGACTGAACTCAGTTCCGTGAGTGCCAACCAGAGGCAAGGTGTTGAAAATGCAGTGACTAGCAGACAGAAATAGTTCTCCATGGGACGTTATGTTAAGTGAAATAAGCCAGGCACCGAGAAACAAACATTGCAGGCTCTCACTCATGTGGAATCTAAAAAGTTGTTATAGAAGCAGAGAGTAAACAGTGGTTACCAGAGAATGGGAAGGGAAAGGAGCAGGGCGATGAGAGATGGGGCAGCAGGTGCCGAGGACAGTTAGAGAGGAAGGATGCATTCTGGAGTTCTATTGCATAGGAGGAAGGTTACAGTTAATGACAATGCATTGTATATTTCAAAATACCAGGAAGAGCTGTTTTTGAATGTTTCGATAACAAAGAAACAAAAAATGTCTAAAGCGATGGATATGCTAACTACTGTGATTTGATCATTACACAATGTATACATGTATTGACACATCATGCTGCACCCCATAAATATGTGGTGCATATTTGCAAATCATATATGCAAATCATAACATTTAGAAATAAAATATTGGCCGGGCACGGTAGCTCACACCTGTAATCCCAGCACTTTGAGAGGCTTAGGTGGGCAGATAACGAGGTCAGGATTTTGAGACCAACCTGACCAACATGGTGAAACCCTGCCTCTACTAAAAATACAAAAATTAGCTGGGCGTGGTAGTACGCACCTGTAATCCCAGATACTCGGGAGGCTGAGGCAGGAGAATCACTTGAACCTGGGAGGTGGAGGTTGCAGTGAGCCATGATTGTGCCATTGCACTCCAGCCTGGGCAACAAGAGCAAAACTCCATCTCAACATAAATACATACATACATACATAAAACATTTTAAAAAGAAATAGTCCTCCACAGACTAGTGGTAGATCAAACAAACAAGCAATTGTAGGGAGTACAAGGTGTTATTAGGGCAGGTGAAAGGGCTTCTAACCCAGACTTGGAAGGGCAAGGAAGGGTCACCAGGGAAGCAGTGTCACGTAGGGACCTGAAAAGTAGGAACTCAGGCCGGGCGCGGTGGCTCACGCCTATAATCCCAGAACTTTGGGAGGCTGAGGCGGGTGGATCATGAGGTCAAGAGATCAAGACCATCCTGGTCTACGAGGAGAAATCCCGTCTCTACTAAAAATACAAAAATTAGCTGGGCATTGTGGTGCACGCCTGTAGTCCCAGCTACTTGGGAGGCTAAGGCAGGAGAATTGCTTGAATCCAGAAGGCAGAGGTTGCCGTGAGCTGAGATCGTGCCATTGCACTCCAGTCTGGGTAACAACAGCAAAACTCCGTCTCCCAAAAAAAAAAAAAAAAAAAAAAAAAGATGAGTAGGAACTCAAGAAAAGGCAGGGGGAGAGAATATTCCAGGTAGAAGGCCTATCCAGTTAAAATAATTAGGTTTGAGGCCAGGCGCAGTGGCTCATGCCTATAATCCCTTTGGGAAATCAAGGCAGGAGAATCGCTTGAGCCGGTCTCAACATAGTGAGACCCCATCTCTAAAAAAAAAAAAAAAAAAAAAATTTAAGGCCAAGTGCAGTGGCCCACACCTGTAATCTCAGCGCTTTGGGAGGCCAAAAATATAAAATTATTTTTTTATAAAATAAATAAATAAAAATATTTAAATATATATAATATATATTTATATATTTTTAAATATATATTATATATTTTTATATGTTTAAATATATATAAATATAAAAATATATTTATACTACTAAAAATATAAAAATTAGCTGGGCATGGTGGTGGGCACCTGTAATGCCAGCTACTTGGGAGGCTGAGGCAGGAGAATTGCTTGAATCTGGAAGGCACAGGTTGCAATGAGCTGAGATCGTACCATTGCACTCCAGCCTGGGCAGCAAGAGCAAAACTCTGTCTCAAAAAAAAAAAAATACGTGTGTGTGTGTGTGTGTGTGTGTGTGTATAATTGTAATTAGCCAAGCAATGTGGCTCGCACCTCTAGTCTCAGCTACTCAAGAGACTGAGGCAGAAGGATGGTTTGAGTCCAGGGGTTGATGCGGCAGTGAGCCATGATTGTTCCATTGCACTCCAGCCTGAGCACAGAGCCGGACCCCATCTCTAAGAAAAAAGAAGTTAGGTTTGCAAACCCCATGCTACCACTAACTCATTACTGGATATCAGACAAGATAGCATATCTTTGGGCTTAATTTCTTCCTGTGCAAAATGGATATAATGTCAGTGCTTACCTCTCAGGCCATCAGTGAGAAAACGGAGACAAAGTGTGATAGAACAGTCATCACGGTTCATTGACAGTGTTCTCCATATGTAAATTGAATAAGTTGGTGGGAAGAATCTGCCAGATTCCTTCGAATCCTGAAATACTATAAATTCTTGATCCTTAATTTTAGGTAAAGAGACTCCACTATTGAGCAGTTCTGGGTACTGTCCATGTAAATGGCGACCAATCTCAGGACAACTGTGATTGCCTGAAGTTGAAGAAATATAGTGTCCCTTGCATTCAAAGGTGACATCAGTGATGGTGATGGTGGCTCTGTATGGGGAAAAGAGGTGCCTAATGAACATACATTTTACCCTTACTCCATGTGGAAAAAACACCCTGAGCTGGCAGCCATGGCCGATTTGCTAGGGTCTTAATTTGAGGTTGACCTACTCAGAGGTGCCCAACTGTGCCTGGCTTTTGTGAGGTGGTCAGCTGGCCCCACTGATTCAGGTTCACCTGATTTTTTCAATGTAAGAGAAGAGCTACAGTTTTGTGGTTGATCCTCCTCCTTTTAGATAAATGGTCATATTGCTCTTCTTGCTGAAAATAGTTGCTAGAGCAGACTTCTCAAGTGAGACTGACTTCAGCAATGGCATAAAATCAGGTGAGCAATGAACTGAGAAGAGATCATAGGAAAGATGAAGGTGAGGGCATTTGGCTTGGTCCTGGGATTGATGGCCACATTCATAACTCTTTTATTCTTGTATACCAACCATTTAGTCCCACTAAAATACCTTCCACAGGGGACAATCTCAAACTCTTCAGTCCTTGCAGAAGTGTGTGGCATCATTGCAACAGGCAAGAAAATGTTCCCGGATGAAAATATACCAGTGATGCCACTGAGAAATATAACTTGCCAGCAATACTTGATCTGAAAGCACTACATAATGGAACCTCTGTCTAAAGACAAAGCCGAGTTCCCTTTGGCCTAAGTCATGGTCATCCACAAAGACTTGGATACATTTGAAAGGCTCCTCAGGGCCATCTGCACTCCCCAAAACATCTACTGTGTCCGTGTGGATCAGAAGGCCCCAGCTGCTTTCAAAGACACTGTAAGAAAGCTACTGAGCTGCTTTGCAAATGTCTTTGTGGCTTCTAAGATGGAGTCTGTGATCTATGCAGGGATCTCCAGGCTCCAAGCTGACCTGCACTGCCTGAAAGACATGGTGGCCTCTGAGTTTCCCTCGAAGTACGCCATCAACACCTGCAGGCAAATATCCCCCTGAAGACCAACAGGGAGATAGTTCAACATCTGAAGGGACTTAAAGGGAAAAAATATCACACCCGGGGTGCTGCCTCCTCCTTGTATTATCAGAAGGACCAAATATGTGCACTTGGGCAGAGATAACAGTTTGTTTTCCCATTTACTTTGGCTCTGCCTATGTGGCCCTTCAAGGGAATTTGCTAATTTTGTGCTTCAAGACCAGAGGGCCATTGACTTCCTTGAGTGGTCAAAGGATACCTGCTCTCCTGATGAGCATTTCTAGGTGACACTCAATAGGATTCTAGGTATGTGGAACTTGATTTCCAATCTACATAAAGTCTGCAGTGTGTGTGTGTGTGTGTGTGTGTGTGCACGTGCATGTGTGTGTTACATATTGAAAATGGTCTTGATGACATTATATATACCCACCTATGTTTCTAGACGTTGTGAATATCTTTTTTTTTTTTTTTAATTATTTTGAGACAGTTTCACTCTTGTTGCCCAGGCTGGAGTGCAATGGCGTGATCTCAGCTCACTGAAACCTCCGCCTCCTGGGTTCAAGCAATTCTCCTGCCTCAGTCTCCTGAGTAACTGGGATTACAGGCATGCGCCATCACGCCTGGCTAATTTTGTATTTTTAGTAGAGACAGGGTTTCTATATGTTTATCAGGCTGGTCTCAAACTCCTGACGTCAGGTGATCCACCTGCCTCAGCCTCCCAAAGCCCAGGGATTATAGGTGTGAGGGCTCACACCTGGCACATGAATATCCTTTGCATGTCTGTTTCAATGAATTAATGTTAAATAAATTATACTTTTGGCCAGGCACAGTGGCTCATGCTTGTAATCCCAGCACTTTTGGGAGGCCAAGGTAGATGAATCACTTGAGGTCAAGAGTTTGAGACCAGCCTGGCCAACATGGTGAATCCCCATCTTTACAAAGAATACAAATATCAGCCAGGTGTGGTGGCACTGGCCTGTAATTCCAAGACTGAGGCAGGAGGGACACTCGAACTCGGGAAGTGGAGGCTACAGTGAGCCAAGATTGCATCACTGTACTCCAGCCTGGGCAGTACAGCAAGATTCCATCTCAAAAATAAATAAATAAATAAACAAAACAAATTATACTTCTATGTGTCACTAAATATACTGTTAGCTTATAGAACATGCTTATTAAATTTCTGCTGGCATCGTATGTCTTTTTTTTTTTTTTTTTTTTTGAGACGGAGTTTCGCTGTTGTTACCCAGACTGGAGTGCAATGGCATGATCTCGGCTCACCACAACCTCTGCCTTCTGGGTTCAAGCAATTCTCCTGCCTCACCCTCCCGAGTAGCTGGGATTACAGGCACGCACCACCATGCTCAGCTAATTTTTGTATTTTTAGTAGAGAAGGGGTTTCACCTCGTTGACCAGGATGGTCTTGATCTCTTGACCTTGTGATCCACCCGCCTCGGCCTCCCAAACTGCTGGGATTATAGGTGTGAGCCACCGCGCCCAGCCATCTTTTTAAAAATTTTTTGTTGGTACATAGTAGCGGTATATATTTACAGGTTACATGAGATGTTTTGATACAGGCATGCAATGTGTAATAGTCACTTCAAGGTAAATGGCATCTCTATCACGTCAAGCATTTATCCTTTGTGTTACAAACGATCCAATTACACTTTTAGTTGTTTTAAAATGTATAATTGGCCAGGCGCAGTGGCTCACACCTGTAATCCCAGCACTTTGGAAAGCTGAGGTGGGCGGATCACGAGGTCAGGAATTCGAGACCATCCTAGCCAACATGGTGAAACCTCATCTCTACTAAAAACACAAAAATTAGCTGGGCATGGTGATGGGTGCCTGCAGTCCCAGCTACTTGGGAGGCTGAGGTAGGAGAATTGCTTGAACTGGGAGACAGGGGTTGCAGTGATCTGAAATCACTACACTGCATTCCAGCCTGACCAACGGAGCAAGGCTCAGTCACAGAAAAAAAAAAAAGAATTGTTGATTTGCTCTTTCTTCAGTTTATCCTGGCTTTATGATTGCAAACTTTTTTTTTTTTAACCCCATTGGATTTTTTTTTTTTAAGTTCAGGTTTTACTGTGTTCCCCAGGCTGGTCTCGGAATTCCTGGCTCAAATAATCCTCCCGCCTCAGCCTCCCTAGGTGCTGAAACTGCAGGTGCATACTCCATGCCCTGCTTTATCCCCACTGAATTTTATAAGCTGCTTCCAACTGCAAAGTATTTGGCAGAAGAGAGGAACATGGCTAAATGCACGGTAGGACTATCTTGTTCCCTGGGACAGGAAATCAGTTCATTCCTGGAAGGGTATGTAAAGAGCCTGTTTGCCTGGCCTAGGAAAAGCCAGAATTCAGGGAGAGAAAGTGATTTGCTCAAGGTATACAGCTTGCCTTAGAGAGGAGAGAACTTACCTTCTGACTCCAGCCCAGGGCATTTTCTACTAAATTCTGTTGTCCCTCAAGATTTCCCTTCCCCCGTTGGGGGAACATTTGGGTGGAACACATACCTAAATCTGTTAGGGGTTACCCTATGGCAGAGACTGTAAGATTTCCTACCAGTAACTAAATGGAAGGGTGGAACCTTAAACACAACGGGTCTGTGAGGGAATCCAAAACTTCCCCTCTGGAAAAAGCAGCCTCTTCCGGGACAAAATGGAGGGCAGTCTTAGGAAAACACCCAAGAAAAATTATCCTGAGGTCTATCTTGGAGTATCCTCCTGAAAAACCCAGGTACGCCCGGGGCAGTTATCTTTCTGAGCGGTTTCTTCTAACATTCCTAGAGCGGAAAGCAATTAACTCAAAGCCCTCCAGGATTCTGCAGGCTGGGATGAGCTGGTGTCAGGTAGCACCTGGTCTCCAGCAGTTTAAGAAACCCAGGCAGGCTCCCTGCAGACTTGCCTTCTCCAGTCTCAGGGCAGGCCTTTGGGGGCGGAACTGAAGGCAAACAGACCTTCCCACTTTCACATTCCAGCCTTTGTTATTCCACTTAAAACACTTTGGTTAAACTGCGTTTACCTTAAACAGGCTTACTGGGTTCACTGCAGGACGCCTCTGGGCAATCTCATCCTCCTGGGAACCGAGGGAGGTAGGTAGAGGTCACCGTGTTGGGAATCTGGTGGACGGAGGAAACTGGTGGGGAGCTGGTCTTCCCAGGTTACCTCTATTGCATCGCCGACAGCAGTGTAAGGTCCAATAGGCTGGGACTCATGTGGGCTGCGTGGATGTTTTATATTTTCAGAACCTAGCACAGTGCCGGGCATAAAGTAAGCACATGAAAAAATGTTGAGTGAGTCATTTGGTCATGAGATTTCTGTTTCCAAGGGCTTTTTCCAAAGAATGGCACGTTTGTATGTTGTTTCATTATGTGACGAGCTTACTGGGCACTAGGATTTTCCATAGGTCTCGTTAAATCATTAGTATCCTTCTATATCTTAGTTATAACTTTTAACTTTTTAGGAAAGGACAGCTTTCACTTCTGATTTAATGGTTTACCTTGTTTCTCAGTTCCTTTCAGGCAAAGGAAAATGTTTCCAGAATTTGATAAGGTACTTGGCACTGTCTGGCATACAACATTTTTTTTTTTTTTTTTTTTTTGAGACAGAGTCTCACTCTGTCACCCAGGCTAGAGTACAGTGGTGGGATCTCAGCTCACTGCAATCCCCACTTCCTGGATTCAAACAATTTTCCTGCCTCAGCCTCCCAAGTAGCTGGGACTACAGGCATGTACCACCACACCCGGCTACTTTTTCTATTTTTAGTAGAGACCATCCTGTTGGCCGGGCTGGTCTCTAATTTCTCTGACCTCATGTGATCCACCTGCCTCGGCCTCCTAAAGTGCTGGGATTATAGGTATGAGCCACCACACCCAGCCTAAAATGTATTTTATTTAATTAGTTGCTTTTGAAGCATTCCTGTGAGGTATGAACCTCATTTGATAATAGGGAAAATTGAAAATGAAGCTTTGGACTTCATTTTCAGAAAACAAAGTAGACAACTAGTAGAGCTGTATTCCCCTGGGCCGGGCGTGGTGGCTCAAGCCTGTAATCCCAGCACTTTGGGAGGCCGAGGTCAAGAGATCAAGACCATCCTGGTCAACATGGTGAAACCCCCATCTCTACTAAAAATACAAAAAATTAGCTGGGCATGGTGGCGCGTGCCTGTAATCCCAGCTACTCAGGAGGCTGAGGCAGGAGAATTGCCTGAACCCAGGAGGTGGAGGTTGCAGTGAGCCGAGATCGCGCCATTGCACTCCAGCCTGGGTAACAAGAGCAAACCTCCGTCTCAAAAAAAAAAAAGAGTTGTATTACCCTTCTGTGAAAATCGGTCTTCAGATATTAAGGACAGTTCTACTAAGTAAATTCAGGCTTAACTAAATTCAAAGCTACTGTTCTGTTTTCCTTATTTTCAAATGTGAGCCTTCGAGAGCCCTCGCTTGTAAAGAAAGTCTTTCCACACCTGGTGGCAGATTGGCCCAGTAGAGACTAGCCATAAGACAGGGAGACTGTAATCCCAGGACCTCGGAACCCAACTGCATAAAGGATCTGTTTCTTTGCACTCTGTCCTGATTAAACGGCATATTGCAATTATTGGAAGAAGGGAGGCTGCATGCTTTCATATAATTATTCTTAGTGATCAGAAGCTTGAGGTCTCACTTGTGGAAGTATTCCACCTACAGCACTGATTTTTAGTGCCTGTAACTTCAAAATCCTATCAAGGACTTTCTGAGCGATAGAGGGCGGGAAGGAAAGAGCGAAACTCCAGAAAGGTGAAAACGACAAAGCCTGGGGCACTGAGATTGGACTGCTGTTCTAGCTTCTCATAATATCCAACCTACAGAATACACTCAAAACTCAGCTGTGGGATAGCTTTCTGCAACAGAAAAATCAAACTGCTAAAACCAATGAAGTTCTTAGGCTCAGGCTTCTCACCTAGCCTCTGGCTTGGAAAACCTGGGGTGGTCAGATATCTTTTCATGTGCAAACGCAGGTGGAATGTGCCTTTAAGGCCTGGACTCTGCCTAGTAACTGAACTGCTATTTAACTTTCCTAAGCCTTCCATTACCTCAAATTTATTTAACTGGCTGAGCTTGAAAAGACCAGGCTTCAGCCAGGCGCGGTGTGGCTCATGCCTGTAATCCTAGCACTTTGGGAGGTTGAGGCAGGCGGATCACCTGAGGTCAGGAGTTCGAAACCAGCCTGGCCAACATGGTGAAACCCTGTCTCTCCTAAAAAAAATACACACACACACACAAATTAGCCAGGCACAGTGGTGGATATCTGTAATCCCAGCTACTCAAGAGGCTGAGGTAGGGGAATGGCTTGAACCTGGGAGGCAGAGGTTGCAGTGAGCTGAGATTGTGCCATTGCACTCAAGCCTGGGCGACAGAGTGAGACTCCATCTCAAAATAAAAATTAAAAAAATAACAATACAAATATAAAAATTAGCCAGGCGTAGTGGTGCGTGCTTCTAATCCCAGTTACTCATGAGGCTGAGGCAAGACGATTGCTTAAACCTGGGAGGTTTCAGTGGGCCGAGATGGCACCATTCATTACACTCCAGACTGGGCAACAGGAGTGAAACTCCATCTCAAAAAAAACAAAACAGACCAGCTTTCTCTTGCATTTCCCTATTACCTTTTTTTCCAGGTATATTTTTGTTAAACCATCACAGCCCACTTTATTCCCCTCATAGCCTCTTCCCCACAGCTTTCCATCCAGGTCTAGAATTAGCTCTGACTTCTCTACCAGCCCTGAGCTGAGCATGTTGGGTGCCTTACCTCCAGAATCCTCCCAGCATGGCCCGCAGATTGCTGTTGTCTTGACTTTAGACTTGAAAACCCAGGACTGATGTGGTCTGACTAGGAAGGAAGCCACAGCTGGGAGTTGGAGGCTCTGAGTAACTGCAGAGTCCGTCAGCCTGTGAGATCTGAGGGTGTTGTTTTCTCAAATTCACTCCAAGAGGAAGCTGTGATTATAAATCAAATGACTTATTCAAGAGCTCCAAGCCTGTCATGAGTGGCCTTGGTCCATGGAGACTTTCTGACACAGAATCCAGGGTTTTGGTTTTTTTTTTGAGACTGAGTCTTGCTCTGTTGCCCGGGCTGGAGTGCAGTGGCATGATCTCAGCTCACTGCAACCTCCGCCTCCCAGGTTCAAGCAATTATTGCATCTCCACCTCTTGAGTAGCTGGAATTACAGGCTGCCCAGCTGATTTTTGTGTTTTTCATAGAGACGGGGTTTCACCATGTTGGCCAGGCTGATCTCAAACTCCTGACCTCAGGTGATCCACCCTCCTCAGCCTCCCAAAGTGTTGGGATTACAAGCTGACCCACCGAACCTGGCCTCCAGGGCTCTTTTTAATTGTACTATTTAGGGCCTGTTGCTCGAAGCCTGTGGTTATAACCCATGCTTAAAAAGGAATAGTGATGAGGATAAAATGGCACTGAACTTGTCAATAGAAAACACATAAATGAGAAAGGGGAGGCAGAGAGGAGGACAGGAAAACAGTTGTCTTTTTGAAAAAGGACAAAATGATACAAAAATTAGCTGGGCATGGTGGCGCATGCCTGTAATTCCAGCTACTTGGAAGGCTGAGGCAGGAGAATCACTTGAACCCAGGAGGTGAAGATTGCAGTGAGCCCAGATCGCTCCATTGCACTCCACTTGGGCAACAAAAGCAAAACTCTGTCTCAAAAAAAAAAAAAAAAGAAAAGAAAAGAAAAATGACAAAGTGTTTTGCCCTTTGGATTAAAAATCAGTTTAATATAAGCTGTTCTTCCTCTGAGGCCGCATCAGGCTTTCAAAGATGCTGAGAAGGTTTCCATTGGCCCCCTGGTTTCTAATTTGGGCACACAGGTGATGTCATGGTAAAATGAATATGTGAAAAGCGCTTTGGGCGTCATATGGCCCATGAATAATTAAGGTGAGAATGACGGGATTCTTGACTGTAGAAAGGAACCCCGTTTCTTCCACTTCTCTTTCTACAATCAGTTATTGAGACTATACTCTAAGTGCAGTATCTTAGTGCAATAAAAATGAGTTTATGTCCTGGAGTGAGAATTTATAAGAGTATGTGTTATGGAGAAATAAGCGATTAGAGATTGAACATAATCTACGTGTGGTCAGTTACCGAGCAACCAAATTAGAAGGCTTCGCTGGTTCCCAGTTTGTTCAGAACTCTTTATTTATCCCACCTGATCAGTGCCTCCAACTTAGAATTGGAGGGTATTAATTTTGATCTAAAGTTCAAGCTGGGATAGACAATCTCTATTCTTTTTGGTCACTTTCTGATTACTATCTTCTCCCATTATGTCACACAAATGCAAGCCCCTAGAGCCCAGAATTGAGGAGAGCGATTAGTGGTAGATTGCACAAGGGCATCAGGAAAGCCGGAGGGTCAAGGAGACCAGCATGTCCCATGTGCCTACCAAGAGAAAACACATCAGCTGGCACTGGGTTGAAGTAAAAGGAAATAGGTTCAGGCTGGGTGTGGTGGCTCACGCCTGTAATCCGAGCACTTTGGAGGCCAAGGTGGGTGGATCACCTGAGGTCAGGAGTTCAAGACCAGTCTGACCAACATGGTGAAGCCCCGTTTTTTGGTTTTTTTTTTTTTTTTTTTTTGAGACGGAGTTTCACTCTTGTTACCCAGGCTGGAGTGCAATGGTGCGATCTTGGCTCACTGCAGCCTCCGCCTCCTGGGTTCAAGCAATTCTCCTGCCTCAGCCTCCCGAGTAGCTGGGATTACAGGCGCACGCCACTATGCCCAGCCAATTTTTTTTTTTGTACTTTTAGTAGAGACAGGGTTTCACCATGTTGACCAGAATGGTCTCGATCTCTTGACCTCGTGATCCACCCGCCTCGGCCTCCCAAAGTGCTGGGATTATAGGCATGAGCCACCGCGCCCGGCCTGAAGCCCCGTTTTTAAAAGAAAAAATAAAGAAAAGGAAATAGGTTCATATTAATTCTGTTTTGTTTTTTTTTTGAGATGGAGTCTTGCTCTTGTTACCCAGGCTGGAGTGCAATGATGCCATCTAGACTCACTGAAACCTCCACCTCTCAGGTTCAAGCGATTCTCCTGCCTCACCTTCCCAAGTATCTGGGATTACAGACATGCACCACCACGCCCAGCTAATTTTGTATTTTTAGTAGAGATGGGGTTTCTCCATGTTGGTCAGGCTGGTCTGAAACTCCTGACATCAGGTGATCCACCCACCTCAGCCTCCCAAAGAGCTGGGATTACAGGCACAAACCACCATGCCCGGCTCATGTTAATTCTTATTTAAATGTCTAGGATTGTCAACAATACTATTTTACATGATGGTAAATGCTCCAGAGCTCAAAATCAAGGGACTCTCATGCATTTCAGGTAAGGATAAGTAAAGATGCCTGAACTTTGCTTGTACCTTCAGCAGAGCACAAAATGCAAGTGTTCATTTCCCTGCAACTAAATCCAGTGAGCTGGAAATTCAAAGAGCAAGCAAATGATTCAAGATGCTTTTATCTGCAGTGTCTGGAGGGATAGAACTAGGCCAAGAATGAGGTGGCAGTCAAGGAAAGAAAGATCTGATGTAATTGTCTAGGTAAATTAGGAGAAAATATGGTAAAAATAACTAGTTTAGATAAGCATAGTTCAGCACTGGCATTTTCATTTAATCATTCCTGTAGTCAATTTCATTTGATATGGATAGAGTCTAAAGAGACATTAAAAGTTAACTAAAAAACTAGAGAAATTTTAGTCATTTCAGATAAAAATTGATTTTGTATGCCTACTGTATTGAAGAAGTGATTTGTTCAAAAGAATTCTGGATAGACGCATGAAAGATAGTTAAGAAAATATTGATTCAATTCTATTTTGGGGCCTCTGTGGGCATGAATGGGTGTACCTGAGTCATGCTGTAGAATCTGATTCCAGAAGCAACTGAAAACTGACTCACTGGGTGCTAGAGAATTTTTCCTGAGTCCTTTCTCATCGTCATTTCCTGTGTTCCTGATGCCGTGAAACAGAGTTGGCCGCCATCTCAATGCATGCACTTTTAGCTGGGGTGGCGGAAAAACCAACAAGAATAACTCCAATCTTATGTTCTAAACTAATGATTGTGAAGGTAATGCCTGAGACACACCAAGAAGCACTAGGGAAAATGTTATGGTGTGATATTAAGTGCAAAATGCAGGATGGAAGCTTGCATCTCCCTGCCTGCTTCTGTTTTTTGTTTTTTTTTTTAATTAGAGATGGGGCCTTGCTGTGTTGCCTAGCTGGTCTCGAACTCCTGGCCTCAAGAGCCCCTCCTGCCTTGGTCTTCCAAAAGTGCTGAGATTACAGGCATGAGCCACTGCACCCAATCTCACCTGTGTTCTTGATCAAGTAAAAATGTGTACATCCTATGGGCATGAGGTGGAAACACTATATCAGTACAGGATGTAGAAACACTGTATCAATTATCTGTAATATCATGTTGTCTTTGAGATTAAGAAAATGAGCTGGGTGCGGTGACTTACAGCTGTCATCCTAAACTTTGGGAGGATGAGATGGGAAGATCACTTGAGGAGATCAAGACCAGCCTGGGCAATATAGCAAGACCCCCATCTCTACAAAAGAGTAAATTCTTTAATTAATATAATTTAATAAAAATTAGAAGACATATTGGAAAAATTAGGTATGTTGACTGTACCACATTCATAGATACAAATATGTGTCTCCTACAAATCAGTATTACCTGGAATTTCTCACTAATGTGATCAGAGAAACAGGGAAATGAAAACTTAAGCATTCAATCAATAAATAGTTGATTAATGGCCAGGTGCTGTGGCTCATGCCTGTAATCCCAGCACTTTGGGAGGCCAAGGATGGTGCATCACTTGATGTCAGGAGTTCGAGACCAGCCTGGCCAAAAATGGTGACACCCCATCTCTACTAAAAATACAAAAATTAGCTGGGCATGGTGGCAGGTGTCTGTAATCCCAGTTACTCAGGAGGCTGAGGCAGGAGAATCACTTGAACCTGGGAGGTGGGGGTTGCATCGAGCTGAGATCCTGCCATTGCACTCCAGCCTGGGCGACCAGAACAAAACTCTGTCTCAATAAGTAAGTAAATAAATAAATGAATAGTTGATTGTCTATCACATACAGACAATGCTAGGAGCTAGAAATATGAGGAATACGTGAGCTTGGAGCCAATGGGACATGCTTTCACACCGGGTGCGGCTGACTACCACATCATACAAAACATCACTGCATCACTGCTGTTTGAGATGTGTAATCTGATTGGCACAGGCTCACAGAGGAGAGAGAAGGGAAGAGGAAGAATATTTCAAAGGAGAGGTGGTAATTGTGTCATTTGCTAGAAGTATGAGTATGGGATGAGGGGTATGTGTGTATGTGTGTGTGTGCATATGTGTGTATGCATGTGCATGTTCATGAGCACATGTATGTGTATCCGTGTGTGTGCGTGTGAGCTTGTGTTTATGCGTGTGTGCACATATGTGTGTGTGCATGTGTGTGCATGTGCATGTGTGCATGTGACGGGCTTTTTGTTTAGTACCATTTTGCTGCTTCTTTACCACCCCAATCTGTTTCTGGACACGGTAATGAACTCTGTATATGTTATCTCATTTTATTCTCACAATTCACCTATGGTGATAAAATTATTCTCATTTTTTATGGATTAAAAAAATCCTTCTTGTCCGGGCGCAGTGGCTCAAGCCTGTAATTCCAGCACTTTGGGAGGCCGAGGCGGGTGGATCATGAGGTCAAGAGATCGAGACCATCCTGGTCAACATGGTGAAACCCTGTCTCTACTAAAGATACAAAAAATTAGCTGGGCATGGTGGCGCGTGCCTGTAATCCCAGCTACTTGGGAGGCTGAGGCAGGAGAATTGCCTGAGCCCAGGAGGCGGAGGTTGCGGTGAGCGGAAATCGCACCATTGCACTCCAGCCTGGGTAACAAGAGCGAAACTCCATCTCAAAAAAAAAAAAAAAAAAAAAATCCCTCTTTAAAGTATTTGTAAATATGGACATAAGACCCTCTCTCCTTAAGTTTAGTAACATCCGAAACTGAGATGTACCAGGTGCGGTGGCTCACGCCTGTAATCCCAGCACTTTGGGAGGCTGAGGCAGGGGATCACCTGAGGTCAGGAGTTCAAGAGTAGCCTGGCGAACATGGTGAAACCTGTCTCTACTAAAAATACAAAACAAAAATTAGCTGGGTATGGTAGTGGGCACCTCCCAGTTACTTGGGAAGCTGAGACAGGAGAATTGCTTGAACATTGGAGGCGGAGGTTGCAGTTAGCCGAGATGGCACCACTGCATTCTAGCCTGGGAGACACAGTGAGGCTCCATCTCAAAAAAATAAAACAAAAAACTGAGATGCCCTTCTCTCCTTTCTCTAAGCATTAGGGTTCTCTGTCTGCATCCTATGTGACCAGGGCAAAATAAACTTGAAATTCACCCATATTAGCCTCTATGCAATTTTGGGTGATGATGGGCTGTTGGTTATTTTGGTGCTTTAAAAAAGAAGTTAGCCTTTATTCATCAGAGCGCCACAGTCACTTTGTGCAGTAAGTTAGGTGGTGAGGTAAGCTTGCTAATTAATTAATGTGCGTGCCTTTTTTTTCTTTCATTTTTTTCTCAAGTTCAAAGTTCCACAAATAATGTGCCTTTTAAAAGACTTTACCCAGCTACGATAAAATTAAGCCCTGGAAAGACTTTGGCCCAATAGCCAGTCAGTTGCCATGCCCATAGCATACCCAGCCAATTGGGAGTACGAAGTGTGACAGTGGAAAAAGACAGGGTTAGGCAATTTTTTAAAACACTACATATTTATTGACAGAATATCTCTCCAGGCAGTATTCACATGCTTCAAACCGAAGCTCTTAGCTTGGCAGTGCAGTTTAAGCAAACAAACTCAGGCTGTTGAACACAATGATTAACAGGAAGCAGGGGAGGGGACACAGTCACTAGACTTTGGCCGGGAGAAGAGGCTGGGTTAAGGTCTGAGAGCTGATGACTTGCAGAATGGTCACCTCACCCACTTGTGACTTCACCGTGGGGACAGGTGGACCTCCAGGAATCAGACTCTCCCTGAGGCCATTTGTTTTTGTGTAGACACAGGTTGCAGCTTAGCAGGTGAACAGGCCAGCCAAATGCAGAGGAGCCACTTCAGAAATGTGTCAAAGGAAAGTGAAAATGCAACCTAGCGGTAAACGAAGAGGGGAGGAAGAAAGAAAAGGGACAAAAAGCGTGAACTGAAGGGACCGGGAACAGCCAGACCAGAGCTTCAGCCACCAAGAGGATGATTTTGGAACCTGGAGAACATGTAAGTTAAATATATCGACACTCTGATCCTATCTCAAGAGAGAAACATTTTACTCACTTCCTGGTTGTGAATGATGGGCTCTTGGAAGCATTGTCTTTTTAGCATGTCTCTTATTTCTGCCCTGATTTTTGTACTTGTTTACAATACTGAGTTATGGGAGAATAAACATTTTCTGAGGGCAGCTCTGACCAATGCTTCACTGTTAGCAGAAGTCTGTCATCAGATTTTTGAGGGGAAAGTTTTTTACCCAACAGAAAATGCATTAAAAACTACCCTTAATGAAGCTACCTGCTATGAGTACATGGTTCGAAGCCACTACGTCACGGAAACGCTCTCTGAAGAAGAGGCTGGGTTCCCTTTGGCTTACACAGTGACCATTCACAAAGACTTTGGCACTTTTGAGAGGCTCTTCAGGGCGATTTATATGCCCCAGAATGTCTACTGTGTACACCTGGATCAGAAGGCGACGGCTGCCTTTAAAGAAGCCGTGAAACAGTTACTCAGCTGCTTCCCAAATGCTTTTCTGGCTTCCAAGATGGAGCAGGTCGTCTATGGGGGTATCTCCAGGCTCCAGGCTGACCTGCACTGCCTGGCAGACCTTGTGGCTTCTGAGGTTCCCTGGAAGTACGTCATCAACACCTGCGGGCAAGACTTTCCCCTGAAAACGAACAGGGAAATAGTTCAGTATCTGAAGGGATTTAAAGGGAAAAATATCACTCCTGGGGTCCTGCCTCCTGAGCATGCAATTGGACGGACTAAGTACGTCCACCAAGAACTGTTAGACCACAAAAATTCCTATGTCATTAAAACCACAAAATTAAAAACTCCTCCTCCTCACGACATGGTCATTTACTTTGGCACAGCCTACGTGGCTCTCACAAGGGACTTTGCTAACTTTGTTCTCCAAGACCAGCTCGCACTTGACTTACTCTCCTGGTCCAAGGACACCTACAGCCCCGACGAACATTTCTGGGTGACGCTCAACAGGATTCCCGGTATGTACATCTCTTAGCTTTTATTTTTACCAATAGACACTGCATGGTCAATACTGAATAAGTTGCTTTGAAAAGAGTGGAAAAAATATTAACAAACTTCTTTACAGTTTTAAATGTTAAATTAAAAAAAAATCTTTCCTCTGTAAAACGGTAAAATGGAGATGTGTTCTATCACCCACTCTTGTGAACAGCTCTGTTCACAGGACAAAAAATGGAAGAAACACTGGCCATATAAATAAAAACGTGCCGCATGGTGGCTCAAGCCTGTAATCCCAGCACTTTGGGAGGCCAAGGCAGGTGGATCACTTGGTCAGGAATTAGAGACTAGCCTGGCCAACATGGTGAAACCCCGTCTCTACTTAAAAAAAAAAAAAAAAAAGCCAGGTGTGGTGGTGCATGCCTGTAATCTCAGCTACTGGGAAGGCTGAGGCAGGAGAATTGCTTGAACCTGAGAGGCGAAGGTTGCAGTGAGCCAAGATCATGCCACTGCACTCCAGCCTGGGTGACAGAACGAGACTCCATCTCAAACATAAAAATAAAATAAATAAGTAAAAATGTAAACCCTATTCACCTTTCAGCATAATGCATTTAAAATCAGGAATAAATATTATAAACAAAATTTGAATGACAATTTGAACATTTCAGTAATGTTGTTGTCTCTGTTGAAGCTCCTTCCTTTCAAAATGGAAGCAACATACAACTTTTGAATTTTTTATTTGCAAGCTCTTTTCTGGTCTTGAATCAAAAATTTAAAGCATGGCGAAGCATGGTGGCTCATGTCTGTAACCCCAGGACTTTGGAAGGCTGAGATAGGAGGATCTCTTGAGACCAGGAGTTTGAGACCAGCCTGGACAACATAGCGAGAACTCGTCTCTATTTTTTTTTCAAGAAGTTTTAAAAAAAACCTTAGAGTACCTTAAAGATTTCTAGACCAGGGCCTCTATTTAGTAGATGAGGAAACTTCAGTATGATTACATGACGTGCTCGAGTCCCGCAGCTAGCAAGTAAGCACATGCACCAATTATAAACTGCATCTCCTAAGCCTGATGTTCTTTTTAGGATGACCTTCAGTTAGGGCTCAGTTGTTACTAAATCAACTCCATCTCTCCTTCGGTCCAAGTTCCAAATGATTTTTGAATAATCTCAAGTTGTTTATAGTGAACCAATTGACTTCTGCTAGTTCAATTTAAAACAAGAATTCGTATTTGCAGTTCAAAGGAAAAAGTAACTGGAACCCGTATGAAGATCACAGTCATGGTTTCTTTGGATTGGTGGTTCAACCCTGGATACATATTACGATCATCTGGGGCTTCTAAAAATAACCTAAGCCAGGGCTCGTTTCCCTCCTTGGGGCCAGACTAATGGTATTTGTACAGCTTCTAAATGATTCCCCCGTATGGCAAGAGGTGGAAACCATTGTAGGTGCTTGTTTTAGATGCTGGTATACAAAGCTTCATAGGCTTAGAATTCTCTTTAAATCTGTGATTTTCTCAGAGCCAGAAGGGGTAATGTAGTGATCAAAAGAAATTGGGGCTTAAAAAAGTCGGGTGGGGGAGGCACGGAGCTGTTTAAATAGAACGACACTGTCCACAGTAAGGGAAGTGAAAGCTCCACTTCCCTCCCATGTGCTTGGAGTAAGATGTAGACTCTTTAGGTCTGGCCACCCTGCTGTACAGGGGGACATTGACACAGCAGTTCCGAAGAGAGCAGCCAGGGAAGTAAAAAGGCCAGTCCTCACTTTTTTTTTTTTTAAGAGAGAATGCCAAGACAAACAAAAAGGATGATTGATTTGAAAAGACTTGAAGAGGGATCAGTGTCTTCACCTAATTAAAAGATTTGCTCAGGAAAGAGAAAGTAGACCAACTCGGTCATTTTAGAAGTAGAAACTAGGGCCAGCGGATGGGAAATGAGAACACGTGGAGCTGAGAATAGAATGAGCAGGTTCCTCAATGGTGAGCAAAGTCAACGGAAGCAGGGCTGGGGAAGTCCTGCAGAGGTAACCTCCAGGATTGGACAGGATGGCCTCAGAGTCCCTTGCCACTCTCAGGGTCTGTGATCCTAATCAGCTTACTGAACAGAAACTTAAGGGAAACACCCTGACTTCTCCACTCCATCTATCTATTGGTGCTGGATTTGTACACCCTGTGTTAGCAGTAACAGATTGGCAAAGCAATAGAACACAAATGCACCCATTCACGTCTTTCAGAAACTAACAAAAGTTTGTCCCTGAAATCATTTTTGTGTTATGTGTGTGGATGATCACTGCCAGAGGACCCCGACCGGCCCTGCCAACTCTTCTCTTTTCAAAACTTATCTTTATTTCTTACCTTTTTTTTTTTTATCTCACTGTCATCCAGGCTAGAGTGCAGTGGCACAATCATGGCTCATGGCCTCAGCCTCCCAAAGTGCTGGGATTATAGGCATGAGCCATAGCACCTGGCACATGCTGGTCTTGACCTTTCAGGCTCAAAGCTTCCAAGAGGCTGGGACTACAGGTGTGTGCCCATGCCTGGCTAATTATAACTTTTGTAGAGACAGGGTCTCGCTGTGTTGCCAGGGCTGGCTGGTCTTGAACTCCTGGGCCCAAGCAATCCTACTGACTCAGCCTCGTGAGCCACCACGTCCAGCAAGGCCTGCCACTCTTTCCTGACTGGAGCCAGGGCTGAATGTAGGAGGTAAGAGAATTAGAAATTTAAGGGTTGTTTCATGTAATTGTTACTCCTGCTATGTGGAGATCTGAGCCATTTTCCTTTGTAAGGGTCCTTCTGATGATTGTGTATGTGTTTTGGTTTTCGATTTTTTTTTTTTTTTTTGGCAGGGGATGGGAGGGACATTTTGAGATTGTTCCAATTGATTGTAGTGATTGAGGGCTTATGATTAGGATTCTCCAAAGTTAACTAGTCAGGCCGAGCATGGTGGCTCATACCTGTAATCCCAGCACTTTGGGAGGCTGAGGCGAGGGGATCACCTGAAGTCAGGAGTTCAAAACTAGCCTGGTCAACATGGTGAAACCTGTCTCTACTAAAAATACAAAAATTAGCCAGGCATAGTGGCAGGTGCCTGTAATCCCAGCTACTCGGGAGACCGAGGCAGAATTGCTTGAACTGGGAGGCAGAGGTTGTGGTGAGTTGAGATCACGCCACTAGACTCCTGCCTGGATGACAGAGTGAGACTCTGTCTCAAAAAAGAAAAAAAAAGGAATGTATTTTATTTAACTGAATTTGAAATATCACTTCTGCATGTGGCCCGTGGCTACAACCACGGGCAGGGGAGTTGGGCCATGCGTTCTCACTGCTGACGCAGTGCTCAGGAGATGCCCTAGCAGCGCTGCGATGTTGGCTGGACTCATGTCTGAGTCTCCACCACTGCTGGTTTTGCTTTGCCTGCCCCTTTTACCTTATCTGAAATTCTTCACTGTGCTTCAGGGCTTCCTCTGACTTATGGGCTCCTCCACCCTGTGGCTTCTACTTCCTTTGTCTTCCCCTGGTATCTGCCAGATTCCATGCTGCTCTCTCTCTCTCTCTTTTTTTTTTTTTCAGATAGAGTCTCACTCTGTCACCCAGGTTGGAGTGCAGGGAGGTTGGCTCACTACAACCTCCACCTCCCAGGTTCAAGTGATCCTCCTGCCTCAGCCTCCCAAGTAGCTGGATTGACAGGTGTGTGCCATCCTGCCTGGCTAATTTTTGTGTTTTTAGTAGAGATGGGGTTTCACCTTCTTGGCCAGGCTGGTCTTGAACTCCTGACCTCAGGTGATCTGCTCGCCTCGGTCTCCCAAAGCGCTGAGATTACAGGTGTGAGCCACCGCGCTGGCCCATGCTTCTCTCTTGACAGTAAGTGCCCTCTGTGTCCCATTCAGATATTCCCAGAGAGTCCGACCTCGGGTCATGCAGCCATTGTATATATATACAATGAGGATCCCTGTTCTCAATCCACTCCACTTCTCAGGCTGCTGCTGACCTCTTTGCTAATAGCTGCCCTTTATGTAGCCCCAAGTTGTCCAATCAGTGGTGACCAGGATGGCAGGGTCATGTTGTTCAAAAAAGCAAAGCCTGGGCAACACGGTGAGACCTTGTCTCTACAAAAAATCACAAAAGTAGCTAAGCATGGGGGCATGCACCTGTAGTCTCAGTTACTGGAGAGGCTGAAGCAGGAGGATCGCTTGATCCCAGGAGGTCGAGGGTGCAGCAAGCTGCAATAGCACCACTACACTCAGCCAAGCAACAGAGTGAGACGCCGTCTCATAAATGAATAAATAAGCAAAACAAAACATGGGGCTGGGCACGGTGGCTCATGCCTGTAACCTCAGCACTTTAGGAGGCTGAGGCAGGCAGATCACCTGAGGTCAGGAGTTCAAGACCTGCCTGGCCAATATTGTGACACTCCATCTCTACTAAAAATGCAAAAATTAACCAGGTGTGATGGTGCACACCTGTAATCCCAGCTATTCAGGATGCTGAGGCAGGAGAATTGCTTGAACCTGGGAGACAGAGGTTGCAATGAGCTGAGGTCATGCCACTGCACTCCAGCCTGGGCGACAGAGCAAGACTCTGTCTCAAAAACAAAAACAAAAACATGGTCCATTCCCTATACATAAGAGGTCCCTCAAGAAGCAGCATTTCCGCTAAAGGCCTCTCATTGGCCTCTCTGCATGGCCTGCTCAGGTGAAGGTGCCCATGAGGAGAACAGTGTTACAGAAAGGGAGTTCACATGTGGCTTTATGATGGGCAGCCTTGTCTGGGTGCAGTGGCTCACGCCTGTAATCCCAGCACTTTGGGAGGCTGAGGTGGGCGGATCACCTTCAGGTGTTAGGAGACTAGCCTGGCCAACATGGAGAAACCCTGTCTTTACTAAAAATACAAAAAA
Source organism: Callithrix jacchus (assembly GCF_049354715.1). NCBI lineage: Eukaryota > Metazoa > Chordata > Mammalia > Primates > Cebidae > Callithrix > Callithrix jacchus. The sequence goes on along the minus strand of NC_133505.1, from coordinate 19,956,109 downwards.
ATTAGCCGGGTGTTGTGGTGGGCACCTGTAATCCCAGCTACTCAGAAGGCTGAGGCAAGAGAATTGCTTAAACCCGGGAATGGGAGCTTGCAGTAAGACCAGATTGCACCACTGCACTCCAGCCTGGGCGACAGAGTGGGACTTCGACTCAAAAAAAAAAAAAGATGGGAAGCCTCACTAGCTATTGTGAAATTAGGGCTTCCTGCCCTCTCTTCTTCCTCTCCCTGCTTCCGTCTTTTACTCCTTCTCCTCCTCAATCTGGTCCACACCAATTGGCATGCCTTTCAGTTTCTTGTCTGACTCAGCTATGGATGATTTCCATTTATAGGCTCAAGGTTGCAAGTTCATCCACCTCCCACTTTCCTCCTGAGCTATTGACCCTCTGGGTCTATGGCTCTGCCTGTGATGGGGACATTCAGTGAGTTTATTCCACTGGTGATGTGCCTTAGATTTTACACATTTCAAAAATGACCAATTATTTCTTTTTCACTTGCTACAAGGGAATATTTTGAATATAACTCCATGGGAGTTTATTTCAAACTCACATTAAAACAGGGATGAATGCAAAAACAGCCTTTCCTGGGAGCAGGCTTTGCAGGGGGTGGGAGGAAGAAGGAGTGCCAGGATGTCCAAAGGGGAAGGAATAGAGAAAGGAATATACCTGGTGGTGATTGGGGGCTTGGAAGACAGACTCTCCCTGCTTCCAATTTGTTTTTCTCTCTGGAGCGAGCAGGTGGACCAGCCCTGTTGATAGTCCATGGCAGGCATCTTCCCCTGAACCCTAAATGTGGGTGGCTCATTATATTTCTGTTTGCTCTACAGTCCATACTGGCCTGACTCTTTGTCACTATTTGAGGCTGGCATATTTTATTAGTTCCTCTATCTGTAAAAGTGCAATGCCAGGTGCTGAAACCTTGAGAGATGCAACTTTGGGAGCAGAGAAGGGCAGATCGAATCAAGGTGGTCTTGGGAACTCATACTTGAGGCCCAGGGTTGTGGCTGGGACCTTACCGCGTCCAGAAAGAATTAGTGTTCCCCAAACCAAATGTGCACACAGAGCTTCTGGGATGCTGGGTGTGTGGACAGACTTGAAGAGGAGGAAAAATCAGGGATTTTTACTATTAGCTTGGCTTAAACAATCTCCGTTTTTATATAAATACCAGAAATACTAATTTTTGTCAACTTCTAGGAAAGGAAATCAGAGTCGGGACACCTGTGAGTTCTTTTCAAGGAAACAGTTTCTTAGGAAGGTGGTAAATGGCCTGATTCATTTTTTAAATATATAGATGATCAAAAAACAATGGCATTCATTTTGTGACTTCCCTGAAGGAAGAAAGGAAGCATTTCACCTGCAAGTGATCTGATCTTCTCTACCCATTGTCTTTCCTCTTCACCGATCACTGGGTTTGTTCTTTGAGAAGTATGTGGCTCACACCCTGTCCTTACTTTCTTCTTCCTCCTTCCCAGCTAAGTTAGGTGCTCTTCAACTTACAATGGGGTTATGTCACAAGAAACTCATCACAAGTTGAAAATACCATAAATCAAAATGTATTTAATGGCCGGGTTGGGTGGCTCATGCTTGTAATCCCAGAACTTTGGAAGGCTGAGGCAGGTGGATCACTAGAGGTCAGGAGTTCGAGACCAGACTGGCCAACATGGTGAAACCTGGTCTCTACCAAAAACACAAAAGTTAGCCAGGCATGGTGGCAGGTGCCTATAATCCCAGCTACTCAGGAGAGAGAGAGGCAGGAGAATCGCTTGAACCCAGGAGGCGGAGGTTTCAGTGAGCCAAGATTGTGCCACTGCACTCCAACTTGGGCAACAGGAGATTCTGTCTCACACACACACACACACACATACACACACACACAAAAAAAAAAAAAAAAAAAGGAAAGAAAGAAAGCAAAGTATATTTAATGCACCTAATCTACCAAACATTCTAGCATCCCTTAAACATGCTCAGAACACTTACATTGTTAGCCTATCATTGGGCAAAATCATCTCATGCAGAGCCTATTTTATAATGAAGTGATGCCTATGCCATGTGATTTCTTGAAAGAATACAGTATCGGTTGTTTACCCTCATGATCTCTTGGCTGACTGGGGGCTGGGGCTGCTGCCGCTGCCAGCATCATGAGAGAGTATCATACCACACCTTGCTAGTCTGGGAAAAGACCAACATTCAAAAGTCAAAGTATGGTTTCTACTTGAATGCCCATTGCTTTCACATATCATAAAGTCGAAAAATTATAAGTTGAACTCTCATAAGTCAGGACCATCTGTATTCTTTCCTGAATTCATCCCCATGACACCTTGAATATAAACCCTGGTAGAGCTCATGCCATCTATGCTCTGTTACGGAATAACAGGCTTAGCTGCTGGAAGTCATAAAGTGCCACAGCACAACTGAGGACTGCTAGTGATTTTGACATTTTATTGAGTTTATAAAAAGATTGTAATTTCCCCAGATCAGAAATTGCCGCAATATGTAGTTTCATTGATTTGTATGCATTTCATGTAACCATATACATTACCATCAGAAATGGCTTGCATAATAATGATAATATAGGACTGGGCGCTGTGGCTCACGCCTGTAATCCCAGCACTTTGGGAGGCCGAGGCGGGCAGATCACGAAGTCAGGAGATCGAAACCATCCTGGACAACGTGGTGAAACCCCGTCTCTACTAAAAGAAAGAAAAATTAACTGGGTGTGGTGGTGTGCCCCTGTAGTCCCAGATACTCGGGAGGCTGAGGCAGGGGAATTACTTGAACCCGGGAGGCAGAGGTTGCAGTGAGCTGAGATCACACCACTGCATTCCAGCCTGGTGACAGAGCAAGACTCCGTCCAGAAAGATGAAAGAAGGAAAGTAGGAAGGAAAGAAGGAGGAAGGAAGGAAGGACAGAAAACTATGGATAGTCTTGCTTTGCCAATTACACCATCTTCTGGGATCTCTGAGGAATAACCAGAGACATGACCCTATTTTAATATTTTGTTGCCCCTTTAGGTAGCAATTTTCTTTTTAAAACCAAAAAATAGCATTTCTTTCTGTGGGGACCTATCTTAACTTTATACTGAAGAAGCTAAAAGTAGATTGATGAGAAAGAAAAAAATAAGCGTTGGGCTCAGCTGGACTAGAGTCAGATGACATCAAGTAGAATTCATTTAAGATTTAAGTGGTCTGGTGTATGAGTTGGAAAAATAGTCTGAAGATTTGTTTACTCTCTATTACAGATAGAGGGTAGCTCACGCTCACTGGTGGGGTTTACAAGCAAACAGGCCTGAGTTTAAAGCCTGGCTCTGTGGTTCACTGTCTCTTTAACTTTGGGTAAATGCCTCATTTCACTGAGCCTGATTCTTCAGATATCCTGGGGATAAAATATCTCCCTGTAGGACTGTTGAAGGATTAGAAGGTACACAAACTGGCTGAGCGCAGTGGCTCACACCTGTAATCCCAGCATTTTGGGAGTCCCAGACGAGCAGATCACCTGAGGCTAGGGGTTCAAGATGAGCCTGGCCAACATGGAGAAACCCTGTCTCTACTAAAAATACAAAAAATTAGCTGGGTGTGGTGGCATGCGCCAGTAATCCCAGCTATCTGGGAGGCTGAACTGGGAGAATCACTTGAACCCAGAAGGTGGAGGTTGCGGCGAGATGAGATGGCATCATTGCACTCCAGCCTGGGCAACAAGAGGGAAACTCTGAAAAGAAAAAAGAGAGAGAGAGAGAAAGGAAGGAAGGAAGGAAGGAAGAGAGAAAGGAAAGAAAGAACGAACACAGGCTATACCTGCCACATCATAGAAACTCATTAAATGTAGAGAGAGAGAACAGATGAACTTCTCAGCTATTGATTCTTGAGCTTTTAATGTTACTACTCTAAAAATTCTATATGCAACAAAACCAAACTAAAACAAAAAAACCCACTAACATTTGGTTTTGAAAGCATAAGTTCTAATGTTTTTGTTAGAAATCAGGTATGTGAGGCTGGGTGTGATGGTTCACGCCTGTTATCCCAACCCTTTGGGAGGCCAAGGCAGGAGGATCAGAGGATTGCTTGAGACCAACCTAGGAAACATAGTGAAATTTCATCTCTACAAAAATTACAAAAGTCAGCCGGGCTTAGAGGCGCATGCCTCTAGTCCCAGCTACTTGGGAGGCTGAGGCAGGAGGATCACTTGAGCACAGGAGGTTGAGGCTGCAGTGAGGGGTGGTTGTGACATTGCACCCCAGTCCTGGTGACAGAGTGAGACCCTATCTCAAAAGAAAAAACAAAGGGAAGGGAAGGGAAGGTGAAAGGAGGAGAGAGGGCAAGGGGAGAGGAGCAGAGGGGAGGGGAGGGGAGGGGAGGGAAAAGGAGGGGAGGGGAGGGAAAAAAAAGGAGTAAATTAGGGATGTGGCTGCAGAGGTTCTGTTGGGTGTTGCTTTTAGCTATGTCACCTGTGTGTAGTCTTGTACCAGGAAGCAGCATTCTGTGACTAAAGCTCCCACCTTGCCAGGCTTCTCACTTTAGACTGGTCTGAAGTCAAATGGCCCCTACAACCTTGTTCATGCTGTCTACTTGTTCTGAAATACCCTTTATCTTTGCTGCTCTTTCTTTCTTTTTTTTGGGGGGATGGAGTTACACTCTTGTTACCGAGATTGGAGTGCAATGGCACAGTCTTGGCTCACTGCCAAGATTGCAGTGAGACTCCGCCTCCTGGGTTCAAGTAATTCTCCTGCCTCAGCCTCCTGAGTAGCCGGGACTACAGGCGAGCACCACCATGCCCGGCTAATTTTTGTATTTTTAGTAGAGATGGGGTTTCACCTTGTTGACCAGGATGGTCTCTATCTCTTGACCTCGTGATCCACCTGCCGCAGCCTCCCAAAGTGCTGGGATTATAGGCGTGAGCCACCATTACCAGACCATGCTGCTCTTTCTTATCAGTTCTTTTCAAGATCCAGTGGAAATGTGACAGCCTCAACTGCTTTATACTCCTGCAGAACCAGCTCGTCTGCCCCCGCTTGGGCCACACTTCTCTTGCAGCGCCTCCTCCATCACATCTTAACTATTTGTGTGCATTTCAGTCCCCTTCTCACCTGGGCCCTGCCCACCCCCTATCACCCATACACCAAATGTGAACATGTAACCAAATGATTAGCCCAGGACCTAGGCTTTTATCCGGCTTCATCACTGGGCAGCCTTCCAATACCACTTTACACGAGGAACAGAGAAATGGGAGAGAAATGGTCTGCGTGTCTAATAAAATATTCTCAACAAATGGAGAATATTCCCCTTCAGCATTACAGGAAGTTTATTTTCTCATTTTTCCATTCTAGCTCAGCTTTTAAGCAGTCCACAGGGTGGGATTCCTAAACCTAAACCCTCACTCCCCCCATTACCTCCACCAACTTTTCCAAAGGACAAACATCCTTTGCTGCCACTTACGCTAAATCCATTAGAAAACACTCTTGGGAGTTACTAGTCGTCTGATTGCTAGGTTCAACTACCGTCCATGCATTTTGAGGACTGAAGTTATATGTTGTGTTTGTTTTCTTTCAACTTTTATTTTAAGTTCAGTGGTACATGTGCAGGATGTGTAGGTTTGTTACATAGGTAGATGTGTGCCACAGTGGTTTACTGCACAGACCATCCTGTCACCTATGTATTAAGCCCACTGTCTCCGTTAGCTGTTCTTGATGCTCGACCTCCCCTGACACCCACCACCGCCCCAATGTGTGTTGTTGCCCTTCATGTGTCCATGTGTTCTCATCAAGCAGCTCCCACATATGAGAACATACAGTGTTTGGTTTTCTGTTCCTGAATTAGTTTGCTGACAATGATGGCTTTCAACTCCATCCATGTCCCGGCAAAGGACATGATTTTGTTCCTTTTTATGGCTGTGTAGTATTCCATGGTGTATATGTAGCACATTTTCTTTATCAGTCTATCAGTGATGGGCATTTCGGTTGGTTTCATGCCTTCGCTATTGTGAATAGTGCTGCAGTGAACAAGCTCATGCATGTATCTTTATGACAGAATGACTTATATTCCTTTGGGTATATGGGATTGCTGGACCAAATTCCTGTGTGTTTTAATTCAGGTCTAGAAAAGTAAAATCAACAATTAAGGGAATTTAGATGGGTCATTTTCACCCTGAAAGGCTGTGATTTAAAATATCCAGAAAACACCAGTCGCAGTGCCTCATGCCTGTAATCCTAGCACTTTGGGAAGGTGAGGTGGATGGATCACAAGGTCAAGAGATGGAAAATATCTTGACCAACACAGTGAAAAACCGTCTGTACTAAAAATATAAAAATTAGCCAGGCAATGTGGCATGTGCCTGTAGTCCAGCTACTCTGGAGGCTGAGGCAGGAGAATCACCTGAATGGGGAGGCAGAGTTTGCAGTGAGCTGAGATCGCACCACTGCACTCCAGCCTGGGTGACAAGAGCAAAAACACGGTCTCAAAAAAAAAATCTAGAAAATGTGGTTGAAGTGGTTTATTTGGCTTGGATTTGAATTCCCTGTGTAATTGCTATTCCTCAAACAGACCTCTTTGCCTTTGAGCCAGGTTTCCCCCTAGGTGTTTCTTGGCCTGGAAAAATCCTGGTTATCTTTGAGGACTCATTTGTGTTGGTCTTGCTCCTAAACCTTTGACAAGCCCCTACCCCCCAGGCAGAGCAGTTTGTCCTTTGTGCCCCAGGTACTTTTTGGTGTCACTTTACTGACTTGTTAGGGTTTGTGGTTTAATCATCTGTTGCTGCTGCCAGAAAGCAGAGTCTTGGAGGGTAGGGAGCTTTATATCTTTGAGAGCTTCAACCCACGCAAAGCTTGGCGTCAGATTGAATTCAAATTCACCTTATGTTGCTAGTATGAAATAAATTGTGTTGTTGCTTTCATACAAATCCAACAGTTTTCTGCTAATGAGACCTGCAATGTAAAATTTAAAAAGGAAAAAGAAAAAAGAATCCAGCAGTTTTTTACCATCCAGATCGACGGAGTTACAGCTGTTTCCAGCCCCAGTTTTAGGTACCATAAAGCCTTCCTAGAAAGCCTGTCAATCATCATCCCATAAGTTCTTACAATGCCAGGCACTAAACTAATTGCCTTTCGATACCTAAATGTAACAGCTTTATTGAGGCATAATTTACATAGTGTGAAATTTATGACACATAATTTACATACCATAACTCACCCATTTTAAGTGTACAATGTCATGATTTTTAGTGCCTTTACAGTTGTGTAAACATGATCCCAAGCTAATTAGAACCATTTTATCACTACAAAAAGAAACCTCACAACCATTTACAGCCACTTCCCATTTCCGCACCCAACCCCGACTTTCCTGACTATGGATTTGCCTTTTCTGGACAATTCATATTAACCGAATTGCACAATATGTGTTCTTTCATGCGTGGCTCCTTTTACTTACTGCCATGTTTTTGAGATTCATCCATGTTATAGCGTGAATCAGTACTTCACTTTCTATAGGAATGGATACTGTTTCACTGTATGGATAGACCAAGTTTATTTTTTCATCCACCCATGGACAGTTGTTTCTACTTCTGGCTTGTGTGAAGAATGCGGCTATGAACATTCCTGAACAAGTCGTTGTGGGGACACATGCTTTCATTTCTCCTGGGTAGATACCAGCAGTGAAACTGCGGGTCCTTATGTTAATTCTTTTTTTTTTTTAATTGAGACAGAGTCTCATTCTGTCACCCAAGCTGGAGTGTGGTGGCACGATCTCCACTTACTGCAGCCTCCACTGCCCGGGTTCAAGCAATTCTCATGCCTTAGCCTCCCAAGTTGCTGGGACTACAGGTGTGCACCACTGCACCTGGCTAATTTGTTTGTATTTTTAGTAGAGATGGGGTTTTCTCATGTTGGCCAGGCTGGACTCCAACTCCTGACCTCAAGTGATCCACCTGCCTCAGCCTCCCAAAGTTCTGGGATTATAGGCATGAGCCACAGCCCCCAGCCCCCAATGTTAATTCTATATTTAACATTTTTAGGAGCTGCCCAGCTGGTTTCCCAAGGGCTACAACATGTTGCATGCCCACCAGCAGTGTATGAGGGTTCCAATTTTTTCACATGCTTGCCAACACTTGTTATCGTCTACCTCTTTTATTTTAGCCCTTCTAGTGAGTGTGAAGTGGGATCCTCTTATAGTTCTGATTGGCATGTCCCTAATTAGCAATGATGTTGGACCTCATGTGCTTGTTGACCTTTATATATGGTCTTAGAAGAGGACTAAGTGTCTTTAAAACATTATTTCTTTGAATTAAGATTGTTGCAGTCGCTGAGGACACTAAGATACCGAGTTTTTATTACTTGCCCAAGGACACCCAGCTAGGAAATGTCAGTGTCAGGATGATTACATTTGAATTAGAAATGGGGTCGATTAGGAGATGAAACTGTCTGACATTGAATTAAGGACACACTATATGGACAAAAATGTTAGTTTAGGTCTCTACCTCCTAAATCTTGGACCAAGAAAATAGCTAAGACTTACTTGAAAAATAAATAAGTGGGCTGGGCGCAGTGGCTCATGCCTGTATCTCAGCACTTTGGGAGGCTAAGGTGGGCAGATCACTTGAGATCAGGAGTTTGAGACCAGCCTGGCTAACGTGGCAAAACCCTGTCTCTATTTAAAAATACAAGAATTAGCCAGGCATGATAGTACACACCTGTAATCCCAGCTACTTGGGAGGCTGAAGCAGGAGAATCACTTGAACAAGTCATTAGGAAGACACATGTTTTCATTTCTCCTGAGTAGATAGATATCAAGAGTGAAACTGCTGGTCCTTATGTTCTCTTTTTTTCTTTTCTTTTTTGATTGAAATGGAGTCTCACTCTGTTGGGGGAATCGCCTGAGGTCAGGAGTTTGAGACAAGCCTGGCCAACGGGATGAAATCCCATCTCTACTAAAAATACAAAAAATTAGCCAGGCATGGTGGCTGGCGCCTGTAATCCCAGGGAGGCTAAGGCAGGAGAATCACTTGAAACCAGGAGTTGGAGGTTGTAGTGAGCCGAGATTGCACCGCTGCACCCCAGCCTGGGCGACAGAGCAAAAACTTAGTCTCAAAAATAAATAAATAAATAAATAAATAAAATAAATAAATAAATAAATAAATAAATAAATAAATAAATAAATAAGATGGTCAGAGAGCTGCTAGGAAAATAAATAAATAAAGCAATTTATTGTAATCCTAGTAAGTAGTTACTGTGATTAGATTCCTTTTCTGTGATTTTATGCAAACCATCATTCCTCTTTTTATGAATCAAGTGGGTACAACTCACTCCTTTCTAATAAATCTGCATCTTCTGTTTCGTGTCTGTCCTTTTCCTCCCAGCTCTTGCATAGTGAGTTGAAGGGTTTGTGCTGAAGTCCTAGTTAGTGCTTTTTGCTGTTCCTTTTTGGCTCTTCCTATTTTGCAAAAGCTGCCCGCTGGCTGTGATAGCCATTTGTGTGTGCTCATTGGTCTACATTTGACCACCTAGAAACTTTGGAGGTTTGTTTAAATACACATCAGTCCGGCTCATTTCAAACATCCTTAGTGATTTTTGCTGCTTAAAATGCTACCTTTTGTGTTCCTGAGCTTGACAAATTTAGGACAGTGTTTGACAGGTTTCCTGTTCTTTTATTTTTACCTCGAAGGATTCATAAATGTGTCTCTAGTTTTCTCCTTATTAGGAATAGAGTGAACTTCAAATTCCTATGATGGTTTCAACCCTAACCTCCTTCAAGCCTTGGTGAAAAATCGTAACAGTTTTTATGAAGGGTAAATCAGTCACTCTTGTAGAATTTTCCATTCAAATACTGAGCCATGTGGAGCTGTTTTTAGCTGCTCTAGTGACTTTACAGAGGTTAGTCCTGGTCTGGGAGACTCGAGTGTCTTCAGCTTCGTGAATCAGGCAAAAGCCAGGAGTGGGGCAGGGTGTAAGGCTTTCTTCCTTTTCAGCTCCCAAGCAATACAAGAGATGGTTAGGATGGCAGGGAAATGAAATTAAGGAAAAGGCAAGGTTAAGGAATAAAATCAGTGACAATGACAGGTCACTGTTGATAAGACCTGAGACCTGAAAGAAGAAACCTAGAGTTAATTGTTCCAAAGTTTGAAAGGTCTAGTTCCAAGGACAGCTAGAAATGGCTTGATCTTTTCCTTGAGTGTGATCTTTTTCTAATGTTTTTTTGTTTGTTTCTTTTTCTGAGATGGAGTCTTGCTCTGTCGCCCAGGCTGGACTGCAGTGGCGTAGTCTCGGCTCACTGCAACCTCCACCTCCCGGGTTCAAGTGATTCTCCTGCCTCAGCCTCCCAAATAGCTGGGATTACAGGTGTGCACCACCATGCCCAGATCGTTTTTGTGTTTTTAATAGAAACAGGGTTTCACCATGTTGGTCAGGCTGGTCTCAAACTCCTGACCTCATGATCTGCCTACCTCTGCCTCCCAAAGTGCTGGGATTACAGGCATGAGCCACCGTGCCTCAATGTGTGTTTTTAGCTTCTTAAACTGATTCCTGTAATGGCAGTCTCTTTTGCTGTTCTTTATGCCTCACTGCTGAGCTTCCTTGTCATTTCTGTGCATGCTGATGGGCTGGGAATGGGTTACTGATCAGCTACACATTGATCTCAGCAGCATATATGGCAGGCAAAACCCAGGGCAGTTGAAGTCTTTTGGCCAGATACCTCTGGCTGAGAGCAGCTTTGTCCATTGTGTCTATGGGAGTAAGACAAATGCAGTTGACCATTGAACAACGTGCGGGTTAGGCCCACTGAAACCCTGTGTAGCCAAAAACTTATGTATAGCTTTTGACTCCTCAAAAACTTAACTATTAAAAATCTAGTGTTGGCCAGGCATGGTGGCTCATGCCTATAATTCCAACACTTTTGGAGGCTGAGGCACGTAGATCACGAGGTCAGTAGTTCGAGACTATCCTGTCCAATATGGTGTGAAACCCTGTCTATACTAAAAAATACAAAAAATCGCTGGGTATGGTGGCTCAAGCCTGTAGTCCCAGCTACTTGGGAGGCCGAGACAGGAGAATATTTCGAACGTGGTAGGCAGAGGTTGCAGTGAGTCAAGATCATACCTCTGCACCCCAACCTGGGCAAAAAAGTGAGACTCGGTCTCAGAAAAAGTGTGTGTGGGGGGGTCAGAGCGGTGGCTCATGCCTGTAATCTCAGCACTTTGGGAGGCCAAGGCGGGTGGATCACCTGAGATTGGGAGTTTGAGACCAGCCTGACCAACATGGAGACACCCCATCTCTACAAAAAAAAAAAAAAAAAAAAAATTAGCCAGGCATGGTGGTGTGTGCCTGTAGTCCCAGCTACTCGGGAGGCTGAGGCAGGAGAATCATTTGAACCTGAGAGGTGGAGTTTGCAGTGAACCGAGATCTCGCCATTGCACTCCAGCCTGGACAACAAGAGCAACACTCGGTCTCAAAAAAAAAAAACAACAAACCTACTGTTGAATGGAAGCTTTACCAGTAACAATTATATACTTTTACTACAGTAAAGTAAGCTATTGTAAATAAATGTTTGCCAAGGTCAACTTTAATTGTTTTCAATATGTGTCATTGTGTGAAAATCATTGAAAAGTACTTCCTTAATGAACAACTCATTCCACATTAATCACCAGATTCAAACGATCAGAAAGGCAGTTTCCATTTGGTCACAAGAGGCAGAGAAGAGCCATATCTGTTAATAGAGCATCAATCTTTAGTGGAATCATATTTTAATAAATATTTTATGTTAATTTTATTGAGTCAGACAATTTTTATCCATCAGACAACATAGGCAGCTCTAACAGTACTAGCACTGTTTTGTTGATGGGAATGTAAATGTTTTCTAAAGAGGAAATTCTATAGAACAAATGTCTTTTCAGAGAGAGAGCAGAGAGACTAACATTGATGCTTTATTTGGTTAACTCATCTGAACTTCACAGAAAACCTGAGGAAGGTGGTTAATTATTATCTCCAATTTGCAGATGGGGAAGCTGAGGCTCCAAAAGGTAAAATTACTTCATCTAAGTGTGTTTAACCCCTAATTCCTGATCATTCTCATCTACATACTTCCTCTCTAATGTTCCTATAAGTCATGCACCTTATTTAATGAAAATATTGGCTGGGCATGGTGACTCACGCCTGTAATCCCAGCCCTTTGGGAGGCTAAGGAAGGCAGATTGCCTGAGGTCTGGAGTTTGAGAACAGCCTGGCCAACATGGTGAAACCTGGTCTCTACTAAATATACAAGAAAATGATCCAGGCATAGTGGAAGGTGCCTGTAATCCCACTACTTGGGAGGCTGAGGCAGGAGAATGGCTTGAACCTGGAGGCAGAGGTTGCAGTGAGCCAAGATCGCGCCATTGTACTCTAGCCTGGGAAACAAGAGCGAAACTCCGTCTCAAAGGAAAAAAAAAAAGAAAATATTACTCTTTGAAGATCTATAAAATGTTTAAAGATCTCAGTGAGTTTTCAACCTTTTATTTACTTTTTACATTTTGAAGCTTATTTTTATGAAAGTAGTCTAGCCTTATTTTAAAAATTTAAACAGTACACAAAAGATTAAGAAAAATAAAACATGTCCATACTTCCTTATCCTTCTCTGTATTGCATCTTTTTCCAGAGATAATCAACATTAATAATATGTTGGTAATCTATGGCACACCCATCCATATATAAAAATATGCTTTATGGGATTGTTACACAATTTTTTCTTTTGTGGTTCATGATTTTATGTCCTACCTTAAGAAATTCTTGCCATCACAAAGATTTCTTTCAACCTTTTTTTTTTTTTTTTTTTTTGAGACAGAGTCTCGGTCTTGTTGCCCAGGCTGGAGTACAATGAGGAGATCTCGGCTCACAACAACCTCCGCCTCCCAAGTTCAAGCAATTCTCCTGTCTCAGCCTCCCGAGTAGCTAGGATTACAGGCATGTGCCACCTTACCTAGCTAATTTTGTATTTGTTTTTAGTCAAGACAGGTTTCACCATGTTGGTCAGGCTGGTTTTTAACTCCCGACCTCAGGTGATCTGCCCACCTTGGCCTCCCAAAGTGCTGGGATTACAGGTGTGAGCCACTGTGCCTGGCCTCCTTCAACCTTTTATTTTAAACTATTTCAAACTTCTATACTTACAAGCATAGTATAAAGAGCTCTTGTATACCCTTTACCCATATTTCCCAATCCGTAATATTTTGTACACTTCTCTAATCATGTTCTTCTCTCTCTGTTATTCATATATTTTTCTTTTTTTTTTTTTTTTTTTTTCTGAGACGGAGTTTCGCTCTTGTTACCCAGGCTGGAGTGCAATGGCCCAATCTCGGCTCACCGCAACCTCCGCCTCCTGGGTTCAGGCAATTCTCCTGCCTCAGCCTCTCGAGTAGCTGGGATTACAGGCACGCGCCACCATGCCCGGCTAATTTTTTGTATCTTTAGTAGAGACGGGGTTTCACCATGTTGACCAGGATGGTCTCGATCTCTTGACCTCGTGATCCACCCGCCTTGGCCTCCCAAAGTGCTGGGATTACAGGCGTGAGCCACCACGCCCGGCCGATATATTTTTCTTAAACAATCTGCAGGTTATCCCTTAATATTTCAAAGCATGTTCCCTAGCAACAAAGACAGCCCACCTATAATCATCAAGTGTTAAGTAGCATTACTATTTAACCCACTGACCCTATTCCAGTATGCATGCTTATATTCATCAAGTCCTTCATGAATCTGGGATCTGATCAAGAATCTTGAGCTGAACTTAGCCGTCATATCTCTTTGGTCTCCTCCACTTTGGAACAATTTCTCGGTCTGTCTTTGTCTTCCAAGATCTCATTTTTGAAGAGTGCGACTCTGACAATTTTTCATTAGATTTAGGTTATGCCCTTTGGGCAAAGATATGGCAGAAATAATACTGCAGAGCCTTATAATGATGATGACTTTTTAAAACTTGGCTAAGATAGTGCCTGTCACATTTCTCCAGTGAAAAGCTAGGAAGTGTGTTTATTTATTACACAGGATAATATTGTAATTATCCTGTTTATCAAACAGTCACTCCCCAGTTTTGCCATTCATGGGATCTTGCCTGACTCCATTTTTACTGTGATAGTTACCAAATCATGATTTTTAAATAAAATTTATCCTTCTTCTCTGTTTATTAGTTGACATTCAACTATAAGATAGAGCCACCCCTTCTCCTGCCTGTTGGCTTATTTATTTATAGCCCTAGGGACTTAGATTTCTATTTATGCAATTTTTTTTTTTTTTTGAGACAGTTTTGCTCTTGTTTCCCAGGCTGGAGTGCAGTGGCGCCATCTCGGCTCACCACAACCTCCGCCTCCCAGGTTCAAGTGATTCTCCTGCCTCAGCTTCCCAAGTGGCTATGATTACAGGCATGCACCCCCATGCCTGGCTAATTTTGTATTTTTAGTAGAGACAGGGTTTCTCCATGTTGGTCAGGCTGGTCTTGAACTACGAGATCTGAAGCCCTGGTTCTATTGAATAGAGAATGGTATTTAGAGATCAAAATCTGAGAGGCTGAAACAGGAGGATCACTTGAGTCCAGGAGTTTGAGGCTGCAGTGAGCTAAGATCCTGCCACTGCACTCCATGCACTCCAGCCTGGGCAGTTGAATGAGACCCCATCTGTACAAAAAATTAAAAATAAATGAAAGTGAACACAGTTCTCCTTATGTCTCAGGATTTTTCCATGAAACAGATCTGGGCCCTGACACTAAGATACTTCTGGGCCTCTCAGAAAGGGCACTACAAAAAAAATGTTAGGACAGGAGTGAGAGCTTGGGAGCAAAGCCGTTCACGTTCTAGCTGAGTGACTGGGGGCAAACAACAGTGACCTTCTGTGTCTAGTGCCTAATGCCAGCTATCAGCGTCATCACTCATACTTGCCTGGTACCCTGTTATACCATCCACTCCACTTGCCAGGGAAGCCCTTTGTACACTCTAGATTATAAAATCTTGTTTTTGTACTTTATGTAAGTGGAAATATACAGTTTGTATTATTTTTTCTTTCCGGCTTGCTTCTGTTTAACAGTATGTTTGTGTGATTCATCTTTTTTGTTCCAGGCAGTTGTATTTAATTCATTCTCATTGCTGCATCGAGAGAAGAACCCATATTTGAAAACATTTTTGGTTGTCAGAGGTCGGGGAGGGAAGCAAAACGTGCTCCGGACATTAGTGAGTAGAGGCCAGGGGTGCCCCTCAACATCCTACAATGCACAGAGCAGCACATCCTACGACACACAGCCCTCACAGCAAGGCATTTTTCAGCCCCAAATGCCAGTAGTGCCAAGGCTGAGAAACCCTGCAGTATAGTAACTGTTGGTGGGCATTTGAGTAGTTTCCACTTTGGCTGTATTATGAATATGACTGCAGTGAATCTTGACCGAGATACCTTTTGATGAACACGCTGCATTTCTGCTGAGTAAATACTGGGGAATGGAATTGTTAGGTAATAGGATATAGGTAGCTCAACTTTAGTAGACATCGTTGGCTTTTCAGAGTTGTCATACCAATTCACACTTCTCCATCAAGGCGTGAGGATTCCAAATGCTCCGATTCTTCATGAATTAACTTGGAATTTTCTGCCTTCCTTCCTTTCTCCTTAAATCTCTCTCTCTCTCTCCCTCTCTCGCTCTCTCTCTCTCCTTTTTTTTTTTTTTTTTTGAGATGGAGTTTTGCTCTTTCGCCGGGGCTGGAGTACAGTGGTATGAGCTCTGCTCACTGCAACCTCCACCTCCCGGGTTCAAGCAATTCTCCTGCCTCAGCCTCCTGCATAACTGGGATTACGGGCATGAGCCACCATGTCTGGCTAATTTTTGTGTTTTTAATAGAGACGGGTTTCACCTTGACTGGGGGTTCAAGGTCAGGCTGATCTTGAACTCCTGACCTCAGATGATCCACCCGCCTCAGCCTCCCAAAGTGCTGGGATTACAGGTGTCAGCCATCATGCCTGGCCTTTATTTATTATTTTTTTTTTTTTATTTTTTTTGAGACGGAGTTTCGCTCTTGTTACCCAGGCTGGAGTGAAATGGCGCAATCTCGGCTCACCGCAACCTCCGCCCCCTGGGTTCAGGCAATTCTCCTGCCTTAGCCTCCTGAGTAGCTGGGATTACAGGCACGCGCCACCATGCCCAGCTAATTTTTTTTTGTAATTTTTAGTAGAGACGGGGTTTCACCATGTTGACCAGGATGGTCTCGATCTCTTGACCTCGTGATCCACCCGCCTCGGCCTCCCAAAGTGCTGGGATTACAGGCTTGAGCCACTGCGCCCGGCCTATTTTTTTTTTTTTTTTTTTCTTTTTTTTGAGACAGGGTCTCGCTCTGTTACCCAGGCTGGAGTGCAGTGGTGCGATCTTGGCTGACTACAACCTCCACCTCCCAGGTTTAAGTGATTCTCCTGCCTCAGCCTCCTGAGTAGCTCTCTGTCTCTTTTTTAATCCTTTCCCTACACCCTCTTCGAATTCAGCTTGTAACCACTACTCAGTGCAGCAGTGTTTATTGTTAAATAATTCTGTTCTATACTTTGTAAAAGCTGGATTGTGCCCAGGTGTGGTTGCTGTGTATAGTAATTAGAGATGGCATTTGGGAGATGACTTGTAACCAGTGTTTCTCTTCTTTAAAGATAAACACTAGGTGTTTGTGTGATTCATTTTCTCCCTCTACTACCACCAATTAGTTTTCCATAGTAAATTTTGCTCTAGTGGTTAGATTATCTGTCATTTGAGTTCTTGTTTACCAAGTATTTCCAAGTTGTACAGTACAGTTTACCCCAAAATATATATATTATATATGTATAATATAAATATATTTTATATATATATATTTTTTGAGACGGAGTTCACTCTTGTTGTCCAGACTGGAGTCCAGTAGCTTGATCTCAGCTCACTGCAATCTCCACCTCCTGGGTTCAAGTGATTCTCCTGCCTCAGCCTCCCGAGTAGCTGGGATTACAGGTGCCCACCACCATGCCTGGCTAATTTTGTATTTTTAGTAGAGATGGGGTTTCACCATGTTAGCCAGGCTGGTCTTGAACTTCTGACCTCAGGTGATCCGCCCGCCTTGGCCTCCCAAAGTGCTGGGATTACAGGTGTGAGCCACCGCATCTGGCCTAACATTTTTTTTTTCTTACAGTATATTACTTAGTTATAGGAAAAGTAGATCAGATGGGGCCATTGAGAAAAAAAAAAAAAATCAAGTAATTTTGGTCTCTGGTCTCTTGACTCCCAAACTTTGGTCCTAGGATGACTAGTTTCAGCTTCATCTGGGACCAAAATGCAAATTATTATTATTATTATTACTGAGACAGGGTCTTGCTCTGTCACCCAGGCTGGAGTACAGAGGCACCACCCCTGAGCCTTGACCTACCAAATTCAAGTGATTTTCCCACTTCAGCCTCCCAAGTAGGTGGCATGCATCACTGTACCTGGCTAACTTTTTAATTTATTGTAAAGACAAGGTCTCACTATGTTGCTCAGGCTGGTTTCAAACTCCTGGGGTCAACTAATCCTCCCCCTCAGCCTCTGGCAAGTGCTGTGATTATAGGCATCACAGTCAGAGGTCAACCACCTTTCTTTCTGCTACCACACCTGTCAGAAACATAAATTATTAAACTTACCTGGAACATACTGAACTGTTAGGGCAGTACCCTGTAGCCTGAATTTTAATTTATTTTATTTTTTTGAGATGGAGTCTCGCTGTCTCGCCCAGGCTGGAGTGCAATGGCACCATCTAGACTCACTGGAACCTCCTCCTCCTCCTCCTGGATTCAAGTGATTCTCCTGCCTGAGCCTCCCAAGTAGCTGGGATTACAGGTGCCTGCCACCATGCCCGGCTAATTTTTTTGTATTTTTAGTAGAGACGGGGTTTCACCATGTTCGCCAGGCTAGCCTTGAACACCTGACCTCAAGTGATCCACCCTCCTCAGCCTCCCAAAGTGCTGGGATTACAGGCATAAACCACCGCTTCTGGTCTATAACCTTTATTTCTACAGCCCCTCCAGGTGATGAGATGTTAAAGTAAAATATGCAAACCACTGATCAGTACTGTCCTTACCCTCAAGCTACAGGCACACCCAATTTGGCTGATAGTCATGGAAACCAGTGTTTTGGTAATACAATTAATGAGTCAGTCACCCACCCGGTGTTAAACAATTTCCACAAGTGAATTCCATAGTAAGTCTTGTCTTGAAATGTTCATTGGCCATGACCTATTTTTGGCAACTTATTTTTCATTTTCTAAGGCCCCAGATGTCAGGATTTTCATATTTCCAATTGCTAGATGTATGCTGATAGAAGATTGCCCCTAGCCGAATGCACCTTAACATTTGCCTATTTAAATACTTTGTAAACTGTCTTTTGCAAGTATTTGCTTGGCATCATTCAGCATCCAGGAAGTGTTTCCATTCATAACTTTGTCGCATCAAAATCAGGTACAGACCATACCAGCTCACACAGAGATGGCAAGACCAGTTCTAGACTTGCTGCCTGGGTCTTTAAAATTACACATGTTAAACTTCTTTCCCCCACTGTGAGATGAGAATTTATTTTTTATTTTCTGAAGCACAGTTTTGCTCATCACCCAGGCTCGAGTGCAGTGGCGTGATCTCAGCTCACTGCAACTTCTGTCTCTCAAGCCATTCACCTGCCTCTGGAGTAGCTAGGATGACAGGCACCCACCACCACGCCCAGAAAATTTTTGCATTTTTAGTGGAGACTGGGTTTCGGCATGTTGGCCAGGCTGGTCTTGAAGTCCTGACCTCAGGTGATCAGCCAGTTTTGGCCTCCTAAAGTGCTGGGATTGCAGGTATGAGCCACCACACCTAGCCTAAAATGAGAATTTAAAATAATGCTTTGGGACTGGGCTCAGTGTCTCGTGCCTATAATCCCAGTGCTTTGGGAGGCTGAGGTGGATAGATCTCGGGGTCAGCAGTTCGAGACCATCCTGGCCAACATGCTGAAACCCTGTCTCTACCAAAAATACAAAAATTAGCTGGGCATGGTGATGTGTGTATGTAATTTCAGCTAATGGGAGGCTGAGGCAGGAGAATCACTTGAACCTGGGAGGGGGAGGCTGCAGTGAGCGGAGATCGTGCCACTGCCCTCCAGCCTGGCGATAGAGCAAGACTCCATCTCAAAATAAAATAAACAAAATAAAATAATGCTTTGGGTTCTGTGATCTACACAGCAACTTCTTATGTTGCTAATTAGATGAATGGTATAGAAAGTAAAATGATTGGGTCCCAGGAGAAGCAGGGTTTTCTCGTGAATCCAGTTGGGAAATGTCTCAGTTACAGAAGGATTGTTGTTTTAGTTAAAGATGTGCTTCGGAAATGTCTTCTTTGTTCACATTAGTATCATTATCATTATCATGTTTAAAATAAAATTAAATTAAAAACACCATTTACAAACCACCTGGCCACCCAGAGCAGATTTACAGTCAGCACTCTGTTTCCCTGAGGCCTGAATCCTTGGATTCAGACAACCTCAGATAGAAAATACTTGGGCAGGGAAAAAGAATGGTTGCTTCTGTACTGAGCATGTACAGACTTTTTTTTTCTTTCTTGGCATTATTCCCTAATGAATACAGCATAACAACAGTTTACATAGCATTTACATTGTATTTGGTATTATAAGTTATTTAGAAATGATTTAAAGTACAAGCAAGGCTGTGCATAGGTTATATGCAAATATTACATCATGTTATATTAGGGACCTGTGCACCTGTGGACGTTGGTATCCTCAGATGTCCTGGAACTTATCCCTTTGAGAGACAACTGTACTTCATAGGCTGTCCAAAATGAATTGGACTGCCAGCATTCTATACTTTTCCATGTATTACTCTAAGGTCAGGGGTAAAAACAAATCCCTGTATTTTATAATTAAGAATGAATCCCTGAGTCATTTGACCTGCTTCAGTAACAAAGCAAACCACATAAAAATACCCTCCCAGGCTGGGTGCAGTGACTTACACCTATAATCCCAGCACTTTGGGAGGGTGAGGTGGGTGGATCACAAGGTCAAGAGATCGAGACCATCCTGGCCAACATGGATGAAACCTCGTCTCTACTAAAAATACAAAAATTAGCCGAGCATGGTGGCGTGCACCTGTATTCCCAGCTACTTGGGATGCTGAGGCAGGAGAATCACTTGAACCCGGGAGGTGGAGGTTGCAGTGAGCTAAGATCATGCCACTGCACTCCAGCCTGGCAACAGAGCAAGACTCCATCTCAAAAACAAAACAAAACAAAAAAATCCTTTTAAGGAAAGCCATCAGGTAGCCTCAGAATGGATACAATCTCACCGCACTTACCTAACCTTTTCTGCCAACGCAGCTGAGCCTCTCAAAGCTACTTTCAAACTCTCTCGGGGCCAGTCTTTGCTTTCATTTACCTTTACATGTCTAGGGTTGCTGCTCAAACCTGTGTCCCCTCAAGTCCTTTCCCAACTAAAGGATGGCAGTTACTTGGCAATAGACAAACAAGTCTCAGAACAATTATGAGGGTGTAACGAAGTTTGCATTGGTACACGCAATTAAATAGAGGAAAGACGCATGAGGGAATGTGTACACAACCCTCCTCCCTCTGGCACCCTTGCATGGAGGTGCTTCTCCACCAAAGGTCGTGTGCTCCTCTGGAATTAAGTCCCAGTTTTTTAGCCCAGGATGCAAGGTCTTTTCCACCTTCCTCACTGGTTGGCCTAGCCTGGCATGTAGCAAACTCTCAGTGTCATCCGCCTCCAACTCAGTTTTCCCCAGGTCTTGCATACCTTGGCCTTCAGATGGGAAGCCAAGAGGTGCTGAGTGTAAAGGTGGCCGAGAGAAAGGAGAATAGACCCAGAGTCAGGCAAGCAAGTTTTATTAACCTGCTGGGCTGCTCCGCAACCATCAGAGGAGGCAGCCCTGAGCTTACAAAATGAGGGGTTTATATGAGGTGAGAGGGGCATAAGGGAGTTTCAAAACTGAGGTCATCTATCCATTGGTAACAGGCACGGAGATAGTTTGTCAACTTGGACCTACAGTACATCATTCTGTGACTTTTGTGGCGGCAGTTTTAAGAAAAGAGAGAAACCAGGATTTTTTACAGATATGTGTCAAACAGGAATTTATGAGTATGGTTAACCAACATTTGTTTTCCCTGTCCTCCTTGGAGCTGCCCGGATGGGTGTAATCAGGCTTTGCTTAATTGTAGCACGTCTGGCAGCCTTGATATGGTGCCTAGGTAGGAGTTCAGAAATGCAGCTGCAGAGCAATCAGAGTCGCGGGGAAGGGGTCAGCTTGGGTGGAGGGGGTTTTCTAAGTCAGCTTGTCCCTAACACTGAGCATGTGGAGGAGGGTGATCTTTTCCCCCTTTGATTATTTTTTTTCATTGAGATTCTAAGTCCTCTGTCATTTCAAAGAAAGGATACTCTCTTAATGTTGGAGCTATGTTCTACATATCTTCCTTCCTAAGTGGAAAAAAAATCATTAAATAGGCCAGGCATGGTGGTTCACACCTGTAATCCCAACACTTTGGGGAGGCCAAAGTGGGTGGATTGCTTGAGCCCAAGAGTTCAAGACCAGCTTGGCCAACATGGGGAAACCCTGTCTCTTCTAAAAATACAAAAATTAGCTGGGCATGGTGACACATGCCTGTAATCCCAGCTACTGGGGAGGCTGAGGCAGGAGCATTGCTTGAGCCCAGGAGGTCAAGGCTGCAGTGAGATGTGATGGTGCCACTGCATTCCAGCCTGGGCGACAGAGTCAGACACTGCCTCAAAGGAAAAAACCCAAACACACCTCAAGTAACATCTGCGAAATAAAGACTTCTGAATGGAATACAGAGAAAGCCTCTAAGATGGCCCCAGGGGAGCAGTAACATGTCTAGCCAGATTAATTGGCTAGTTTGGGAATAATTGTTTCCAAAGTAAGTGACAAGGCAGGGCTGGCTGGTGTCAACTTTGTCCTGGGCTATAGTTAAAGGCAGGCTGGGAGGGCTGACTTGTTCAGTCTTAGCAAAAAAGTGCATGGTGTCTGGATAAGCAGGTTGTACAGCCTATTAGAAAAGTGACAGGTAACAGTTTTCCTCTAAGACAATAAGTGATGTTTTTTAAAGTTCTCCTGTTGAGATTTTTTTTTGTTGTTGAGACAGAGTTTCACTCTTGTTGTCCAGGCTGGAGTGCAATGGTGTGATCTCAGCTAACTGCAACCCCTGCCTCCTGGGTTCAAGCGATTCTCCTGCCTCAGCCTCCCAAGTAGCTGGGGTTACAGGTGCGTGCCACCACACCCAGCTAATTTTTGTGTTTTTAGTAGAGTTGGGGTTTCACCATGTTGGACAGGATAGCCTCTATCTGTTGACCTTGTGATCCGCCTGCCTCGGAAGGAGAGTAACCCGAGTCCCAGGACCACAGATGAAGTCCTCCTATTGACATTGTTAAATACCAGAATCTGAGAGTGGAGAAAATCAGCCCAAAGACAGACAAAAAAGCTGGGAAGAAAATCTACTACATTTTTCAACACACAAACAATGCCATTTGAAGTAGTGGATTGAGTATAGAACTATTACCAACATTCCTAATTTGGTTAGTGTCTATATTTCTTAATATAGTAATAGTTAAAGTCTGTCTCCTAAGTTTGTATAAATCTGACTCCCTATGTCATTGGCCAATTGGAAATAATAATGTAAACAGACTCTGTTGCCCTAATTATGTGCACTGAATGCTTTGTCAAATTGTAACTATTTTAGCATTCATTCTAAGCCTAAGGTCTTTGCCAAACAAGATATTGAATTACTCTCTTTTGTTTAGGAATAGAATACACAATAACCTAATATTTAAAAGTATTATTCAGAAGACGAAAATCCTGAGATTGAATTTTTCTTTATCATAAATTTTAGATGATTCTTTTTGCTCTACTCCATAGAAGACACTAAGAATTAGCTTGATCTGCTTTCTTATTTTATTTTTTTCTACTTGACCTAAAAATCCAGGGGTGGGTTACACAGAGTTTACTTAGGAGACTTTGGTAAGGGAGAGAGAAAAATTATATACAATCTGGAAACACAAAACATGTAAACAATGAAAGCTAGAAGAATGGAAGCGACAATGTGCTCAGGAAATGATGTGTCATTTTGTCGGAGGTCAGGGTGCCCTGAGTCCAGGGAGGGTAACACTGGTTTTCCTGACCATTGTGAAGGCAAGGAATCCGCGTGTTGTCCTATCAGTTCCATTCAGGGCAGGGTAAAGACTTTTCAAATGCAAGAATATGTGCATTAAAGGGCATTCTTTCTTCGTGGGGTGGGGTAGTGAATGCCTTGGGGTTCAGGCACCGAGTTGTTTAGGCCAGGTAAATAGTGACGGGAAATTGCCAGGCAGTCAGTGGTGAAGTTGGTATTTTGCAAGTCATTTTACGAGAATACCATATAAAATGAATTAATCTGTATTTCATTAAAAATTAGCTCGTGGGAAGGTGAAAAGTTGAAGACAAGAACCTTCTAAGTAAAACAGCTTGATATTCCTTGGCCAGAACACAGTATTTACAAATAGGGGATTAAAACATTCACTTCCTAGGCACTGGCTAGGCTTAACTGGGCAGGCATATGACACTTCTGAGCATTCAATCCCGTTCTCTGAGTGGTTAAAGCCTGAGTGCCCACCAAATCCCTATCTCAGCATCATCTGTGACCAAGATTCAAATTCTTTCCCATGAAGCTCTAAGGTCTCATCTGACTCAGTAGATGTAGCTTATGACTTGCCCGTTTGACCCCAGTATTCTAAGACAAACACCACAGCGGATGCTGGAAGTGAAAGGAGAGGAGGGGTTTGTTTCAAAGTCAGGGGCCCAAGGTGCCCCGGCAATTTCAGACTCCCTGGGACCGGAACTCCTCCCCCAATAAGCTCTTGTTTTTGCAAAACAGTGGGGTGGGGCCAAAAAGCATTACAATGGAGCTGGGATGGATGAGGCTTTCTTTTATTTGAAATGTCACTTGTGTCAGGTTTCATGAAACAGTGCATTGGAAAACAGAAGCTATGTTCTGTCCCGTGGGTTGCGCTGGAAGAGCCGAGAAACCAGGTTGTGGATCTTTGCCACCAACAACAAGAGAGGGCACGTTCAGCCGCCCGCTAGGGGACTAGCAGGAAACGGCACGCCTGCCAGAGCTCATCACTTCAACTCTGGCTTTCACTGCGCTCATTCCCTGAATGGCAAAACGGGGGGCGGGGGTGGCATGGGAAATGAAAGAAAAGAGATCCGGGAAAGTAAATCTGCCCGGGGAAAGAGAGTTACCGGAGTTTTAGCAAAACAGCTAGCAGATGTAGACGGGGAGGCAGAGGGAGGAGAGAAGGCTGAGCTTCAGCAACCTGCCACGGAAATTCAAACAAAGGAGGTTTGAGAGAGGCGGATCCGGCTGTAATATCGGCACGGGGACACGGAGACAGCTGCTGGACTCTCGGGATGAAACGGAATCGATTCCCAGCGTCTCCATCGGGGCAGGAATGTCTGGAGTATGTTCCAAAATAAGTCAGAGAAACGAGTGAGTTTGGAAAAAAGACTTAGAGATTTTGACGGTCTCTGACATTTCACCCTTCTTAGAGGCATGCCTTTATCAATGCGTTACCTCTTTGTAATTTCTGTCTCTAGTGTAATTATTTTCATCGTCTTCTCTGTGTTCAATTTTGGGGGCGATCAAAGCTTCCAGAGGCTAAATATCTCAGACTCTTTGATGCTGACTCGAGTTTGCACATCTTTTATCAATGGGAAAACACCTTTCCTGTGGAAAAACAAACTAATGATCCATGAGAAGTCTTCTTGCAAGGAATACTTGACCCACAGCCACTACATCACAACCCCTTTATCTAAGGAAGAAGCTGAATTTCCCTTGGCGTATATAATGGTCATCCATCATCACTTCGACACCTTTGCAAGGCTCTTCAGGGCTATTTACATGCCCCAAAATATCTACTGTGTCCATGTGGATGAAAAAGCAACAACTGAATTTAAAGAAGCAGTAGAGCAACTGTTGAGCTGCTTCCCAAATGCTTTTCTGGCTTCCAAGATGGAACCAGTTGTCTATGGTGGAATCTCCAGGCTCCAGGCTGACCTGAACTGTATCAAAGATCTTTCTGCCTTGGAGGTCTCCTGGAAGTACGTTATCAACACCTGTGGGCAAGACTTCCCCCTGAAAACCAACAAGGAAATAGTTCAGTATCTGAAGGGATTTAAAGGGAAAAATATCACCCCAGGAGTGCTGCCCCCGGCTCATGCAATTGGACGGACTAAATATGTGCACCAAGAGCACCTGGGCAAAGAGCTTTCCTATGTGATAAGAACGACAGCACTGAAACCGCCTCCCCCCCATAACCTCACTATTTACTTTGGCTCTGCCTATGTGGCTCTATCCAGAGAGTTTGCCGACTTTGTTCTGCATGACCCACGGGCTGTTGATTTGCTCCAGTGGTCCAAGGACACTTTCAGTCCTGATGAGCATTTCTGGGTGACACTCAATAGGATTCCAGGTACGTACAGTTCCCTATTTCATGCAAAAGAAATGTGTCATATTTGAAAGGGCTTTGGAATAACCAGCCACTTTTTATTAGGAAGTAGAAGATGAAAACTGGAATATACATATAGTCCTTTCTAAATGCAGAATGATTTTATTTTTTTGAGACAGGGTCTCACTCTGTGGCCCAGGCTGGAGTGCAGTGGCACCATCACGACTCAATGAAGCCTGGACCTCCTGGGCCCAAGTATCTCCCACCTCAGCCTCCTGAGTAGGTGGGACTACAGGTGCACACCACCATGCTGGGCTAATTTTAAAAAAATTTTTGTGGAGACAGGGTCTTGCCATGTTGCCCAGGCTGGTCTCCTACTCCATGGCTCAAGCTATCCTCCCTACCTTGGCCTCCCAAAGTGCTGGGATTATAGGCATGAGCCACCATGCCTGGCCCAGAATGATGCTCTTTATGTGATCATTCATATGTTCTAGCAGTGCTAAATAATACTTTCCATGGTACCACTTTGTGGCCCATCAAGTTCTTTTGCACACGTCACCTTATTGCATCTTTACCACAATAGCTATTATTGTTCTCAGTCTACACTGGTGTTCTTTCTTTCCCCTAAATTTGTCAAGCTTGCTCTTACCCTAGGATCTTTGCCTGGGCCACCATCCTGCCTACTCCAGGTCTCCACAGGCTGGTTCTCTTCAGCCAGATCTCAGCTCTCAGATATCAGCAGCTCTGATATGCCCCCTCGCTGGCCAGCACACCACCGTTTTTTCTTCAAAGAGTTTATTGCCATGTGGAATTAGGATGTTTGCCTATTTTCATGGGTTTGTTCTTGGTCTTCTCTGCACTTGTTCCATGAAACCAGAAATATTTTCTATTTCATTAAATGCTCCTCAGTGCCTAGGACAGATAGTAAATGCTCAAGTATATATTAGATGAATAAATGAGTGAGTGAATGAGTGAATGAATGAGTGGTAAAGCATGAGGCTTTCCTATGGCACCAGAGTTGTCTCCCTAACACATTGTTAAGCTGAGAAATATTTGGACTCATGCATGTGCTGTATTGTACGTGTAGGATTTTTAAAAATACATTTTATTTCAGATAAAATAATGAGATTTTAGGAGAAACCCCGTGCTTTCCCATCAAAATTTTCCTCTCTTTACTAATTTACCAGACCGATTTTTTTTTAAGTGTGTAAAACATGATAGGATTTCTTCTGAAGGAAACAGTGTGCTTTGGACTCAATGAAAAATACAAAATGGATCTCTGATGAACTAGACAGCATTATTATAGCAAGAGAAAAGCACCCATTGTTCTGGCTGTTGGGGGGCTGCCAAGTTGGAAGGGCTGGTAGGTGCTCTCAGGCTGCAGGGCAGGGCCTGCTGGGCGATAAACATGCCGGCATTCTCTGGAAAATACCATGCCTGGTGTCTGAGTCTCAGAGTGGCTTGCCTAGTGAATGGGACTCACTCATATGCTGCACACACTCTCCTCATCTGCCTCTCCCTGGGCTCATCCTGTTTTCACCTGTGATCTGTTTTTTCTACCATTCACATATCATTGAGGAGCATTGGGTACTTAAGAGTGATTTTCATATTTAAATATTATTTCCTTTCTATTTTCATTCTTTCCTTAAAATTCATAACAGTTGGGTACCAGTCAAGTGGTTTCTTCAGTATTGTGCTGAGATGAAGGCATTTTTTAAGTTAGCAAAAGTCCGAATTGTTGCCTTTTTTTTTTTTTTTAAGAAAAACATGGATTTTGGTTTCTATTAGATGTAAATTTCTGTGGCTACTTTGCCAGAAGCCTGGTCAGTTTTGTCAGTGTCAAATAATATAAGAAAATTAAGGGAAAAAGAATTCCCCTTTTTTCCTTACCCCCTTTCCAATCTCTTGGAAGAACAAAAGAGTGATATCTGGATAGATATAGGAGAGAATGGTATTTAGATAGTGATAGGACAGATGGTATCTGGATGGGTATAGGAGAGAATGGTGTCTGGATGGGTATAGGACAGAATGGTATCTAGATTGGTATAGGAGAGAATGGTGTCTGGATGGGTATAGGGCAGAATGGTATCTGGATGGGTATAGGAGAGACTGGTATCTGGATGGGTATAGGACAGAATGGTATCTGGATGGGTATAGGAGAGTGGTGTCTGGATGGGTATAGGACAGAATGGTATCTGGATGGGTATAGGAGAGAATGGTATCTGGATGGGTATAGGACAGAATGGTATCTAGATGGGTATAGGTGAGGGTGGTATCTGGATGGGTATAGGAAAGAATGGTGTCTGGATGGGTATAGGACAGAATGGTATCTGGATGGGTATAGGAGAGAATGGTATCTGGATGGGTATAGGACAGAATGGTATCTGGATGGGTATAGGACAGAATGGTATCTAGATGGGTATAGGTGAGGGTGGTATCTGGATGGGTATAGGAAAGAATGGTGTCTGGATGGGTATAGGACAGAATGGTATCTGGATGGGTATAGGACAGAATGGTATCTAGATGGGTATAGGTGAGGGTGGTATCTGGATGGGTATAGAAGACAGTGGTATCTGGATGGGTATAGGAGAGAATGGTATCTGGATGGGTATAGGAGAGAACACTCTTTTTCTTGTAGGTTTGTGCCATGGCATACTGGCTTCTACCTTCTCACAGCAACAGTGTGACCCCATGTAAATCACAGAGCTTCATGGGACCTCAAATCTCCCCAGTTACAAAATGGGGAACCCAAGTAGAAAGACCCCTTTCATATATGCATACCTTTCTTTGCAAAAGACACAATGCCTAGAACTGCGTAAAGGCTTCCTACGCTGCTACGAGGAATCTGTAGAGAGAAAGGTGGAAGTGCTAGTGAGCCTGTACCATGTATGCCTGTCAGCTTTGGTGAGTGCATCCCATTTCCCTTGAAGGAATTGGAGGCAAGAGCTCCTCCAGAGAGCAACTGCCTGGAGAGGAAAGCCAGTGCAACCCATGTCAGTGCTCTGTCCTGTCTGATTCTGCAAAGGATACCTTTCAGGATAATGTGGCATGTCCTGGGGCTTTGGCTCCTTCCTTTCTTAGACTCTGGGCAACATCCTGGTTCAGGGAGAAAGGATATCCTGCTTCTAGATAGGGCCTTCCTAAATTACAAGTGAATTACAGCAAACAAACCTTCAAATGTCCTAGCCCTAGCGGTGCCTCTCTCTACCTTCAAACGCAATGTAAAATCCAATCCCACGCTCGAGTAACTGCCATGGTTTTACACTTGAGCATTCTTTCTGATTTAAGATTTGGCTCATGAATCTAGTTCTTATATAACCACACAGCCTTCATCAATATCAGCTCTTCTATTTACTTTTTTTTTGAGACAGTCCCACTCTGCAGCCCAGGCTGGAGTGCAATGGTGATCTCAGCTCACTGCAACCTCCGACTCCCAAGCTCAAGTGATTCTGAGCTTCCCAAGTGGCTGGGATTACAGGCCTCTGCCACCACGCCCAGCTAATGTTTCATATTTTAGTAGAGACGAGGTTATACCATGTTGCCCAGGGTAGTCTGGAACTCCTGAGCTCATGTGATCTGCCCCCTTTGGCCTCCCCAAGTCATGAGCCACTGCACCCAGCAGTGCTCTTCTGTTTTCAGTGTCAGGTTTTAAGGGCTAAAATTCTTCTGTCCATACAGCGTAAACATCTTTTTTGCGAGTGTGCAAGGGCAGGTGCTGGTATACATTTCTTCCCTCAAAGTGACTGCCTCCCTCTCTCCTAAACACCTTAAATTAAAATGTGTTGGCAAGACCCTGTGCAGGCATTTCAAGTTTCCCAAAGCACCCCCAAGAGCAGTGTAACCCAGAAAATGATTAGTATCCTAGAATTGGCGAAACTAAATAGAAAGGATATTCATAGAAGTAGCACTAAATCACATAGCTTCATGCTGCCTTTTTTTTTTTTTTATTTTGTCTTTCTACTGAGGGTGACTTCTGTCTTGGTTTTCAACCATTAGGCTCTTTCCACACTGTTAGAAATGGTGATAGAGGTCCTTGGGGACCCCAGTCTCACACTCCTCTTCAGGGGAACCAGGTAGAGTGGCTGTCCTTCTGTTCTGTGTGGCTTGTGCACAGATGGGGGGGTCTAGCCCCCTCGCTCCTGGCCACATTCTCAAAGGAAATTCTCCAGGATCACAGTTTTCTCTGACCCATACTACAGAGCACCATGCTGTGACAGCAGTAGCTTCCCTGACTTCCGGGGTGCCCGTATATTTTCTAACGTCTCAAATCTTTGTAATGATTACTCTGAGTCACTTTAAGAAATGCCCATGTGCTCTAGCTCTTTTGGCTATTTTCCCAGCATTTTTATCTGCGTACTTTCCTTAAGACAGAGCACCTGAAGCCATTTAGATTTTTGCTTTATGCTTTGTGAAATCGTTCATCATCTACTCCAGTCGCCGCTGGTCTAGCTTCTTCCCAGTCCATTACCACAGCCAGACTGTCTTCTTACACTTCAGGGCAGCTTGTCTTTAAGGAAGAGAGTTACCCTCCTCTTTGGCTTCAGCTACTTTTTTTCCCTTGCTGCACTAAGTGTGTTTTGAATCTTCGCTCGTTCATTACCCTGACCTTTCTCATGCCATGATGTTTTCCTTCCGTAAGAATGTTTTCATTTGTCTCTTTTCCTTTTTCCATTTGGTATACGTTTGTATTTTTTTTCAGAGCCCCTTTGTCAAATTCTCTTGACCTCAGAAGGGACCACATGATCCCATTTCCTCATTTTTAATTCTAAAAATATCATGTTTCCTACTTTGATTTATTTTTCTTTTTAACTGTGACTTTTATTTACATGCGCACATTCTTTGGGAGGGTGTTAGAACTCTTTCGGTTGCAAGTGTCAGAAACTCAACTCAAAGGAGCTTAAACAAGCAGTCAGTCGGGTCACATATCCAAGATGCCTAAGGGAGCTCCCAATCAAGCCGGATCAGCGAGTGAAACAGTGTGCTCAGTACCCTTTCTTGCTAGGTTGTCTCTCTGTGGTGAACAACTGTCCCCGTTTGCCCAGGTCTGAGAGGCAGTCCTGGGTATGAGACCTTGATGGGTAGAGTCAGGTTGAGATGGTCCCCCTGTCTCTCAGCATCTCTGTGCTGTCTTCCATCAGGCAAGTTCTCCCCTGAAAGCCAGAAGCAGCTCCAAGTGCACTTTGCTTTTCACAGTGGTTGCTCTTGGGGGACAAGAAACCCTTTTTCCTGAGAGTTCCAGCAGCAGCTTAAGGGAGACCTCAGATTGGCCCTGCTTGGTCCAAATACGGTGGCTCACACCAGTAGTTGCAGCACTTTGTGAGGCCCAGGCAGGAGGATCACTTGAGCCCAAGAGTTTGAGACCAGCCTGGGCAAAAAAGCAAGACCCTGTTTCTATAAAAAATAAAATATTCACCAGGCACGGTGGTGCACACCTGTACTTCCAGCTACTCAGGAGGCCCAGGCAGAAAGGATCACTTGACAGGTCAGACCTTGTCTAAAAAAAAAAAACCCCACAAAACCAAATTTCTATCCATAAACAAATCACAGGGATGAAGAATGCTCACCATTGTTTCTTGGGTCCCTTTCCTGCCCTGAAGCCAAGGGCTGGGGACAGGCTTTGGTGGAGGAGGCTGCTCAGGGTGACGCTGGGCAGAGTGACACACAGGCCCCCTACAGGACACCTCCTTGTCCTGCACTGGGGTGGGGATGTTCACAAGCACATCCCTGTAATATTAGAGGGTAAGATTTAGTGATAGACATATGGGTACGTGGTGGATACAACTTGAACCACTTGAACGACATTTTTTTTGAGATGGAGTCTTGCTGTCACCAGGCTGGAGTGCAGTGGCGCAATCTCGGCTCACTGCAATCTCCGCCTCCTGGGTTCAAGTGATTCTCCTGCCTCAGCCTCCTGAGTAGCTGGGACTACAGGCGCGTGCCACCGTGCCCAGCTAATTTTTGTATTTTTAGTAGAGAAGGGGTTTCACCATCTTGGCCAGGATAGTCTTGATCTCTTGACCTTGTGATCCACCCACCTCAGCCTCCCAAAGTGCTGGGATTACAGGCATGCACCACTGTGCCCAGCCCCACTTGAGCAATTTTAACTGACCTAAGCATACCCTTTTCTCTCATAAAAACATGTTTAATAATAATGTCACTCTATTATATTTGGACAGTACTTAATTTGCAAGGGAAATTTCTTATACATTATCTCCTTTAATTCTTATAAAACCCCATAAAAGGGGGACTGTTCCCATTTTACAGATGAGAAAATTTAAGATGAAAATATGTGACTTGGCTGGGTGTTGTGGCTGACACCTGTAATCCCAGCAGTTTTTGAGGCCAAGACGGTGGATCACCTGAGGTCAGGAGTTCGAGAACAGTCTGGCCAATATGGTGAAACCCCATCTCTACTAAAAATACAAAAATTAGCCAGGCATGGTGGTGGGTACCTGCCATTCTGGCTACTTGGGAGGCTGAGGCAGGAGAATTGCTTGAACCCAGGAGGCAGGGGTTGCAGTGAGCCAAGATCACGCCACTGCACACCAACCTGGGCGACAGAGTGAGACTCCGTTTCAAAAAAAAAAAAAGAAAGAAAATATGTGACTTGTCCAAAGACAAATATTGCATATGCCTAACAAGAAATCAGAATAAAAAGAAACATCCAAGGGAAGGAGGTAACACATGTTATCCGCTTATTTTAAATTGAACCCAGTGTAATGAATTCTTCATTTAATGATTGCAATTATTGCAAGCGTTCCGAAGATGAAACTTGGCTAATTCTAAGTCTTATTCAGCTTGTAGGATGGTTTTATAATTAGACCCAATTTGAAACTTTCTCTTTTATTCTAATATTCAGCCTGTTTTCCTGGAGATTTTGGCTTTTTCATGAGAGCAGAGGTGTAGGAAAGATGAAGGCAATTAATGTTTACTGAACATGTACCTATGGGTTTAGAGTATCTTGGTTGACTCTTCACAAGAATCCCATCTGGTAGGTACTTAAATCCACATTTTGCAAATGTGAAGATGGGATTTGAGGGGCCGAGTCATGTACCCTGTTCTGAAAGCAGGAAGCAGAGTAGAGAATGTGTGAGGGGGGGTGGGAGGGCCCTCGAATTCTATACACTCTGAACTAAACTCAGACTCTTCCCTTGGCAAGTCCCTGAATTCAACACTGTTCTGTTAGCTCAGACCTGCAGGCTGGGTTCTCTCTTTCCCTTAGCTCTCCCTACCCTCATCCCTGCTAATCTGGCTCTTCCTGGAGTGTAGGCATCAAGGGCTCAGGCTCCAGAGTCAGATAGCACAGGGTCGGACTCCTGGCTCCTCCATCACTAGCCATGCACCCCCTGACATCTGTCAATCTTAATCTTTGCATCGCAATATGGCACAGATGGCAGAAGCCTGGACCCTGCAGCCAGACAGGCTGAATGTGAATCCTGGCTCTTCCCTTATAAGTTGTGTGACCTTGGACAAAGTACTTAACTTTTGTGTCCCAGTGACTTCATCTGTAAAATGGGGAAAATAATAATAGATATCAAATATGTAAGGTGTAAATGAGTTAGTTGTTGTTATTGTGTTTTCATCTATAAAATGGATATTCACTTAATAAATATTTGTGTAGCACCCAGACACTTGGCTGCGTACTGAGAAACAGTAGTGAATGAGACACATAAGGCCCTTACCTCATGGAGGATACATTTTAGAAGGGAAAGACACCAATACATAGTAGAGAGGGAGAAGCTGAATCATTAGAGAGGATGAGAAGTGCTGTGAGGGAAATATACAGGGAGCAACCTACTGCAGATGAAATGGGACAGGAAGGCTTCTTGGCAATGGGAGCACATGAACTGCCTCCCAGAATGAGAGTGAGCCAGCCACGCACTTGTGAAAGAGGTCCCAGGAGAGGGAATGGGGATTGCAAAGGTCCTGGGTGAGCCTGGTATCTGCAGAGCCAGAAAAGCAGCCCACGTGGCTGTGGCCGAGCAAATGAGGTTGGGAGCTGGACCTGGCATGAGGCAGGAAGTGCTTGAACTGCACAGGCCCTTGCAGGAGGCCAGAGAACAGCA
The DNA here is from genome assembly GCF_049354715.1 of Callithrix jacchus. Lineage (NCBI taxonomy): Eukaryota > Metazoa > Chordata > Mammalia > Primates > Cebidae > Callithrix > Callithrix jacchus. The sequence continues at coordinate 19,922,597 of NC_133505.1, read as the reverse complement.
GATCTGACAGCGCCCTGCTCGTGGGCGAGTGCTGGGCACAGAGTAAACTCTCAGCAAACTGGATCTTGCCACGTGACTGTTTTCTGTGGAGTCCTAATTAGGAAAAAGGAATCAAGCTGGTGGGACCAAGGGAGAGCAGATAAGCTGCAAGTCCAGCTTTCTTCAGGGTCCAGGACACAGCTCCTGAGCAAATAATTCACAATCTTCCTATGCCCAGCTCTCTCCAGACAGCTGCAGGTTTGCTCCCTGCAACCTTGGTGTCATTAGGACTGCACAAAGCTCTATTCAGCATGAATACTATCCTATAACATCTCCAGCAAGCCTTTGCTTCTTTGCAGTCAGCTCCTGCTGGCCTGCCCGTTGCCTTCTTGCAATGTATCGTCTTACTTTCTTGAATAAATCTACCTTTCTCTACCTACAGCTGTCTTGGTAAATTCTTTTACCCATACACCTCCGGCCAAGATAGTCATCACCCCCCTGTGACACTTTCCACTTCTGGTGCTGTCTTCTACCCCTCTTCTTTCTCTTAAAGTAGTATAATTTCTTCCTAACTAGTTTCCCTGGCCCATCCTCCACAGTGACAGGATGACCTTTGTAACATGCACCCAGTGTGATCATGCGACACAGCCCTCTCCTTCTTAGAAACAGCCTATGAATTCCCTTCCCTTAGGGTATATGGGTAGCATCCCAGCACCTTTGCCAAACACGGGGAGTTCTTTGTGATCTGGCCCCCTTGGCCTTTCAGGGATATCTCTAGCTGCACCCTTCCCCAGATAACTTGCGGGTCCCTGTGCTGCCACTTCCAGCCTTCTTGCCTTGACACACCCAGTCCCTCTCCCAGGAGGCTCCCGGATGCCTCTCCTGCATCTGACTGACATGTGCTTCTTTTTTTAAGATTCAGCCTAGAGTCACACTCTGTAAAATTCTTTTTTTTTCTCTTTTAATTTTTTTAGATTGAGTCTCACTCTATTGCCCAGGCTGGAGTGCAGTGGCGTGATCTCAGCTCACCGTAATCTCTGCCACCCGGGTTCAAGCAATTCTCCTGCCTCAGCCTCCAGAGTAGCTGGGATTACAGGAGCCTGCCACTGTGTCCGGCTAATTTTTGTATTTTTAGTAGAGACAGGGTTTCACCATTTTGACAAGGCTGGTCTTGAACTTCTGACATTGTGATCCACCCACCTCAGCCTCCCAAAGTGCTAGGATTACAGGCATGAACCACCACACTTGGCCTAAAATACTTTTCTTAATTCTCACACCTCTGGACTTCTGTACCACGTTGTACTATTATTGGTCTTTTTATTTTTATGTTTTAAAAAATTTTTGAGACAAAGCCTTGCTCTGTCACTAAGGCTGGAGTGCAGTGACCATCATGGCTCACTGAAGCCTCGACCTCCTAGGCTCAGGCAAGTCTCCCACCTCTGCCTCCCAAGTAGTTGGCAGTATAGGTGCTACCATGCCCAGTTAATTTTTAAAATCTTTATAGAGATAGAATCTCACCGTGTTGCCCAGGCTGACTTTGAACTCCTGGCCTCAGGTGATTCTCCTGCCTTGGGCTCTCAAAGCATTGGGATTATAGGCATGAGCCACTGTGCCCATCCATAAAAGTTTTGTGGTGCTGTGTTGTATATTCCTAGTGAACTTTTAGACGAGGCTTCAAGAGCAGCAGCTGTACATACCTATTTCTGTTTACACCTAGCCTACCCCTGGCACATGAGCAGTACTCAAGATGATGGAGTCCCAACTTATATTTATTTAACCTACAAAAACTGAATTATATGCATGCACACATGTACCCATGCGTGTGCACACATTTTATATGGGTTTAGATGATGTTGGCCATGCTACCCTGCCTTTCATTTCACCCAATGAGTAGGGTCCAGAATGAGCCAAAAATTCTGCTCATTCTCTTGATAGAGTTTGCTTCCCAGGGCTTACTAATGTTAAAGGACTGTCTATGTCTATCTCATAACATAGCTCCTCGGCTCAAACCAGCTTCTTCATCTACTGCTCATTAGAAAAAACAACCATCTGGGCCAAGATTATAAAGAAGGTTAGACTTAGACTCATGCCTGCACTCCCACCAGCTTGGGAGGCCAAGGCGGGAGGATCACTTGAGCCCACGAGTTCAAGATAAGCCTGGGCAGCATAGTGAGACCACATCTCAGCAAAAAATAAAATAGCAAAATGAAATTAGCCGAGTCTGGTGACACACACCTCTATCCCCAGCTACTCAGAAGGCTGAGGCGGGAGGATCACTTGAGCCCACGAGTTCAAGATAAGCCTGGGCAACACAGTGACTCATCTCTACAAAAAATACAAAAAGCTGGGCATGGTGGCACGTGTCTGTGGTCCCAGCTACTTGGGAGGCTGAAGTGGAGGGGTCACTTGAACCCCAGAGGTGAAGGCTGCGGTGAGCTATGATGGTGCCACTGCACTCCAGCCTTGGCAACAGTGCAAGACCCTGTCTCAAAGAAAAAGAAAAAAAGATTAAAGGGAAGACTGACCCTGTTGGAATGTGGTGCATTCTTAAGGGATGTCTCCAGAGGAATTTTAACTGTCAGACTTTTCTCCCTTTGCTCATTGACTCTGTAACCTCACTTCTGTGTAGGATGTATAGCTACTGTACATATTTCTTAGATGTATTGAACAGCTAATAATTGCCACAGCCAGGGCACAGATTCATCTCTTCTTACTTCTAATCCCATGCTCTGTCTCCTGTCCACACTGATCTTTCCTAGAAGTTGTTACTAAGAAAGGCAGAGATGGTTAAAAGTGCTAGCAAGACAATTACCAAAGACTGAAGCCAGCAAAATTTATCATGGAATCTTGACTTTGTCCTCAAACTTTGAGCCTAAACCTCAAGATAATGAAAAGGCAGCTCTGTTCTTTTCACCTTCTGGCTGACTCTTGAAATGAGACTTAGCTATCTGTTGAGTTTTGGAGTCACTACTCTCAGTGAAATTCAGAATTTGAGAAATGTTAAGTTTTGAGGAAACATCCTCCTCAGGTCTTTCCTCAGTTTCCTTCGTGGCTCTTGCAGTTCTTCCCCCGTTGGTGATCTGGTTTACATACAGTTCCTCACCACCACCTCAGTACTCACCATTCATTTCCCTATGGTGAGCTCCCAGGCCCTCTGCCACATCTCCCTGTCTTTTGAATATCTCTTCTCGAAGCTTCCATGAGTACCTGCTGACATCTCCCTCCTCCCTACACGCCCAGCTTTCCACTCACAATCTTTATGGTATGGCCATCAAGTCAGCCAACCTCCCCGCTTCTGATATCTGCAGATCCAACCAGCACATTCTGTACATTTTGTCTGCGAGAGGTTTCTAGCAAATTCTACCCTTCCTGTTTTCATCATTACTGCTCTTACCTCTGGCTTGCCATACCTGTCAAGCAGATTATTGTCAGACCCACTCCAAGTGGTCTCTCTGACCCAAGTCTCCCTCTTCAAATCATGCTAACACTATAGCATATTTTGCTTCTTAAGACATAGCTCTAAGAAAAACATTTTCTCAGTTCCAAAAGCTTCCATGAGTGTCAACAATTTATTGAATTATTCAGTATAGACATCTCAACATGGCAGGTTGGATGTCAGAATCTCCCTGTTGAAGATCCTCTCAGTATTACCTGTGGTACCCCAACATCAATTCCCTTTGCTGGCTTCCCTGAAAGGGACATTTCAGAAAAGCTACCTTGCCTGTCATCCTGCCATGGGTCCTTTTCTTCATGTCACCCTTTCTGGGCCATTGTCCTCCAACTCTCCATTTAAATAATGGCCTTATTTAATGGTGTGTCATTCAGTGGTGACACACAATGGTGTCTTATTTAGGAAGCTTTTTCTGATCTTATTTTTTCTCAATTTATGCCTTTTCTTTTTGTCTTGCTCTGTCACCCAGGCTGGAGTGCAGTGGCGAGATCTAGGCTCACTTCAAACTCTGCCTCCCGGGTTCAAGTGATTCTCCTGTTTCAGCCTCCCAAGTAGCTGGGACTACAGGTGCCCATCACCACGTCCAGCTAACTTTTGTATTTTTAGTAGAGATGGGGTTTCCCCATGTTAGCCAGGCTGGTCTCGAACTCCTGACCTCAGATGATCCACCTGCCTCGGCCTCCCAAAAGTGTTGGGTTTACAAGCGTGAGCCACTGTGCCTGGCCAATTTTATACCTTTATAAACCTCTTTTGTAATGCTTTTATGTCACTCTAGAATTTTTGGATTATCATTATTAATGTGAATATCATATTAGCCTGACTAGACTACCATGTCTTTGGGGCCGTTTATATTTTTGGCAGCCTAGCATAATGAACATTCAGTGGGCTGACAGGAAACGTCTATTGAATTGAGTCAAATGGAAATAATTTTAGGATGCTGGTAACCCTCAGCACTGCTGCTGAGTTAGCTGCAAATCAGCACGACCTACATCACCGCCTGCTCCCCGCGCTACCCACCCCACACACACACCCTAGGTTATTTTGCCAAATCCTGAAGGGTCAACCTCAAACAGTAGCTTTCAGCCATGTTTTTTAGAAACAGGGTCTCACTCTGTCTCCCAGGCTGGAGTGAAGTGCAGTGCATGATCTTGGCTCACTGCAGCCCCAAACTCTTGGGCTCAAGCAATTCTCCCACCTCAGTCTCCCAAGTAGCTGGGAATACAAGCATGAGCTAGTGCACCTGGCTCATGTTCAATCTTTTTTTTGAGGTTTCCTAAATGCTCCTCTGCTCTTAGGCAACAGCAATGAGACCATTCTCTCCCACTCGTTTTTTCCAAATCATCTTGCTTATTTTGGGAATGCTTCCCATGCTGAGCCCAGCCTGGGGGCAGCACCTGCTCCAGACAGGTTGTTCTTCAACCCAAGGTCCAACCACCATCATGTGCTTGCCAAATTGGTTCCCCATTCTGCAGCAAAGAAGTAAAAAAAAAAAAAAAAAAAAAAAAAAAAAAAAAAGACGGCACTTTGGGAGGCTGAGGCAGGTGGATCACAAGGTCGGGAGATCGAGACCATCTCCTGGTCAGCATGGTGAAACCCCATCTCTACTAAAAATACAAAAATTGGCCAGGCGCGGTGGCTCTGGCCTGTAATCCCAGCACTTTGGGAGGCCGAGGCGGTTGGATCCCGAGGTCAAGAGATCAAGACCATCCTGGTTAACAAGGTGAAACCCTGTCTCTACTAAAAACACAAAAATTAGCTGGGCATGGTGGTGCGCGCCTGTAATCCCAGCTACTCGGGAGGCTGAGGCAAGAGAATTGCTTGAACCCAGAAGGCGGAGGTTGCGGTGAGCCGAGATCGTGCCATTGCACTCCAGTCTGGATAACGAGCAAAACTCCGTCTCAAAAAAATAAAATAAAATAAAAATACAAAAATTAGCTGGGCACGGTGGCGCGTGCCTGTAATCCCAGCTACTCAGGAGGCTGAGGCAGGAGAATTGCCTGAACCCAGGAGGCGGAGATTGCGGTGAGCCGAGATCGCGCCATTGCACTCCAGCCTGGGTAACAAAAGCGAAACTCCATCTCAAAAAAAAGAAAAGAAAAAAGAACATCCTGACAGAGAAGACTCTTGCTTCAAAGACCAGACCTGAGGTTTTTGTCTGTTTGGTTTTTTGCTTTGTTTGTTTTGTTTTGTTTTTGGAGATGGAGCCTTGCTCTGTCACCCAGGCTGGAGTGCAGTGGTGCGATCTCGGCTCACTGCAAACTCTGCCTCCCGGGTTCAAGCGATTCTCCTGCCTCAGCCCCCGGAGTAGCTGGGATTACAGGCTTGTGCCACCGTACCCAGCTAATTTTTGTATTTTTAGTAGAGACAGGGTTTTACCATATTGACCAGGCTGGTCTCAAACTCCTGACCTCATGATCCACCTGCCTTAGCCTCCCAAAGTGCTGGGATTACAGGCATAAGCCACCGTGCCCAGCCAAGATCTGAGTTTTTATAAGGCTGCTTCTTTGATGAAATAATCCATCATTTGGTGATGTAAACGACCTTGCTAAGATTTTTGGTAAAATTTTTTCCCTTAAGTCACACAGTGGACCATGTGTAGTCTTAGCTGTGTCCTAAGCAAAAATATATTAACTCCTTTTCTAACTAACCATTTCTCCACATAGTTTTTCCATGCTAGATCTACTTATGAACTTGTCTTTCTCTCACCCTCTGACCTCATGTGGAATTCTTTCTTTTTTTCTTTGTTTGAGACAGGGTTGCACTCTGTCACCCAGGCTGGAGTGTGTGGCATGATCTGATTGTGTCTCACAGCAGCCTCAACTTACTGGCCTCATGCGATCCTCCCATGTACCACCATGCCCAGCTAATTTTTGTTTTTGTTTTGTTTTGTTTTTCTGAGACTGAGTCTCACTCTGTAGCCCACGCTGGAGTGCAGTGGTGCAATATCAGCTCACGGCAACCTCCACCTCCTGGGTCCCCGTTCAAGTAAGTCTTCTGCCTCGGTCTCCTAAGTAGCTGGGATTACAGGAACGTGTCACCATACCCAGCTAATTTTTGTATTTTTAGAAGAGATGGGATTTCACCATGTTGGCCAGGCTGGTCTTGAACTCCTGACCTCGTGATCCACCTGCCTCGGACTCCCAAAGTACTGGGATTACAGGTGTGAGCCACCATGCCCGGCCCAATTTTTATATTTTTTCTTTGTAGATATGGGGTTTTACCATGTTACCCAGGCTGGTCTTGAACTCCTGGACTCAAGCGATCCACCTGTCTCAGCCTCCCAAAGTGTCAAGATTACAGGCATGAGCCACGGCACCGAGGATGTGGCATTCTTTCTTAAGGCGCTTTCGGATAAAGCCATAAGTGGCAGAAGGCTTTCCCTGAATCCATTTACCTTGTGTCTCCTTTGACACCACATTTCTGGAGAATGGATGGATGAGAATTGTGCTTTCAAAGCCTTGTCATTTAGCTCGGTACTTTTGTGAAATTTATTCTCCCATAATCTTCCTCCTCAGCCAGGTTTAAAAGATCAGAACTTAATTGTGAAAATATTGGAGGATACAACTTCCATCTCTACTGAGTAAGCTGGAGATACTCAGGTCATCCTGATGGATTTAGCTTGTGCTGCCATCAGTCACCTCTTCTGGACATTTCCTGGTTCATTTTCTTTCTATCCATCTCCTTCCTTACAGCCAATCTTCACATAATTCTTCCTTCACAGAAAATCTGTAATTCTGCACTTGGTCCATGTCTGAGCTCCTTCTTCAAGCTCTTTGGGGGTCTACAGTAAAAAGGGCCTCCTGCCTTAGAATCCAAATCCCCTCTTGTGTCCTATGTGAAACCTGCTGTTCACAAAGACCCTGAAGTCCTTGCTAGGTTTTGGGCCATCTCCGAGGGAGGCTGAGCACATCCCCGTCTGGTTTCTCCTCTCCTAGGCTTTTCTTCTATTGGAGTTAACCAGCTTCCTCCTCACTTCTAAGCCTTCTAGATTTATCTCTGGTCGATTTTCCTACTAGTTTACAGACTTCCTTTGTCAAGTACTCAGTCTAAACCAAGGCTCTCAAGTATAATATTCCCATAAAAACTGCCTCCTCTTTATTCTATGCTGAATCTGAAATAATCACAGCACTTAGAACTGCAAGGAGCCTCGGAGGGCATCTTCCAATCCTACAGTTACACAAATTGGGAGATAGCCAGAGAGATCAGTTGCTGGCTGATTGTCCTGCTTCTTAAAATGAGTTTACATTTTCTAGACTCACTGCCTATTTCTTATAAAGCTTAGAATGAACATTCCATTCCTACAATCCCATATGTTTCACTTAATCCCACCCCTTACAGAAAGATCTCTCAAGTGACTCGTGGTATAGAGGGAGGAGAGTTAGAAACTAGTAGAAATTATTATTATTTTTTTTTTTGAGAGGGAGTCTCGCTCTTGTTACCCAGGCTGGAGTGCGACGGCACGATTTTGGCTCACTGCAACCTCCATCTCCCAGGTTCAAGTGATTTTCCCTGCCTCAGCCTCCAGAGTATCTGGGATGACAGGGGTCTGTCACCACACCTGGCTAATTTTTGTATTGTTAGTAGAGACAGAGTTTTGCCATGTTGGCCAGGCTGGTCTTGAAACTCCGGACCTCAGGTGATCCACCCACGTAGGCCTTCCAAAGTGCTGGGATTATAGGGATGAGCGTCCAGCCCTATGGTAGAAATTATTATCTCTTTAGATTCTCTCATTATTATTTGTTTCTAAAACCTTCCTATATCAACTGGAAAACATCTGTGTAGTTGGTATAATTTAAATGCATTCTTTTGGGTTCACTGTAAAGCCATCACATGAATATTTATCACTTGTCCCATGCCTCAGCGCTTCATGGAAATGTGAAGGAGGATCACGCAGAGATTTTCTGCACTATAGACTTGGTGATGATTTGCACACCTCCCCCATCCACACCCCCTGAGATAATGATTTGAATGTTTCTTTTTCTTTCACACTGATCGGTCATTGAATATCCCTAATCAGTAGTACCTTCAGTAGTAATTCTCTTTCTGGGAATGGTTAGGACTGAGGCTATCTAGAGTGGCCAATTCTTCCTGGTCTGCCACCGACTTCTCTAGTTTTAACACTGAAATCCCATGTTCTGGGAAACCCCTCAGCCGTGGGCAAACTGGGACAGTTGATCACCCTAAGCACCTCCCACCCGGTTCCTGCTCACCTTTCCATGTCAGGATAAAGAACTCAGTGCCCAAAATATTTATGTTTCACAGAACAGCACTGATCAATAACCTGGAAAAACATGACACTTGAAACCACTCATTTCTGTAGGTTATAACACATTGAAGGGTAGTAATCAAAACTATAATATCAGCTGTGAAGACCCCGGCCAAAGTGGACCAGGACTCGGTCTATTCCATTTATAATTATTTTCCCCATGTTTTTGAGAGAAGAGAGTATAGAGTTTAAGGATGTCATCTAAAAGGATAGATGGCTAAATATAAAATGTGAACTTAAAACCACATTACCCAGTGGGAGAATCAAATGCAAAAATTTTCTCCAGTTAGGTACAAACACAGGATGTATCTTGGAGGCAAGTTTGTTCCAGATTTAATTTCTAGGAAAGCAGAAGAAACATCTGCTTTTTGGGATCTATCCAAACCTCTGCCCTAACACACTGTCTAAGCTCAGGCAAATGGCCGGCTCTGTGGGAAAGGAGCTAGTATAAGAGCGGACTGAATAAACGGAAAATGAGTCCAGAATTTAATCGGGCTATTAAAATTAGAAGTTGGAGGAAATCCCTGCCTATCTCTATTTTAAGACTTTTGTTTCCATTTATTTGAAAGTGGTCAGAAAATAGAGGGGATGTGATGTTCTAGATACAGGTCTCTGGCAGCAGCTGGATTGTCAAATAGTGTCTCTTGGAATTTCTAATCTTTTTTTTTTTCTCGGATGAGACATTTGGAACCAGAGAAAAGTTGCACAGAAAAAGAAATAGTTACCTATGCTGTTCCTGGACATTTAACAGAATATAGTCACAGGTTCATTTGTGAGTTTTATTGTTGTTGTTATCTTTGCTTAGCCATTTAGGGTTAACAGCTGGGCAGTCAATACCAGAAAAGAAAGAAATTTTCTCTCCCAATGGGATTGCTAGGGAAGTAGACAAAGGCAGGAGGCCCTGGAAAAGCAAGGTCAGCTGGGTGGGGGCAGATGGTCTAACAGACAGAGAAGCCATGGAAGGTGTCTGCTCTGTACCTTCAGGGAGCTCAGCCACAAAGTGGGCAGAATCTCGTCGCCCTGGGAAACTGGCGAGAAGCTAGGGAAACCTCCTTCCTGGTAGGCCACCGAGCAGTCTGCCCAGAGCCCCAGGAGCAGAGGTGCTCACCGGCCAAGTTAAGGTACTCGAATTCCATGGTTTGTTGAATGCATTTATTTTTTATTTTATTTTTTTGAGACGGAGTTTCATTGTTTTTGCCCAAGCTGGAATGCAATGGTGCAATCTTGGCTCACTGCAACCTCCACCTCCCTTGTTCAAGTGATTCTCCTACCACAGCCTCCCAAGTAACTGGGATTTTAGGCATCCACCATTATGCTGGTTAATTTTTGTATTTTTAGTAGAGATGGGATTTCACCATGTTGGCCAGGCTGGTCTTGAACTCTTGACCTCAGGTGATCTGCTTGCCTCAGCCTCCCAAAGTGCTGGGATTACAGGCATGAGCCGCCACACCTGTCCTGTTGAATGTGTTTAAAACAAACACAGGTCATTGTTTTCGAACTCTGTGGTGGTAGAAGGTGCACCTTAAAATTAGCGCTTCGCAAACACTTATTCCTTAATTTAACTCACCACCACTATGACCGCCCCTCATGGATTCACCCAAAAGTGGGTTTATTTGTTGTATTTTTTCTAACTTCTGTAGCTGATTGACCTCATTCAAGAAATATCTGTTGGGTACCTCCGTTTTGCATTGCCATTTTCACTGGTAAAGAGTACATGAAGCTAGCCGGCTGCGGTGGCTCATGCCTGTAATCTCAGCACTTTGGGAGGCTGAGGCAGGTGGATCACTTCAGGTCAGGAGTTTGAGACCAGCCTGGCCAACATGTTGAAACCCTATCTTTACTAAAAATATGAAAATTAGCTGGATATGGTGGCGTGCATCTATAATCCCAGCTACTCTGGAATCTGAGGCAGGAGAGTCACTTGAATCCAGGAGGCAAAGGTTGCAGTGAGCCGAGAATGAGCCGTTGTACTCCAGCCTGGGCAACAGAGGGAGTGAGACTGTCTAAAATGGAAAAAATAAAATAAAAATAAAAAGAGTAGATGAAGCCCTTGTCCTTATGGAGCTTACATTCCTGTGGAGGAGAATATTGAAAAGGATAAGCATACAAAAATGAGGTTAACTTAGATCCATTTTTTTTATTGTTAAGATAAATGCTTTTGAGCACTTGTTTAAGGCAGATGTCCGGATTAACCATATTGAGGAACCGGGAAAAGGTGGGGAACTGGAAACTGTGTTAAGTAAGGGTTGACTAAGCCCTGCTTCTGTATGAGAAAGTCCATCTTAGCTTCAGAATGGATGCTGAGGCAACATAAAACTATAGGAATTCACCACGTTGCATATTTTTGTTTGAATGTGAATTTCCCTGACCTCAAGTGTGAAAAGTGTGTTCACTGGCCATTTGTTTTTTTCTGCCCTGTGATTGTCATATACTCTGCTCGCTTTTCTCTTTGGTTATTTACCTTTTCTTATTAATTTCTAGGCTACTGCTTCACAAGAGGAATATTAACCTCTAGTCTTACAAAACTGTTATCCCGATCTATTATCTGTATTCTGTGCTATTAAAAACAATGTCTCAATGAAAAAACCCACTATATTAAATAAACATATTTCAGAAATGCCTTTTTAAATAGAATGTGTATATGTATAATGTATCTATTAATCTGTTTCTATTTCAGTTTCACTAAATGTTTGTATTCTGCTTATATTCAAAGCAAGCTAGGTTGGTCTATTGTCTGCACAGTTTTCAAATCCTTTCAGAGACATTAACCTGTCTGATCTCTATAAGTACTAGAGATATTGATCTAGTAAAGTAATAAAATGGGACCAGGTGCAGTAGCTCGCAGGCAGATCACCTGAGGTTGGGAGTTCGAGACCAGCCTGATCAACATGGAGAATTCCCATCTCTACTAAAAATACAAAATTAGCTGGGTGTGGTGACACATGCCTGTAATCTCAGCTACTTGGGAGGCTGAGGCAGGAGAATTGCTTGAACCCGGAAAGGTAGAGGTTGCCGGGAGCTGAGATCACACCATTTCACTCCAGCCTGGGCAACAGGAGCGAAACTCCATCTCAAATAATAATAATAATGCTAAAATAAAATAAAAATAAAGAAAAGCATTGCCTTGATTCAATAGCCACTCATTTTATAGAGGGCAATGAAGAACGGCAAGGATCTGAGGGCAGATCAGACTCAGGTTTTAGTCCTGTCCCTCCACTGACCGCCTCAGCCTTTGTGAACTCATCTGCAGTAGAAGCAGAGCTCGTGAAAGATTAACGAGAACTAAGTCATTGCGAGGGAAGAGAAATGTCAGCACCTCTCCGAAGGCCCCCCAGGCAGCCCAGCCCTTGGTTTTCATGTTTGAGCTGAGATGATGTGTTATTAGCCACTGTCCTTGTGCTGTCTTCTTGTTTGTGACCATAAAGGTTATCCTGCGGCAGAGAGAGGTGGGACTGATACAGAATGACCACTTAATGACAGTTTTCAGTTTGTTGAGCCAACTGGAGTGGACAGAGCAGAAATAATGCCCGGGTTGAAAGTTAATAGCGTAGCCTGCCCAATTATTTGCCGGAAAAAAATGCCTACTCTGTTGCCACAGACACCAAGCAAAACAAACCTACTGCTCAGGCCAGTTGCTCAGAAGGCATCACATGCTAATCTCAAGTCTGTTCATCTAAACCACTGTAAGTAAGTCAGGACAAATGATGTATGTGGTTTTGGGGGTTGGTTTTATTTATGTATTTATTCATTTATTTATTTTTGGATACTGCTGTTTTGAACTATAAATCATTGCTGCCGCTCCCCCATCTGTAATCTGCTTTGGCTAAACCATGTTGAAACATTTCTGGAGTTTGTTTTGCATTGGTGCTTATCAGAGCTCCTTACTGTAGGATTGGGGCTTGAGGCAAAGAGAAGGGGAAAAAACCACCAAACCTGCAATGAAAGCCCTTTGCCTCCCTTTTCCACCTCCAACTTTCCCCTCCTGTCTCCACAAGACCTGCCAAGGACACATTTTACAGAAAAGCGTGTGGTTCTAGTAAGAATGAAGAGACTTGCAGGCATCAAAATGGGTTCTTGGATTGTTCCTGTCATATGGTCACATTTCTAGTGTGTGTGTGAGTGTGTGTGTCTGTGTGTGTGTAAGTATGTGTGTGTCTATATATAGTATATATATACAGTTTACATATGTATGCTATATATACAGTATACTGTATATATACTAGAGACACACACATATATATGTTTGTAAATATATTTTCATATATAAACATGTATATATAAATATATAAACATATATATACTTGTATGTATATAGAAATATATGTGTATATGTTATATGTATATATGTATATGTCATATATAGTATTTATTTCATATATATTTTAAAATATGTATGTAATATGTATTATGCATACATAATATATAAAATATATTTACATATGAAATATTTTTAATGCATACATATGTATATATGTGTGTATATAAATATTTTTATATTAAAAAATATATATTTTTTCCCCATGGGGTAAAGGGAAGGCAGTGATAGGCAAGGAAAGACTGGAATTTTACCTCTGGGAATAAATCACACCATTTGAAAGCCTTAAGGTAAATGCTTTTCTTTTCCATTACTAAGAACAGAAATAAAAATATCAGTTCATTAGCAGGATCAGAAGTGTTGGATGTTTTTCAGAAGAGAAACAACAATCATAGCTAATGCTTATGGAATATGTACCAGGTGCCCGGATTTCTGCCAAACCCTCAAAAGAGTTATCTCATTTAGTCTTGTTGACAACCATTTGAAATAAGAGCCACTGTTCTTTATCTTTTCACAGTGGGAGGACCTGGTTGTGTAAAGAGGTTAAGTAACTTTACCCTGGCACTGTGAGCAACTGGGATTTAGCCAAACAGCCTGGCTTCAGCACCTGGACCAGGGAGCTCTAGAATTAAGGCTCTGGTTTCTATCCAGCTGACTGATGTTGGGGAGAATATTTTTAAGGCCCCGACTTGCTCACCTGTAAACATAAAGGGGTTGTGATGGGTGATCTCAAAGATCCCCACCAACTCTCTAGCGGCTCATCAGATTAATATCCAAATCAATATCCATCGCATCCAGGGCACTGTTGCTGTTCATGCCTATAGTTCACTACAGGAAGGTAAGGGGTGCAGTGGAACAGAGAGGAGGTAGGGAAATGGCTGCATTCTGTCCCCAATGTTTTCCTAACAGGAGCAGCTGTTCAATTGCCACAAGCCCAGGCAGGTAGGATTGCTAGGTGACTGCAGGAGTGAGATAGGAGCAGGGCCCACTCTTAACACACCTCACGTGGCTGCCACAGTTGATCTTTTAGTTGAACCAGTTACTTTCTCCCTTGGAAGTGTCCTTACCGTCCACATCAATCCCCAATGCACTTCACATTGGTTGTGAGATGGCTTGCAGCCATGCTAACCGGTGAACTCTGAGAACCATCTGTAATGCGACCAGACCTGCTCTTCCTGGTTTGCCTAAATTATACTGACCGATACTTCCAGGAATTCTGCTGCAGTCCTGATGCTTTTTTTCTTTCTTCAGAAAAGGAAGTTGGAGGGGGGTTGGGTTGAAAGGAGAATGAGAATCCTTTAAGTTCTTTGAAATGACCTCAAATCTGAGGTCGTCAGGCTTTTAAAGAGAGCCAGTAGGTTAGCCACTCCACATATTGCAGATAATACTATGTCAACAGCTTATGTTATCCGAAGCTCTCTTTGTGAAATGGGAACCAACTTTTGCTCCCTGGGAACACTAACAATCACATTTCTCTCCAGCGTGCAAACTTAGGTGTGTTTGCTTCATTATATGATAGCAACACCAAATCTTTCATATGAAATGTCACTCCTAGGTTCCATCTGCCCTCATGTCGTGCCTCTGCTCCCAAGAATATAATTCATGGTTCCCTCTTCCCATAGTCACTCGTGTGTGTGTGTGTGTGTGTGTGTGTGTACTATATTCTGACACATCATTAGAATCCAAGTTAATCTACCTTACCAAATACTTTTCTGTCACTGATAATCTTCTATTTAGATATGTTACAAATGTATCTTTTTAAATCGTATTTTTTTAAAAACGGAATCTTGCTCTATTGCCCAGGCTGGAGTGCAATGGCGCCATCTCGGCTCACCACAACCTCTGCCTCCTGGGTTCAAGCGATTCTCCTGCCTCAGCCTCCCAAGTAGCTGGGATTACAGGCATGTGTCACCACGCCTGGCTAATTTTTGTATTTTTAGTAGGGTTGGGGTTCCACCATCTTGGCCAGGCTAGTCTTAAACTCCTGATCTCGTGATCTGTTCACCTCAGCCTCCCAAAGTGCTGAGATTGATTGCAGGCATGAGCCACTGCTCCCAGCCTTTAAATAATTTTTGGGAGAGTCAGGGTCTCACTGTTGCCCAGGCTGGAGTGCAGTGCTGCGATCATAGCTCACTACAGCCTTGACCACCTCGGCTCAAGCAATCCTCCCACCTCAACCTCCTGAGTAACTGGGACTACACGTGAGCCACCATGCCTGGCACACATGCATTTTTCATTATCCATGTCTGCATGTTCCCAGGGGTAGAGATAACACTACAATGAAAAGAGGTGGCAGAGAACAGGAAGAGAAATAAACCAGAGGAGCCAATATCCTTAAATGCTGTGGCTTCCAAGGACTGCTGGCAGGTTGTGGGACTAGCCAGAAAAAATAGAGCCTCTGATTCTAGAAGGCTTGGAGAAAGCGTGAGAAGAGAAGGGAGATCAGATCGGAATAGATTGATGGAAGGAGGGCGGTGAGGGGGAAGCAAGAGAAACTCAGCTCGAGTGAAAAGGACCCGTCATTCCTTTCCAGAACGTAATTTGCCAAGATCCACCACTTGCATTTCATATGTAAATGAGAGGCTTCCCGGAGGCTGGGCTGGGCTCGGCTGGGCTGGGCTTGGCTTAGCTGAGTCTCTGCAAACAGCAGGGATTCAGCCCTGGGGAACTGCAGACCTAAGTGTGAGAGGAAAGCACTGCATCTCCAGGCACATCCCACAAAAAAGATGGACGAGACACTGTAGAGGAGGATGCAGGAGGATTAAAACATTCGGGAAAAGCTAGCCAGCCCTCTGGAGAAGCTGTCGAAATTCGAGACTGGCAAGAGAAGTAAATTCAACCTCTCACACTGATCATTTCTCATTCACTGAAAAGAAGCGATTCCTTCCCCAGGGAAGTGAAGATAATGAACTTTTGGAGGTACTGCTTTCTTGCTTGTACTCTGCTCAGTGTGGTCATTTTTGTGAGATTTTACAATAGCCATTTGAGCCCGCCAAAAAGTTATGAGAAGCTGAAGAGTTCCAGTGGAAGGTATTTCAGGAAAAATGCCTGTAATCACGCCTTAGAGGAAAAACCCATCTTTTTGTGGGAAAACATATTACCATCACCTTCACGAAGTATCCCTTGCGAGGTTTACCTGACCCAGAATCACTACATCACAAGTCCCCTGTCAGAAGAAGAGGCTGCATTCCCTTTGGCCTATATCATGGTCATCCATAAGGACTTTGATACCTTTGAAAGGCTCTTTAGGGCTATCTATATGCCCCAGAATGTCTACTGTGTTCACGTGGATGAGAAAGCCCCAGCTGAGTTCAAGCAATCTGTGAGGCAGTTACTGAGTTGCTTCCAAAATGCTTTCATTGCTTCAAAGACAGAGTCTGTGGTTTATGCAGGAATTTCCAGGCTCCAGGCTGACCTGAACTGTCTGAAAGATCTTGTCACCTCTGAGGTTCCCTGGAAGTACGTCATCAACACCTGTGGACAAGACTTCCCCCTGAAAACCAACCGGGAGATAGTTCAGCATCTGAAAGGATTTAAAGGGAAAAATATCACCCCCGGGGTGCTACCCCCTGATCATGCAATTGAGCGAACTAAATATGTCCACCAGGAGCATACAGGTAAAGGTGGCTCATTTGTGAAAAAGACTAATATTTTGAAAACCTCACCTCCACATCAGCTGACTATCTACTTCGGCACTGCCTATGTGGCGCTTACCAGAGAGTTTGTCGACTTCATTCTCCATGACAAAAGGGCCATTGATCTACTACAATGGTCAAAAGATACCTACAGTCCTGATGAGCATTTCTGGGTGACACTCAATAGGATTTCCGGTAGGTACTAATTTCCATTCTCATTTCTTCTCGTTGATGGATTGAGTTTGCTAACATTCTGCTCTCCCTAGAGAATTGACTAGTGCAATTATTATGAAATAAATTTAAATACTCAGACAACCATTAGTTTAGTTGCTTGTAGTGACAGTGTATTGTTGACTCTGTTGTCTTAGAAGTATGCGTGATATAGTCATCCAAGAAATGCTGGGTTGCAGTTGTCCCAGCGAAACTAACTTTGATTACGTAGTTGCTGAATTTTAACTGTTTTTTGAATTAATACTTTTCATAGTCCTTGACAAACACAGCTGTAACATAACAAAATTGACATTTAACATAAACATTCTAGAACGTATGAGTTGAAATAGGTGGTGTTTCTCTCATTTCCCCTTGATGCAGTCCCACTGCTCAAAGTTCATGGAGCTGTTACAGGGGTACTGGTTTTAGGATCTTGGGAGCTGCTTTGGATGTTCACACATCATCATTCTGGCTGAAATATCTCCAGTTTAAGATCGGAACATGTAGCCAGGTCTCAGCTCTTCTCAGTTCTACAAATCTAGCCTGATATTTTAGCCCGGAGGAGCAGGTAACAATGAGTTGAAACATAGGGAGAGAGAATTTAGCTAAAGATGATCCAAAGAGAATTCTCAATTTTTAAGTCATAGGTTTTTATTGGAAATTCCAGTGTGCAGTCTCTTGTTTTTATATACTGTGAAGTCTTCGGTTGTTTATGATGATTTGGGAAGGCGTCCAACGTATGCCAGGCAGCTGAGGCAGAAAATAGCATCAGGCTCCCGCTTTGGTTCAGGACTGGGTTTCTTTTCTAAACTCTGTTTCCCATAGGTGGTCTGTGACCTGCATTTCATTTTTCCCGTGTGTCCTCATGTGCTTGTTTTCAGCAGCGACCCAGCATGGTTGTGGGTGTCGGTCCTGTGTGAGGATGGCCTTATGCCTGCCATTCTTGAAATAACTCCCGGCTCTTCTGTCTAGTGTCCTTATCCGTCACACACTTTCAAGTGCTGCTTGAAGCCACCTAATGCCTGAAAGTAGACTTAATGCAGAAAAGCCCCCAATAACACAGCATTCCTAAGAGCTAAACTAGAGTGGTGGTCACAAAAATCTACTTAAAGAGGGACAGAAAGAGGATGGGCAAGGTGGCTGGAGACAAGAAAATTATGCTGTCCCATGAGCAGTTTATTTCCAGAGCTGCTGAACTGTTAGGCCACAAAGACTTGTAGGACGGGGAGTGAACTAACATTTATCCTAGCGGTGTGAGTGTTAACCCTTTATTTACAATCGCCTATTTTAAACACACATAAACATTGCATGCATGGCATTTAATCTTATTTTTGTTAGTATGGTTGGTGCCAGATAAGTGGTAGCCTCGTGTACAGATGAAGAACATGAGGCTTAGAGAGACTGAAGCACTATTGTGTCGACGCTGTTCACATAGCGTTTCTTGGCAAAGCTGGTATCTGACTCTGCATTTGTGTAGACTGAAGTTTGGACACAAACTTCTCTTGCACCAGGAAGAGAAGGAATGACCATTTCTTTTTTCCTGTATATCTAAAGAAAATTTCCTGCAGAATCCCGAAAAGGGGAAAGGATGAAGGTGTTCAGAAAAAATGAGGAGGGTTGTGAAAGGAAGTTTCACCTGAATGACTTAGAGCTGGAGATGAGGTTAGCAGGGATAAGGAGTGTGTGTGGGATGTACGTGGTGTGTGTCTATGTGTGTGGTGTGTATGTGTGGTGTCTATGTGTGGTATATGTGCATGGTGTGCATATTGTGTGTATATGTGTGTGGTGTGTGTGTAGTGTATGTGTCTGGTGTGTGTATGTGTGTGGGGAGTGTTTTGTGTGTGTTTGTAGTGTGTGGGTATGTGTGGTGTAGTTATATGGTGTGTGTGTGTGTCTGTCTGTGTAGATAGCAAGTATGTGAGGCTTGTCAAGGTCACTGTGCTCATGAGAGTCACCAGGTGTCCTTTCTCCAAAGCCACTATCCCTCACAGGCATCTGTGCTGTGTGCTGGGTGCATCTGGAGCAGACTTTGTTCTGGGCCAGTGGCAATGGGAAGTGGCCCTTGGTTGATGTTCTCGGAGAAGCTGGGGAGTAAGAAGGAATCAGGCAGATTTGAATGGCTGAGTATTAAGTTTTAGTGACTTTTTCTGATGAGTATATTGAGCTAATTTTTCCTCACCTCAGCCACTTGCAAAAAAAATTTTTCCTGAATATGTCAATTTTTTTTTTTTTTGGCCTGGCTGTATGGCTCACACCTATAATCACAGTACTTTGGGAGGCTGGGGTGTGTGGATCACCTTAGGTCAGTAGTTTGAGACCAGCCTGGTCAACATGGCAAAACCGCGTATCTACTAAAAATACAAAAATTAGCTGGACATGGTGATGTGCGCCTGTGGTCCCAGCTACTTGGGAGGCTGAGGCAGGAGAATCACTTGAACCCAAGAGGTGGAAGTTGCAGTGAGCCAAGATCGAACCATTGCACTCCAGCCTAGGTGACAGCAAGACTTCATCTCAAAAAAATAAATAAAATAAAATCAAAAGTTTAAACTTTTTAAAGTTAGCTTTTAAAAAACAATAGGAAATATATTTTAAAGGTCTCAAAATTTTAAAGTTTCCCCTCTGTCAGCTACCACTGTTCATACTTCCTTGTTCATCCTTCCAGAGGTACTTTATTATGTGTATAGACAAGAAAACTAATTAAACATGTAGAGAACATTACATATGGACTTTGAGTTCGCTACGGTTATACTCAGAAAAGAAAAAACGGTCCTTATTTTAGGTGCCATATTGTCTGAGAAACAAAATACAGCAAGATGTGTTCTTTAAATAGATCAAATGCAGATATTTAAGAAACTCTTTTTTCATTATGTTGAAGCAGTTTTAAAGCTAGATATGAGGAACTTTCTGGAATGAAGTTATTTGCCCCGCAGCATCCAACCGCAATGAATGTGCAGAATTCTCACTGGTAGAACACCTGCTGTTCCCCCAGGCTTTACAATGGCTTCTCCTTACCTTTTTTTTTTTTTTTGAGACAGACTCTCGCTCTGTCCTCCATGCTGGAGTGCAATGGCGCGATCTCGGCTCACTGCAACTTCCACCTCCCAGGTTCAAGCAATTCTCCTGCCTTACCCTCCCAAGTAGCTGGGATTACAAGCAGATGCCACTACACCTGGCTTATTTTTGTATTTTTAGTAGAGACGGGGTTTCACCAAGTTGGCCAGGCTGGTCTTGAACTCCCGACCTCGTGATTTGCCCACCTAGGCCTCCCAAAAGTGCTGGGATTACAGGTGTGAGATACCACTACTGCCCTGGCTTCTCCTGATTTTAAGGGACCTTTTAGACTTGGCCAGACAAGGTGGCTCACTCCCACAATTCCAGCACTTTAGCAGGCTGAGGCAGGAGGACTGCCTGTGGCCTGGAGTTCGAGTCCAGCCTGGCCAACATACTGAGATCCTCGTCCCTACAAAAAATTTAAAAATTAGCTGGGCGTAATGGTGCATGCCTGTGGTCCCAGCTACTCAGGAGGCTGGGGAAGGAGGATTGCTTGAGCCTGAGAAGTCAAAGCTGCAGTGAGCATGACTGCACCACACCACTGCAGTCCAGACTGGGTGACAGAGTGAGAATCTGTCTCAAAAAAAAAAAGGCCAGGCTTAAGCTCTTCATGTGACATGACTTCCAAGACCTGGCCCTCCACCCTCTCTGTCTCTACCCTCATTTCTTTTTATTTGATGCCTCCTACTTCATGTACCAGCAACTACTTGGTCCTACACATATCAGCAATTTTCATCTATTTTTTTTTATGGCTTTTTATGACATCCTCTCATAAAGAATGCCTTTCCTACCATCTCTGTCTAACTCTTCATCTTTATGGCCCACCTTGGAAGTCATTTCCTCTGGAAGTCTTGTCTGATCACCACCCTCCCAGATGTGTTTCAACTCTAGGGTCTCCTTGACCTAATGCCACTGGCTGCCAGCATTGAATTGTGGTCACCTATTAGCTGAGTAGCTCTTCTACCGAACCTCCTCAGTATTTCAGCTCCTCAAGCGTGAGAAAAGTGACATCTGTCTATGTTCACCACTACTCCTGTGCTGCATGAATAACTGTGCACCTGCTTGATCTGACAATATGCGGGGTGCCGGATGGGTATGGGAGGACCTGGGGAGGAGCAGGAATATGCTGGAGAATTCCAAGAAGATGCGTGGAACAAAAGTGTACCCTGTACCTTGGGATACACTGTTGAGGGATAATTCTTGGTAGTAAAGATTAGAGAAACAGTAGGTAAAAGTCCACAACAGCCAGGCCAACCAATGATATCGGTAAATATGAGAGAGTCCCGAGAGAATTAGCAAGCCTCATTTTACTCCAGATAAAATGTTAATGGGATAGATCCCTTCCTTAGAAAATCTGGCTCCCACACAGCCAACCTGGGTCCATGATGGAGTCGGATTCTGATGCCAAGAGAAAGCTGTGGCAGGCGGTGCATGCGGACGCCCCCACTCAGTTTCTGCCTCACTTGCACCTGGTGTGAGTTTCCTCCACACCTGCCACCCACTCCCACCTCCTGCTAGTACCACTCCCGGGCTACTCACATTCATGCACTGAGCGTCTTCTAACTTAATTTGATCTAGACTTCTCCCGAATGTCTGGCTTAGGGAAAAATCCAATAGGAGAGGTTTAACAAAGAAACTCCAAACATCTCTCCAGCTCTCAACAACTGTAAACACTGAGCTATTTAGAAGGTATGTGTTCTCGGCCTAAAGGTTACCAGGGCCTTAAATCTGCGTGTGGCTGGATCAGTCCCAGTCTTTTTCAAAGTATGTATTGTGTTCTCTGTGCATCGACTTTGAATTCAGTTTCTAGGGCCATAAAGGATGCATTCACTCATGCCGACTGAATTGGTGACTGAGAGTTATAAACATTGAATGACAGGGTAGAATCATGTCTTAACAAACGTCACCAGGACATTCGAGTCTACAATAATGCTATCTTTGGGGGCCGGAGGAAAATCCACACTGGCATTTGTCTTTTCAATATGGAGATAAACTCTGGCTGAAGGAGAAATTCCGCAAAACAGATACTTCCATAGGTTCATATCCACAGAACAAGAGTTTTAAAATAATATTTTTGGATAGCCAGATAATATTAAGTATGCATAAGGAATTTGAACGTGATTTTCAAAATACTGAATTAGTGATGTGGGCCTGTTCGGCTTATTTAACCTCTTCGGTAAAGGGCTCTAGGTTCTTTTCAGGTCAGTAATTCAGGTAGGATCACAGGGGAAGATTTTAATTTACAGTGTGTCCCTGCTCTTGAGTACCTAGACTGATGAGTCTGCATCATAGGATGCTGAGCTCCTGGAAGAGAAACCTTAGGCAGGTTATAAAGTATTTATACGATAAGCTATGCTGACGCTATGGCCATTTGTAGAATCATTTGTGATGTTTCCAGCCACTGGCTCCACTGTACTGTTTGGGAAGGATCATTTCCTTCATTGGGGAATCTGTACCCTAACATTTCTGTCCCCTACCCCTAAAAAGGACATAATTGGGAAATGCTACTATTAATTACCTCTTAATTCCTAATATCTAGAACAACATTTTATAAAATAAGAAAAATTGGATTAAAGTACATATTAGTGTAAAGTATATTTAAAGTGAAAATTCAATTAGGTATAAGTATAATCATGACTGGTAAGCACCCACTAAGCTGAATTAACATGAATTTAATTCTGGCACAAAGGATTATTAACATCCTTTCCACTGCTTCAGTGCTGGCAAGTTCATTTTTCCAACTCATTCAACTTTCTCTCATTCCTTACCAATTGTATAAGATGACTTTTTCTAGAAACAGCAGTTGTTTTTGTTTTTGTTTCATTTTGTTTTGAGATAGGGTCTCCCTCTGTCACCCAGGCTGGAGTGCAATGGCAGTAATTCTCTCTGGCACCCAGGCTGGAGTGCAATGGCACTCACTGCAGCCTCATCCTTCTGGGCTCAAGTGGTCCTCCTGCCTCAGGCTGCCAAGTAGCAAGGACTACAGGCATGCACTACTATACCTGGCTCATTTTTAAATTTTTTGTAGGCTGGGCGAAGTGGCTCACTCCTGTAATCCCAGCACTTTGGGAGGCTGAGGCAGGCGGATCACGAGGTCAAGAGATCGAGACCATCCTGGCCAACATGGTGAAACCCCCATTTCTACTAAAAACACAAAAAAATTAGCCGGGCACAGTGGTAGGCTCCTGTAGTCCCAACTACTCAGGAGGCTGAGGCAGTAGAATTGCTTGAACCCGGGAGGCAGAGGTGCAGTGAGCCAAGATCTCACCATTGCACTCCAGACTGGTGACAGAGTGACACTTTGTCTCAAAAGAAAAAAAAAATTGTAGAGATGGGATCTCAATATGTTGCCCAGGCTAGTATCCAACTCTGGGGCTAAATTGATTCTCCCCTCAGCCTTCCACAAGTGCTGAGATTACAGGTGTGAGCCATCGCACCTAGACACTTTGTTTTAAACAAAGTATTGCATTTCAATGGCTCTTAAAAACAGTAAAATATTCTATGTGTATCAAAGCTATATATAATTAATATATGTATATGTCAATGTACATAGTACAATGTAACAGTACATATACATATGTCAATATATATGCAACATCTAAATTATCTCTCCAAAATATTTCTACCCTATTTCTCTTTACACAATACAAAAACATCTCCTTCCATCCTTCTTTGGTTGAGTTCATATGATATTGGGAAAGCGACTTTGGAGACAGACAAACATAGTATAAGTCTGTCTTCCCAATATTTGCTAACTGGTGACACTGCTGTTAATTTATGCTGAGCCTTAGTTTACTCATCTGTGATGATGGCGATAATAGTGCTTAGTTCCTAGAGAAGTTATCAGTATTAAATAGGCTAGTACATATAGTACAGGGATCCTAGACTTGACCATGCGTCAGAATCTTCTGCAGGGCGTGTTAAAGCACAGATTTTTTTTTTTTTTTGAGACGGAGTTTCGCTGTTGTTACCCAGACTGGAGTGCAATGGCACGATCTCGGCTCACCGCAACCTCTGCCTCCTGGGTTCAAGCAAATCTCCTGCCTCAGCCTCCCGAGTAGCTGGGACTACAGGCGCGCACCATCATGCCCAGCTAATTTTTGTATTTTTAGTAGAGACGGGGTTTCACCTTGTTGACCAGGATGGTCTCAATTTCTTGACCTCGTGATCCACCTGCCTCGGCCTCCCAAAGTGCTGGGATTATAGGTGTGAGCCACCACTCCAGGCCTAAAGCACGGATTTTTGAGCCCTACCCTGAAGTTTCTGATTCAGCAGGTCTGGAGCAGTCCCCAGATTCTGTATTTCTAACAACTTCCTGGGTTATACTGAGGCTTCTCATCTGGGGGCTACACTTTGAGAACTGCTGACACGGACCGTCCTTTACAGAGGCTGGCACATGTATAGCTTTGCAGCAAATGCCGATTTTGTTCACTTCCAACCACGAGTAAAAATAAAGACAAGTTGATATAAGCAACAGCTTAATGGTGTTGATCACATATGGCAGACTTCATGAAAGTGGTATGCAAATGACTGATGTTTGGGAAGGACTCATATTGGGGAACTATTATGGGCCTTGGAGTGAGACAAACCCAATGATGAATTTTAGCTTTATGTCCGTTCGTTTTATGACCTTGTGTACCCTAAACCTAAAACTCTTCATTTTGTAGTCATGATAATGATGGCTACTTAGTAAGGCTGTTTTGAGAATTAAATTTTTAAAATGGGGTAAAATGACATGTTAAGTATTTATCCACTTACTAATATGAACATATATTAAGAAAAACCTAAATGTGGTCTAGTATTCCTATACTAACAAGAGCCTCAAGGTGTTGAATAAAAACAGTTTAAATCTCAGTAGAGAAGGATGTCCAGGCCATGACTCACCAACCATATGAAAACATATAGATATACCCAAAGATGGATAGGAGGAAATGTGGGAAACTTTAAGCAAATTGACATGTGCAGATGGAGATCTGTTTTTGTTTGTTTGTTTGTTTGCTTGTTCGTTTCTGAGACAGGGTCTCTGCTCTGTTTCCCAGGCTGGAGTGCCAGTGGTACCATCACAGCTCACTGTAGCCTCAACTTCCCAGGCTCACGTGATCCTCCCACCTCAGCCTCCCTAGTAGCTGGAACTATAATCATCTCTCTCCATGCCCCATTAATTTTAAATTTTTTGTAGAGATGGGGTTTCACTGTGTTGCCCAGACTGGGATATCTGTTCTTGATCATTTTGATTTCCATTAGTGTTATTGTCATAAGTTTTATGACCACCAAAACGCTTCACTTACCCCTTATGTAACACTGTGAAGTACATATTATCCATTAGAAGAGCGTTTCCTTAAAAACATGGGGGATGTCAATAGTATCTATTTTTGAGATCAGTCGTATCACCAGAAAGGAGCAGGAATTGGGTTAAATTGGTGGCTTTATTTTCTTAAGCTACACCGTGTTCCAGACGGGACTTAAGATGTCTGTTTAGAACATAATACAATTTCTTGGAAATCAACAAAGCCAAGACTTGGAAAAAAATGAAAGCCTTTTCACAATTATTCTATACAGGTTTTGGCTGGCCTTGCATGGGAGTAATTTTTAAACTCTAATAGGAAAACTTATCAACACACACAACAGTGCAGAGAATAGTACTGTAATCCTCATGCGCTCATCAGCTGGTTTCAACAATCGTCAACTTGTTATGCAAACTCAAAGCAAAAAAACTTAACATTTATGACAAATCTCAGAATCGACTCTATAATTCTCAGAAATGAGTAGCTTCCTCTTTTCAAAGAAAATGCAAAATTCTGATATTCCAGACTGAGGCTTTTTCCTCATCCCATAATAACAGTTCACTGAAAAGTGAAAATATTTTCATCCAACTTCAGCTTTTAGGATATACTACCTGAACCAGACTGAATTGTCTTTTTCTTTGTTTTTCAGCTACAAAGTTGAATCTACAAGCACAAGCTCTTAGACATTCAAAGTAAGAGGCAGAACGTGGCTTGTTAAGATTTCCATTCTCTTGGCCTTCCTTTTCCTGGAGGAAAAATGGAAGGAGTATGATATTAAGAGTAGGAAATTGGCTAGTGGGGCACACTGTTTCCTGTGTACCCTCTAGCCATTAAGGGTTCCTTGTTTTCGTCTCTTCTCCAGACTGAATATTCCACTTCCTCTATTAAAAAAAAAAAAAAGACAATGAGTCCAAAGTATGTGTGACTATAGAATTGATAAGAAGATATTTTGCCTTCAGCCAAATCTGAATGTATTTTCCATTACTATGTATTCTCACAGAGGCTTCTTTATGAGAGTCAATATTCTGGTGATTTTTCACATCGGTGATTTAATTTGAGGTACCCAGTTATTAAGCCTTGTTACTTTGCATGGGGACTTTGACCTTGCAGGGTGATGTGGATGAGAGAACACGAACTTTGGAATAGGACAGATCTTTTGACTCTTGGCCTTGCCATTTAACAGCTTGTCAATCACTGAACAAGTTGTTTAACCAACCTGAGCCTCAGTTAATTTTGGTTTTAGGACATTAAAGAAAGTTTTCAAGGTGTTTGAGAATTTATTAGAAAGTAGGAACTGCCTTTTTTTTTTTTTTTGAGACACAGTCTTACTCTGTTACCCAGGCTGGAATGCAGTGGCATGATCTCGGCTCACTGCAACCTCTGCCTCCTGGGCTCAAGCAATTCTTGTCCCTCAGCCTTCCAAGTAGCTGGGACTACAGGTGTAGTGCTACCATGCCTGGCTAATTTTTATATTTTTAGGCGCGACAGGGTTTTGCTGTGTTGCCCAGGCTGGTTTTGAACTCCTGAGCTCAGGCAATCCTCTTGCCTCAGCCTCCCAAAGTGCTGGGATGATAGGTGTGATCCATCACACCTGGCCAGGAATTGTCTTTTTTTTTTTTGAGACAGTCTTGCTTTGTCACCCAGGCTGGAGTTTAGTGGCGCAATCTCAGCTCACTGCAACCTCCGCCTCCTGTGTTCAAGCAATTCTCCTGCCTCAACCTCCCAAGTAGCTGGAACTACAGGCACGTGCCACCACACCTGGCTAATTTTTTCTATTTTTAGTAGAGATGGGGTTCGCTGTCTTAGCCAGGCTTGTGTCGAACTCCTGACCTCGTGATCTGCCCGCCTCGGCTTCCCAAAGTGTTGGGATTACAGGCAAGAGCCATCGTGCCTGGCCCAGGTATTGTCTTAACTCAACTTCCACCCCATAAAATATATCTGGAATTGGTCTGGAGACAGTCTCACAGCAATGGCTATAACTTACTAACATTTCTTTTCAAAGATGTTTATAAAAGGACCAGAAGAATCTCTGGGTGGCTCCAAGGATTATGAGGGGTTTTTCTTGTTATAGTTTTGATTTTTTGTTAGAGATGGGGTCTCACTGTGTCGTCCAGGCTGGTCTTGAACTCCTGGGCTCAAGCAATCCTCCCACCTTGGCCTCCCAAATTTCTGGGATTATAGGTGTGAGCCACCACACCGGCCAGGATATGAGTATGGATGACCCCAGAAGACACTAAGAATTGGAACAGTAGCTCACGAACTTTGACTTTTTAAACACTTCACACTGCACAGCTAAGAATGGTAGAATACTGGCTTCCATCTTCTGCCTGGTGTGGGGTGAGTGGTCCCCGATGGGCCGGGATACCGCATCCGCAGGAAGAGGCGCAGGGTGCAGGCTTTAAAACATATAACATAAAAATGGCTTCCAAAAGAGCTCTGGTCATCCTGGCTAAAGGAACAGAGGAAATGGAGATGATCATCCCTGTAGATGTCACGAGGCGAGCTGGGATTGAGGTCACCGTTGCAGGTCTGGCTGGAAAAGATCCAGTACAATGTAGCTGTGATGTTGTCACTTGTGCTGATGCCAGTATTGAAGATGGAAAAAAAGAGGGACCCTAGGCCTGGATGACCTGGTGGTTCTACCAGGAGGTAATCTGGGTGCGCAGAGTTTATCTGAGTCTCCTGTGGTGAAGGAGATACTGAACAAGCAGGAAAACTGGAAGCGCCTTAGAGCCGCCATCTGCGTAGGTCCCACTGCTCTGTTGGCTCAAGAAATAGGTTTTGGAAGTAAAGTTACAACATACTTGCTTGCTAAAGACAAAATGATGAATTGGGGTCATTACACCTACTCTGAGAATTGAGTGGAAAAGGATGGCCTGATTCTTACAGCCGGGGGCCTGGGACCAGCTTCAAGTTTGCACTTGCAATTGTTGAAGCCCTGAGCGGTAGGGAGGTGGCGGCTCAGGTGAAGGCTCCACTTATTCTTAAAGACTAGAGAGGCAAAATATGATGATCTCTTAGAGAAACAGTCCATTAGGAATTCATTATCACTGTGAATGTGTTCAGAAGCTGCCGTTATTAAGGCGTTTGCAGTAGAGAGATTTCTCTCTTTTTTTGTTTTTTTTTGTTTTTTTGAGATGAAGTTTTGCTCTGCCGTCCAGGCTGGAGTGCAGTGGCGTGATTGCAGCTCAGTGTAACCTCCATCTCCCGGATTCAAGCGATTCTCCTGCCTCAGCCTTCAGAGTAGCTGGGACTAAAGGCACATGCCACCACGCCCAGCTAATTTTTGTATTTTTAGGTTTCACCATGTTGGCCAGGATGGTCTCTATCTCTTGACCTCCTGATCCGCCAGCCTCAGCCTCTCAAAGTGCTGGGATTACAGGCATGAGCCACGGCACCGGGCCAGAGATTTCTCAACCTACAGATTGTGTCTATGCATTTCTAAGCCTTGTTTGCAGAATAAACAGGGCATTTAGCAAACTGCTGGAAAAAAAAGAGCAGTAGAATACTAAGCAAATGGACAATAAGGATTACGAGCCATTTGTGAATGTTTTCTTTTTCTTTTTTAAGCGCTTTCAAGTGCTGTGTAAGAGAGGCTAGTGACCTAGATACCCGCGCGCTACACAAATCTGTTCTAAGTTCTAGCCTTTGTCTCTAAATGGCTGTTTGACCTTGGGCATGTTACTTAACCTCTCTGGGCCTCGGTTTCCTCATCTATAAAATGAAGAAATTGGGCTAGGTGGTCTCAGAAGAGATTCCTGTATTTTGCTTTAACTCTGGAACATGTCGTGAAAAAAACAAAAGTATTAGAGGCTGACAGACTTAGATTTTATTTACCTGCTGTCAGCCTAAGTTACGATAGGGTAATTGCTGTCAGATCTTGAGCAATTAACCTATCTTAACCTGGGCTTCAGATTACTCCTCTGTACATGGAGGACGGTACCAGTTTCCTGAGACTGTTGTGAGAATTACAGACAATGGGGGTGTATCTCCCGGCTCAGCCATTGTTAGTTCTGTTATCACCTCTATCCCTCCCCCTTCTCCCTCTCTAGTATATTAATGTCACGACATTCCTGCTTATATTACACTGTGTTCTGTAGAATTCATGAAACAATGGCCTCTGGGCATCGAATTTCTCTCTTTGTCATGGTCACCGTGTCCACATCCGGATGCCAGCCACCACCACTGCCACGATTTAGATCTCAGGCCAGCCACCCTAGGCTGTGTGTGTGGGTGATTTCTGTGCTGTAAAATTCTGACCAACAGAGGAAACTGAGTAGCAAGTACTTACATAATATCTTCACCTCTCTGGTTGTTCTTAATATAGCACATTTCCCCTTGTTTCCAAGAGGTATTTTCTTGATGTGCACAAGGACAGGGAGCTGGACAAGGCTAGTGTAGTATATTCAGTGTTGGGGAGGGAGGGGACCCTCAGGAGCCAGACCATTTGGGTTCAAATCCAGCTTTGCAGATTCCTAGTGTGTGTGACATAAAGCTAATTATGTTATCTCTCTGATTCTCAGTTTCTGTATTTGGAGAAATGTAGAGAAATAAACCCAGTTACTGTAAACAGCGATACTAACATTACCATTGTGCAAATGAAATGTATGAATACATATCAAATGCCAGGAATGGTGCATGGTGCCTAGTAAGTGTAAATAACTGTTAGTTGTATTTATTCCACCAATTGCCCTTGTTAAGGGGAAAATTAACAATGAACAATTTCTCCTTGTTAAGGGGCTAGGAAAAAATGCAATCCCCCAAAATGCTACTACAAAGGATCCGGACAATTTTCTCAAACTCAGACAAAAGCAGCTTGAATTCCCTCTGTCTGTCAGCTCCCCATACTACCAGGGCTCATCCTGCAAGAGGAATGAGAGGAGCAGAGTAGCTAAGAATCTCGCATTAGTAAGTGTGACCAATTACACTGTGTGCACTGTTCATAGGCGCGTCAGTTCATGTGCTGCAATGCTGGGAAACACAGGTAGCCAGGAAAATCTTAGGCCAGTGTTGACTGACTCTCAAAAAGAGAACACCTGGCTGGGTGCTGTGGCTCACCCCTGTAATCCCAGCACTTTGGGAGGCCGAGGCAGGTAGACCACCTGAGGTTGGGAGTTTGGGAGCAGCCTGACCAACATGGAGAAATCCCATCTCTACTAAAAATACAAAATTAGCCAGTTGCAGTGGGGCATGCCTGTAACCCTGGCTACTTGGGAGGCTGAGGCAGGAGAGGTTTCGGTGAGCCAAGATTGTGCCATTGCACTCCAGCCCGGGCAATAAGAGCAAAACTCCATCTCAGAAAAAAAGAACACTTGCAATTCCCAAATAATCTGACTCTTCTCTCTTCCTGCCTCAGTAAAATATGTGGTACTGTTTCCACCAGAATGAGGGGGCTCCTGAACCAGACTGAAACAGGATGTTCCAGGGAGGGAAGCTTGCCCATCTCCCTATCAGCTCCCATCCACTGTATCCCAGTAGAGGCAAGAGCAGGAGAGTGTGTGCCATATGAATTAGACATGAGCCCATGTACCTTCAGAGTCTGCCAGTGGTCCCCAGGGAATTGAGAGCTATAGTAGAATGAAGAGGGTAGCTTCCCCTCTCTCCAAGGGTAGAGGGCTCACATCATGGCTTCTTATAGCTTACAATCTTGGACAAATCTTTTCCGTTCTCCACTTGGTTTTCTCAGCCAAGGAATGATAATAACTGCTAATCTCATGGTGGCAAGGGTGGGGAAGGCACATGCTGTGAGCCATGAATTACTAACTCTTTAATAACATGACTGATAGCTTCACTCCTGGTGCATGGAAAGAGAAAGGTTGTGGTGATGAAGTTTTTCTGAGTGGAAGATATGAAAGAAGTAGAAACTCAAGCTTCATTTTGTGAAGTGGAATGGGTAATTGTGTGCTAGGGTTGGAAGGGATACTCTCATCGTTTAAAATTAGAGAAACCAAGTGCAGGGCGACGAAATGATTTGTTCATGTTGCATGATTTAGCAGTTGAACTTGGCTGTAAAGATGGGACTTTGGCCAGGTGCACAGGTTCACGCCTGTAATTCCAGCACTTTGGGAGGCCGAGGCAGGTGGATCGCAAGGTCAGGAGTTCAAGACCAGCCTGGCCAATATGGTAAAACCCTGCTTCTACTAAAAATACAAAAATTAGCTGAGCATGGTGGCGGGCACCTGTAGTCCCAGCTACTCAGGATGCTGAGGCAGGAGAATTGCCTGAACTTGGGAGGCAGAGAATACAGTGAGCTGAGATCACACCACTGATCTCCAGTTTGGGTAACAGAGCAAGACTCCATCTCAAAAAAAATAAAATAAAATAAAAAGATGGGACTTTTAAGTCCTTCAAGGCAGTAGTCTTTATATATTTAGTGCTTCTTATGATTTATTTCTGAAATGTCACAGATATCTGGGCAAAGGGGCAGTATGAATATTTTGGTATCTATACTAATATACTGAAATATGAGTTTTAATGACAGGACTCTTAAAATGTGTTCAGAATTTATGGAAGAAGATAGAGAATATTAATATTACTCATATAAAAGTCTTATAGGGTACTATCTAATACAGCTTTAAAAATGTATACACTTACCATGAAGGAGATCCATTCTGTTTTACATTGTTGTTGACTTTGAAGCAGCTTTTTTTTTTTTTTTTTTTGAGATAGATTCTCACTCAGTTGCCAGGCTGGAGTGCAGTGGTACAATCTCAGCTCACCGCAACCTCCACCTCCTGGGCTTGAGCTGTCCTCCTGCCTCAGCCTCCCGAGTAGTTGGAACCACAGGCGTGCACCACCATGCCCAGCCAATTTTTGTATTTTTAGTAGAGATGGGTTTCACCATGTTGGCCAGGATGGTCTTGATTCTTGACCTCAATCTGCCTGCCTCAGCCTCCCAGAGTGTTGGGATTACAGGCATGAGCCACTGTGCACGGCCTGTATGTTTTGATTTATATACATACAGCTTATTCTCTTGAGTGTGCAGTTCCATGTGTTTTGACAGTGGCATAGAGTCACACATTCACCACCGCTATCAAGAACAATTCCATCAGTCCCAACATTCCCTCATGCTGCTGCTGGTAGTCTGCCCTAACCCCAGCATCCCCTGGCCAAATCCTGACCTGTTCTCCATCCCTGTTGTTGCCTTTTCCAGAACAACATACTCTATCTTTATCATAGAGTATGTATCCATTGGGGGCTAAAAAAGCAGCTGCTTATTCTTTTTTTCTATTAAATGAATGCCTTTTGTATGTGACAAGGTGATCATGAGAGTCTCTCATAGATCCTCTGGCAGTTTTATTTTTATTTATTGATTTGTGAGACAGAATCTCACTCTGTTATCCAGGCTGGAGTACAGTGGAACAATCTTGGCTTATTGCAGCCTCCACCTCCTGGGCTCAAGCAGTCCTCCCAGCTCAGCCTCCTCAGTACCTGGGTCTACAGGTGCATGCCACCACACCCAGTGAAATTTCTGTAGAAAAGGGGGGGTTTTGTCATGTTGCCCAGGCTGGTCTCGAACTACTGGACTCAAGCGATTCACCCACCTTGGCCTTCTGAGGTGCTGGGATTACGGGTGTGAGTCACTGTGCCCAGCCCTCTGGTAGTTTTAATATCTGTTGAGTATTGGTTTCTTTTACCCTGCTTTTCTCTGTCCATGTTATTTGTTTTCTCCATAAATAACAGAAGCAGTGGGCCTGTTATTTTTTTTTTAAGTAGGGCTATTTTTAGTAATAGTACTCCTTTGGAGTAATAAACCAAAAGTAAGCACAGGATTTAATTATGTAATCAAACCTGTGCTTTTATTACCTTTGATTTTTCTGTTTTTTTTTCTTTTGTTTGAGACGGAGTTTCGCTTTTTTGTTACCCAGCCTGGAGCGCAATGGCACGATCTCGGCTCACCAAAACCTCCGCCTCCTGGGTTCAGGCAATTCTCCTGCCTCAGCCTCCTGAGTAGCTGGGATTACAGGCACGTGCCACCATGCCCAGCTAATTTTTTGTATTTTTAGTATAGACGGGGTTTCACAGTGTTGACCAGGATGGTCTCGATCTCTTGACCTCGTCACCTGCCTCGACCTCCAAAGTGCTTGGATTATAGGCGTGAGCCACCACGCCCAGCCACCTTTGATTTTTCAATATCAGTGATTCAGAAGAAATGGTAGAAACACCATGAACTTAATTGGTAGAACAAGAACAACCAAAAGTGTGTCCCACTTTTAATTTGAAAACACATGTGACTGACTCACAAAACTTGCCATCAACCAATCAGATCATAAAAGGGTGTCATGGTGAGCATGTCACAACATCCCAACATGGTTCATCAGAATTCATACAGGAGAAGCTCTGTTTAGGTTTGCAGATGGCTCAGTGGTTTATTTTTTCCTATAAATTAAATATATTAGTTATTGGTTTTGATCTGAAGATGCCCATAATTCTGTTTCTAAAACATGCAAGTACTTAAAAGTAAAGCCAGCTAGGCACAGTGGCCCATGCCTGTAATCCCAGCACTTCGGGAGGCTGAGGCAGGTGGATCACCTGAGATCAGGAGTTTGAGACCAGCCGGGCCAACCTGGTGAAATGCTTTCTCTACTAAAAATACAAAAATTAGCTGGGTGTGGTGGCTGGCACCTGTAATCCCAGCTACTCAGGAGGCCGAGGCTTTTTAAAAAAGTAAATCCCCTAATGCCTGAAAACTGCATACTGAAAACTGCTACTACAGTCCCTAAATTGGCCCTGGGCAGAGGAGAGGGTAGGAAGGCAAGCCACTGGAGAGGTCGACATTTCCTTGAAGTCTCATGCTTTAGTTTACAAAGTTATTTAAATATTACATTTCTGTCTACTCTATGTTTGTAAACTTTTTATTGACATATAATACTACATACAGAAAACTGCACATATCAGAATTGAACAGATCACCGAATTTTTACATTGCTCTTATCTGTGTAAGCAGCCCAAGAAACCATGTTCCTGGTATTCCTAAAATCCCCCCCACCCACCAAAGGCTCTTTCCCAGACACTTCCAAGAGTAACAATGATCCCGAATTAGATGTGTGTGGTTTTGGGTCACTGTGTAACTTCTAACTGAAGCCCGGGGCTTTTCATCCAGATGTCTAGGTTAAATGGGTATTTCAGGAAGAGGTGCCAGGCCTCGGTTCCCTGTATTTCTGCATATTCTTTGTGGCCAGGGGATGGGGAGAGCTTCCCCAGCACATTAAAAGACTCTGTCTCCCATGTTTTTGCTTTTTAAAAAAGTTTATTTAGGTGTTTTTTTTCATATTTGAAGAATAACACTATAAACAGAACTACCCCACTAGTCTTTATAAAACATTAGGCTTGCAAGAGATAGGGACTTAATTCCCAGACTTAGCAACCTACATATACCCCAGCACACGCAGCAACAAACGGAATTTACCAATGACCTGAAACAACTCTTGACCTGTCTTGGGTTGCAAATAGGGGTTAAAATTAGGCAAGAGTTTTAAGTGAGCATAATTTCTTATTGGGCTGCTTTTACATGGAATTGGCGGGAAGGTTTTACAAGTTGCAAATGAATTCTTGATTTACATCCAGCTGGGTGCAGCCTGGTGCCTTGTTTTAAAGGTGAAGAAGGCTCTGTGTGCAAGGCAAGATGAAAATTTGTCTAGTGGAGTCATTAAGAACTTTTCGCCCGCTTGTAAATGAAACAGTACAGGGCATACTGTGTTCTGTTGATTTCAGTGAGAGAGACGACCCTGCTGTGAGAGCAAATCAATGCTGTACTTTTATTTGAAAGAGTCAGTGAAACCTAGGAAATCCACTTGAAATGCAGAATACCTAAGTCAAACTGTGAACAAACACATCTGCATAAGTACATGGCAGAAAAAGCTTCCTACTTGATGTCAAAGTGCTGCAAACAACAGAATCTCTCATTTCTGGAATCCAGTAAAACTGAAGGAGGCAGTTTTTGAACTCAAAAACCCATCAAAGTGATAAACGTACAAGAGTGACGCCTGACCTCATTTAATGTAAGGAAACCTCGTATATCTCAATGGTGCAGGTCCCTTGTGAAAGGTTGTTTTCACCAGGCGCAGTGGCTCACGCCTGTAATCCCAGAACTTTGGGAGGCCGAGCTGGGCAGATCTTGAGGTCAGGAGATCGAGACCATCCTGGCCAACATGGTGAAACCGGTCTCTACAAAAAGGAAAAAAAAAAAAGAAAAAGAGCAGGGTGTGGTGATGCATGCCTGTAGTCCGAGCTACTCCAGAGGCGGAGGCAGGGGAATCGGCGGAGGCGTTTGCATTGAGTCGAGATTGCACTATTGCACTCCAGCCTGGGCAACAGAGCAAGACTCCATCCCAAAAAAACAAAAACGGAAGGTTGTTTTCAATTTATGTTCAATACAGTTTAGTCAGCTATTTAATAGTTATGTTATTGTCATAAGCTGACACGAAAGTATTTATTTGTGCAGAAAGATGTTTTATGAAATTGTGTTTTCTTCCTTTTGTTTCTGCCATTGGAACATAACTTTAATGTTATTCACAGTTCCCCTAGAAACAAGAGGCACAGCATGCCACACAGGGCCACAGCAGGAAGCACCAGTTGCAAACGGGGAGGGGAAGGCATAAGCCACAGTCTTTTTTTAAAAAATTATTTTCGGGGTCCAAAGTGGCTCCCACCGGAGGTCGTGGCGCTTGCGAAGGCGAGGTCATGAGTTCAAGGCTAACCTGAGCAACCTTATAAGCTCAAACTGATTGGCCAAAAAAAAAAAAATATATATATATATATAAAATTTTAATTTTTTATTTTATATATTTATTTTTTGAGATGAAGTCTCACTCTTGTCCCCCAGGCTGGAGTGCAATGGTGTGATCTCGGCTCACTGCAACCACAGCCTCCTGGGTTCAAGTGAATATCCTGCCTCAGCCTCTCGAGTAGCTGGGACTACAGGTGTGCATCACCATGCCCAGCTAATTTTTGTATTTTTAGTAGAGAAGACAGGGTTTCCACCATGTTGTCCAGGCTGGTCTTGAACTCCTGACCTCAGGTGATCTGCCCACCTTGGTCTCCCAAAGTGCTGGTATTACAGGCATGAGCCACTGAGCCAGGCCTACTTAGTTTTTGAGACAGAGTCTCCTTCTGTTCCCCAGGCTGGAGTGCAGTTGTGCAATCTCAGCTCACTGAAACCTCCTCCTCCTGGGTTCAAGTGATTGTTGTGCCTCAGCCTTCTGAGTAGCTGGGATTGCAGGCGCCCGCTGCCACACCCAGCTAATTTTTGTATCTCTAGTAGAGGTGGGGTTTTACCATGTTGGCCAGGCTGGTCTTGAACTCCTGGCCTCAAGTGATTCACCCGCCTCAGCCTCTCAAAGTGCTGGGAATATAGGTGTGAGCCACCTTGCCCAGCTAACAGTTTTTTTTCTTTTAGTTTTTTGTTTTGTTTTGTTTGAGACAGAGTCTTGCTCTGTCACCAGGCTAAAAAGCAGTGGTGCGATCTCGGCTCATTGCAACTCTGCCTCCTGGGTTCTAGCAATTCCGCTGCCTCAGCCTCCCAAGTAGCTGGGACTACAGGCACATGCCACCACACCCGGCTCATTTTTGTACTTTTAGTAGAGATAGGGTTTCACCATGTTGGCCAGGATGGTCTCGATCTCTTGACCTCAGGTGATCCGCCCACTTCGGCCTTCCAAAGTGCTGGAATTATTATTATTTTTGAATAATGCTTTCTTAATGCTAATGATTGTTACTTGTAAATATTCAATTTCATAATGTGCTTTTTTAAAATTTGATCTTTGTTCTTTGTACTTTTATGTATTATTTGAAATTATTCTAATAACCACTGTTCTATTTGGTACCAGTTACAGAATACTAGTTTTAAGAGAAGAAAAGTAAAGATTCACAAGGTAAATATGCCAAGATGCTAACACTAGCTAATTTGAGGAGGTTGGAAAATAAACAGTTTGCTGCTGCTTTGAACTTTTCTGTACTTTGAAAATCTCCAAAACTTAAAGTGGCTGTACTTGGTGAAAAATAAACTCTCTCCTTACTGAGACACAATCCTTGGTGCGTTAGTACTACAGATAATACTATACCGTATTATCTCTGGGCCAGGTCTGCTGGCTTATGCTTGTAATTACAGCACTTTGAGAGGCCAAGGCATGTGGATCTCTTGAACCCTGGAGTTGAGAGACCAGCCTGGGCCAAGATTGCACTCCAGCCTGGGTGACAGATGCCTTCATGGCATGTTTGCTCATGTTCCATTGGCCAAAACAAGTCACATGCCAAGACTAGATCCAAGAGGTAGAGAAACATTTTCCCCCTCTTAATGGAAAAGCTGCAAAGTCATACTGAACAGCGGCCTGCATATAGCAGTGGGACACATTTGTGACCATTTTTTGCAGTCTGCCACAACAAATCAAAATATATCCTTGTTTAGTGGAAACATAAAGCAAGATACTTACTGGGATCTCTTTTAAAAATAATTTTTTTAAGTTAATTTTGGGAATGTACCTTTAACTTCCATTCCAAGAAATTTAATAGTGGTTAAGAAAATTTTTAAATCACTATCTACCCAGCAATCGTCATAAAAGTAGCATTTTAAAATTAAAGAAAACACAGAAAACTATAAAAACTAAGATAAAAATTATCACTAAACTCAATACTTAGAGATACTAGTTCAGTATATGTTTTTTATATAAAAGCATATTTTTTTTTCTACTTTTTTTAAAAAATATACTTTAAGTTCTGGGGTACATGTGCAGAACATACAGGTTTGTTACACAGGTACACACATGCCATGGTGGTTTGCTGCACCCATCAACCCATCATCTACATTAGGTATTTCTTCTAATGCTCTCCCTCGCCTTGCTCCCCACCCCCTGACAGGCCCTGGTGTGTGATGTTCCCCTCCTTGTGTCCATGTGTTCACATTGTTCAACTCCTACTTATGAGTGAGA
The DNA here is from genome assembly GCF_049354715.1 of Callithrix jacchus. NCBI lineage: Eukaryota > Metazoa > Chordata > Mammalia > Primates > Cebidae > Callithrix > Callithrix jacchus. The sequence continues at coordinate 19,884,479 of NC_133505.1, read as the reverse complement.
ACATGTGGTGTTTAGTTTTTTACTGGTTTTTATAACCAGCTCTCCTCATGCATTAGTGTATTCTCATATTCCAATAAAGAAATACCCAAGACTAGGTTATTTATTTAATCAATTTATTTTATTTTATTTATTTATTTTTTTGAGATAGAGTCTCACTCTGTCACCCAGGCTGGAGTTTAATGGCATGAACTTGGCTCACTGCAACCTCCGCCTTCTGAGTTCAAGCAATTCTCCTGCCTCAGCCTCCCAAGTAGCTGAGATTATAGGGGCGCACCACCACACCCAGCTAATTTTTTTTATTTTTTAGTAGAGACTGGGTTTCACCATGTTGGCCAGGCTGGTCTCGAACTCCTGACCTCAGGTGATCCTCTGAGACTGGGTAATTTAATATAAAGAGAAGAGGCTCAATTGGCTCACAGTTCCACAGGCTGTACAGGAAGCAGAATACTGGCATCTGCTCAGCATCTGGAGAGGCCTCAGGAGACTTTCAAACATGGCAGAAGACAGAGAAGGAGCAAGCATCTAACATGACTAGAGCAAGAGGAAGAGGAGTAAGGGAGATGCCACATACTTTTGAACAATCAGATCTCAGGCCGGGCGCAGTGGCTCATGCCTGTAATCCCAGCACTTTGGGAGGCTGAGGTTGGGTGGATCACAAGGTCAAGAGATCGAGACCATCCTGGTCAACATGGTGAAACCCCGTCTCTACTAAAAAAATACAAAAAATTAGCTGGGCATGGTGGCGTGTGCCTGTAATCCCAGCTACTCAGGAAGCTGAGGCAGGAGAATTGCTTGAACACAGGAGGCGGAGGTTGCGGTGAGCCGAGATCGCGCCATTGCACTCCAGCCTGGGTAACAAGAGCGAAACTCCATCTCAAAAAAAAAAAAAAAAAAAAAAAAAATTTCAGATCTCACAAGAATTCTATCACGAGACAGCATGAGGGAATGGTGCTAAACCATTAGAAACTGCCCCCACAATCCAGTCACCTCCCACCCAGGCACTCCCTCTGACTCTGAGGATTACAATTCAACTTGAGTTTACCCAATGACACAGATCCCAACCATTTCTCCTCACCTAACAGTGTGTCATGGCTTTTCATGTCATGAAGAATTTGTCACAATTTTTATTAGCTCTGTAGTGTGCCATCATTTGAATGCAATATAATTTATTTAGAAAAGCCCTAACTTATGGACATTGGGAAGGTCTTATTAATAATAGTTTTGTTAATAAAATTGATAATGATGATAGATACTTTAGCAGAACTTACTATGTACCAAGCACCATTCAGAGTGTTTTAAGTATATTATGTACTTCACAGTAAGTTTATGTGGAAAACATGCTGTTTTTAACCCCAGTTTACAGAAAGGAAAACTGAGGAACAGAGAGCTTAGATAACCTGGGTCTCACAGTAATTGACAGAGCAGGCACTTGAATCCTGCTTAGGTTCGAGAACCTGCTTAGGTTTCAGAATCTCTCCTCTGCCTCAAACAGTAATTTATAAATAACTTCCTTAGGACAAATTCCAATAGATTGAAGTGCTGAGTCAAATGATATGCACATTTTTAAGGCTTTTAATACAGAATGTCATATTGCTCTTCCAAAAATTGTATCAATTTAAACCCCCACCTGCAGGCTTGAGATTTCCATTTTACTCTACCTGTTTCACCATAGGGCATTATTATTTTCTAAATCTTTACCAGCTTGATAAGTAAAAAAATAGGAATTACCAGGTGCAGTGGTGCATGCTTGTAATCCTAGCCACTCAGGAGGCTGACATGGGATGATCCTTTGAACCCAGGAGTTCAAATCCAGCCTGGGTAACATAGCAGAGACTTCATCTCTAATAAACAAAACAAACACAAAAAGAGAGGCTATCTTAGGGTTTTAACTTTAGTAACTTCAGTTCCTAACAAATTTGAGCATATTTTCTTATGTTAGACATTTGCATAAGCCAAGGTGCAAAGAGCTATGTGAAAATGAAAGGCCAGTTCAGGAATTCCCAGATATGTGGCAGGACAGGTTGGTTGTATGTGGACAGTGTTGAAAGATGAGGCCTGGGCCAGGTGTGGTGGCTTAACGCCTGTAATCCTAGCACTATGGGAGGCTGAGGTGGGTGGATCACCTGAGGTTGGAAGTTCAAGACCAGCCTGACCAACGTGGCAAAGGCCTGTTTCTACTAAGAGTAAAAATTAGCCAGGTGTGGTGGCGCATGCCCATAATCCCAGCTACTCGGGAGGCTGAGGCAGGAGAGCTGCTTGAGCCTGGAAGGTGGAGGTTGCAGTGAGCCAAGATTGCGCCATTGCACTCCAGCCTGGACGACAGGAGCAAAACTCCAAATCAAAAAAATAAAAGAAACAAAGATGAGGCCTGGAACCCAGTGTTGAAACTACACGTCAACAGGGCCAGACAATGTAGGTGAGTGAAACACAATGGGGCCCAGGTGACTGGAGAGCTCCTGGATGCCTGAAGCCCCAGTGAATTGTTGTCAAGGGACAATGGGAATTCAGACTTCCATAGAAAATCTGTTTTTTCCATGTTGGCTCCATTCCATCCTACTGCAGGGGTTGAACCAAACAGGTCTACCAATCAAATGTGGCCTTTGGGTTCCTAGACTGCTGTTTGTAGTCTGTAGGTGTCTTAGTCTGTTTCCTGCTGTATAACAGAATACCTGAGACTGGGTAATTTATAAAGAAAAGAATGTGTTTGGCTCCTGATTCTGGAGGCTGGGAAGTTCAAGAACATGGCATGGCATCTGGTGAGGGCCTTTGTGCTGCATCATCCCATGACATAAGGTTGAAGGGCAAGAGAGCACATAAGAGAGAAGCAAGAGAGGGTCAAACTTGCTTTTAGAGTAAACCTGCTCTTGTGATAACGAGCCCAATCCTGCAGTAATGAACCCATTCTCAAAACCATGACATTAATTCATTCATAACATCAGAACCCTCTTGACACGATCACTTCGTGAGGTCCCACCTCTCAAAACTGTTGCACTGAAGATCAAGTTTCCAACACATGAATTCTGGGGGACACATTCAAAATGTAGCAGAAGGCAAGATTGTAAAAGCTATTATGTGTTTGCGGTCAGCATTTTGGCATCTTCCTGGCCAGAATGTGATCTATAGAAGTGAAGTGATGGATCCAGCTAGGGTTATAATTCTGAGGAGCTGGCTGGGGCAGTCTGCTTGGTTAGTCACAGTTTGAATCAAAGGAAAGAAATGACAGTTCAGAATCTAGCTCTTTAGGGAGGAGATAAGCATGAAGCTGGGTCCAGGGGGAACAAATGTAGAAATGTAAAAAGAGAAATGAGATGAGGAGTTGGAATTCTGGTAAGAAGTGACAGAAGAGGTCCAGGATGAGGGCAAGTTTGAGTTTGTTGAGGGGTTGTGGGGCATCTCAAGCTGGCTCGAAAAATCAGACACAGGGTCAACCATTCAAAGTAACCTGCACCCCCCCAAATAAAAGGCTGATGGGATCAATGCTGATTGTACGAAGAGCCATATGGTGCTATGACTACGTCTAGTGGAAAGACTGCAGACAGAGAGATGCATTGGCAGGCAATTAACAGTAGTCTTGATGAGAGATAATGGGGCACCTGAGTGAGGGCTGTGGCCTCAAAGGAAAGCAAAAGGTATGTGTTTGAGCAATGCTGTTAACCAGCTTGGAGAACTGCTGGTAGATGGAAATCCATTGGGGACTCCTGTACTGTGCAAAATTTCAACAGTCATAGCTGGAAGGGAATAACTAGTGGATCAGGTTAATCATGAAGGTTAAAGATTTTGAAGCATGTCATGGGTTAGTGGAGCAAAGAAGGGAGCATTCTCAGGCTACATGTCTGGGACTACGGAAGCTGAAGGCCTTCACCACCTCAGGAAAATCTGCTGTAATTAGAGGAGTGTTTGGCAAGAGCTGAAAATGATAAACAGCAGAGCTGTGTAGGCAGGTGGCCAGTGGACCATGTCAGCATTGTAATGAAATCTGAACTCTCTCAGCCAAGGATTGCCCATGTTTCTAAACTTTCTACTGACCTTGCCCAGTTGTCACCAGAAGATGTCCAAGAATGACTCTGGCGTGAAGGTGTTTAGGCTGCTTCTAAAGATACTGATTATTATATTATTATTATTATTATTATTATTTTGAGACTGAGTCTCACTCTTTCGCCAGGCTGGAGTGTAGTGGCACTATCTCAGCTCACTGCAAGCTCCGCCTTCTGGGTTCAAGTGATTCTCCTGCCTCAGCCTCCCAAGTAGCTGGGACTACAGGCACCCCACCATCATGCCCAGCCAATTTTTGTATTTTTAGTAGAGATGGGGTTTTACCATGTTGGCCAGGATGGTCTCAATCTCTTGACCTTGTGATCCACCCACCTTGGCTTCCCAAAGTGTTGGGATTACAGGCGTGAGTTACCACGCCCAGCCTGAAGATATCAATAAACATAAATTCTCGAAATACATTAAGCGGAAAACCCCAAGATATCCCATTCATGGCTTTACCTCTAACATCTACTCTGGAATCTTGGAGGAGTGCAAGAAAGTATTTGAGTAAGTGAGTAAATTATCTGGAAACAAAATCAACAAGTTCCTTAGCACATCTGCAATCCCAAACTAGAGCCTAGGAAATTTAAGTGAATTTTCTAGGCTCTAGTTTGCATAGCTTGGTAATGAGGGGAAAACATTAGAAAAGCTCTAAAATCCATTCAATTCTAAAATTCAGGGGTTTTCCTTCTTTCATTTCATCTTTTCCTTTTATAACTAAGGAGTGAATTTGTGGGCAGTTATGAGAGGTGAACACAGAGATGTCACATTAAAAAACGCTGTACCATTGTCTCAGGGACTACAAAACCAGAAACATCCACATCAAACAAAGCAGGATGTCTTTTAATAAGTTTCTTGTGTTAACAATGCTAGGCCGGGCGCAGTGGCTCACGCCTGTAATCCCAGCACTTTGGGAGGCTGAGGCGGGTGGATCACGAGGTCAAGAGATCGAGACCATCCTGATCAACATGGTGAAACCCCATCTCTACTAAAAATACAAAAAAATTAGCTGGGCATGGTGGCGTGTGCCTGTAATCCCAACTACTCAGGAGGCTGAGGCAGGAGAATTGCCTGAACCCAGGAGGCGGAAGTTGCGGTGAGCCGAGATCGCGCCATTGCACTCCAGCCTGGGTAACAAGAGCGAAACTCTGTCTCAAAAAAAAAAAAAAAAAAAATCCTAAATAGGCCAGGCATGGTGGCTCATGCCTATAATCCCAGCACTTTGGGAGGCCAAGGTGGGAGGACTGCTTGAGTCCAGGAGTTTGACAGCCTGGGCAACATAGCGAGAGCCGTATCTATTTAAAAAAAAAAAAAAAAAATCCAAAGTGATCAATTGATCAATGAAGCAGTAGTGGGTGGAAACAGATGTATATTCTATAATTTCTAAAAATGACCCAAATTAGCAATTGGAATAAGAGCCTACAAGTTATTTAACACTACAATTTTCTGCCATTGGGTAATTTTCTATTTTTTTGTTGTCAAAGATAATCAGTTGACTTACTAGAATTAGTCACAAACACAATTACTAAATCAATGAACCCCCCAAAAAACTCAGATGTATATCAATCAACTTTTGTAAAAAATATAAAAGCAATGTGACATTAAAGTAAGTTTTATAAGTAAGAAAAAGACTGGCATTTTTCCTCCACTCACATTTCTCATGCAAATATTTGTGCATGGCTTATTAATAGTATACAATTTCATATTCTGGTGTTTTTGTTTTTGTTTTAACTCTAGATCAGTAATTCTCAACCAGGGGTGATTTTGCACCTGAGGGGACATTTGGCGATGTCTGGTGAGATTTTGGTCTGTCACATCTGTGGTTGGGGGCCTGCTACTGGCATCTAGTGGAAAGAGACTGGGAACGATGTTAAACATCCTAAAAGACACAGGTCGGCCCCCAGGAAAAAGAATTACCTGGCCCAAATGTCAGTAGTGCTGAGGTTGAGAAAACGGCTTTAGATTATAGTAAAAAAGCAGTCTCTTCCACAGACATTGTCCCCATGATTTTATTAAAGGGATTACATTTTCAACTATGTATTTAGTGGTTATGTATGCCGGGCATTGCAAAGCACTGCACAGACATTTTTCTCATTTAAAGCTCCCAAAACCCTGTGAGGTTTTTTGTTTTTTTTTTTTTTTTTTTATGAGATGGAGTTTCGCTTTTGTTACTCAGACTGGAGTACAATGGCACGATCTCGGCTCACCGCAACCTCCGCCTTCCAGGTTCAAGCAATTCTCCTGCCTCAGCCTCCCGAGTAGCTGGGACTACAGGCGCGCACCACCATGCCCAGCTAATCTTTTTTTTTGTATTTTTAGTAGAGATGGGGTTTCACATCGTTGATCAGGATGGTCTCGATCTCTTAACCTCGTGATCCACCCGCCTCGGCCTCCCAAAGTGCTGGGATTATAGGCTTGAGCCACCGCGCCCGGCCCTGTGAGGTTTTAAAGGGGAGCACACCATGTCTTAAAGAGATTCAAGAGTTGTCCAGAGCCATACAGTTAGTAGTAGCAATGCTTTTCTGACTTCAAAGCCTGTGCTGTTCGTTATTTTGTGTAATGTCATAATGAACATCTTCATATACAGATTTCTGCATTTTAAAAGTTATTTCCTTAGCTTATTTCAAAGATATTTAAAGAGTCAAAGGGAATTGGCAGTTATGGTGACTTTTCCTACATGTTTCTAAATTGATTTTCTACAACTGACCAATTTCAGCACCCCCATTGAATTGTGAGAAAGCCCTTTCAATACCTTCTCATCAGCATTGGCGATCTGACATTTAAAAACAAAATTCCGGCCGGGTGCAGTGGCTCAAGCCTGTAATCCCAGCACTTTGGGAGGCTGAGGCGGGTGAATCAGGAGGTCAACAGATCGAGACCATCTTGGTCAACATGGTGAAACCCCGTCTCTACTAAAAATACAAAAAATTAGCTGGGCATGGTGGTGTGCGCCTGTAATCCCAGCTACTCGGGAGGCTGAGGCCGGAAGGAGGTTGCGGTGAGCTGAGATCGCGCCACTGCACTCCAGTCTGTGTAACAACAGTGAAACACCGCCTCAAAAAATAAAATAATAAATAAATAAATAAAAGGTATATATATATGAGCTTAAATAATAGGCAATTTCTGGAACTCGTTACCACCCAAAATGAGGACCAAACTGTGTAGGAATAATAAGGAGAAAGTCAAGTCAATATAAATAAAGCTTGCATTTCAAAGAATCATGTTCATTTATTTAACAAATACAGTTATTTGACTAAGAAAGCCTGAGCCCCAAGAAAAACATTCCCGGCTACTCTATAAACTTTGCCTCAAATGCTTTGTTTACATAAGCCTGTGAAGAGCAAATGAGAGAATTGGATTTTATCGTTTAAAATGTTTTCTCAGATAATACTGACATTTGTTTTGCCCCATCCTAGAAATAATAAAATATAGGCCTTTGCTAGGATTCTTGTGAATGAAGGATACGTTCCTACCCACACTCCCCGTAGCTACCCTCCCAGAGTCGTGACAAACAACAGTAATAGTAATCCTAACAGCAAATGTAATAATAGAATCGAGTCCAGTATTTTTCCAATACTAGTTATATCCCATTAGAGGATACAGAAACCACTTTAGTAGCTTTTTGATCAGAATTTTTAAGATGAAACGAGACTAGAAAACAACATAAAGTTAACGAGTGCACCGCATGTAATAAGCACAAGTGTTGTTTTATGGAACTTTTGTTTGCTTTATATGGTGTGTATGTATGGTGGTATACAGGTGCTTTTTTCTGCGGGTTGCAGTCCAAAAGGTTGAAAAGCCGTTGCTCTAATCTACCTCCTTCCTTTGAGAGGTGAGGTTTGGAAATGTTAAATGATGTCCATGGATACCCGGCTGGTTCATGACAAAGCTGGAATGAGAACGGAAGTTCCCTAATCCCTAGACCAGTGTCTACTCCATCAGGGTGCTCAGCCCGGGGCCAGTCTTGGGATGAGGTGGGAATAGGAAACAGGCCTAATAGAGAGGCTTTTAGGGAGTTAGACAAGGAGCAGTTGGACATTGGCACGAGTGATGGGGCTGGTAGCTTTGGGGTCTCCATGTATCTTTCAGTCCAAGCCAAGTTAAATTACTTACTGAAGAGTGGGCACATTGTACATTCGGGGTCTTCAATCTTAAACTTTTTTTTTTTTTTGAGACAGAGTGTCACTCTTGTTACCCAGGCTGGAGTGCAATGGCGCGATCTTGGCTAACCGCAACCTCCGCCTCCTGGGTTCAAGCAATTCTCCTGCCTCAGCCTCCCGAGTAGCACCACCATGCCCAGCTAATTTTTGTATTTTTAGTAGAGACAGTGTTTCACCTTGTTGACCAGGATGGTCTTGATCTCTTGACCTCGTGATCCACCTGCCTCGGCCTCCCAAAGTGCCGCACCCAGCCTTCAATTTTGCCATTATCTCCACAAAGTAATAATCAAGTGACGCCTACTAAGTATTCAAATTGAGCTGTCACCAGATGTCTTGTTGAATTTTTTATCTCTTCCCTAAGCAAGTCGAACGAAGCAGGAAAGGATGATTGCTGGTCACTTTGCTCATTGTCCCAGGGCGAACCAAAATGGGTTGGTGCTTACTAAGAAGGTAGAGGAGGCCAGGCACAGTGGCTTACCCCTGTAATTTCAGCACTTTGGGAGGCCTAGACGGGTGGATCACTTGAGGTCAGGAGTTTGAGACCAGTATGGCCAACATGGTGAAACACTCTCTCTACTAAAAATACAAAAAATTAGCCAGACATAGTGGCATACACCTGTATGCACCCGTTACTTGGAATCACTTGAACCTGGAAAGCGGAGGTTGCAGTGAGCTGAGATTATGCCACTGGACTCCAGCCTGGGCAACAGAGCAAGTCTCTGTCTCAGAAAAAAAAAAAAGAAGGTAGAAGAAATGCTTTTTGATACTGAGAAGTAGAGATTATTCCACCTTAAGTTGCCATGTCTTTTCGGGGAATCAAGACAGTATCCAGGCCTGTCTTATCCTCACACAAGTTAAACGGTCCTCCCCATCAGCACTAAAGATTGACTGAGTCAATGGGGCCACCCTTGCATTGGGAATGGACCCTCATTCATTCCTTTAACATTGGTCGAGAGTCTCCTGGTGGCCAAGTGCTATGAAGTCAAAGGCACTGAGAGAATGCAGCTTACTCCTATAACAGGTGGGCTGAGGCCAGGCGCGGTGGCTCAAGCCTGTAATCCCAGCACTTTGGGAGGCTGAGGCGGGTGGATCACGAGGTCAAGATATCGAGACCATCCTGGTCAACATGGTGAAACCCCGTCTCTACTAAAGATACAAAAAATTAGCTGGGCATGGTGGCGCGTGCCTGTAATCCCAGCTACTCAGGAGGCTGAGGCAGGAGAATTGCCTGAACCCAGGAGGCGGAAGTTGCGGTGAGCCGAGATCGCGCCATTGCACTCCAGCCTGGGTAACAAGAGGGAAACTCCGTCTCAAAAAAAAAAAAAAAAACAAAAAAAAAAACAGGTGGGCTGATGCCTTCAAGGAGGTAATTTGAGCGGTCTGTTAAAATGTATATATTCTTAGCAGTGGGGACAAGTTAGTTACAATTAACCCAAGGATTTATGGACCAGATTTGTTCTCAAGAGCAGATTTTGAGTGAGAATAGAGTTAGTAAGAGATTAACCTAAAAACCTGGTGAAGACTGAGAGAAGGAGGTCAAGGAGGGGAAGAAAAAAGGATAGTGCTGTTGCTGCCCAGGATAAGCTGCATCCTCTTCCCAGCATTGCTTACAGCTCAGAGCTCCACACACTTGATCACACACAAGACTCTCCTGGGGATCTTGTGAAGATGCTGATGTTGGTACAAGAGGCTTGGCATGGAGCTCAATTTCTTCCTTCCTTCCTTCCTTCCTTCCTTCCTTCCTTCCTTCCTTCCTTCCTTCCTTCCTTCCTTCCTCCTTCCTTCCTTTCTCTCTTTCTTTCTTTCTCTCTCTCTTTTCTTTCTTTCTCTCTTCTTTATCTTTCTTTTTCTTTTTTCTTTTTTTTGAGACAAGATCTCACTGTGTTACCCTGGCTGAAATGCAGTGGCCTGATTTTGGCTTACTGCAGCCTTGACGTCCCAGGCTCAGATGATCCTTCCACCTCAGTCTCCTGAGTACATGGGGCCACAGGTGCACACCGCAACACCCAGCTAATTTTTGTATTTTTCATAGAGATGGGTTTTTATATGTTGCCTAGGATGGTCTCGAACTTCTGGACTCAAGAGATCCACCTGCCTCTGTTACAGGAAAGGGGTCCCATGTTGGCCAGGCTGGTCTTGAACTCCTAACCTCAGGTGATCTAACCACTGAGCCTCGGCCTCCCATATGCAGAATGCCAGATTCTGCATTTCTAACAAGCTCCCAGGTGCTGCTGATGCCCCTACTCCAAGAACCACACTTGAATATCAAGGGTCTGTGCCCACTCCTGCCAGATATTTCTGTGCGTCAGAATTCTTTGCAAAAAGAGTAGAATTCGACTTGTTCTGTTTGCCCTTCTTCCCCCTTCTGCTTTTAAAAATGTAATGTTTTATTCCCAAACATAAATAAAATCTAAGCACAGACATGTTTGACACCTGTCATCAAACGGAAAGTATAGAAGTTGAGGTTTAGAATTTCACTAGCAGGAGGTTAATAGGTGTTATGTGTTCATTTTATAAAGACAGCAGGTCATTAGTTATAAATGTCATGATCTTACCCCTGGAATAATGGAATCTGTTTCTGAGTAAGAGTCAGTTTGAGATGATCAATAGTAAAGAGACTGAAAGAGGAAGAAAAATGTCTTGTGCTCTCAAAAATACAGTCATGTAAACACTAAATGACTTTTTGTCATGGGAACACACTCTTCATACTTTTATAATGTGGTTATATAATAGACACTGGCTCATAATCACACAGAAGTAGATAAGTAAGGCAGATTCTCTCTTTGCTTTCTAGGCTCTCCTTCCCCACCCTACGGCTTAACCAGACAAGTTTTACTCTAAATTCTTTTAAAATGCATGTTAAGAACAAGGGGCTGGGTGCAGTGGCTCACGCCTGTAATCCCAGCACTTTTGGAGACCGAGGTGGGCAGAACACCTGAGGTCAGGAGTTCAAGACCAGCCTGGCCAACATGGTGAAACCCCCTCTCTACTAAAAAGACAAAGATTAGCTGGGCATGGTGGCACATGCCTGTAATGCCAGCTATCGGGAGACTGAGGCAGGAGAATCACTAAAACCCAAGAGGTAGAGGTTGCAATGAGCTAAGATCGTGCCATTGCAGTCCAGCCTGGGCAATAAGAGTGAAACTCTGTCTCAAAAAAAAAAAAAGGAAGATTATTTTTAGATAAGCAAGCACCAAAATAATTTTAAAGTATTACAATGCAAGTTAAAGAAATAGAAATAGGCTGGGCATGGTGGCTCACACCTATAATACCAGCACTTTGGGAGGCCAAGACAGGTCGATCACCTTAGGTCAGCAGTTCCAGACCAGCCTGGCCGACATGGCAAAACCCCATCTCTACTAAAAACACAAAAATTAGCTGGGTATGGTGGCGCATGCCTGTAGTCCCAGCTACTCAGGAGGCTGAGGCAGGAGAATCTCTTGAACCGGGAAGGCAGAGGTTGCAGTGAGCCAAGATCGTGCCACTGCACTCCAGCCTGGTGACAGAGCAAGACTCTGTCTCAAAAAAAAAAAAAAGAAACACACATTGCTTAATGGTGTTTCTCTTGAATACCTGAGTATTTATATTAAATAAATTCAAGTTTAGGTAGCAAGAAGAAAAGACCCTTGCCTTACAGAAAGCCCTTAAGGTTTAAGACTCACGCTGTTTACAAGAAAGGATGCAACAAAATTTCATTTTAATAAGGAAGCCTGGTTACAGATCAGATCATCATATAATTACATGACATCAGGGCAAAAGAACAGACCTTTTTTCTTCTGAAAAGGCACACTTTTATTAATATTTTTAAAAGCCTAATTCAATTAAATTTCTTTAAAATACTGGTTTGTCCAATTTTTTTCCTTATTAAAAGCTATTAAAAATAGTAAGTAGCTTTTTTCTTCTTTTATTTTAGGAACGACCCCTCTCTTGTCACCCAGGCTGGAATGCAGTGGTACTCAAACTCACTGCAGCCTTGAGCTCCTAGGCTTAAGCAATCCTCCAACCTCAGCCTCCCCAGTAGCTGGGACCACAAGTGTGTACCGCCATACTTGGCTATTAAAAAAAAAAAATTGTGGAGATGGTGTCTCTCTGTGTTGCCCAGGCTGGAGTGCAGTAGTGCAATCATAGTTCACTGCAGTCTTGAACTCCTGGGCTCAAGTGATCCTTCTGCCTCCACCACCTGAGTAGCTGGGATCACAGGTATGAGCCACCATGCCTGGCTAATTTTTTAAAAAAAATTTTTAGTAGACACAGGGTCTCACTATGTTACCCAGGTTGGTCTCAAACTCCTGGCCTCGAGCAATCCTCCCGCCTTGGCCTCCCAAAGAACTAGGATTATAGGTATGAGCCACTGCACGCAGCCCTTGAGTCTATTTTTCTCATTAGCATGTGTATTAACCTTTTACTTGGCACTGCAACAAATGACCACAAATATTGGAGCTTCAACAACATAAATATATTGTCTTACAATTTTGCAGGACAAAAGCCTGAGCAGGCTGAACTCCAGGCATTGGCTGGGTCAGGTTCCTTTCTGTAGGCTCCGGGTACAATTCATTTCCTTGCCTTTTCCAGCTTCTAGAAGCTCCCCCCCACATGCCTCTCTGGTGGCTCCTTCCCTCATCTTCACACAGCAAAGGCAGAGTCAGAGTGGAGCCTTCTCACATCGCATCACTCTGTCCAGCTCTACTGTTTCCCTCTGCCAATGCTGATGACCCCTGTGATTACACTGAGCTCACCCAGATAATTCAGGATAACCTCCCTATTTTAAGGTCTGCTGATCAGCAACTTTAATTCTCCTTTGAAATATAAAAGAACATATTCTCAGGTTCCAGGGATTAGGATATGGGCATCTTTGTCTGTTCTGTCTGTGTGTGTTTGACGGGGTGGGTAGAGGCCATTATTCTGCCTACCACACTATATCTTATCAATAATTAAAAAGAATTGGCCAGGCACGGTGTCTCAAGCCTGTAATCCCAGCACTTTGGGAGGCCGAGGCGAGTGGATCACGAGGTCAAGAGATTGAGACCATCCTGGTCAATATGGTGAAACCCTGTTTCTACTAAACATACAAAAAATTAGCTGGGCATGGTGGCGTGTGCTTGTAATCCCAGCTACTCAGGAGGCTGAGGCGGGAGAATTGCCTGAACCCAGGAGGCGGAGGTTGCGGTGAGCCGAGATCGCGCCATTGCACTCCAGCCTGGGTAACAAGAGCGAAACTCCATCTCAAAAAAAAAAAAAAGAATCTTCTAAGAGAGGACTATTGCAATTTGGGTACTGATAGTATTTGCATAGTGCCATTACATCAAAATTGCATTCAGATTGCATTACTCACTGGTGAAACATGCTGCAGCTCTTAAGCAAAGTTTTAATCTTTTAGTTGCATTTTTGTTGATTCCCATGTTTTCCTTTTCTTGCTTTCTTTTTTTTTTTTTTTTTTTTGAGACAGAGTCTTAACTCTGCTGTCCAGCTGGAGTGCAGTGGCACGATGTCAGCTCACTGCAACCTCCGCCACCCGAATTCAAGCAATTCCCTTGTGTCAGCCTCCGGAGTAGCTGAGACTATAGGCACGCACCACCATGCCTGGCTAATTTTTTGTATTTTTTAGTAGAGACAGGGTTTCACCATGTTGGCCAAGACAGTGTTGATCTCCTGACCTCATAATCTGCCCACCTCGGCCTCCCAAAGTGCTGGGATTACAGACATTAGCCTCCACACCTTTAATTTTTTTGTTATTTCAAGAAAGGGTCTTGCTCTGTGGCCTGGCTGGAGTACAGTGGCACAATCATGGCTCACTGCCGCCTAGACCTTCCCAGGCTCACATGGTCCTCCAGAGTAGCTGGGACTACAAACATGTGCCACCACACTCAGCTAATTTTTTTATTTCTTGTAGAGACAGGGTTTCATTATGTTGCCCAGGGATCTTCTTACCTCATCCTCCTAAAGTGCTGGGATTACAGGCATAAGCCCCTATGTCTGGCCTCTTCTTCGCTAGTAATGATTTGTATATTATAATCTTGGAGTATAACTATAAATAGACCCTTGAATCTCTATGACCTATCCAAAATGTATTACATAGACAGGGTTATGTGAGAAACACTTAGCAAGTGTTTCTCAAATGGGGTGATTTTGCTCACCTACAGGACATCTGGCAATATCTGCGGACGTATTTTGGTTGTCACAGTTGAGGAGAAGATGCTATCGGTATCTAGTGGGTAGAGGCCAAGGATGCTGCTAAACATCCTACGAAACACAGGACAGCCCCCACAACAAAGAATCATCCAGCCAAAGTGTCAATCGCACCGAGGTTGAGAAACCCTGACTTAGCAAGATGCCAGCCTACAGAACCCCACCCCCAACTGAATTAGGTATTAGTAAATGGATCAGGATTGTATTAGTGTATTGATTTGTATGCTGATTGAACTAGTTGTTATACTAATTAGATTATGAGCTAACTAAAATTCTGGTCAAAAGATCAACTGTAGGAAACAGAAGATGGATATATCAGTACATATCAATCCACGTGAAATGTGAAAGGTAATATACTGAAAGAAAGTAAGCCTGACTTGGAGGCTTAATTGATGAAGTTGATGCCCTTCTCTCATGGTTCTCATCTCTACACTTTCTCCTTTACCTACATTGCAGGTGTTCCTGGCTCTATGCCAAATGCATCCTGGACTGGAAACCTCAGAGCTATAAAGTGGAATGACATGGAAGACAAACATGGAGGCTGCCACGGTGAGGTTCTCCTTCCATGCTTCTAGGATACTGCTTGTTGACGTTAGCAGGAAGATAGCTGTGGAATCCAGGGTTCTCATGGAGAGAGAACTGCTGCTAGATTTAAACCAATCTGTTAGTTAGTTGAGAAACCAGAGGCTTCAAGACACAGTCCTTCAAAAATAAGTTTAAACATTTCACTGATATTCACCAACTTATAATTACCTAGGGAGATGAAAAGATGGGTTCAAATCATGATTCCATTTTCTCCCTGCTAGTTTTCAGCTTGCTTTCTTGAGAAGCAGGGTCTCACTCTGTCACCCAAGCTGGAGTGCAGTGCCATGAATACAGCTCCTTGCAGCCTCAAAATCCTGGGTTCAGGATTCCTGCCTCAGCCTCCCAGGTAGCTGGGACTACAGGCATGTGCCACCACACCTGGCTGATTTTTATTATTATTATTATTATTATTATTATTTCATGTAGAGTCAGCTTTCCTTTCGTTTATTCCTCTTGCTGTGCCTTCTGAGAGCCCAGCTGTTCAGAGGGGAAAGTGGTTGAGAGGAAAAGTGATGTCATATTCTCACCACAGAGCAAGCTGGGCCCCCATCCCTCAGGCCAGGCCCTCCTCCCCCTATAGGTAGCCTTCCCAGGGGCTTGGAGAGCTGTTGGGGTTTGCACAGCTCTGGCATGGTGGATGACAGGTGACACTAGCAAGAAGAGTACCCCTTGGAATGGAATAGAACTAGAAATCCTAAGTCAGTTTCATTTCTATAGAACTTTATGAAAAAGAGTTTTTATCAGTCCTAGCACATTCAGAATATTGCCCAGCATATAGTGGGCATGAGTATCAGTTTGCTAGGGCTGCCTAGCACGGACTGGGTGCTTAACATTGGGTCCTGTCATCTAACTTCAGCTAGGCCTCCTGGCTACCTACTTATCCTTTTGTTTACCTCATTATTTTCCTAGTGCCTTTCCTAAGGTTCACTTTTTCAGCTTTCCTGCTTACCTTTAAGCTCCCAAGGTATATTAGTCCGTTTTCACACTGCTGATAAAGACATACCCAAGACGGGGCAATTTACAAAGAAAAAGAAATTTAATGGACTCAGAGTTACACATGGCTGGGGAGGCCCCACAATCCTGGCAGAAGGCAAAAGGCACATCTTACATGGTGGCAGGCAAAAGAGAATGAGAGCCAAGCAAAAAGGGAAACCCCTTATAAAACCATCAGATCTCATAAGACTTATTCACTATGACAAGAACAGTATGGGGGAAAGCACCCCCTATGAGTCAATTATCTCCCACTGTGTCCCTCCCACAACATGTAGGAATTATGGGAGCTAAAATTCAAGATGAGATTTGGGTGGGGCCTGCTGAGAAGCTGTGGATGAAGAGGGGTGGGCCAGAGATGATTACAGCCAGAGATGAATTTCCATGCTCTAGGCCAGGGCTCTTTGCTGGCCCCTCATGAGGTGGCTTGCTGCACGACAGGGAGATGCTGTGTGGCAGGGGCTGTGAAGAACAGAGGTACCTGACTTCCATGTCCTCAGCTGTCACTTACTGGTGACACAGATCACTGTGGTCATAGACCTGGTAGTGGGTCTTGCCCTTGTGTGTTCAAACATTTCTAAGGTGTCCCAGGCCCTGGAAATAGGGAATGGGGAGGGTGGAGACTTGGATCTGAGGTCTTGCTGTCTATTCCCTGCCTGCTCGGATCTCAGGTTGGTGTTGGGCCATCACAGGGCAGAGGTCACTTGTGTCACCCCATAGTCATTGGGTTGCAGGCCAGGGAGGAGGGTCTTCCACTCCATGGGAACTATTCTCCATTAAGGTAGAAGTATCCACTGTGGGCCTGGTACGGCGCAGGAGCCAGGCCAGGGGGTCTATCTCATACCTCTGGAGATAGGAAAAGTATGAGATATCAAGCCAAACCATATCACAAGGTTATCCCAAAACAGCCTTTCTATTCTCAAAAGTGACCATTTCAACTTGAAAAAGAACTTTCAAGATATGTAATCAAAATTCCATCATCTAATCCCTTGTCATGTCATCCCACCCTGCCATCTTAGAGCAGTATGGACACACCTTATTGTTCCCTCCTGTTTCAAGAAGAAAAGGCACCCATCCCCCCAACAAAGCCACCAGCTATGGTCCCAGCTATCTGTGGACACCCTCTCTCCCCTTGCCCTTTTGCATTCTCAGCCTCTCCCTTTCTGCTGCCTCTGCCTTCTCTCTGAGAGCGTGTACTTATTGCCCCTATCCTGAGGACATCAAGTTGCCTCTGAACCCTCTGCTTGCTCCAGGCTGAAATACTCTTTCCTTGTTCACTTCTATTTCCTTAAGCTTGTGCATGAGGCCTGTGTGTTCAGTTCTCACTGCCTGGTCACAGAAGGGGAGAGCATTCCAGACTTCAGACTAGATCCGTTCACCAAGAAATTTCTTTAAACTTTTTTATTTTTTTGAGATGTTGCTTTTGCTTTTGTTACCCAGGCTGGAGTGCAATGGCGCGATCTCGGCTCACCACAACCTCCGCCTCCTGGGTTCAGGCAATTCTCCTGCCTAAGCCTCCTGAGTAGCTGGCATTACAGGCACACGCCACCATGCCCAGCTAATTTTTTTGTATGTTTAGTAGAGACGGTGTTTCACCATGTTGACCAGGATGGTCTCGATCTCTTGACCTCGTGTTTCACCCGCTTCGGCCTCCCAAAGTGCTGGGATTACAGGGTTGAGCCACCGTGCCCGGCCTTTTTTTTTTTTTTTTAAAAAAGGACTAAACTTTATTGACAAACTGCTGCAGACATTTTGACATAAGTTTAAGCTACCTATTTAAGCAGGCTTACACATGTAGCATTTAATCTTCCAAGAACAAAATGGGAGGACGGTACAAATCCAATTAGGACTTTAACTTATGTACAAAGTGGATTTGATTCCTTTTTCATTCAGCTGCAGTGTCCCTTTTTATATCATGCTAGTGTTGAGACGTACTTGACTATCTTGGGAACAGTTCAATATTGACAACCATCAACTTAAGAAAATCATCAGCTTTTGGCTCCAGCATCCAAGTGAGCTTTTCATGGAGTGCAGAATCTCAAATGGACAGAATACTTTGTCTTTTTAAATACTGAAATTTTAATTATTAGTACTGTGACTGAAAGATTCTTCATGGCTAAAAAGCTCTGCATCAAACTCAGTTTAGGAGGCCTACCTTCCCACCACC
This sequence comes from Callithrix jacchus, assembly GCF_049354715.1. Taxonomy (NCBI): domain Eukaryota; kingdom Metazoa; phylum Chordata; class Mammalia; order Primates; family Cebidae; genus Callithrix; species Callithrix jacchus. The sequence continues at coordinate 19,866,359 of NC_133505.1, read as the reverse complement.
AGCAACCTCTTCAAAACCTACTCCCACCCCTAAGTGTCTCTCAACACAGTATGTCTGGGGCTAGATTTCAAAACCCACATAATGAAAAAGTCAGTTTTACAAGCCTAATTTTGTTGTTGTTGTTGTTTTATATCAACGTTAAAAATTGCATCAACTATTTAATTCATGAAGATCTTTCATATTAAAATTTAACCTTAAGATTCAACCGCCATGTGCTTTTATAAAGGAAACATTTTTTTAGAGACTTCTGAGCTCACTTTTACATGGTGGTGCCTACTGCTGTTAACATTTGTGATTTTAAATCTTAAACAGCCCTGAATTTTGAAATGTAGCCTAGTTTGGGATTCTGCAACTACAACTTTACGGGATGCCTCAAATCAAAACTAAGAGAAAGTTAACAAGCCTTTACTTCAGAACCTTTAAGCAAGCAATGTCCCTTTTGAAACTAAGAGGTTTGTGTGTGTTTTTTCACTCAACTTCTTTTTTTTTTTATTATAAAAGGTACACTTCTGTTTATATTTAAGAAACAAAGAAAAAAGTATCTATACACTTAAAAAATTAATTCAATATTCCTAAATCTATTTTAACTCATTTAAAATACTACATACAGAAGCCAGAATGCAGAGTTAAGAATGGAATAAGGTGGGGAGAAGAAGGGGATCACGAAGAAAAGCACTTAGACAATTACTTGTCTGTTGTGGGTAAAGCAACAGGAATCCTGGGAGATACAAGAAATCAGTAACAACTTTGCTCATGATTGATACTTTCCCCTCATGTTTGTTTTTAATAACGTCCATATGGGTGCTCTCTGTACGATCCCTTCACTGGCCTAGCTGGAGGGGCCTTCAGTGATGGCCTGGTCCCATTCCAGTCGTCCTGGCCATAAGCTTCCTAAGAATCTTGAACCTCCCCATGTCCATAGTCATAATACTCTGAGTCCCCTTGACTCTGGCTGTCATAGCCTTCATAGCCTTTGTAACTTTATTCTGTGCATGTATCATCATATCCATATTCTTCATATGTTTCTGGTGCAGGAGGCGGAGGCAAAGATATCCTCTGGATGCCCGCTGTCCGTGCTCTTGGTGCCCTCACAGTAGGTGGGGGTGGCATGCCTCGAGTCACAGTGGCACCTCTGGTAATGGCTCCCCTTACTGGTGTACCACGTACCAAAGCCCCATGAGGTGGTCCAACACCATGGCCCCTGGGAACAGGTGGTGGAGGAGGTGCAGCTCCCCGGCCTCTTACTGGCATCCCACGTCCACGAGAGGGTTCAGGTACTCCATTCAAGTAGGACAGCTCTAGAAATTGCTCCTGGCAGATATCATCCATCATATCTGGTACCAGAAATTTCTTGACTTCTTCCATGGCATGGGCCATAAGGGCATAAGCCTCACATGGGGGTCCAAAGACTTCAATGAAGACATGCAGATCCATATTCAAGTGGGCATATTTGGGGTCTCCACCTTTGCGCAGCTCTTCCTCCTTGGCTTGTCTCTCATTGAGCCCTTTCCCAACACAGAGATCTTTGCACCAGTCTCTTCCTGCAGTCTTTTGATTGGATTCCCTTGCGGTCCAAGAATCGTCCCCACAAAATTGATCTTGGGATACTGCTTGACAAGTATCAGCACTCGTTCTTTCAGTTTCATGTTCTTACGAGAAAATAAATCCAAGTAATTCTCCTCATCATCCTTTTTTGAGTCTCCTTTCTGAATCTTTTCGATTTCTGCCATCAGCAGCTGCATGGCGTGAGTGAAGGACGGGTCGAGTGAGTCCGTCTCCGCCATGAGTTCGGGCAGGTATTGTTCTCCGGCTCCATCTTGACCGAGGCTGTGGCTGAGGGGTGGGCACCTGAGGGGTCCATGGAGCCGCTGCGGCCCGAGGACCGGCTCATGCGCGCGGCGGGGTCGTCCCGGCGCTGCATCGGGGAGGATGTGCAATCGGAGTGAGAAAGCCACGCGGTGGCAGCGGAGGCCCGGGTGGTGGTTGGCGGCGGTGGGAGAGAGGGAGCGCTGGCGACCGAAGCCGACCCTAGCGACCCAGCAAGAGAGAGCTCTTTTTAACTTTTTTAACTTTCTACAATTCTGGCTTCTTTCCCCTGTGATTTCCACTCGTTTTTTTTTTTTTTGTTTTTGTTTTCGAGATGGAGTCTCGCTTCGTAGCCCAGGCTAGAGTGCAATGGCGCGATCTCGGCTCACTGCAACCTCCACCTCCCAGGTCCCAGTTCAAGCAGTTCTCCTACCTCAGCCTCCCAAGTAGCGGGATTATGGGAAGGAGCCACCATGCCCAGCTAATTTTTGTATTTTTTAGTAGCGATGGGGTTTCACCATGTTGGCCAGTCTGGTCTTGAACTCCTGACCTTGTGATCTACCCACCTCGGCCACCCAAAGTGCTAGGATTACAGGCATGAGCCACCACACCCGGCCTGATTTCCGCTCTCTATAATGCTTCTTCCCCGCCCACTGAATTAATCACCACGTTCTTCAGCATGCATGACATTCTGTCTGTCCTGCACTCGCGTTTTCAATATCTTCCCTTTCCCACTCATCAGTCATTCACTTTGAACGAGCTCTCCAGTTTACATTGTTATTACTGCAGCCTCTTGGTTTCTAATGTACCTGCAAAACACTTCAAAATTAATCTTGCTAAATCAGTTTCATCATTCGATTCTTCTATTCAAACATCTTTAAGGACTCTCCATGCTTATGGGATACAAGGCCCAACCCTTCAGTCTGTGAAGTTGGTCAAAAAGCAGTTGTTCTATTGTGTGCTCAGAGGAATCTCTGGAAAATGGTTATAACTTCCTACCATTCTTGTTTCTAACCTATACCCAACAAAACCCCCTCTTCCAGCAGAAAGTCCCCACCACAAAAGTTATTGAGGTTAAAAAAAAAATTCAAATCTGACATGTTACATTTCTGAGGTTTATTACACATCTAGGCAGAGATACAAGGTAGGCACTTGCTCAGGGAAAAGACTTACCAAGTGCAACACAATAGTAGGTCAGAGCTCAGGGAAAAGACTTACCCAGTGCAACCCATAAAGACCTCTCCCATCTGTATCACTGTAGAACTTCTCATCTGTAACTCTCATTTAATAATACAGTAGGCCCCCCTCATCCACAGGGGATACATTTCAAGACAGACAGTACTGAACTTTAAATATACTTTGTTTTTCCCTGTACATACATATTTATGATAGAGTTTAATTTTTGAAGTAGGCATAGCAAGAGGTTAACAATAATAATTAATTATAAATAGAACAATTATAACAATATGCTGTAATAAAAGTTATGTGATTAGAAGTTATGTGCATAAAAAAGTTATGTGAATTAAAGCTAGTTGGGTGCAGTGGCTCATGCCTGTAATCCCAGCACTTTGGGAGGCCAAGGCAGGTGGATCACCTGAGGTCAGGAGTTTGAGACCAGGCTGACCGACACGGAAAAACCCCATATCTACTAAAAATACAAGATTAGCCAGGTGTGGTGGTGCATGCCTTCAATCCCAGCTAACTCAGGAGGCTAAGGCAAGAGGATCACTTGAACCCGGGAGGCAGAGGTTGTGGTGAGCCAAGATTGTGCCATTGCACTCCAGCCTGGGCAACAAGAGCAAAACTCCATCTCAAAAAAAGAAAAATAAAGTTATGTGCTCTCTCTCTTTCTCCCTCAAAGTATCTTATTATTTTTGGATCATGGCTGACTTGGGGTAACTGAAACCTCAGAAAGCAAAACTGCAGCTAAGAGGGGACAACTGTGCATGAATGGCCTTCTAACACCTATAATGTTACTAACACAATTTTAATATTAGTATTGACAATTACCACAACAATTAACATAATAATGAAGATAGTAACAGGTGTTTCTCAAATGGGGTGATTTTGCTCACCCACAGGACATCTGGCAATATCTGCAGGCATGTTTTGGTTGTCACAGTTGAGGAGAAGATGCTATCGATATCTAGTGGGTAGAGGCCAAGGATGCTGCTAAACATCCTATGAAACACAGGACAGCCCCCACAACAAAGAATCATCAGCCAAAGTGACACCTATAATGTTACTAACACAAATTTAAGATGCTATAAAATTATTGTATGCCTTGTATGATTTAACTCTCATTTTCTTCAAATATGGATTTGTACCTACTGTTCTTTTTTTTTTTTTTTGGAGACAGAGTCTTGCTCTGTTGCCAGGCACCAGGCTGGAGTGCAGTAGCGCAATCTCAGCTCACTGCAACCTCTGTCTCCAGGGTTCAAGCAATTCTCCTGCCTCAGCCTCCCGAGTAGCTGGTGCCACCATGCCCAGCTAATTTTTGTATTTTTAGTAGAGACAGGGTTTCACCATGGTCTCAATCTCTTGACCTCGTGATCCACCCGCCTCAGCCTCCCAAAGTGCTGGAATTACAGGCATGAGCCACTGTGCCTGGCCGGCTGTACCTGTTGTTCTAACTAGAGTTCCAGTTCCCTGCAGGCTGAGACTGCACAGTCATATTTCATTTGAATCCTGTGGCATTGGCACCGTTGTAGTTACTCAGTCAGAGTAACTCATTCTGTAAGTCCATCACCCTTTTGAAAGCAAGCATGTTTTCACTGTGTTTCTTGTTCTTTCTTTTGCAGGCCACTATGTACATGGTATTTGTATCTATGGAAACGGAGACTTAAAGTGGCTGGTTAATTCACCAAGCCTGTTTGCTAACAAGTTTGAGCTTAATACCTACCCCCTGACTGTGGAATGCCTAGAACTGAGGCATCGCGAAAGAACCCTCAATCAGAGTGAAACTGCCATACAACCCAGCTGGTATTTTTGAGCTATGGTAACTCCTGACTGAAGGGAAATTGCAGCTGAGAAGAGGAGCCCGTCCTTGGAGAGACTTTTGCCTTCCTAATGTTAATGGTTTCAGGACCTGGCACATAATTATACTTAAATTATCCACTGGACAGACCAGGTGTAGTGGCTCATGCCTGTAATCCCAGCACTTTGGGGGCCGAAGTGGGTGGATCACATGAGGTCGGCAGTTCAAGACCGGCCTGACCAACGTGGAGAAACCCCGTCTCTACTAAAAATACAAAAAAATTAGCCAGGCGTGGTGGTGGGCGCCTGTAATCCCAGCTACTTGGGAGGCTAAGGCAGGAGAATCACTTGAACCTGAGAGGCAGAGGTTACAGTGAGCCAAGATCACACCATTGCACTCCAGCCTGGGCAACAAAAGCGAAACTCTGTCTCAAAAAAAAAAAAAAATCCACTGGACACTGTGAAATATACTAACAGGATGGCTGGGTAGAGCAATCTGGGCACTTTGGCCAGTTTTAGTGTTGCTGTTTCTTGATGTTCACCTCTATATTAGCTTATTGTTATGATCAACGATAAATTTAAATGATATCAGATCTTTGCACCAGATACTCATCATATACAAATGTTTTAATGAAAAAGAGAATTGTAGATAATACTGTCTAGGAAAATAAGAATTAGGTTTCTTTGAAGAAGGAATCTTTTATAAACACATTAACAGTCACCACTCCGCTCAACCAGACAGGTATTGAAATAGCTTTCTGGGTAATTCACCAATTTCCTTGAAAACGTAAGCTACTTGAATGGAGAATTGATTTTGTTTCTAAGTTTCAACACTAGCATTTTTAGTTTACTCATGGCTAAAGTTCTGTATATAGCATAAAGTCATTAAGAAGAAACAGGATGTGCTTTAAGACGGAATTCACTGTCTGTTGCTTCAGTAAAGGGACCTCGGGGAATAGAACATTTCTCTCTTATATGCTGGAATGAAGGCTGGTCCCTATGTCATGTTTTCCATTGAGAACACTGAAAAGTCCTTGCAAGAATGAAGATAAGCATTCAAGAGACGTGCTATCGCATAGATCTGTCTGAAGTTTGGAACACTTTCCTCTTCTGTGACCCCCCTCTCCCCAGTATTATCTTACTTGCAAAATAGAGACCAAATTCTATCCTGTGAGGCTTTTAATTGCACCATGGTATTCTCTGAGTAGCTTTACAATGCCTGGTACTGATGGGAGGGGCTCAATTTTTAAGAGCCTTCAGGTGTAAATGAGCATCTCTTTTTATTTATCCCTCATTCATTCATCCATCCATTCATTCATTCAGCCTGCATTCAATGAAGATTTCTTGAATGTCTGTTATGTACAGGACATGTACTGAGACAAAAAGGAAAAATAAGAGCTTTTTCCACTCTAAAAACCTTGGCAATAATGTCAACACCAGAAAGCCTCATCTAGAGAATCTTAGAGTGGTTGTATTTTAATACAGGCATGTACAGGTCTGTGTAGCATGATACCAGGCCCAGGAGATCAGTAATTACAAATTAGGGGTTAAATCAGAGTTTAATCAACAGAGAGAGAAAGGAGGAGACAGAGCGAGGGCCTGTTGTGTTCCAGGCATTCTGGCAGTCCTTTATGTATTGAATTTCATTCAAACCTTACAACAGTCTTATGAGGCCCTCATATAATTATTCCCATTTTGCAGATGAAGTAACTGAGGCCTAGAACGGTTAACAGCATCAGGGAATAATTTCTCTGTGAGAATTAGGACTCTGTTACTGGTGTCCTGATTTCATTTCCTGAGGTGGATTTACTAAGAGAAGGTGAAATAAAGCCATATTTAGGATACCAAAGAAGGTAGGTTTTAAGAATGGTCTCAGTGTTAATAATGAGAAAAAGTCCTGTCAGCTCAGAAAAAATGTGAAGTCTGCTTTACAATTCCTGTAACCCATTGAGTTTCTAAATATTTATTCTAACAAAAAGCAATTACTACAATGGATGATACATTTAATGAACACAATTTTCTATAACTGTACTTGTTGAATGTTAATCATATTTAAAGGGAATGACTTTGAAGTAAAACCTTTTTTTCTTGCTACTGAAAAAAAAAAATGGAATTATTTTGGGTGGTAAAGTGTTAAGGAGTAGAGAAGGCTGGTCACACCAGCAACCATCGAAGGCCACATGTGGAAACCCGTCACTTGCAGAGAGGCCAGCCTCCCTAAGGTGACCAGAGTGGGCTCCAAGCACACACTGTCATTGCTGTAGATGAGGCTGTGTCCCCCCTCCCCGAAAGTCATATGTTGGATCCTTAACTCTTAGAGTGATGGTATTTGAGATGGGGCCTTTGGTAAGGGAAGTTCAGATAAGGTCACAAGGGTGTGGTCCTCCTGATGAGATGAGTGCCCTTTTAAGAGCTCTGGCTTGGGCTGGGCGTGCTGGCTCATGCCTTGTAATCCCAGCATTTTGGGAGGCTGAGGCGAGGGGATCACTTGATGCCAGGAATTCCAGACCAGCCTGGCCGACATGGTGAAACCCTGTCTCTACTAAAAAATACAAAAATTAGCTGGGCGTGGTGGCACCTACCTGTAATCCCAGCTATTCAGGAGGCTGAGGCATGAGAATCTCCTGAACCCAGGAGGCAGCGGTTGCAGTGAGCTGAGATCGCCCCACTGCACTCCAGCCCAGGTGACAGAGCAAGACTTTGCCTCAAAACAAAACAGGTGTAGGGATAGGGAGTGCACCCAGGGTCAGTAGTGAGGTCTAAAAATGGTTTCTTTTCAACCTATTTAAATGACAGCACCTGAGAAGAAATGTTTTACACTGGATGTCTCTCATGTAGAACGAGAACTCTTTCTGGAAAAGATGTTTACATGTCCGTTGTTGGGCGTCTCTCCTATGTCTTAAATACCTTAATGCTGGAAGAGCATGGTGTGGGCTAGTAGATCTCGGACAGCCCACAGGAATGTCCTGAAACTACTGTATCTGATGTTTGTTTTCGATGAGATTCCATGTTTTGTTTTCTTGGGAATAAATTAATATATTGTTTTCCACTTTGGGGATACTGTGTATTTTTATTTGACAATTCGTTAAAAATCCACTAAAGGGTATGTCTAACTAGGCAAGTCTCCTGGTATTAAGCAAAATTTACATTCATACATACAGGCATGTCCGTCTGAGAAACGACCATCCCCTGAAAAATGATTACACTTTCCCATTGTGGGGATTGGGGAGCGTAAGTGGGAGTTAGAGAGAGAAGAGGGCACAATAGAAGGTCAGTGTCATTTGAACTGGGCACAACTTTTTTATTTTTTTGTAAGGGCACAACTATTTTTAAAATTTGAGACAGGAATAGGCTAACTTATTATTTACCTGCCTTTATTATTCATTTAAAAAATCAAGATATACACTAGGAAAAAGTTTTATGTTGTTATTACCATAATTACTTATCAAGTGCCAACATTTAAAAAATTCATTTATAGGACATCTTATCCATCATTTTTTCAAATAAAAATATTTTAAATAAATAAAAAATATTTTAAAACATAAGAAAATTTTAACTATAATAATAAATATGTACATGCTCATAAACATGGAAAACATGAAGAATATAGAATAAAAACTGAACTACTTTCTCCAGAGGTAATCACTTTTTCAGTTTTTGTTTTTCTGAGACGGGGTCTCACTCTGTCAACCAGGCTGGAGTGCAGTGAAACAATCATGGCTCACTGCAGCCTCAACCTCCTGGGCTCAGGTGATCCTCCCACCTTAGTCTCCCAAGTAGCTGGGACCACATGCACCACCACACCTGGCTAATTTTTGTATTTTTTGTAGAGACAGGGTTTTGCCATGTTATCCTGCCTGGTCTCAAACTCCTGGGCTCAAGTGATCTACCTGCCTCGGCCTCCCAGTGCTGGGTTACAGGCGTGAGCTACCATACCTGGTCTTACCTGCTATATCTTCTTAAGTGCTTTCTCAATGTACTGATATCACCTACAGCAGGCTGTCCAGTAGTCCAGTCGAATTTCTGCAATGATAAAAATGTTCTACATCTGCACTGTCCAATATAATTGCCACTCACATAAGCTATGAGCTCTTGAAATATAGCTAATATGACTGGAAAATATTCTTTCACATTTTATTTATCTTTTTTTTTTTTTTTTTTGAGACAGAGTCTCACTCTGTCACCCAGGCTGCAGTGGCGTGATCTCAGCTCACTGCAACTTCCACCTTCTGGTTCAAGTGATTCTCCCGCCTCAGTCTCCTGAGTAGCTGGGACTATAAGCTCACACCACCATGCCTGGCTAATTTTTGTGTTTTTAGTAGAGAAGGGGTTTTACCATGTAGGCCAGACTGGTCTCAAACTCCTGACCTCAGGATCTGCCTGCCTTGGCCTCCCAAAGTGCTGGGATTACAGGTGTGAGCCACTGCGCCCAGCCAGCTTTAATCAGTTTCAATAGCCACATGTGACTAATGGCTACCACAATGGATAGCACAGTTATAGAGGCAGGCATCAGTTATGTGTATGTGCTTGTATATACAGTGGGAATACCACAAACGCATAGATACACTGGCAGATTTTTTCAAAATAAGTTGATTTTATAAATATGAGAAATTATGACTTTTTGCAAGTTTTTTTTTTAAGAGGGAAAAAGAGAAAAAGAAGGGGAAAAAAAGAAAAAGAGGGAAAAAGGAATATTACTTAATTCCTAAAATGGGTTTCAATAATGGCCGATCAATATTTTGAGTGTTTAAAGTGGTTAATGCATATTTTATGTGTTTAAAATGGAGACCTCTATTGTGTTTATTTGTTCTGGTCTGAGTTCAAGTCCTGGATATCGTTATCAATTTGTTGTCTCGTTGAATCTAAATCTCATTATGTGTCTTATGTATCTGGGTGTTAAGATCTCTTATTGTTACATTAATCCTTTTACCCTTGCATCCTTGTAGCTTTGAAATCTATTTTATTAAGTGTGAGAATTGCAACTCCTGCTTTTTATTTATTTATTTTTGCTCTCCATTTGGTTGGTGAGTTTTTTTCCATCCCCTTGTTTTGAGTCTTTGTATATCTTTAGATATATCGTTAGATTTTGTGGATAATATATATTTTGTGTGTTTAAAATGGAGAGCTCTATTGAGTTTATTTGTTCTGGATCTTAGTTCCAGTCCCGGATATTGTTATCAATTTTCTGTCTCGTTGAATCTAAATCTCATTATGGGTCTTATGTATCTGGGTGTTAAGATCTCTTATTATTACATTAATCCTTTTGCCCTTGTATCCTTGTAGCTTTGAAATCTATTTTGTCAAATGTGAAAATTTCAACTCCTGCTTTTTATTTATTTATTTTTGCTCTCCATTTGGTTGGTACGTTTTTTTTTTCCAACCCTTTATTTTGAGTCTATGTATATCTTTGGATATACCGTTAGATTTTGTCTGTATCTTTTGATTGGGAGATTTGGTCAATTTAAATTTAGGGTTGCTGCCGTTTGATATTAACTGGATATTTTGTCCTTTCGTTGATTAAAATTCTTCTTTATGTTAATGCTCTTTACTTTTTGGTGTATTTTTAGAAAGGGTCATACTGGTTGTTCCTTTCTGTGTATAATGCTTCTTTTAGAAGTTCTTGTAAAGCAGGCCTGGTGGTAATAAAATCTCTGAGTACTTGCTTGTTCCTAAAAGATTTTATTTGTCCTTCAAATGTAAAGCTTAAATTGGCAGGATATGAAATTCTGGGCTGAAAGTTCTGTTGATTAAGTATATTGAATATTGGCCCCCACTCTCTTCTAGCTTGTAGGGTTTCTGTTGAGAGATCTGATGTAAGCCTAATAGGCTTACCTTTATGGGTAACTTGATCTTTCTCTCTGGCTGCCCTTAATATTTTCTCCTTTGTTTCGGTCTTGGTGAATCTAACAATTATGTACCTTGGGGTTGGTCTTTTTGAGGAATATCTTTGTGGTGTTCTCTGTATTGCCTGGGGTTGAATAGTGTCCTGCTTTGCTAAATTAGGAAAATTTTCCTGGATAATGTCCTAGAGAGTATTTTCCAGCTTGACTTCATTCTCTCTGTCACATTCAGGTACACCAATCAAGCGTATATTAGGTCTTTTCACATAGTCCCATATTGCTTGGAGACTTTGCTCATTCCTTTTTATCCTTTTTTCTCTATTCTTGTCTTGTCGTTTTGTTTCATTAAGTTGGTCTTCGACCTCTGATACCCTTTCTTCTGCTTGATCCATTCGGCTGTTTAAGCTTATACATATTTCACTAAGTTCTCGTGTTGTATTTTTCAACTCCATAAGTTCATTTGTATTCCTCTCTATATTGTCTATTCTTTTCAACATTTCATCGAACCTTTTTTCCAAGTTCTTAGTTTCTTTACATTGGGTTAGAACAAGTTCCTTTAACTCCCAGAAGTTTCTTATCATCCACCTTTTAAAGCCTACTTCAGATAATGGAACACAGTCCTTTTCCATCAGGGCTTGTTCCGTTACTGATGAGTCCTTTTCCATCAGGGCTTGTTTGGTTGCTGATGAGTCCTTTTCCATCAGGGCTTGTTCCGTTGCTGATGGGTTCTGATTTTGAGTATACTCGGCCTTCTTAGGCTGTTTTTTTCCCTTCATTGCAGATGAACTGCCTTTTTAATTAGGTTTCTGAGTCGACGTCCAACTTATTGATTCCCAGTGCTGGGATCCGAGCAACCCACTGTGGCAGCCTAAATAGCAGCGATAAGACTGATCGTGCTCTTCTGCCTGGGAATCTCTGGTCTGGCTTCCCTCTTGAGTCCGCAACAAGAGGCTCGGACTTGCCGGAGCTCCAAACTCCGGTCAGTAGGGGAAGCAGTCCTGTTGGCTCTGCATGAAGAGCTGCTGCGCCGAGACGCCGGCAAAACCGCTGCGGCGGCCACAAGAGTCGCGCTGGCGACCCGTGGGGCTCCTCCACTGGGAATCGGCTAATCGGTGAGTGACGAAAATTCGTCTAAAGATGTGGCGTTGTCTCGTTCTCTGAGCTTTCACTGGGAGCTACAATTCTGAGCTGTTAGTGGTCGGCCATCTTGGATCGATCTCCAAGTTGTTGTTTTAGACCTTTCTTTCTTTCTTTTTTAAGAAAGACTAGGTCTTGCTCTGTCACTCAGGATGGAGTGCAGTGGCATGATCATGGCTCACTTCAGCCTCAAACTCCTGGCCTCCCAAGTAGCTAGGACTATGGGTGTGTGCCACCATGCCTAATTTTTTATGAATTTTTATAGCAATGCAGGGTCTCACAATATTGTCCAGGCTGGTCTCACACTCCTGGCCTCCAGTGAACCTTCCACCATGGACTCCAAAAGTTCTGAGATTATAGGTGTGAGCCACTGCACCTGCCCATAATGCAATTTTAAATAGTAGCAGTTTTCCTTGTGTTGTTTCCAACATTAAAAAGCATGTTGAATTACTGTTGTTGGAGATTTGATATTGCTTTTTAGTAGATACCTTTTATTAAGGATTAGAATAGCAGAAAATGAATATAAATATAATGTTATGATTCTAATTTTTTTTTTTAAACAGAAAAGGAGAGTTTATTGAAAACTATATACAGCTGGTCCAGCTCCTACCATGGGCTGCAATCTCAGCCAGTCCCGCCTACACCTCAGGCAGTGTCCTGGCCCCTCATGGGGGGCATGGGGCTTGGCCTAGGGCCCAGACTCCATTGGGTGGCTTGGCAGCTGGAGCCCACGGTGATCTCTGTAAAGTACAACTCTAAGTGGCCTGAAGGTAGTGGGCAAGGGACAGGGCATGGATCCCTGCCTGACTTAGTCACAGCCTTGATAGGGGAACACTATTCTGAAACTGGGCCCAAGGAGGGCTGAGCTAAGTTGTCTGGAAGTCCTGATTGCCCCTCTCATAGGCCTTCCTAGACGTGGAGGCAAACAGCCTCCCTACGACCCCACCCCACGCAGCAGGCCCCATGGGCTTCAAGGGCTTGACCGGGACACCAGGTACCCTTCCTCCCAACACTGACTCAGGGTCCCGGTCTCCTGGAGCACTTCCCAAGCAGAGGACTTGGGGTTGAGGGGTGAGCGTTGGGGAGGTCACAGCTCCGGGCCCAGAACCGGAGCTTCCTGGGGTGGGACCAGCCGTGGGGTCAGGGTGTCCCGCTGTAGGAATAGTCTGCTTTGTTGTGCATCACCAGCAGGTCATCTGGGTAGAAGCTGTCAGACTGGGTCTCATATGGGTGGCGGATCATCTCGCTGATCAGCTCCTCGGAGAGAGGGGGGAAGTCATAGATGTGTTCGCAGGTGTTCTTGCTGCTGGGGATGCAGAAGCCAAAGTGGAAGTCAAAGCTTTTGAGTAGCTGGTTGCGGAAGTAGTGCCTCTCGATCATTCGGAAGTTGTTGACAGGCTTGTCTCCCACGGTGAACTCCACCGTGGCTCCCACCTGCCTCAGACGGAGGAAGGCAGGTGTGAACTGGTAGCGGACAAAGCGCCCAGCATTGGGGTCCAGGTCCCGCCGGCTGTTGGGCAACCGCTCTGAAGCTGGGGGCTTCTTGATTTCAAAGAGGACAGTGCCTGAGTCCATGTCCCGAATCTTAAACCTGACGAAGTCGATCTTGTAGATATTCTCCTCAGGGGAGCAAAGGTAGTCACCCGTGATCCGCTGCAGCCCCAGCACGTCCTCCGGCCCGATCGGCTGCTTCCTCTGCAGCGGCCCCGGCATGGGCCCTGGGCCTGCGTCCGGTTCCGACTCGGACCCAGATTCGGATTCAGCCTGCGGCTCTGGTATGGGGGCCACGCTCGGCCCGAGGGCCCTGGAGCGGGCTCCGCCCCCGTACCAGCCCCGCCGCCGCCCTTCTTCACCTTCATGGCCTCGCAGGGCCGCGCCTCGCCTACTGCTGCCTCCGCTGCCTGCGCAGGCCGGAGCTGGGGGAAGGGGGAGCCAATTCTAACTTTTTAATCCCAGTTGCTGTCTCTCTTTTTTTGGCAGATATAATTATGAGTGACATGTTTTTAATTTTTTCCTCCTGCTTTTTTTTTTTTTTTTTTTTTTTTTTTTGAACAGCTAGAATTGAGTACAGTGGCGTATGCCAAGCAAGAGATTGGGGCAGGGATCCATTTAAACAGAGAGCCACACAGCTGGAGTTTGAGAACACAACACCTGAGCTGGAAGGTTTCTGTTGTAACTCCTCCCTCTACTGGATGGGATCTTTTAGGGATTCAGCGGTCAAGCCAATTGGAAAACGCATTAGCGGACAACTTCCGAGGGCTGACTTCTGGCTTTGGAACTAGGATGTCCTTGAAAGGAGGAGGACATGGGGGAAGCTGACTCTGCTCACCTTTCCAAGAGGAACACCTACAAGGTCTGAAAGTGGTGGGCATCCACAGTGGTCAAATGGAAAGTCAACCTCGGCAATCCTTTTGAGCCTAGGAAACCCGACCTGCATCTGGAGAAGGATCCTGGGGGCTGTAGGAAATGGGTTGGCAGAACAGTCCCAAAGGGTTCCTGAGAAAGGAAGACAGGACTCAGAAACTGACACTCAACATCGAGTGTCAGACTGCAGAAATGAGCCCAGGGCGTAATGTGATAGAGGACTCGGAATGTTAGGAGGCATCATTGAAAAGGTTAACAGCAAGGTAGTTAAAGTGAATTATTTCAAGGTCAGGCCATTGGCTATACAACAGGCAAAAATAAATGTTTGTTTTTTGGGGACAGAGTTGCACTCTTGTTGCCCAGGCTGGAGTGCAGTGGCACAAAATTGGCCCACTGCAACCTCCACCTCCCGGTTCAATAAATTCTCCTGCCTCAGCCTCCTGAGTAGCTGGGACTACAGTCACAGCCGCCATACCTGGCTAATTTTTTGTATTTTAGTAGAGACGGGGTTACACTGTGTTACCCAGGCTGGTCTCAAACTCCTGAGCTCAGGCAATCCACCTGCCTTGGCCTCCCAAAGTGCTGGAATTACAGGTGAGAGCCACCATGCCTGGCCTAAAAATGAAGGTTTTAGAGGACTTTTAAAAAATGTTTTATTTTGAAATAATTTTAGACTTAGAGAAAAGTTATAAAGACATTAGAGAGAAGAAGCTGACATTGACTCAAATGATCAAAACCAGTTTTGCTTTGCTTTTAATTCTATGTTGGCTGTGTGTGTGTTGAGAGTCGGAACAGCAACTATTTACCTTTGCACAGGACAGACCAGGTAGATAAGGTGAGTCCCAGTAACATGTAAACATCACACTAGACCAAATGACAGCAAGGGACTGGTCTCAAGTGATATTTCCCGGTGAAAATGATACTATGGTGCTATGGACTGAATATTTGTGCCCCGCCTTCAAATTAATATTCTGAACCTTATCACCAAGGTGACAATATTAGCAGGTGGGGCCTTTGGGAGGTGATTTGGGATTACTGGCCTTATAAAGGAGTCCTCAGGGAGCTGCCTCTTTCCATCATGTGAGAACAGAGCATGAATGTGTAATCTATGAACCAAGAAGTGAGATTTACCAGACACTACATCTGCTGGCATCTTGAACTGTAAGAGATAAATTTCTGTTGTTTCTCTGCCACCCAGCTTATGCTATTTTGTTACAGCAGCCCAAACAGCCTGACATATGGAAAAGAAAATTCTACACATTCTGTATTCCAGACTATGAAAATGAGATGAACAAAAGGATGAGAGAGAGAGAAAGTCCACAGTCGCATCCCTCAGAAGGCAGTGGAGAAGAAAGCGGGTGTGCGGTGATGGCAACAGGACTTGTATCTTACAGATCACTGGTTGGAAAACCCAGATTCAGATTCATTTCCTCAGGATTTTCCTAAGCAGGGTTAATGAGTCTTAAACAGCTAGGAGGGAAAGCACTGATTCCTGCCATGTCTACACATTTAACCTCTGGTGCTTAAAGCCTTTGTGAGCCCCTTCCACATACCCGGAGCCAGTGAGCTGAGCAGTTGGTGTAATTAGCATTCACACAGTGGCTTTCAAAGAGAACCCAGCAGAAAGTAGTCAAGTTAGACTTTCCAGTAGCTGGGCTGTTTATCAGAGATGACCCAGTGGAAGAGGAAAGGTTTAAAGAGTAACCACTGTAACAGAATGAGATTCTTATGAAAGCACAGTGACTTGAGTACACTATTGGCTGCTAGAGACATACTTGAAAAGGGAGGTTTATATCCAGGCAGGGAGTGAAAGAAAAAGAATAAAAAAAAGGAAAGAAAGAAAAGGGAGGAAACTTACTAAAACACTGGCATCCTGGTGGTTACCATGCATGGAAATTTTTCTGGATATGTGACTGACAAACTTTGCTAAGGAGTGATGGGAATCGTGGGAAAGGTTATTTGAAAAACTTCTGCAAATATAAAATGAGGGTAAAAACATAGTGTTGTGTTTTCATAGGATTTTTGAGCAGGAATATTCCATTTGTTCTTCTATGTCTTTAACAAACTGCCAGGTTCACATTCTTGGTATATAGCTGCGTATTAAGACTCACAGGTCCTCATAAGGAACAGCTGATTCCAGTTAAGCACATCACAAAGGGGTTGATTTTTTACTTGGCATCACTTTATCCTTTGAAAGCTCTGTTTAGAGTGTTTTACTCACATATGTGTAAAGCCATGCATTTGTTTTTTTACTTGCAAATACTTAAGCACCTCCTCCTACCTGCCAGGCACTGGGCTGACTGTTGAAGATTGACAGAGACAAAAGTCTTGCCCCGGTAGAACTCATTACAAAATGATCTTGTGCATTTCAAAGACCACTTTGTATTTTGTTTTCTTGCAAAAGGATGTGAAGGATTCTGAATAATCTGTCCTTATTGTCACTCATTCTATTACTTGAAGCAAATTAAACATGATCTCTCCTAATTAGTCACTATTAATTAAGAAGAAAAAAAGAACAACAGATCCTTTGTATTCTAGTCAGAGGAACAGGAAAATTACAAAATATACCAGTTCAACAAAGTAATTTTAGGTAGTCATTAGGTCCTGTGAAGAAAATAAAACAGGGTCCAGAGATATAGGTCACCAGAAGTGGGGGTGAGGGCTTAGATTAGGCAGTCAGGGAAGGCCTCCTGTTGGAAGAGACATTTTGAGATGGCACTTTTGCCATCTACAAGTGATGATGAAAGCTGTGACTGGAGATTAGGACTTGGCTTTACCAATGTGCCCCTGGGTTTAGCAACAATTCAGCCAGTCCTTAAGGGTTCCTCTGGGTAAAAGCTGGTTCCAGCACTTGGACATGGAAAGCATAAGATGAGCCTGGAACATACCATTGCGCAAAGATTACAGAGAACATACCAAAAGGCACAAAAATCCCTTGAAAGGGCTCCTGTGAGCTAAATCTGGGACACTTTGAGCATCAAGACAAATGATGATAGTAATAGACAGTAATCCAGTAAATAAGAATTCATGAATACATACATGCATGTGTATGCTATATATGTATGTGTGTGCATATATATTAACTTGATCAGTTCTGCCCTAATTTTACAGAAGAGGGCTTGCAGCCTGCCCAGAAGACTACCCAGTAGACAGTTGTGGGAGGCGGGATTACAGGTATGAGCCACCACAGCCAGCCTATCATCTTCTATTTTATGAGGAGATGAAGAGCTATGAAAGTAACTTTTATGTCCAAGTCACACAACTACCATGCTTTTGTTTTCAGATCACGAGATCAGAAGTTTCAGACCAGCTTGACCAATGTGGTGAAACCCTGTCTTTACTAAAAATACAAAAATTAGCTGGACGTGGTAGCAGTTGCCTGTAATCCCAGCTACTCAGGAGGCTGAGGCAAGAAAATTGCTTGAACCCAGGAGGCGAGGCTGCAGTGAGCCAAGATCACACCCCTGTATTCCAGCATGGGTGACAGAGCAAGACTCAGTCTCAAAAAAAAAAAAAAAAAGATGATGATGATAGTACCTCATAAAGGGGCTGTGAGGATTAAACTTTGTAATACAGGTGTATTCATCCATTCTCACATTGCTATAAAGAAATACTTGAGACTGGGTAATTTATAAAGAAAAGAGGTTTAATTGGCTCATGGTTCTGCAGGCTGTACAGGAAGCATAGTGGCTTATGCTTCTGGGGAGGCATCAGGAAGCTTCCAATCATGGTGGAAGGCAAAGAGGGAGTGAGGCACTTCATGTGGCCAGAGTAGGAGGAAGAGAGAGAGCAGGGAGGTGCCACCCACTTTTAAATAACCAGATCTCCTGATAACTCACTCACTCACCATCATGAAAGCAGCACTGAAGGAATGGTGTAAATAATTCATGAGAATTCTGACCCCATGATCCACTCACCTCCCACCAGGCCCTACCTCCAACACTGGGGATTACAATTCAACATGAGATTTGGTGGAGACCCAGCTCCAAAACATATCATTCCACCTCTGGCCCTTCAAATTTCATGTCTTCACATTGCAAGATACAATTATCCATTCTCAACAGTTACCCAAAAGTCTTCACTCATTCTAGCATTAACTCAAAAGTTTGAAGTCCAAAGTCTCATCTGAAACAAGGCAAGTCCCTTTCACCTATGAGCCTGTAAAATTAAAAACAAGTTAGTGACTTTCCAAGTTACAATGGCCTTGTGTAAATGGTCCTGTTCCAAAAGGCAGAAATCAGCCCAAAGAAAGGGGCTACAGGTCCCACACAAGTCTGAACCCCAACAGGGCAGTCAGCATTAAATCTTAAAGCTCCAAAATAATCTCCCTTGACTCCATGTCTCACATCCAGGGCACACTGGTGCAAGGGATGGGCTCCCACAGCCTTGGGCAGCTCTGCCTCTATGGCTTAAAAGGGTTCAGGCCCTGCAGCTGCTCTCATAGGTTGGCATTGAGTGCCTGCAGCTTTTCCAGGTGCAGGGTGCAAGCTTCTGGTAGATTTACTATTCTGAAATCTGAAGGATGGTGGCCCTCTTCTCATAGCTTCACTAGGCAGTGCTTCGGTGAGGACTGTGTGGGGACTCCAACCCCACATTCCTCCTATGCACTCCCCTAGTACAGGTTCTCCATGAGGGCTCCACCCCTGCAGCAGGCTTCTGCTTAGACATCTAGGCTTTCCCTCCTCTGAAATCTAGGCAGAGACTTTCAAGCCTCTACTCTTGTACTCTGCACACCCATAGGCTTAACATCATGTGGAAGCTGCCAAGACTTATGGTTTGCTCCCTCTGAAGCAATGGCCTGAGTTGTACCTTGGTCTTTTTGAGCCAAGGCTGGAGCTGAAACAGCTGGGATGTAGGGAGCAGTGTCCCAAAAGCACACAGAGGAGTGAGACCCTGAGCCTGGTCCATAAAACCATTCAGTCCTCCTGGGCCTCTGGGCCTGTGATGGGAGGGGCTGTGGCAAAAGTCTCTGAAATGCCTTTGAGACCTTTCCTCATTGTCTTGGATATTAGTACTTGGCTCCTTTTTTATTATGCAAATTTCTGCAGCCTGCTTGAATTCCTTCCCTGAAAATGAGCTTATCTTTTCTACCAC